>NC_088237.1:18451635-19051635 GCF_036934945.1 Oncorhynchus masou masou
GAGGTAAAAGCGAGATGCTGGCACTCTACAGACAGGGCAACATACCAAGATCTCTTTCAACCCAGAGTGAGTGTTTGCATTAGTAAGTCTATTCAGGCTGATATAAGAACAAAGACGAGCGATGGAGTGTTCTCACAGCCAAAGGGTCAAGCTGCTGCAAGTTCTAGAACTTTTGTAAGGGATGGATAGCATAACTAGGTTACTTTTTAAGAAATTCGAGATTCAATCATTTAAGAGCGGGGCTGAAATCTAAGACCACGTTTGCCAAGGGGAACAGATAGCGGAAAAGCTGTATTCCCTTGTGAAGACAGACTGTATCAACAGGATACATGTCAAATCATTCTGTCCTATTTGTTAAACCTAAAAATATTTTGCCGCGTAACACGTCACTCATATACCCGCCTAGAAGGACCAAACTATAATAGTTTTCATAATGTGGACAAAAGACTCCGTCGACCTTGGCCTACATACATACTGTAAAGAGGAAAGAACTCAGGGAAGACATTTATTCATCAAGACTTACAGACGTGGGATCTTAATTTGAACCAGTTTTCTACAGCAGGAAAATAATCCTGCAACAACAGGAAATGTGAATTATAATTAATGGACATTTTTGTGGGACTTGAAACATTTCAAAGTGGAAATTACCAACTTCAGAAGTCTTTGTATACCTCAAATACATTACAAATTTGACATTTCCTGTATTGCAGCACAGTTCCCATGCAACAGAGAGATCAAATTAAGATCCTACATCTGTATTTACATAGTGGAAAGATCTGCTGAAGTTGCAAAGCTATTTCACAGTTAAGCCACGCATGATGAGTGCTGTTCCTACGCCACTGTACTGTGCAAACCTCTTTGAGACGACACACAGTATCCCACAGAGGGATTTGTGAGGCCGTAACAACAAAGAGCCCTGACACATTCGGCGAACAAACATAGGCTTCTATTCCTATATACATGGCCCAACATATGATAAAAGCCTCAGCGTAATAAAGTGCGGTAGAGGGTGGCGTGGGAGACAGACAAAGCTGTGGATGGAGAGATTGGCAGGCAAGCGAGTGAAATCGTTAAACTGCAAAAACCTGGACTTTCAACTCTCTGGAGCTGGATTTGATACAGGGATTATCTCTCTCTAGTCACTCTCTCTCTCTCTCTCTCTCTCTAGTCTCTCTCTCTCTCTCTAGTCTCTCTCTCTCTCTCTAGTCTCTCTATTTCACCCCCCTCTCTTTTCTTCGACCGTGACAACGACTGTCACCTCGGACAGCTGCAGTGGGCCGATTGCACGGTCACAGAACAAGCATCTCTGCTACACAGATGTTCTCCACTGACGGTATGAAGCGAAAGTAAAGCTTTTTTCCCGACCACCAAACACTTTTCATGAACCTTCTGTCACAGATCCTGCTTTAATGTGAATGTAAACGAGACGTGACACCAGTCATAGCAGCCTGTGATTTTAGGTCGAAACGATCAACAAAAATGACCAAACCCTGTCACAAAATATTATCTGGTTCAATGTCTATCTTGAACTAACCGGGTCACACTGGCTAATGGCAATTGCGATGCATGTCCAGCAGAGATGAAAAAGACAAACAACATGTAGAAGCCTCCCAATAAACTGTAAGTAACTGACATAAATGCATGGACCCCTAAATGCATGACCTGACTTCAGTTTGAACCCTTTCAAAAAGTTTTCACTTTCAAAGCGTTCACCCGTTACCCGACACCAACGCTGAGTGCCCTTTCCGAGTGGTGACCGTCCTAATGACCTTCCGTAATGACACTCGGCGATGTGAAGCCATTTGAGAGGGCAAGCTCATAAACGTAGCAGGCTGCAACATTCAACCCCGTCTCAGACAGGCGTACGGGGGGCCAGTGTGATATTTCAATCCATTTCCCATCAAGTTCACTCTGGCACCATTACCAATCAGGAGAAACCAGTGCATTCACACCAATGGATTGGATGGCTGCCTCTCTTGCTCTCCTTTTCCCACTTCCTCCTCCTATGAGTTATGAGGTCATAGTACAATGGTCTATTTTGGAATGGACGGTAAATTGCTCTCTTAGCCGAGGCTTCATGAATTATGAATGAATGTGGTCTAAACATTTTAGTAGTAAGGCATAGCATATCTTTTGAGTGTTTCCTTTAATGAAGGGTAGTACAGGAAGTTGTCATAAAGGATGGGCTCCTTGACTGCTACCCAATAATAACTTCCACATGAAAAGATTGATCAGAGAGAGATGAACTACAGCGCGGGGGGCGTCTTTGAGTCCTGCCGTTTACATTCACTAGTTATGCTCTTTTGTGCGCTTTATTAAGTTTGTCTTCTTGATTGATGCGACTGAAATAACTGTAAAGAACCCAGCAAGAGCTATTTTTCTTTAAAGCATATTGTTCTTGTCTAACTTGATAACAATGGTAATATTACTTACTTTTTTTCTCACCCATCTACACACAACACCACGTATTGACAAAGGGAAAATGTGTTTTTAGAAACATTTGTATGTGTAGCTGTGTGTGTAGTTGGAGGTGACACTTATTGTTCTCTCGAGTTTCAGCTTAGGCCTACCTCCTCGTGGCATTTCTCATGTGCACAGCTGATATTGACGATGAAGTGGTGATTATTGTTGTGGGTGACCTTTGTCGCATCCTCAGAGGAAGTGTGCATCACATGCCTGTACTAGTAATGACCTGTCGAGTTTTGTGTTATTTACAGGCAGCATACGCACCGCCACCCCAGGCTGGCGCTGTCTGCGCAAACAGACACGTTAGAATACAATCAAATTGCGGAGATAGATTATCACGCTAGATAGTCACTTCCTGTGCAATTCAGACACCAGTCTCAAAGAGTTAGATCCTTGAAATATTTGTGTCCCTTTTATCTAGCCACATATCACCATTGTCTTCAGTGTCTGTCATAAAATCTATTGATTTGATGTGACATTTTTCTCATCTTTATATTATCCTTTATGTTTAATCATGTTGCTTTATTATGCTTTTGTCATCTATTTGTGGTAAGGCCTTTGGGCTGCACCGCAGTATGAATTACACTATTACAATAACATGTATCATGAATGCCACTCGATGAGGGTATAATGTGGGAAGCCTACCCTAACTGTATGCAGCATATTTCCCCTCTCTTTGCCATTCTCTCTCCAGAAGTGCAACACTCTTTATCACTATTGACATGCTTTGGCAGCCGTTTGAAATATTCATGTGTAATATTTGGTTAAAGCAATGTATCCATCCCCTTACAACCCCAGAAGACGATGCTACAGAAAGAAAGCAGTGTATTGGGTAGGGAACATATGTTACGTCCCAAATGGCACACTATCCCTTATAGGCCAATATTACATAGGGCTCTTGTCAAAAGTAGTGCACTATGTAGGGACTAGGGTGCCATTTGGGACGTAACCATAGAGAAATGGCACGCAACCATAGAGAAATGGCACCACATTATGCCTTAGTGCTGCAGGGTGAATAGGTCCTAGCTGTTCAGCGGGGAGCAAATGACTTCAAAGATCTGGCACTTGACAACATGTCGAAAACGGAGAGCCACTTGAATTATCCAATCATGGTGAATGATGCAGATTGTTACGGAAGGTGTGTGTGCAGGAGTGTACACGTGGGCATGCCTGTAGTGTGTGAGGCCGTGTGGGTGTGTATATGTGTGTGAATGCGTGTATGTAGGCTGTGTGTACACATGCTGTGTGCTAGCATTAGACACTGTCATTTATCCTTGTATAGAACCACCTAGGCTTCAGAGTGTTTTCCCCCAGTATTTGCTTGAGGTGCAGTAGCAACATATAAAACAGAGGGTGCCAAGTGGTCTGACCTTTTAAAGGTAGGCCGCTTTTCACAAACACTTAACCACCGTATGGGAATCAACGCAGCCCAACAGAATCACTACAAGACAGGGGTTACATTGATTATTCTTAGAACAAAAGACAATGAAATGACCTATTATCTGCAATTACAAGATGGGGCTCATTAAGGACACAGTAAAGAAAACCGTTCCTGATCCACCACCATTGTTGTGTAGAATCCAAGTCGGTGATGCAACTAGGACGGTAATTTGGCACAAATTACAGACCTGAACACCCCTCTTGGTCAAGGGCCCAGCCGGCAAAGACTGTTTTCAATCATGACATCCTTACAACCAAAAACTATCATTATGACATCATTGCAACCAGAAACTGTCATGAGGGCATCACATCCAACTTTGCCCACTAGGGAAAGTGACCTTCAATCAAGACACCTGGGAGAGCTGGTGGGTACACAGATGCTGAGGCACATTCACACCTGTAGCAGTAATATGGTTTAAACAAGCCTAATATTGCACATCATTTAAGGAGCTGTTGATGCGATCGGACAGGAGAGCTGAGAACTAATTTAGTTCCGGGCACCTCAGGATGACATGTTAATGCACTGACTTTATTTTTATGTCACAGTAGAGTTGTGTTCATGGGCTTGGCTGTTTAACATCCCTCCAAACAGTTGTTACCTCAGACTCCATCTGGTGTGACTGAAACAACATTCCCTTTAAAAAGGTCCACTACAGCCGTTTTGTCTCTCAATATCAAATCATTTCTGGGTAACAATTAAGAACCTTACTGTGATTGTTTTCAATTAAAATTGTTAAAAAGAAATACAAATTAAATACAAATTGCTTAGCAAAGAGCAGTTTCTCAAGCAAGAATTGTGCTCGGACTGTCTGGGAGTAGTCTGAGTGGGGAGGGGAAAAACTGAAAACTAAACTCAGCAAAAAAATAAACTGTGTTTATTTTCAGAAACCTTAACATGTGCAAATATTTGTATGAACATAACATGATTAAACAACTGATACAAGCTGATCAAGTTCCACAGACGTGTGACTAACAGGAGTGGAATAATGTGTCCCTGAACAAAGGGGGGGGGGGGGGGGGGTTACTTTCAAAATCAAAAGTAACCGTCAGTATCTGGTGTGGCCACCAGCTGCATTAAGTACTGCAGTGCATCTCCTCCTCATAGACTGCACCAGATTTGCCAGTTCTTTCTGTGAGATGCTACCCCACTCCTCCACCAAGGCACCTGCAAGTTCCCGGACATTTCTGGGGGGAATGGCCCTAGCACTCACCCTCTGATCCAACAGGTACCAGATGTGCTCAACGAGATTAAGATCCTGGCTCTTCACTGGCCATGGCAGAACACTGGCATTGCTGTCTTGCAGGAAATCACACACAGAATTAGCAGTATGGCTGGTGGCATTGTCATGCTGGAGGAGGATGTCTTCCCTGTAATGCACAGCGTTGAGATTGCCTGCAATCCCACAACGGTGGGTTTGTGCCCATAGGCAACATTGTTGCCTGTGATGTCTGGTGAGGACCTGCCTTACAACAGGCCCACAAGCCCTCAGTCCAGCCTCTCTCAGCCTATTGCAGACAGTCTGAGCACTGATGGAGGGTATCTCACAGTAAGGACATTGCAATTTATTGCCCTGGCCACATCTGCAGTCCTCATGCCTCCTTGCAGCATGCCTAAGGCACGTTCATGCAGATGAGCAGGGTCCTTGGGCATCTTTCTTTTTGTGTTTTTCATAGTCAGTAGAAAGGCCTCTTTATAGTGTCCTAAGTTTTCATAACTGTGACCTTAATTGCCTACTGTCCTGTAAGCTGTTAGTGTCTTAACGACCGTTCCATAGGTGCATGTTCATTAATTGTTTATGGTTCATTGAACAAGCATGGGAAACAGTGTTTAAACCCTTTACAATAAAGATCTGTGAAGTTATTTGGACAGGGTCCTGAAAGACAGGGCCCTGAAAAAGAGACGTTTCTTTTTTTGCTGAGTTTAGCTCTTATGGACAGATTGGGTTGGAACACTCTTTCTTATTGGTCTATTAACTCATTTGATGACAGCAGGCAGGCAGACAGACATTTCAGCCACTCTTTCCAAACAGCTATTACACTAAAAAGGTCCTTAATCATAATTTTCACAATCTCACAGCATTACTTCAACCTCATTGTGTGGAAATGTATATAAAACACAGGATAATCACATTTTTGACTGCACTGGGCCTTTAAAGTTAAGATATTGTACCGGTAAATAACTACACAATGTATCCCCCCGGGGGCCGCATCCGGCATTCAAAGTCACAGGCTCAATTTTCTTAGCCTAAATTGGTGTGATCGGAAACCAAAAATTCCCACCTCGGATTAACGGAAGCCAATAAGCGAGAGGAAACATGAATAGAGCGTCTAAGCCGTGCTCGGGTGCGCTGAGCTCCTCTTTGATGAGAAAGAGAAGGTGAAAAGTGAGGAGTCAGAGCGAGGGAGCCCTCTATTTTTAGGAGCCTCGATGAAACTTCATTTCTGTACCAAGGATAGGCGAGAAGTGACAGGTGATTATTTAATGCCTTTAATTAGCCACAGAGACTGACTGTTCTACCTGTTAGCCAATTATCTTCTGAGCACTCTGCACCCGACTCTTAATAACTTTGTAACTGAAGCTGTAGTATATCACTTCCTGGAAAACATGGAACTGAATATGTTGCTTTATTGCGCAGTAAACCGTAGTCAGGGTTGGGGAAATGATGCACAGCATATAATAGGTAGTACTGTATGTTGTTTGGTACTGAAGTTTTCATTTTAAGTATTCAAGATGTAAGAATTTCTTAGACAATGGTAGGGCTTTATTATGCTATCTGTACCGACTACCTTGGTGACGGATTAACCTTATAAAAGGTGTGGTGAAGCACCCTGCCTGCCACATTGTCAAGCTGCCAAAGAACTGGTAGGTGTGATTTTACAGTACCTCAGTTGCAATAGAAACACCTTGCAGCAAATGTCATCATACCATTATCATTCATCAAGATCATGTGCATAATCAAGCCGGTGATTAGCCTGACATGATTCTATAGAAGAGCTGCTGTCTTCATCTGATGTTATATACAGTAGCGTAATTGTAACTGTAGCTATTGGAGATGCTATTCAAAAGAGTGACTGGAGATTTCTGTTCTGCTGTCCTTGCCTGCCTGCAAGTGGAGAGACCTTGTGGAGCAATGTTTCAATGGCTCCTTCTTTCCCCCATTGAAGCTGGAGCACCATTTGTTCAGAGGTTCAAGTTAAGACTGATAGGGGGGAGAGACAAGGTGAGCAGCCCTTCCCTAGAATAGAACTTAACTTTGTGTGTTTGTGTTTTCTCTGTGTGTGTGTGTGTAAACTCAAGCCCATCTACCATAAGAATGGCTGACAAATTCAGCCAATGTCACCCTCAATGCTTTTCTGTTCATTCCCTCAGTGTGTGTGTACACAAGTGCGTGTGTGCATGTGAGTGTGTGTGACGCTGACAGCTTATCAAACCCAGGCTTCAAAACCTTTCTTCAGTCATAATTTGTAGGTCAGTGCCATTGACCATTCCGAATGCACAGCCTATGACAAGCTTTGCCAGAGCAGGCCATGAATCAACAACACCTCTCATTCTCTTTCTCTTACTTGTGTCAAACTCCCTCACATGTCAGCACAGCTACATAGGCATAGGGCTGGAGTGGGTGGCTGGGGCAAACCAAGCATTGATTTAGATTAGCGAGGCAGGCTCCTCGAAGTCCAGAAGGGAATCAGGGTGTGTTCAAATGGAACAAGCAGGCCTTATTTTAATGGGGGGGAGGGGGGGGGGGGGGTCTATTTAATTACACAGCGATTGAGCAGATTAAAATGAAATGGTACACTTTTTTCTGCCTTCTCCTCTCCCCTCCCTCTCTTCTCCCCCTCCCTCCCCCCGTCTCCTCTCTCCCCTCCCTCCATCTCCTCTCCCCCCTCCCTCCGTCTCCTCTCATCTCCCCCTCCCTCAGTCTCCTCTCATCTCCGTCTCCTCTCTCCCCCTCCCTCCGTCTCCTCTCCCCTCCCTCCGTCTCCCTCCCTCCCTCCGTCTCCTCTCCCCTCCCTCCGTCTCCTCTCTCCCCTCCCTCCCCCCGTCTCCTCTCTCCCCTCCCTCCATCTCCTCTCCATCCCTCCCTCCGTCTCCTCTCATCTCCCCCTCCCTCAGTCTCTTCTCATCTCCGTCTCCTCTCTCCCCCTCCCTCAGTCTCCTCATCTCCCCCTCCCTCCGTCTCCTCATCTCCCCCTCCCTCCATCTCCTCTCCCCTCCCTCCCTCCGTCTCCTCTCCCCCCCTCCCTCCTCTCCCCTCCCTCCCTCCCCTCCCCTCCCTCAGTCTCCTCTCTCCCCTCCCTCCATCTCCCCCTCCCTCTGTCTCCTCTCTCCCCTACCTCCTTCTCATCTCCCCCTCCCTCCGTCTCCTCTCTCCCCCTCCATCTCACCTCTCTCCCTCTCCTCTCCCTCTACCCCCTCCCTCCCTCTTTCTTCCATTTACATCCAGGAACAACGAAGCAGAAGTTATTTGAGCTCGTGCTCTCGCGGGGGTTATAATCCGGCCTAAGTGACAGGCTAATTTGTGGTATTAGATTACTTTCATTGGCGCGTTTCGTTGGGGCCTCCTTTGAACGCAAAGGGGCATAAACGGCTGCTCTGCATGGATGGCCACGGTGACTAGTGTGCTGTTCATGAGGGCTGTCAAGGGGGCTATCACAACACCGTATAGCCCCCAACACCGTGGTGGCTCAGAGGAGTCACACACACATGCCCATCACCTTGTTCCAACGCCTTGATGACTCACTATGAAAAAATGTATACATGGATTCTACACAGATGACGTGGCACATTAAAATGTTGTCCTTTTAGCAGGTGTCTGACATTGCATTGCAGTACTATGCAAGTGGCTCCCACCAGCTATGTTAGACATTGACAGAAGACTCTTACAGAGCTTGAGTGTAACATTTAGGGGTCATTAAGTAGACCACTTGGACAAGCATCCGTTCAGTCTACATCAGCTGTCTAAAATCTTTATGAAAATGGTCCAGAAATGAAAAATCTCAAATGAGGATCCACCAGAACAAGGTGTCACTCATTAGCAAACTATAGGAGACCACACACACACACAAACAGAAAGAGAGAGAGCGCGAGACAGAGACAGAGAGAGAGAGAGACAGGCACACACAGAGAGACAGAGGAAGCAAAAAAATAAGCAAACATTTCTTAAAGTCACAATGGGGAACGCGTCTAAGTCAAGTTATTGCAGGAGACCATTCAGAATGTCAGAGGCCAGAACAAGTAATTAAAAGCAATAGAAAAATTGAGGATTAGTTGGAATTAATCCCTAACTCTTCCCATTTTCTAGGCTGAAAACACTGAAATGGAACGATATGGAAATGTAGCCGAGCATGGCAGAACTAATGGGGCTGCAGCTTCTCCCTGAAATGAGAAGTAGCTAATGGATGGCCAGGCCTGGATAAGATGGCTGAGCGAGATTGCATGTGGATTTAAATGATTAGGAACATGGTGGCCGGGGCTCTTTTCTTTGTGCAGAGAAAAGTAATATGTAACAATGAATGCTAAAATATGAAATCCGCCATTTAAGGAATACATTTTATTTTCTCTTATTCAAAATACAGGCCATGTGACCCAGAGACACAATCCATATCCGCCATTTTGGAAATGCATGTCATTTAAATGTATTATTTATAAGGGGGGGGTGATAATGGACCTTTGTAACAGCGAGCGTCTGAAAACAAGTCCTTGCAATGTTAAATACATTTAACGACATGATACTTAGATGTTAACAGGTTGTAGTTTTTTTTTATTTTACTCAGCCAGCTGTAGCTTCTATTGTGTGCACAGTATTTAAGACTCACACACACAGTTTGTTGAAAGCAAAAGCAGCGTACTCTAGTCTGAGTCGACATCAGAGACAAACACTAGCAGCCTCAGTAGATGGGTGGGTTGGGTGTTTAGAAAGACAAGATGGGGAATGTGATGGGCTCTGACACTCAAATGGAGAGCTGATCGCTGTGGATCAGAACAGGCTCCACCTTCATTACAACCAGGAATAGGAAATTGGAAGCAGTGCTCGATGCTCGCTGCTCTGTCGGGAGGGACTGGAGCATGCAGCCTGACTACTTCACTGTTCCGTACAGCTGCGACCAAGTTGGACAGGTGCGGGCCGATAATTGGTTGCCGCGTCGACGGGAAGCACGCCGAGCCTGTCTCCAGGAGCTCATTACTATCACTCAGAGCACGTCTAACTCCCCCCCCCTCTCCTCCCCCAAACTGGAGCAAACCTCCAAATGACTAAACTTATTTCTGTGTGGGACATCACTTATTAATTATTGTGAAGTGCAACTGTTTAAGGAGAGCATCAAATACAGAACAGCGGCAGCCATCTTTGATGGGTGATCAATGACCAGGCTGTTAATCTGTTTGTGGCCTGTTTCAAGAATATTCTAATAGGACTGATTTAAAACATGATTTACAGTAAATGAACCTGAAAGTGATTTAGACATGCAGTTTGGAGCAGATATGTCCTACAGGTTCCACCACCCTATAGTGCCATTGTTCTCTGAACCATTCTAGACCAGTGGTCACCAACCAGTCCATCTTCAAGGCATTCCTAGTCGATCACCAAACATTTCTGTTGAAAAGCCAACGATAAAGCCATGCGCTCCTATTTAAAAAAAGTTTGTCTTGCAGTGTTGACGGTAGGTACACTTGATTCAGAAGCCCTGCTGTGCACCAAGTAGGCAAAGTGTTCCCATTTTGAACCATTTCATTGGTTTGAAGGGACAAACTCCACCTACCCGGCAGACCAGGAGAGCTGTGGCTAAATCAAGTGCACTTACTGTGTTGGCCAATCGGATAGCTCAAATCAACGTGCCTCCCTACAATTTCCACAACCCCACAGCAAAGTTTGATACAAGCCTACGTGAGATTTCAGAACTTTGAAAAGCCATGACCAGAGAGAGACTGTCAAAGATTACAGCAAAGAGCTGATGTTTTTATCAGGGAGTTCAAGTTTTCATTCAACACTGTCAACACTGTTTTTATTCAACACATTAACGAAATATAAAACGCTCTTTTGACTACTTCCACTCGCGCAGCAGCTACAATGTATGAGTATGTATATGTAAACAGCATAGACTTTACGTCCGTCCCCTCGCCCCGACCTGGGCGCGAACCAGGGATGCTCTGCACACGTCAACAGTCACCCTCGAAGCATCGTTACCCATCGCTCCACAAAAGCCATGGCCCTTGCAGAGTAAGGGGAATCACCAGTTCAAGGTCTTATTATCAGCAGCTCGTAGGGTCTATTTTAATAGCAAGGAATATTTAACTTTCTCTGGTCATAGGAACAACATGAATTTGTGCATGAGGCAGAAATAATGCAGTGCGACTCGAGTTTCGCCGTCAGGTGGAAGATGATGTCCCCTCTCTCTGGTCAGTCTCACCGGAGGAAAGGAGAGAGCAGGGACTGTGAGAGGTGGACCATCTACTGCTCTCTCCCTCCTTCCTCTGATCATTTGCAGGTACCATCAGTCCAATAAAATAAAATACAAAATGATCAGTAAATTACTTCAATTTATGCTCAGCTGTACCTTGCAAGTGATACAACAACTGATCTAGGCCTATTTTGTTATCAAAGCTTGAGTTTTGAAGTATAATATGGTCTGAGATGAACAACATTGGCAGGCCAAGCATAGCCAATATACTATGATAATGTATTAAATCTATTGCACAACCCACGGGGCACACACTGGTTGAATCAATTTCAATGAAATTACGTTGAACCAACATGGAACAGATGTTGAATTGACGTCTGTGCCCAGTGGTAAACCTCATTCCTACAGAACTGTTTGTATTACGTTAATGTTGCATAGGTTTATATTTTTTAAGTCATGTTTATTTTGTTTTACCTGAGCGGTAGATCTCGTCTTGCGTTTTGACTGAGAAAGTGATCTTGACTTGACAACACAAAGTTGGAAACTTCTGATTAAAAAAATGTTGCGCCTTTTGCCTACCACTGAATGCCTACATTCAGGGAATGTTTAGAGATGATTGTCTGGTTTGTAAGTCATACAGAAGTTGATGCATCGCTGGAACTTGCAGTCGCTCTCCAAAGCCACCAGTGGACACAAAGCCATGACTGGGGGGCATCATTAAGCTACAAAACTCAAGCCTGAGTAGGAACTGTTGTCTGAGAGCACGCTGTGGTAGCCTACATAGTCAGAGGGCTGTGAGGGACAGGCTGAAGAATTACAAGAGAAAAATCGAAGTATATCAACTGTTCAGCCCACATTTTCATGATGAACAATTGAGCCTGGGTAAACAATTTGATGTACTATATGATCCAAACCAAAATTGCCCCTTTTTACAAAATGTATTCTAGATAGTGGTGCAAGGTACAATTGTCCTGGCAGCTTGTGAATGTATAACCTATAACCAACAATATTAAGATTCTAATTTTAAAAAATCTTTCTGCATTAATATCAAACAATAGGTTCAAAAGATATGCCTATTTCTTTTGAGAAGGACTTCTGATGAATTGTTTGCCTTTTCTGAATAAGAATGTGCTCATGCTAGAACACACTATTTCCCCTTGTGTCATCTTAGCACACACACAGAACAGAAAAATGCTGCGCTGAGCAGATGCTGCCGAATACGTGTCTGATCTTGTGCCTTTAAATAAAGTCTGGTGAGGAAAAGTGACACCTCCAGAAAGCTGCTGCAAATTGGTGGCGTGTGGCACTGTCTGGGTAGCTCCATATCAGCACGGCCTAAGAAATGCATATGAGCATAGAGGACTGGCATACGAACATAATATAATACTGATGAACATAATATAATGACTGAATCAGCCTTCGAAGAGTAAAATACAATCCAGCTACACAGCAATAATGTCCTTCACACACTGTATACTGCAAAGACGCCATAATAGACCTACATTTTTTCACAACCTTTAATAACAGCAACCCACCTTTCTTTTGCCACAGGTTTGCAGCTTATTGATAGGATTATGGATTTGCTGTTTAAAAAGCAGACTGATAGTGAGGGGAAAAGCCTGATGCATGGACAGAAGGTGGAGCCCTGTCCTTGACAATTACTGAGATTGAACGACCATCCAATACAGATGTATCTGCCATAGGCACACATTGAGTTTGTCATTAACTGTATATAAGTAGCTTGCAACAACACTTGACACGTGATGGGACACACTTGAAACAGATTTGCATTAGTTTGTCTGATTTCGCTCACTCTACAGTTTACAAGAAATCCAATTAGGCTAACACTCCAATTTCAACTACAGTCTTAGAAGAAGAAAAAAGGTGCTGTCTAGAACCTAAAAGGTTTGTTCGGCTGTTCCATTATGAGAACCATTTGAATAATATTTTTTGGTTCCAGATAGAAGTCTTTTGGGTTCCATGTATATAGAACAATTCCCACAGAGGGTTCTACATGGAACCCAAAAGGGTTCTACCTGAAATCAAAAAGGGTTCGACCTGGAACCAAAAAGGTATGGGGACAGCCGAAGAACCCTTTTGAAACCCATTTTTGTAAGAGCGTACAGCAGGGTTCCACAATTGGCGGCCTGTGGGTGGTTTTATTTGCCTCCCAAAATTTTGGGGTTACATTTTTTGTTGTTGTTAAGACTGAAAAACAACAGGAAATCAGCTCCAAGTGATTTTTATTTAGAAAATCTATTCCCAATGATTCCCACGCATAATAGAAAGATACACGATCAAATACAAATGTAAGCAAGGTTTAAAAGTTTTAGTCAAACATTATCTGTTTGGGCTTCTTGCGGTCAATTTGCAGCCTACAAATTATTAGTAAGTCTGTTCCGGCCCCCCAACTATCCGCTCAAGAAAAATCAATAAATCCAGTGGCTGAATCTAGTTGATGATCCCTGGTGTGTTCAGTATGTGGTTTTACCCAACATCCTGCATGTTGCCAACGTGTGACCCTTTAGGGGCTGACAATGTACAGATAAAGCATGCATCATGTTAAGATAATAATAATTACAGACAGTGAATAAGGTATACTATACAAATCCCCCTGACTGAAGAAAAAGAAGAGCCAGACAGGTGGAGGCTGGGGTGCTGGTGGGATAACAGAAAACAGACATGCATAGCCAGTAAACCAATAAACTCCAGCACATGGCCGGTAGTGAATGTAATTGGTGCAATATTAGCTGATGCTATCACTCTGGTTTCTTGCATGAACTGGCTTCTCTTGATTAACGAGTGACAAACTTCTTCATTGCTAAATGATTTGTGTGACCTAGACTAGAGTCCCTGCCTGCAACCATAACAACCAACCAAAGCTTGGAGCCTACTGGCTTGTGCCATTGGCTTAGCAACAAGAAACCTTGATTTTATGCATTCACGGCATGTTACTGTACGTGCATCCTGGTGTGATTGGATTTCTTTCTCTTCCCCTCATGTCTGGCGTGTTCTGACAGTCAGGAAGTGTGCCTGTGTTGACAGGGTGCTACAGGGCCAAAGACGTGGCTTTGAACTCCTCAGAGTTTCTTCCTCCACCTCCTCTTCTTCGTCCTCCACCTCTCTCACTTTCTCTCTCTCGTTCCCTACCTCCTTCTTGCTCTCTCCTGTGGAATCATCTCTGGTACAGTCACCCCGGTAGAATGCAAATGAGAGCGTGAGTGAAGCGTCCGTGCTAGTGTGGGCTCCGCCGTGGTCGCAGATCTCGTTAGGACCCGGGTTGACATTTACCCAGGGAGTGTGTTGATTTGCCATGTGTTGCACAAAAATGTGACCACAGAAAAAAGCTTTTGATAGACTAGAATGGTCATATCTTTGGTTGCACTTGGCTTCAATTTCATTAATATGACTAAAATATATGCCAATCCCTCAGCCATAGTAATAACAGGCAATACCTGCTCTGTTCAATTCAGAATAACTAGACATAGCAGGTAAAGTGATCTGATCTCACCTCTGCTATTTTTATTGTTTGTTTATGGAGCCCTTGGCCCAAGCAATTCGATAACCAAAAGAAATTACACTAATTTCTAAATTCTACGGATCCCGTCATCTCATTATACGCAGACAATATCTTACTTAGACAATGTCTCTCAAACTTTCCCAAAGACTTTGAAGATCATAGACAAATTCATCGCCATCTCAAGTTATGAAATAAATCTAACCAAATCTGCCCTGCTGCCTCAAGACCATGATGGAGTACCCCGTCTCCACTTATGGAATCCCAAATGTTTTCCATTCTAAATATTTGGGAATAGATATATTTCCTTCCTTAAATACAATCATTGCCAGAACCTTTAACAGAAAGCTCAATTCAATCCAACCTCAGTAGATGGACTAATATCATAGAATGTCTATTGTCAAAAAGAAAATATTGCCATGACTGAATTTCTGTAGTTTGCTTCCCCTTGTCTCTCCCTTCTGGCTATTGGGATGAAATCCATAGTGTGGATTAAAAATATATATTGCAAGGTAAGTGATCCTGGATAAAATTAACAAACGTAGAAAGAGGGAGGACTATCCATACCAAACTTTAAATTGTATTTCCATGGACTAGCATTTCGTCCCATCCTAAATTGGTTTTGACATGATTCTTCCCCCCCTGGCTGAGTATAGAGAGAAATATGGGGTCTTCTACTGACCTGTTAGAGGTGATATGTTAGAGGTTTCACTGATATATCTCTTAAACAATGGAAACAATGATGTGGTCCTATTATTGCTCACACAATTCCTATTTGGCGCAAAATGTAAAAAACAATGTAACTGGGAATCAAAATGGCATGCCCATACTCCCATATTTCACAATAATGCCTTGCGATCTGGAGGGTGTCATTTTAAATCTCACACCATGGTCCAAATGTGGAATCCGTTGTCACTCCCTGACCATAGTAAGCTGTTTATTCTCTGTGTTGGTTGGGGCGTGATAGTGACTTGGGTGGGTCATCTAGGTGTTTTGTATTTCTATGGTGGCCTGATATGGTTCGGTTTATTAAAAATATGTGGAACTCTACTCACGCTGTGCCTTGGTCTATTCATTACGACGAGCGTGACAGAAGATCCCACCACAAACGGACCAAGCAGCGTGGTCAGGAGGACTGGACCTGGGAGGAAAACCTGGAAGGAGTAGGTCCCTGGACAAGGGCCGGGGAGTATCGCCATCCAAAGGAGGAGATAGAGGCAGCGAAAGCGGAACGGCGGCAATACGTGGCGTTAGCTCAACGAAGCAAGCACGAGAGGCAGCCCCAAAATATTTTGGGAAGAGGCACACAGGGAGATTGGCGGAGTCAGGGCTCAGACCTGAGCCAACTCCCCGTGCTTACCGTGGGGAGCAAGTGACCGGTCAAGCACTGTGTTATCCGGTTCTGCGCACCATGCCTTCAGTGCGCATTCACAGCCCGGTGCGCTCTGTGCAAGCTCCTCGCAGTTGCCATGCTAGAGTGGGCATTCAGCCAGGACGGATTGTGCCGGCTCAGCGCTCCTGGCCTCCGGTGCTTCTCCTCGGTCCAGGATATCCTGCGCCGATTCTACGCACTGTGTCGCCAGTGCGCATTCACAGCCCAGTGCGTCCTGTGCCAGCTTCCCGCACTTGCCGGGCTGGAGTGAGCATCCAGTCAGGAAGGGTTGTGCCAGCTCTGCTCTCTAGACCTCCAGGGCGCCTCCACAGTCCAGTGAGTCCTGTGCCTTCTCCCCGCACTCGCCCTGAGGTGCGTGTCATCAGCCCGGTGCCACCTGTACCGGTCCCACACATCAGGCCTTCAGTGCGCCTCCACAGTCCAGTACGTTCTGTGCCTTCTCCCTGCACTCGCCCTGAGGTGCGTGTCATCAGCCCGGTGCCACCTGTACCGGTCCCACACATCAGGCCTTCAGTGCACCTCCACAGTCCAGTACGTTCTGTGCCTTCTCCCCGCACTCGCCCTGAGGTGCGTGTCATCAGCCCGGTGCCACCTGTACCGGTCCCACACATCAGGCCTTCAGTGCGCCTCCACAGTCCAGTACGTTCTGTGCCTTCTCCCTGCACTCGCCCTGAGGTGCGTGTCATCAGCCCGGTGCCACCTGTACCGGTCCCACACATCAGGCCTTCAGTGCGCCTCCACAGTCCAGTACGTTCTGTGCCTTCTCCCCGCACTCGCCCTGAGGTGCGTGTCATCAGCCCGGTGCCACCTGTACCGGCACCACGCATCAGGCCTCCAGTGCGCCACCACAGTTCAGAGCTTCCGGCGACAGTTTCCTGTCCGGAGCTTCTGGCGACAGTTCCCGGTCCGGAACCTCCAACGACGGTCCGCGGTCCGGAACCTCCAACGACGGTCCGGAACCTCCAACGGCGGTCGTCGATCCTGAGCCCCCAGCGACGATCGGCGGTCCAGAGCCTTCAGCAGGGGTTCTCAGTCCAGAGCCTCCTGCGACAATCTATGGTCCGGTTCCTCCAGCGATGATCCGCGGTCGGGAGCCTCCGGCGATGCGTCCCGCACCGGAGCCATCCCCGACGCCCTGTGTCATCCATCAGATGCCCACCTGGACCCTCCCCTATTGAGACAGGTTTTGCGGTTGGAGTCCGCACCTTTGGGGGGGGGGGGTTACTGTCACGCCCTGACCATAGTAAGCTGTTTATTCTCTGTGTTGGTTGGGGCGTGATAGTGACTTGGGTGGGTCATCTAGGTGTTTCGCATTTCTATGGTGGCCTGATATGGTTCCCAATAAGAGGCAGCTGTTTAGCGTTGTCTCTGATTGGGGATCATATTTAGGTCGACATTTCCCCATGGTTATTGGTGGGATCTTGTCTATGGGTAGTTGCCTGTGTGCACCAGTAGCTTCACGTTTTGTTTGTGCTTTTTTGTTTTGCTGAGTTTCGGTTTATTAAAAATATGTGGAACTCTACTCACGCTGCGCCTTGGACTATTCATTACGACGAGCGTGACATCCGTACCCTTGCTGATATCATGGATAGTAATGGTTTGAGAACATTCCAAGATTTGAAAGACTCATAAACATTACCAGGCAACTAATTTTTTCTATATTATCAATTTAGCTCAGCTATGCTGGCTATGGAGTCCCTTGGGAAACCCAACTACCGAATCATCCAATGACGCGATTTAAAAATAAATATTATCTGGGACCCCGAAAGGACTGATCTCTATAATATATAAACAACTTTTGGAAAGCTCATATTCTGAGCTAGCCATTAAAAAGTGTGGTCTACAGATCTAAGTGAATCGGAACCACTCTTTAAATTGAAAAGAATATGGAAAAATATTACCTTGGCATCACACAGTCCCAACCATCAACTTATTCAAGTTTGTTCACAGACTGTATTTAACACAAAGGAAACATTTTACAATTAAATTGGCCCCAACTCCCAACTGCTCACTGTGTCCCCTAAATCAGGTAGGCACTTTCCTTCATATGATGTGGGAGTTCCCTGCAGATAAATGCTTCTGGGCCATAGTAAAAATATATATATTTTGAAGGGCATGAATGTAAATATTCAATGTGTTGCATTTACTATGTGACTTCACGATGATAGCTCCTTGAATCTCTCAATCAATCAGAGAAGATTACTGTTGGCAGTTGCCTCTTAGATGGCAATCACCCCACTCTCTCCCAATTCTCCAGTTACAATTACAAGTTAGAACATTAGAATTATCGACAGCGAGAATTAATGGAGCTAGTAAAGGAACAATTGAGGCCTGGACAAATGTACTTGACTCCATAAAGAATCATCTCAACTAAAGCCTAGCACATACAGTGGGGCAAAAAAGTATTTGTCAGCCACCAATTGTGCAAGTTCTCCCACTTAAAAAGATGAGGCCTGTAATGAGAAAAATCACATTGTAGGATTTTTAATGAATTTATTTGCAAATTATGGTGGAAAATAAGTATTTGGTCAATAACAAAAGTTTATCTCAATACTTTGTTATATACCCTTTGTTGGCAATGACAGAGGTCAAACGTTTTCTGTAAGTCTTCACAAGGTTTTCACACACTGTTGCTGGTATTTTGGCCCATTCCTCCATGCAGATCTCCTCTAGAGCAGTGATGTTTTGGGGCTGTTTCTGGGCAACACGGACTTTCAACTCCCTCCAAAGATTTTCTATGGGGTTGAGATCTGGAGACTGGCTAGGCCACTCCAGGACCTTGAAATGCTTCTTACGAAGCCAATCCTTTGTTGCCCGGGCAGTGTGGTTGGGATCATTGTCATGCTGAAAGACCCAGCCACGTTTCATCTTCAATGCCCTTGCTCGTGGAAGGAGGTTTTTATTCAAAATCTCACGATACATGGCCCCATTCATTCTTTCCTTTACACGGATCAGTCGTCCTGGTCCCTTTGCTGAAAAACAGCCCCAAAGCATGATGTTTCCAGCCCCATGCTTCAGAGTAGGTATGGTGTTATTTGGATGCAACTCAGCATTCTTTGTCCTCCAAACACGACGAGTTGAGCTTTTACCAAAAAGTCATATTTTGGTTTCATCTGACCATCTGACCATGACATTCTCCCAATCTTCTTCTGGATCATCCAAATGCTCTCTAGCAAACTTCAGATGGGCTTGGACATGTACTGGCTTAAGCAGGGGGACACGTCTGGCACTGCAGGATTTGAGTCCCTGGCGGCGTAGTGTGTTACTGATGGTAGGCTTTGTTACTTTGGTCCCAGCTCTCTGCAGGTCATTGACTAGGTCCCCCCATGTGGTTCTGGGATTTTTGTGATCATTTTGACCCCACGGGGTGAGATCTTGCGTGGAGCCCCAGATCAAGGGAGATTATCAGCGGTCTTGTATGTCTTCCATTTCCTAATAATTGCTCCCACAGTTGATTTATTCAAACCAAGCTGCTTACCTATTGCAGATTCAGTCTTCCCAGCCTGGTGCAGTTCTACAATTTTGTTTCTGGTGTTCTTTGATAGCTCTTTGGTCTTGGCCATAGTGGAGTTTGGAGTGTGACTGTTTGAGGTTGTGGACAGGTGTATTTTATACTGATAACAAGTTCAAACAGGTGCCATTAATACAGGTAACAAGTGGAAGACAAAGGAGCCTCTTAAAGAAGAAGATACAGGTCTGTGAGAGACAAATCTTGCTTATTGGTTTTGTAGGTGACCAAATACTTATTTTCCACCACAATTTGCAAATAAATTCATTACAAAATCCTACAATATGAGTTTCTGGATTTTTTTTCTCATTTTGTCTGTCATAGTTGAAGTGTACCTATGATGAAAATTACAGGCCTCTCTCGTCTTTTTAAGTGGGAGAACTTGCACAATTGGTGGCTGACTAAATACTTTTTTGCACCACTGTACAACTAAACAATCCATAAAGTCCAAAACATAAATGCAAACACACTATACAGCTCTGGAAAAAAAATGAAGAGACCACTGAAGCACCCCCAGATCATCACTGATCCTCCACCAAATTTCACAGTGGGTTCGAGACACTGACTTGGTGGAGGATCGGTGATGATCTGTAGGTGCTTCAGCAAGGCTGGAAATCGGGCAGATGTCTTTGTGAAGGACGCATAAGGTTGTCCTGGTTCTGCTCTGACAATGTTCCCCAACTCTGAGGATTGGTTTTCCAGCAGGACAATGCTCCATGCCACACAGCCAGGTCAATCAAGGTGTGGATGGAGGACCAACAGATAAAGACCCTGTCATGGCCAGTCCAATCTCCAGACCTGAACCCCATTGAAAACCTCTGGAATGTGATCAAGAGGAAGATGGATGGTCACAAGCCATCAAACAAAGCTGAGCTGCTTGAATTGTTGCGCCAGGAGTGGCATAAAGTCAGCCAACATCAATGTGAAAGACTGGCGGAGAGAATGCCAAGATGCATGGAGGCTGTGATTGAAAATCAGGGTTATTCTACCAAATATTGATTTCTGAATTAAAGTTAAAACATTAGTATTGTATTGTTTAAAAATGAATATGAACTTATTTTCTTTGCATTATTCGAGGTCGGACGACACTTTGTTATTTTGACCAGTTGTTATTTTCTGCAAATAAATGCTCGAAATGACAATAATTTTAATTTGGAATTTGGGATAAATGTTGTCACTAGTTTATATAATAAAACAAAAATGTTTCTCTTAATTTTGTCCAGAGCTGTATATACAAAAGTATGTGGACACCTCTTTAAATTAGTGGATTCGGCTATTTCAGCCACACCTGTTGCTGCAGGTGTATAAAATCGAGCACACAGACATGTAATCTCCATAGACAAACATTGGCAGTAAAATGGCCTTACTGAAGGCTCAATGACTTTCAACATGGCACCGTCATAAGATGCAACCTTTCCAACAAGTTAGTCAAATTTCTGCCCTGTCTCGGTCAACGGTAAGTTCTGTTATTGTGAAGTGGAAACGTCTAGGAGAACACAAGCTAACAGAATGTGACCACCGAGTGCTGAACCGCACAGCACGTAAAATATTTGTCTGTCCACGGTTGCAACACTCCCTACCAAGTTCCAAACTGACTGTGAAAGCAATGTCAGCACAATAACTGTTCGCCGGGAGCTTCATGAAATGGGTTTCCATGGCCAAGCAGCCTCACACAAGCCTAAGATCACCATGAGCAATGCAAAGCGTGAGCTGGAGTGGTGTAAAGCTCGCTGCCATTGGACTCTGGAGCAGTGAAAATGCATTCTCGAGTGAGGAATCACACTTCACCACGGACTAATCTGGGTTTGGCGGATGCCGGGAGAACGCATAGTGCCAACTGTAAAGTTTGGCGGAGGATAAATAATGGTCTGGGGCTGTTTTCATGGTTCGGGCTAGGACCCTTAGTTACAGTGAAGGCATATCTTAACCATACAGCGTAAAATGGCATTCTAAACAATTTTGTGCTTCCAACTTTGTGGCAACAGTTTGGGGGAGGCCCTTTCCTGTTTCAGCATGACAATGGCCCTGTCAAAGCATGGTCTATACAGACATGGTTTGTCGAGATCGGTGTGGAAGAACTTGACTGGCCTGTAAAGAGCCCTGACCTCAACCCCATCGAACACCTTTTGGATGAATTGGAACGTCAACTACGAGCCAGGCCTAATCGTCCAACATCAGTGCCTGACTCAGAAGAGTGGAGGCTGTTTTAGCAGCAAAGAGGGACCAACTCCATATTAATGCCCATAATTTTGGAATGAGATGTTCAACGAGCACGTGTCCACATACTTTTGGTCAGGCACTGTAGTATATACAGTAGTATATACAGTGCCTTCGGAAAGTATTCAGACCACTTGACTTTTTCCACATTTTGTTACGTTAGAGCCTTAATCTGAACTGGATTAAATAAAACAAAATCCTCAACAATCTACACACAATACCCCAAATGACAACACAAAACAGGTTTTTATACATTTTGCAAATATATTACAAATAAAACACAGAAATACCATATTTACATTAGTATTCAGACCCTTTGCTATGACTCAGGTGCATCCTGTTTCCATTGATCGTCCTTGAGATGTTTCTACAACTTGATTGGAATCCACCTGTGGTAAATTCAATTGATTGGACATGATTTGGAAAGGCACACAGCTGTCTATATAAGGTCCCAGAGTTGACAGTGCATGTCAGAGAAAAAACCAAGCCATGAGGTCAAAGGAATTGTCTGTAGAGCTACGAGATAGGACTGTGTTGAGTGAAATATCTGGGGAAGGGTACCAAAACATTTTTGTCGCATTGAAGGTCCCTAAGAACACAGTGACCTCCATCATTCTTCAAATGGAAGAAGTTTGGAGCCACCAAGACTCTTCCTAGAGCTGGCCGCCCAGCCAAACTGAGCAATCCGGGGAGACGGGTCTTGGTCAGGGAGGTAACCAAGAACCCGACGGACACTGACAGAGCTCTAGAGTTCCTCTTTGGAGATTGGAGAACCTTCCAGAAGGACAACCATCTCTGCAGCACTCCACCAATCAGGCCTTTATGGTAGAGTGGCCAGAGGGAAGCCACTCCTCAGTAAAATGCACATGACTGCCAGCTTGGAGTTTGCCAAAAGGCACCTAAAGACTCTCAGACCATGAGAAGCAAGATTCTCTGGTTTGATGAAACCAAGATTAAACTCTTTGGCCTGAATGCCAAGCACCATCTCTAAGGGAACCCTGGCTCCATCCCTATGGTGAAGCATGGTGGTGGCAGCATCATGCTGTGGGGATGTTTTTAAATCGGCAGGGACTGGGAGACTAGTCAGGATCAAGGTAAAGAAGGGAGCACAGTACAGAGAGATCCTTGATGAAAACCTGCTCCAGAGAGCTCAGGACCTCAGACTGGGGTGAAGTTCACCTTCCAACAGGTCAACGATTCTAAGCACACAGCCAAGACAATGCAGGAGTGGCTTCGGGACAAGACTCTGAATGCTCGAGTGGCACAGCCAGAGCCCGGACTTGAACCCGATCGAACATATATTTCCAGAGACCTGAAAATATCTGTGCAGCAACACTCCCCATCCAACCTGACAGAGCTTGAGAGGATCTGCAGAGAAGAATGGGTAGAACTCCCCAAATACAGGTGTGCCAAGCTTGTAGCGTCATACCCATGAAAACTCAAGGTTGTAATCACTGCCAAAGATGCTTCAACAAAGTACTGAGTTAAGGGTCTGAATAAATGTGATATTTCCATTTTTTCAAATATAAATTAGCTACAACCTCAACCTTTTTTTGCTTAGTCAATATGGGGTATTGTGTGTAGATTGACGGGAAAAAAACAATTTAATCCATTTTAGAATAAGGCTATAATTTAACAAAATGTGGATAAAGCCAAGGGGTCTGAATACTTTCCGAATACTTATACATCGTTCAAAAGATTGGGGTCACTTAGAAATGTCCTTCTTTTCCATGAAAACATACATGAAAACATACATGAAATTAGTTGAAAAATGAATTGGAAATATAGGCAAGACATTGTCAAGGTTATAAATAATGATTTTTAATTTAAATCATAAATGTCTCCTTCAAACTTTGCTTTCATCAAAGAATCCTCCATTTGAAGCAATTACAGCCTTGCAGACCTTTGGCATTCTAGTTGTCATTTTGTTGAGGTAATCTGAAGAAATTTCACCCCATGCTTCCTGAAGCACCTCCCACAAGTTGGATTGGCTTGATGGGCACTTCTTACCTACCATATGGTCAAGCTGCTCCCACAACAGCTCAATAGGGTTGAGATCCGGTGACTATAATGCAGTGGCCAGCACAGACAGAACACCAGCTCACTGCATTTCCCTAAATAGTCATTGCATCGTTTGGAGCTGTGCTTTGGGTCATTGTCCTGTTGTTGAAGGAAATTGGCTTCAATTAAGCGCCGTCCACAGGGTATGGCATGGCGTTGCAAAATAGAGTGATAGCCCTCCTTCTTCAAGATCCCTTTTACCCTGTACAAATCTCCCACTTTACCACCACCAAATCATCACATTGCCTCCACAATGTGATTTGATTTGGCATTCCTTGACAAATGGCTTCAAGAACTCCTCCAGCATCTTTTAATTTTTTCTGCATCTCATGAATGTTCTTCTTTGTGATCTGAACACCTCAAACTTAGATTTGTCTGTCCATAACTATTTTTTTCCCAATCTTCCTGTCTAGTGTCTGTTCATTTTTCCCATCTTAATCTTTTCTTTTTATTGGCCAGTCTTAGATATGGCTTTTTCTCTGCAACTCTGCCTAGAAGGCAGGCATCCCGGAGTCGCCTCTTCACTGTTGACGTTGAGATTGGTATTTTGCAGGTACTATTTAATGAAGCTGCCATTTGAGGACTTGTGAGGCGTCTGTTTCTCAAACTAGACACTAATGTACTTGTACTCTTGCTCAGTTGTGCACCGGGGCCTCCCACTCCGCTTTCTATTCTTGTTAGAGCCAGTTTGAGCTGTTCTGTGAAGGGAGTAGTACACAGCACTGTACGAGATCTTCAATTTCTCACATGGAATAGCCTTCATTTCTCAGAACAAGAATAGGCTGACGAGTTTCAGAAGAAAGTACTTTGTTTCTGGCCATTTTGAGCCTGTAATCGAACCCACAAATGCTGATGCTCCAGATACTCAACTAGTCTAAAGAAGGCCATTTTCATTGCTTCTTTAATTAGCACAACAGTTTTCAGCTGTGCTAACATAATTGCAAAAGGGTTTTCTGATGATCAATTATCCTTTCAAAATGATAAACTTCGATTAGCTAACACAACGTGCCATTGGAACACAGGAGTGACGGTTGCTAATAATGGGCCCCTGAACGCCTATGTAGATATTCCATTAAAAATCATCCGTTTCCAGCTACAATAGTCATTTACAGCATTAACAATGTCTGTACTGCATTTCTGATCAAATGTATGTTATTTTAATGGACAGAACATTTGCTTTTCTTTAAAAAACAAGGACATTTCTAAGTGAACCCAAACTTTTGAACAGTAGTATGTATTATATAATCATATTTTGTACTTTCCTTGCTTTCAGTCCCATGGTTGGTATGGGGGGCGGGGGTCATTGGTGGTGTAGGCCCACCTCTTCTATTTATTTTTCTTTAACTACCAATTTTACTAGTACAATATCCTCAATATGGTAATTTCTATATATGTATTTCTTACTATTGTTTTTCTTTTCAGTGGCAGCCAAAATATATTAATTTAAATTGATATTGTACCTGCAAACCTCAACAAAAAATGACAAAACAAATAAAGTGGTCGATTTTTTATTTTATTTTTATATTAATACACACACAAACACATGCATACACGTCACGCCTGCACACAGACAAAACATACAAACACTTAACTGCCAATTCCATTGACTGCTATATCACAGGATTTGACTACCAGATAGTTCATGCTATTCATGCTGGCTCCCGGAACCCAAGGAACAATGTTAGTTTTAATGAATTGAATGGAGTCTCCTTATTAATATTTCGCCGCATTCCTGAGGCCAGTGTTTTCCCTTGGAGAAGACTCAACCCCCGTTTATCTGTGGTCTTCTTATCCTGTTACTCACGCCTGACTCCATGTCAGCCTTATCTGAATCCTCACTACACTCAGCTGCCTGATAGGGCACTGGCTGTAAGCTATTAAAATGGCCTCTTCACCAGATAAGAGCAGGGAAGTGGTCAGATTGAAAGCCACAGACTCTGAGGGTAAAGTCTTTAGGTTACAGTCCCTGGGTTAAATAGCCTGAGGAAGGCAGAGTGCCAGATCAAGCCAGGCTCTGCTTGTGTGTGTGTGTGTGTCGCATCTTAGGGTCACCAAGTCTCCAATTCGATGCCACCTCCATGCCAATAGGCTAGTATTGAGACCCGTTGACCTTTTCCACATTTTGTTACGTTACAGCCTTATTCTAAAAAAAAAATTTTTTTAATCCCTCATCAATCTACACACAATACCCCATAATGATGAAGCAAAAGCAGGTTTAGACATTTATGAAAATGTATACATTTAAAAAACAGAAATAAATATTCAGACCTTTTACTCAGTACTTTGTTGAAGCACCTTTGGCAGCGATTACAGCCTTGTGTCTTCTTGGATATGGCGCTACAAGCTTGGCACATCCGTATTTGGGGAGTTTCTCCCAGTCTTCTCTGCAGATCATCTCAAGCTCTATCAGGTTGGATGGGGAGTGTCGCTGCACAGCTATTTTCAGGTAATTCCAGAGATGTTTGATCGGGTTCAAGTCCGGGCATTCAAAGACATGTCCTCAAGCCACTCCTGTGTTGTCTTGGCTGTGTGTTTAGGGTTTCTGTCCTGTTGGAAGGTGAACCTTTACCCCAGTCCTATTGCCTGAGTGCTCTGGACCAGGTTTTATCAAGGAACTCTCTGTACTTTGCTTTCCCTAGGTGAAGCATGGTGGTGGCAACATCATGCTGTGGGGATGTTTTTCAGTGGGAGAGACTGGGAGACTAGTCAGTATTGAGAGAAAGATGAAGGGAGCAAAGTACAGAGAGATCATTGATTAAAAAAAAACCTGCTCCAGAACGCTCAGGCAGAGCATTCTGAACGCTCAGCTCCCTCCACAGATTTTCTATGGGATTAAGGTCTGGAGACTGGCTAGGCCACTCCAGGACCTTAATGTGCTTCTTGTTGAGCCACTCCTTTGTTCCTTGGCCATGTGTTTTGGGTCATTGTCATGCTGGAATACCCATCCAAGACCCATTTTCAATGCCCTGGCTGAGGGAAGGAGGTTCTCACCCAAGATTTGACGGTACATGGCCCCATCCATCGTCCCTTTGATGCGGTGAAGTTGTCCTGTCCCCTTAGCAGAAAAACACCCCCAAAGCATAATGTTTTCACCTCCATGTTTGATGGTAGGGATGGTATTCTTGGGGTCATAGGCAACATTCCTCCTCCTCCAAACACGGCGAGTTTTGGTCTCATCTGACCACAACAGTTTCACCCAGCTGTCCTCTGAATCATTCAGGATTTTAGTCCTTCATGGCGTAGTGTGTTACCAATTGTTTTCTTGGTGACTATGGTCCCAGCTGCCTTGAGATCATTGACAAGATCCTCCCGTGTAGTTCTGGGCTGATTCCTCACCATTTTCATGATCATTGCAACTCCACGAGGTGAGATCTTGCATGGAGCCCCAGGCCGAGGGAGATTGACAGTTCTTTTGTGTTTCTTCCATTTGCGAATAATCGCACCAACTGTTGTCACCTTCTCACCAAGCTGCTTGGCGATGGTCTTGTAGCCCATTCCAGCCTTGTGTAGGTCTACAATCTTGTCCCTGACATCCTTGGAGAGCTCTTTAGTCTTGGCCATGGTGGAGAGTTTGGAATCTGATTGATTGATTGCTTCTGTGGAGGGTGTCTTTTATACAGGTAACAAACTGAGATTAGGAGCACTCCCTTTAAGAGTGTGCTCCTAATCTCAGCTCGTTACCTGTATAAAAGACACCTGGGAGCCAGAAATCTTTCTGATTGAGAGGGGGTCAAATACTTATTTCCCTCATTAAAATGCAAATCAATTTATAACATTTTTGACATGCGTTTTTCTGGATTTATTTGTTGTTATTCTGTCTCACACTGTTCAAATAAACCTACCATTAAAATTATAGACTGATAATTTCTTTGTCAGTGGGCAAACATACAAAATCAGCAAGGGATCAAATACTTTTTTCCCTCACTGTATTTTATACAGTCTTTTTATATCTCCTTTATCAAGAGTGCCAATAATTTCGGAAATGATCGTAGTAGAAATGCATAGGCATCCATATAGTATGTATGTATACACAAATATCCATGAACAGTTTTTTGGCTGAAACACACAGATGCCCTGCGCACATACTGTAAACACATGGAGCATTCCATTTGACATATCCATGCAAATCACAAGGAGTGACCCTCTCTAGACTGTTTAGATTTTAGAATGTCAGTTGTTTAGATTCTAGAATGTCAGCTGGAATGAGTTTATATATTGATGTTGCAGATGTCTAAAGGATGGCGTTCAGTACAGGTCCAGTGTCTCAACACCTACGTGAGACTGGTGTTCATCAAACTACAGCTCGGCGTTCAAAACCATATACCCTCGAAGGTTATCACTAAGCTAAGGACCCTGGGACTGAACACCTCCCTCTGCAATTGGTTCCTGATGGGCTTGGCCCCAGGTGGTGAGGGTCGGCAACAATACATCCGCCAAACTGACCATCTACATGGGGGCCCCTCAGGGTTGCGTGCTTAGTTCCCTCCTGTACTCCCTGTTCAACTACGACTGCGTGGCCATACACGACTCCAACACCATTATTAAGTTTGTCAACGACACGACGGTGGTAGGCCTGATCACAGACGACGATCAGACAGCCTATTGCTGTCTCCATCAACGTCAGCAAGACAAAGGAGTTGATTGTGGACTACAGGAAATGGAAGGCCGAGAATGCCCTCATTCACATCGAACAGGGCTGTAGTGGAGCGGGTCAAGAGCTTCAAGTTCCTCTGTGTCCACATCACTAAGGATCTATCATGGTCCAAACACACAAACACAGCCTTAAAGAGTGCACTACAGCGCCTCTTCCCCCTTGTTAAGAGGGCACGACCATACCTATTCCCCCTCAAGAGGCTGTTAAGATTTTGCGTGGGCCCTCAGATCCTTAAGGAGTTTTACAGCTTCACCATCTAGAGATCTTGACTGGCTGCATCACCACTTGGTATGGAAACACCTTGGCATCCGACCACAAGGCACTACAGAGGGTAGTGTGTACGGCCCAGTACATCGCTGGGGCGGAGCTCCCTGCCATCCAGGACCTCCTATACCAGGCAGTGTCAGAGGACGGCCCACATTTTTATCCAAAGACTTCAACCACCCAAGCCACAGACTGTTCTCCCTGCTGCCGCATGGCAAGTGGTACCATTGCACCAAGTCTGGAACCAACAGGACCCTGAACGGCTGCTACCCCCTAAGACTTCTAAACAAGGCAGCTAAATAGCTAATCAGATGGCTATCCGGACTAAACGCATTGACCATTTTTTGCACCAACTCTCTTGCACTAACTCTATGGACACACACTGGACACTACCCACACATTCATACATACAGTACTTACACTGACACCCCAAAACACACACACACTCGCTGCTGCTACTGTCTATTATCTATTCTGTTGCCTAGTCACTTTACTCATACCTATATTGTATGTACAGTACATAGCTACCTCAATTACATCGACTTAGTACGTCTATTCCCTTTATATAGCCATGTTATTGTTCTACTCCCTGTATATAGCCATGTTATTGTTCTAATCCCTGTATATAGCCATGTTATGGTTCTACTCCTTGTATATAGCCATGTTATTGTTCTACTCCCTGTATATAGCCATGTTATTGTTCTACTCACTGTATATAGCCATGTTATTGTTCTACTCCCTGTATATAGCCATGTTATTGTTCTACTCCCTGTATATAGCCATGTTATTGTTCTACTCCCTGTATATAACCATGTTATTGTTCTACTCCCTTTATATAGCCATGTTATTGTTCTACTCCCTGTATATAACCATGTTATTGTTCTACTCCCTGTATATCCCAAGGTGGCATAGCAGTTCAGACGTCTTTTGTCCTCATCTTGTCGTGTCCCGTGTATATATATATATATATATATATATATATATATATATATATATATATATATATATATATATATATATATATATATATATATATATATATTTATATATATTTACAACTTTTTTCATACATTTTTTTAAACATTTTCCATAAACTCATCTTCAAAACACTCTCCTGCAACCCGCCTCACCAATTTATATTTATAAAAAAGTATTATTTACCTCAAATCTGTAATCCTCCAAGAAGCTAGCCAGAAACTCCAAGAAGCTTGCCAGAAACTCCAAGAAGCTAGCCAGAAACTAGCCAGAAGCTAGCCAGAAACTAGCCAGAAGCTAGCCATAGCTAATCCAGAAGCTAATCAGAAGCTAGTTAAAGCTTTTGTCGATTCCGGAGCAAACATCAGTTGTTCCGGAGCTAGCCAGCTGAGGAGTTCCATCAATCACTCCTGGGCTGCGGTCACCTATCCGGACCCGTTTTGCTGCCTACGCGGAGCCCCACCGGGCCTTCACGGCTGGACTGCCGACGTTATCTACCCGAAGGAGTTATCCGGCTGGCTCCTCCGTCGCGACGTTGCCTGGGCGCCCATCTGCGGCCTGCTAGCCATTAGCTGTCTTATCGGCTGCTATCTGAATAGACAATCGGACAATTTATTTATTTATTTTTATTGTTATTGTTATTTATTTTTCTTGGGCCTCTCGCTATATCTATTGTTTTTATTTTTGTTGTTGTTGTGTGATTTGGATTAATCTCCTCTACCACACGGAACCCCACTAATCTACTGACGGAACGCAAGAGGTGGCTAATAACAGACGTCCATCCTATGCTAGCTTGCTACTGATGGCCTGGCTAGCTGTCTAAATCGCCGTGACCCCCAACCAACCTCTCCACTCTCCGGACCCTTTTGATCACTTGACTAAGCATGCCTCTCCTTAATGTCAATATGCCTTGTCCATTGCTGTTCTGGTTAGTGTTTATTGGCTTATTTCACTGTAGAGCCTCTAGTCCTGCTCACCATACCTTATCCAACCTATTAGTTCCACCACCCACACATGCAATGACATCTCCTGGTTTCAATGATGTTTCTAGAGACAATATCTCTCTCTTCATCACTCAATACATAGGTTTACCTCCACTGTATTCACATCCTACCATACCTTTGTCTGTACATTATACCTTGATGCTATTTTATCGCACCCAGAAACCTCCTTTTACTCTCTGTTCCAGACGTTCTAGACGACCAATTCTTATTGCTTTTAGCCGCACCCTTATTCTACTCCTCCTCTGTTCCTCTGGCGATGTAGAGGTGAATCCAGGCCCTACAGTGCCTAGCTCCACTCCTATTCCCCAGGCGCTCTCTTTTGACAACTTCTGTAACCGTAATAGCCTTGGTTTCATGCATGTTAACATTAGAAGCATCCTCCCTAAGTTTGTTCTATTCACTGCTTTAGCACACTCTGCCAACCCGGATGTTCTAGCTGTGTCTGAATCCTGGCTTAGGAAGACTACCAAAAATTCTGAAATTTTAATTCCAAACTACAACCTTTTCAGACAAGATAGAACTGCCAAAGGAGGCGGTGTTGCAAATCTACTGCAAAGATAGCCTGCAGAGTTCTGTCCTACTATCCAGGTCTGTAATCCAAACAATTTGAACTTCTACTTTTAAAAATCCACCTCACTAAAAACAAGTCTCTCACCGTTTCAGTCTGCTCTAGACCACCTCTGCCCCCAGCTGTGCTCTGAACACCATATGTGAACTGATTGCCCCCCATCTATCTTCACAGCTCGTGCTGCTAGGCGACCTAAACTGGAACATGCTTAACACCCCAGCCATCCTACAATCTAAACTTGATGCCCTCAATCTCACACAAATTATCAATGAACCTACCAGGTACCTCCCCAAAACCTTAAACACGGGCACCCTCATAGATATCATCCTAACCAACTTGCCCTCTAAATACACCTCTGCTGTCTTCAACCAAGATCTCAGCGGTCACTGCCTCATTGCCTGCATCCGTAATGGTTCAGCGGTCAAACGACCTCCACTCATCACTGTAAAACGCTCCCTGAAACACTTCAGCGAGCAGGCCTTTCTAATCGACCTGGCCGGGGTATCCTGGAAGGATATTGATCTCATCCCGTCAGTAGAGGATGCCTGGATATTTTTTTTAAATGCCTTCCTAACCATCTTAAATAAACATGACCCATTCAAGAAATTTAGAACCAGGAATAGATATAGCCCTTGGTTCTCCACAGACCTGACTGCCCTTAACCAACACAAAAACATCCTATGGCGTTCTGCATTAGCATCGAACAGCCCCCGTGATATGCAGCGGGAAGCTAGAAACCATTATACACAGGCAGTTAGAAAAGCCAAGGCTAGCTTTTTCAAGCAGAAATTTGCTTCCTGCAACACTAACTCAAAAAAGTTCTGGGACACTGTAAAGTCCATGGAGAATAAGAACACCTCCTCCCAGCTGCCCACTGCACTGAAGATAGGAAACACTGTCACCACTGATAAATCCACCATAATTGAGAATGTCAATAAGCATTTTTCTACGGCTGGCCATGCTTTCCACCTGGCTACTCCTACCCCGGTCAACAGCACTGCACCCCCCACAGCAACTCGCCCAAGCCTTCCCCATTTCTCCTTCTCCCAAATCCGTTCAGCTGATGTTCTGAAAGAGCTGCAAAATCTAGACCCCTACAAATCAGCAGGGCTAGACAATCTGGACCCTTTCGTTCTAAAATTATCAGCCGAAATTGTTGCCACCCCTATTACTAGCCTGTTCAACCTCTCTTTCGTGTCGTCTGAGATCCCCAAAGATTGGAAAGCAGCTGCGGTCATCCCCCTCTTCAAAGGGGGGGACACTCTTGACCAAACTGCTACAGACCTATATCTATCCTACCATGCCTTTCTAAGGTCTTCAAAAGCCAAGTCAACAAACAGATTACCGACCATTTCGAATCTCACCATACCTTCTCTGCTATGCAATCTGGTTTCAGAGCTGGTCATGGGTGCACCTCAGCCACGCTCAAGGTCTTAAACGATATCTTAACCGCCATCGATAAGAAACATTACTGTGCAGCCGTGTTCATTGATCTGGCCAAGGCTTTCGACTCTGTCAATCACCACATCCTCATCGGCAGACTCGACAGCCTTGGTTTCTCAAATGATTGCCTCGCCTGGTTCACCAACTACTTCTCTGATAGAGTTCAGTGTGTCAAATCGGAGGGTCTGCTGTCCGGACCTCTGGCAGTCTCTATGGGGGTGCCACAGGGTTCAATTCTTGGACCGACTCTCTTCTCTGTATACATCAATGAGGTCGCTCTTGCTGCTGGTGAGTCTCTGATCCACCTCTACGCAGACGACACCATTCAGTATACTTCTGGCCCTTCTTTGGACACTGTGTTAACAACCCTCCAGGCAAGCTTCAATGCCATACAACTCTCCTTCCGTGGCCTCCAATTGCTCTTAAATACAAGTAAAACTAAATGCATGCTCTTCAACCGATCGCTACCCGCACCTGCCCGCCTGTCCAACATCACTACTCTGGACGGCTCTGACTTAGAATACGTGGACAACTACAAATACTTAGGTGTCTGGTTAGACTGTAAACTCTCCTTCCAGACCCATATCAAATATCTCCAATCTAAAGTTAAATCTAGAATTGGCTTCCTATTTCGCAACAAAGCATCCTTCACTCATGCTGCCAAACATACCCTTGTAAAACTGACCATCCTACCAATCCTCGACTTTGGCGATGTCATTTTCAAAATAGCCTCCAATACCCTACTCAACAAATTGGATGCAGTCTATCACAGTGCAATCCGTTTTGTCACCAAAGCCCCATATACTACCCACCATTGTGACCTGTACGCTCTCGTTGGCTGGCCCTCGCTTCATACTCGTCGCCAAACCCACTGGCTCCATGTCATTTACAAGACCCTGCTAGGTCTCAGCTCGCTGGTCACCATAGCATCTCCCACCTGTAGCACACGCTCCAGCAGGTATATCTCTCTAGTCACCCAGAAAACCAATTCTTTATTTGGCCACCTCTCCTTCCAGTTCTCTGCTGCCAATGACTGGAACGAACTACAAAAAGCACTGAAACTGGAAACACTTATCTCCCTCACTAGCTTTAAGCACCAACTGTCAGAGGAGCTCACAGATTACTGCACCTGTACATAGCCCACCTATATTTTAGCCCAAACAACTACCTCTTTCCCTACTGTATTTAATTAATTAATTAATTTTGTTCCTTTGCACCCCATTATTTTTATTTCTACTTTGCACATTCTTCCATTGCAAATCTACCATTCCAGTGTTTTACTTTCTATATTGTATTTACTTTGCCACCATGGCCTTTTTTTGCCTTTACCTCACTTATCTCACCTCATTTGCTCACATCGTATATAGACTTGTTTATACTGTATTATTGACTGTATGTTTGTTTTACTCCATGTGTAACTCTGTGTCGTTGTATGTGTCGAACTGCTTTGCTTTATCTTGGCCAGGTCGCAATTGTAAATGAGAACTTGTTCTCAACTTGCCTACCTGGTTAAATAAAGGTGAAATAAATTAAATAAAATATAGCCGTTATTGTTCTAATCCCTGTATATAGCCATTTAATTGTTCTACTCCCTGTATATAGCCATGTTATTGTTCTAATCCCTGTATATAGCCATATTATTGTTCTAATCCATGTATATTGCCATGTTATTGTTCTAATCCATGTATATAGCCATGTTATTGTTCTAATCCATGTATATAGCCATGTTATTGTTCTAATCCATGTATATAGCCATGTTATTGTTCTATTCCATGTATATAGCCATGTTATTGCTACACTCCCTGTATATAGCCATGTTATTGTTCTACTCCCTGTATATAGCCATGTTATTGCTACACTCCCTGTATATACCCATGTTATTGTTCTACTCCCTGTATATAGCCATGTTATTGTTCTACTCCCTGTATATAGCCATGTTATTGCTACACTCCCTGTATATACCCATGTTATTGTTCTACTCCCTGTATATAGCCATGTTATTGTTCTAATCCCTGTATATAGCCATGTTATTGTTCTAATCCATGTATATAGCCATGTTATTGTTCTACTCCCTGTATATAGCCATGTTATTGTTCTACTCCATGCATATAGCCATGTTATTGTTATAATCCATGTATATAGCCATGTTATTGTTATAATCCATGTATATAGTCATGTTATTGTTCTCATCCCTGTATATAGCCATGTTATTGTTCTACTCCCTGTATATAGCCATGATATGTTTACTTGTTATTTCTACTCCTTATTCACTATGCATTATTCCTTTTATATCTTATTTTTAACTCTGCATTGTTGGAACAGGACCCGTAAGTAAGCATTTCCCTGTTAGTCTACAAAGCACGTTACAAATACAAATGTTTTTTACTTGAACAGGAATTAAGCTATCTGCTAAACTATTTGCACTGCCTAGTTATGTTGAAGGTATGTGTGATGCCAGACATTTGTAAAGGGCTCTAGTCTAAATCTCTAGTCAGGCATTGCCAGCCAGGTTGTGATGTCACCTTGTCTTTGACCTAAAGACAGCAATTGCCTCTTGGAGCTACAACCTTGGCTTTAGCTCAAAGGGTTAACACACTGTCAATTTTGAAGAGCCAGAGACCTACTGGTAAACAACAGTTTGATGTAGCTACAGATTTGCCCCACAAACCAACAAAAAGCAATGAAAAGTTGTCTTCCTACTGTCCAAAGAGTATTGGTATTTGTGGAGACTTCTCTGGGCCTTGCTGGCAAGCTGCGTGACGGCCGCATGTTTTTAAGCCACTGGGCCACACGCAGAGCCCTGCTAAGACCCTGCAGGAGAGATAAAACGGCCGTGGTGGGGAAAAGGCGGACGCAGACCAGCGGTGTGAAACAGGATCACAGACGGCTGGAGGACGGCCCATGAAGAAGGAGGGGTGGAAGAGGGGGTAGCAGAGGAAGGGGCAATTTTGGACAGGGAATGTGAGAGCCACCACACCAGAAGAGGATCCTGGGATAGCAATGGTGGCCAGCCATCTTCGGAGACAATCACAAGTATAGAGAAAGAAAGAGGCCATAGTTATGTTCGATTGGTGTGCACACATGGAGTACGCATGTAATGAGCATGGAAACCGTAACAAAGCATCACACTGGGCACAGACGTCAATTCAACGTCTAGTTTTGATTTACAATTGGTTGAGTTGTCAACTAACGTGAATTCAACCTGAAATCAACCAAACATGTCACCCTGACATTAGATTTAGGTTAAACGTTTGGTGAAAAAAAATGAAAAAAAACATGACTTTTTGCAAATCAAATCAGTTTTCCACGTTGATGCAATGTCATTTCATTTTTGGTTAAAAGTACGTGGAAACAATATTGATTCAACCAGTTTTTGCCCAGTGGGCTTGGTCAACAACATGGAACTTAGAAGAGCATCACGTTCAATAACCTACTCTTTCATAATTGTGTAAGTAATGTTCAATAACCTACTCTTTCATAATTGTGTAAGTAATGTTGTCTGTGGGTCTAAAAAGGTAGTGGCTGTCGGCAACGGCAAGTACCTACTCGGCCACATACTTAAAACCATCACATTCCACAGTCAACAGACGATTCACAGGGCCAGTTTGATAGGTCAATGTAGTACCCTTTAGTCAGTAGAACACATAAACAGGAAGTGACTCAATGCATGGTAAAATGCTCTATATTTCACAATAGCTAATCCTACTATAAACCTCTTTCCTCCTACTAAATTGAAACCACCACTTATAGAAGCATGTGATACACAACACAGTGCCAAACAGCTGTGCTTCACTCTGTATTATTTGATGGTGAAATATACAATGTACCTCTCCAGAGACAAGAGGGGAAAGAGAGAATGAGAGAGAGAGAATAAAAGAGTGAGAGAGCACAAAAGAGATGGAGAAGGAGGGGAAGGCAGAGAGATGCGAACATTGTCGAAAACACCACGGACAATGTGTTAAATTGGAAAAGGAACAAAGCCTTCAGCCTCTAAACAAAGACTAATGAAGGCGGACATGATGCTAACGAACGCGTCCGCATGGCATTGGCAAATGGATCCTGGGAGGACCTAGCAAAACCCTGGCACTAGAGTGCCAAAGCCCATTTGATTGGATAGAGAGCAAGGGAGCGAGAGTAGGAGAGAGGGAAATAACATCTATGAGGTGTATGGGGGGGGTGTTAGATAGGTGGTGATGAGGGGCGGACTTGCTGTTATTTTGGCATTTCTGCTCTCTTATTTATTCTGCGGCTGGTGAGTTTGTTTAAACTCCAATTGGAAAAGGCTGATCAAAAAGAATGGGACAGGCAGAGAGAGAGGGGGAAAAAGCCCTCGCTGCCGACTTACATCAAACGCAGGCACAGCGGGTGACAATCAACTACCAATTTTTTTCACACATTTCTATAGTTTCTGGAGGAAGGAGCGAGAGCTTGGCCTCTGAAGTCTTTTGTTTTGATCACAAAGAAAATGGAGCCCAGAACAGTCGAGAGCTACAGTATAGGTTCTCTCTTTGCGGAGTAATATAGAATGTATCACATTCAAACGCCTTTCAAGTGACCCCAATGATATGTCACATTGATATTAAAAGTTGTTACAAAAGTACTTGAGGTCATAGGCTACATCTATTTATTTTGAAGGATATTCTACCCATGTAACCAAGGCCTGATAAGAGAAATGGTCTACTAGATTAAATCCACAATGTATTGATTTTATAGAATCACCATTAGGACTATAGGTCATGTACCTCCGTGACCCTTATCAATCTGTGACCGTAGAATTAGTTTACAACTCAGGAACGTCAGTTTGTGATACCATTTGTGATAGCAAACATATTGGGGACCCTCTCAGAATATCAGAACACAACTCTCATATAGAGGGTGATTAAAATAGCATACAAGCAGTTTTACTATGACTTCTGCAGTGCATTGCCGGACTAATCAAGTCTCGGACACTGAGAAAGAGAACCTTTTGACGATTTAAAGCTCATTTATTGCAATTATACACATTTTGCCATAGGGTAGAGTGAAAGAGCTGCCGTTTTAAAGATTAAATTACACTGAATTATGTTCAAAACATTTTGGGGGAATATAAGAAGAATTGAGTAGAAACAAATGTGTAAATGATGGAGTACTGTGTATACAAATATCCATGTGAGCCTCCCAGGCCCATGTTGGGCATCTAAAAGGTTAAGAACATAAATTGTGGGTATTAAAAAAGGGTATTAAAAAATATATATAGACATATTGAGGTCTTGCCATGGACCCCCTGCAGTATCTCCTCAGACTCCCCTTTGGGAACCCCTGAACAAGGATGCCTCATTGACTCTTACTGAAAGGTCAAGCCAGACATCACAGAAAAGCTCCAGAGGGGACTTGAACCACAAGGGTTTATGTGTTAATATAGCAGCAGGTCAATGTAGGGTTCATAACCCACCAATAAGAAATATTGCTCATTTAAAAGCCTAATTTGTCATTTCAACAGCCTAACACCTGCCACTTTGTTTGATAATTTAAAGGAATGAGCTGAGAGAAATGTAACCACTCAGATTCATAGATGGATGGGTGGATCAATGGTAATGCCCTGAATGGGAAAGGGCACAGTACACACCAGGGATGTGACATTGGAGAATCATCATCCGGCTCTGGCCAGACAGCTGCAGACAGTTGGCACCAGGTCACCCAGCTGGAGAGGGCATTCCTCTGTGACATGTCCCCTCACAGTGTAGCCAGTCTGATAAGAGCCAGGGATGTACCCATCAATTGTCTGTCTGAGGGAGTTGGTGCAGTTGTCAGTAGATGTTATTGATGTTGACTAAATACTATGCATGCACCTGTGTGTGTGTGCTCATAACCTGTGTGAGTGTTCGCTCTCCTGTGAGTGCAAATTCTTCCCGTCTTCAAAATCCATATCCCCTCTCCATGAGGTATAATATAATTGTCACTGGTGACAAATGGACAAATGCTCATGTCATCTGATTAACAATGTCAGTGTGACACAAGATGAGCAGGAGAGATACAAATATGAGATATTTTAAGAAGTAGCAGCCTGACAAACAGCTTCAATAATCTACTGACTGAGATTTATGATAACGTCATACCTGAACACCACAATGCTCTTCAGACTCCACATTTACTTTGTATCATTTATAGTGTATCATGGTAAGTATCAAGGCTGTAATTAACTTGCTCTGACTGCCAGTAGGATGAGACCACATTTTGCAGTCTATTTCAAATCAAGCCTCTCAAATCTTTACTCTGCTGGTGGTGATGCAATAACACCTCGTGTGCCTCTGAATTGGTATAGAGGGTGTAAGGTGCAGGCACACATAGAAATAGAAAGAGAGAGACAACCTATTTGATTGAAAACCCCAGTTTTGATCAGACAAAAACACATTTGGCTTCTCCACAGTGAGAGAGCATGTTTGTAGTTTTGCATACCTGTGTTTTTAAATGTTATCATAGATTTCAGTTGGCCTACATAAATCCCCTATGCTTTTGTTCTGGTATACTGTCTTGGGTTGAACAGCTAGTCATTAGGTTGCATGACTATCCAGAGGACACACTTGCCCTTCTGATGCATTTAGCCTGTTAATTTACAAGCCTATTTAGTATTGGACCTTGACAGTGGACCAATGTTGAAGAGGCAGCTCTGTCGTGTATGGCAGCCCACTGAATAAACAATGGTTGCACTGTCGGCAGACCAATGGATGTCTGTGCATAAAATGAGTGGATGGAGAATCACCATATATGGTTCCCTTATTAACTGCCCCAAAACCAAATAGACAACTAACTTGACAGTTAAACCATATTTAGGGGACAGGAGGATTAAAAGATGTGTGATTTATAATTATAAAGACAATCTAAATAGTTACAATGATGCCAGAAATTTTAGTGGTTAAACTTTTGATCGAGAGAAAATAAATAATGAGCGGATGCAGTTGGCATTGCCTAATAAATGCAGGTCCACACATCACTCGAGGTGCACTTTCTCGAGATGAGGGCGATTGACTGGTAATTAAACTCGTGCTGGTAGCTAGTATGATCAACATCAAGATTAAAACGAACCCAGTCATTATCGCGCTAATTATTTCAGACTTGACTTGATTTTGATGAGATTCAAGTTAAGCACTTCTTGAGAACGCCCACTGGGCAAAAAGTGGTTGACTCAACGTTGTTTCCACATAATTTCAACAATAACTTATGTGATGACGTTGAATAAACGTGGAAAACTGATTGGATTTGCAAAAAGTAATTAACTAAGGAAAGGTCCTCTTTTTTTCATCCAACTTTGAACCTAAATCCAATGACATTGTTACGTTGATTATTTCACGTTAGCTGACAACTCAAATGTAAATCAAGACTAGACGAAATATGTAGGTGAGCTCCTTGTAGACCAATTCTCTTGTAGCACGCAATAAAAAAATGGTGCTTGACTGCGCACACTTTTTAAGTGTCAGTAGCGATCATTATAGGGCGCACAAAATTGACCAAGTATGCTAAAATCATGCTTTCATACCTGCTGCCCCGCTCCCTTCGCGCCCTCCAAAAGGTTTTAAGGTTGCCCTTTAATCCATCGGCACTGCTACAATCCAGCGGTGCGTCTGTCCGCGGGCGACATCAGCACAGCCTAAATTTGTGTAGGACGGGTCCAATATTGCTCGACAGTGATAGATATCCGAAAATTAAATCCACGCGCACACAAATGAAACACTGCTCGTTTTCTTGGAACAAATACTTGACTGTAGATTGATAGACCACAGATAATTATTCAGGAGCTTTCTCGTCCTATTATGCTTTCTGATAGTCAGGGTATTTATTGTCCAATATGTGAATACACTGTAATAATTTTTCCCAGTCTTAACGGAGTGTGATCACACCTAACCTAATAAAATAAATAGTAATAAACTCAAAATTGAAGTTAAATGGTCCCTACTTCTGCCTCAGTTGCGGCACCAGTCTGTATTCCACGGAGTTCCATCAGAGACTGACTGTGCGCACTAACTTATCATCATACAAACACCTACCGACCGCTGCGCTCATCACAGACTCGGGAATAACCCATCATAGTGGCACAAGGCCACTAACACAATCCATCGCCACTGGCGTAAACACACTAATAAGCCTACATTGGTTAATCATATCAAGACTACACAAAAATGTCTTTGCTCAGTTTTTCGCAAATACGATCAATGGGATTTTCGATTCATGACATTGAATTGCATCATATCGTTAAATATGATTTTTGAAAGTTGTAAGAGACATGACATTATAGCTCAGGGGTAGTATTTGCATTGGTCTAGTAATGTGTAATATTGAATTTAACTTTGGCAGATGTGAGCCTTAGGGGACCCAGTTTTGCATAAGTAGATATATTGTATACCTTTAAATTGTCTTATGTGAGAACAGGTGGTGATCACACAGACTAATTAAAACCTCTTAAAGGCGCAGTGCAGTCAAAAAGTGAATTTCTTGTGTTATATATATATATATATTTCCACACTATGAGCGTGGAATAATACTGTGAAATTATGAACATGATGATAATGAGAAATTGCTCTTTGCTACGTTGCTATTTTTGTTTCTTTTTGACCATTTTAATTGAAAACAAAAACCACAGTGAGGTACTTAATTGTTACCTGGAAAGGATTTGACATTGAGATAATAAAGGTGACATTGGACTTTTGATTCCTTGTGAACTTCAACCAAGCTGGACTTGGGCTACAGTGCAGTGAACTATGTTGGTTTACAGTCAAAAGTGGTGCAGCATTGCCACCATGTGGATTGTTTCAGAATAAGTTCCAAACTTGATGGCAGTTATGTAAAAAAAAAAAAAAAATCACCATATATTTAGCCCACATATCACTTCATTCAATCATTTCAGGAATGATTGCTAGACTTACGCTTCAGGCAATAAGGTCAGATGCAGTTTAAAGAGGTCAGCCATACAAATTATTCAAAAATATTTATTCGTTGGTGAAAACGTTCCAGCTACACACCCCCTCCCATTATTTGCACAAATTGCAACATTTTCTTATACTTAATGCAGACGTGGGGAAGAAATATCAACAATATGACATGACAAGCATGAAATGATTGATTTGCTGTGGCAGTTCAGGGAAAAGGAATGTCTTATGAGATATACTTTTCACCAGGTCCTTTGAACTGCTTGAATTAAGACAGAAAACTGATAAGATTTGTCTGGAAAGAAAATCTTATAAAGTTTTAAAAGGCAGAGAGACGTCACCTTCAAGTTCCTCTGAGTTTTGGATAGAGTGAATGTCCGGGCGCTCTTGGTTTGAAACTATTGTTCGAGCTGCTTTCTGAAAGGCATCAGCGGCTGTAGTAGTTAATCGCTTTAGTGGACTCCATTTCCCAGAGGCCTCAGCACTCCTCTTTGATGTAGATTTGATCATCTGTGTCCGACTCTATGTGCTCCAGCCTGTCAGTCTGTCCGCTCATAATCTCATCTGGGGTTTTCATGAACCTGAACCACACATACACAGTGGTTAATCATTAACTCAAACTGGACAAGTGTGTGTGTATATATATATATATATATTACTTCAAATAATTATTGGGTTTTAACTAAACCCTACCATACCTGAATAAGAGTCTCTGTCCTGGCTCTTTCCTGATAATGTTCAGTTTGTAGTAGTGTCTCAGTGCTCGCGACATCTTCTCGTACGTCATATTGGTCCTGTTCTGTTACAAACAATGGAACAAGATATAATGTCAACACAGAACTTTAAGAAAACCGGCACTGCGGGAAAATGCCTTTTCCAATCAAACACTGGGGGGTGGAGTTCGTTACCTTGTGGTTCCCCCACAGGCGAGCCAGGCCGTTGGGGTCCATGATGCGGAAGACTTTGGTCTCTGTGTCCTCCCAGCGGATGTAGTTCTCGTACCGGCTGTCTGAGAGGAGCTGGTAGACGTAGTCCCATAGCAGCCTGCAGTCTGGGAACACAAACACGTTAGAGGTGTGACACATTTCAGACAGTACCTGTTAACTTCAACTGTTTTCTAGCCACACTTCCTCCAGAGTTGGTTGAAGCCGTGACCACCCCCCTCTAAGATGAACCCTGAGTAGTTAGGAGTGTTAGTTACCTGCTATCCGTCCAATGGGCATTGCCTGTTCATCTGGTGGCGAGACGGGCACAATGACGTGGTGGTTCCTGTAGAGCACCTCCTCCTGCTGATGCAGAGTGAGCTGCTGGTGGTGGGCCAGTGCCAGCTGGATGTGGCTCTTCCCCTCACGCCCGTTTTCATGGTGGGCCTGAAGTGGTGGCCCCCCACGGCCATGCCTGAAGTCTCCAGCGCCACCTCCTCGCCCTGGGCTAAGCAGCAGGGGGTGCATGATGGCGCTGGGCATGAGCTGGATGACACGAGGGGGGGCAGCGTCCTGGCACCCGGGGCTGCCTGGGCAGGGGGCCTCGCGGGGTGTGGCGCAGCGGCCGTTAGGGGCGGCCGGGGACACTGACAGAGTGTACAAGTCCTCTGGCAGGTGGTGGTTGCTGTCGGGCAGCTGGGAGGATGTCTGGAGGTGGTCCTCGGCACCAGGGCGTGGGTAGTTGGGGTCCAGAGGGGAGAGGCGTGGAGCGGGGTGGTGTGGCGAGCGGGAGCGGTGTCGGAGCTCAATGGTGGGTGGGTGCTGGGGTTGGAGCTCTGTACTGCGTGGTGTCCGCCGTACCGTTTCTGCAATGAAGGGGAAAAGGAGATACCTTGTCAGTTGTACAGCTGAATGCCTGCCTTCAACTGAAATGTGTCTTCCACATTTAACCCAACCCCTCTGAATCAGACAGGTGCGGGGGACTGCCTTAAATCCACATCCACGTCTTTGGCGCCTGGGGAACAGTGTGTTAACTGCCTTGCTCAGGGGCAGAATGACAGAGTTTTACTTTGTCTGCTCGGGGATTTGATCCAGCAACCTATCGGTTACTGGCCCAATGCTCTAACCACTTGGCTACCTGCAGCCCCTTGGATATATGTTTCAAAACATATTTACATTATGTCCAGTAGATGTCACTACACACATTTACAAACTTCCTCATGTCTCAATGTGGGTGGAAGATTATTAGTGATTAATTTGGACTGCCCTCTACTGGGTAGGACATTATAACATGTACAGTACACATTTACTTAGTGTTTACATGTGAATAGCTAGTATTCTTTGCCTCTAAGCAAGAAAGAAATCTCTTTGCTTCTGCATACCAAAACTAGCATACCGAACAACAAGGCAGTCCTGAGCATCTTAATTGTCTAACCCAATCACTTCCCCTATAAAACATGTAGAGATGAGGAACTGTAGATATTCAACTCCTAGACCAAAGGTTGTTTAAATATAGAAGCATTTCCTTGTGGAGCAGGTTTCACTGTCAACACTCAAACCCCACACCTCTCCTCCCCTTGCTCCTCCTATTTCCATCTATCCATGCCAGGGAAACGAGTCCAAAGTGTAGCACGAAGAAGGTGAAGTCCCTCCTCTTTTCAGGTGGATAGTAAACAGAGACTTAAACACTTCTCTCGAGAGTAGACCATTGAACCACTTGCTACTTTTGTCAGATTCACTTAAAGCATACTTGAGATGCTTTCTCGCAATTGTATTGCTACATGACCAACTGATTTTTGCTAATCATGTGTAATTAAATACTTGAATTGAAGCCACCGTCTAAGATTGCTGAGTAACTCCTGTGAAACAGAAGTCAGATCAGTTGGGTTCTTCAGGGGGAATTACACATGGCAAATTCCCCTAGGCAAGAACAGAATTGCGAAATTCTTCTGGCAGACAAGTTTGATGAATAACAAAATAATATCGTCAGGAAAGTGACGCAATGGTGATGCGTTCAATATTCCACTCCACGGTGGGCCTCAAATGTTGTTGTCTTTCCCCCCCATAGGCTAATACGTTGATTTCATATTGGTCTGAGAAATGCTTTCCAAGTGAACTGGCTCTCAAAGATCACGTTGCAATAATCAACAGCCATCCTAAGGTTATTGAACTCAACGCCACTGCATTCCCCCCATTCAATTCAACGCTTTCCTGTAATAATCGCTCTCCATTCTTCCTTCAGTAGGTGTGATCTCAAGAACACCATCAGGCTGGTGTTCAGTAGGGAGAGTGAAACGCAATGTACAACATGAACTTGTCTGAACACAGATTTTAATTTGCTGTTACAAAGCCCCGTGCTACAGTGTGCACTAATGAACATCACAGACCTTCCAGTTTGTGGTGCTGGAGAGCTCCCTCTGGCAGAGGGTGGAAGGAGTTGCCGGGGAAGTAGGCGGAGGGGTAGGAGACGTGCGGCTTCCTTTGCTTCAGGATGTGCTGCAGCAGTTCGTACAGGACGTCCCCTGCAGGATACACAGGTCAGTGGTTAGAGGTCAGACATTACCGTATGAGCCCCTCCAATGGTGCACCCCATAGACATGGCAGCAGCTGTCAATCAATGTCATCAAAAGGATTCAAAAAGGTTTTAAAACATGTTTGGACCAAACAGATGGTAAATGATGCAAACAGATCAAGACAAGAGTCATAGTGTTGCTAATGAGTCAGCCTGCCAAGAGACTGTTTCAAGACTTGGTATTATTGCCTAGCAACTTCCGTACCTCGTCCGTTCTCCTACAAAGCAGCCTACTTGAGGTGGTCATGGACGTGACAGAATCCTAATGGCAAGTCTAGTCATAAACCAACCATGTGACTCACTCCTAGATTCCTGTGTTAAGGCTAGGTTGATTGTGTCAGACGATAAGAAAAAAAGCCTGTAGTATCTTCTACAACAGATGGCATTAGCATAACACCGTTTAAAAATGGTGTAAAAATGGCATTATTAGGCCACCCTGAAAGATTTAACTCGCTACCTGTATATGAAGGGCTCTGAGAGAATATTTCCCTCAAAGAGAATCAATAGAATGGAGGGAGTTTTTTCACTTCAATTTGAGAGGCTTCCCGTCAGAACATCAAGGAAATGGTTTTCATAAAGGAAGTGAAGACGCCACAGGCACACACACTTGTACATATAAACCCCTTTCAGTTCTCACTTTCTGGCCCTGCTGTTTAACACGGCACTGCAGGGGAAATTCCTGGTGTTAGCAGGTGACGGTTGAGGTCGGTTTGCACTTCCTGATCGGTCGTTTACCCAACCAGTCTCCTACTTCCTTCCCCCAACAATAAAGACAGACAGCAACTCCACTAAGGCAGCTGCTAAATCACCTGATATTGCTAGGCTAAAGGTCTATCAAAGACATTCAGTGAATGCCCTAAACACATGGCCATTATCTTAGGTCAGTGTGCCATTTCTCCAAAGTCATTCCCTTTTCAGTATTAATTATTGTTAAACATGAGCATGTTGTCAGAAATGCGTTCTAATAACATAGCAACCGTTTGAATTAATAAGGGCCGTGGGAGGTGGGCGTACCGGAGTGGGGCGAACGGTAGCGGAAGTCCTCCTTGGTGAGGAGGAGCAGGGCCTTGCCGTTCATCTGGAAGCTGCCACTGGTGTTGGGCCGCAGGGCAAACTCCCTCTCGGCCCAGCGCAACCACTGGCCCACGTCCTCCCTGCTCCAGAACACCGGCTGCAGGCCTGGGGGTGGAGGGAGCGAGGGGGGAGAGGGGGGAGAGAGGAGTGGTAGAAGAGAGAGTAAAGTGTTGGGGAGGAGGGAGACCGGGGGAAGTAAAGGAAGGAGAAAAGGGAGAGAGGGAGGAAGGAGACAGAGGTGGCAGTAAAAAGGGAAATGAGGGAAGGAGATCAAAGTAAGAGGGATTGATTTGAAGATTATAGCGGAGAGGGGGGGTAAGAGAAGGGGGGAGGGTATGAGGTGAGATAAGCAGAGTGTCGAACAAGAAAGATGAAACTTCAGTCATGCGTGCTCAAATACAATGCGCGTTCATTTCATATTTGTTTAATGTTTGTCAATATGGGAGTTAACCTTGGTAGATTTATTTCGCTAAGGAAAGGCTGTGGCTTTCTCTCAGTCAGTCTAAAACATAGTGTATAACTAACTACATGTGTATTAGAGTAATCTAATGCATAGTGCATATAAAAGGCAAGGACACACTAAGGAATACCAGAGGAAACAGCTCTGACATTTTTCACCCTTCAGGCTCTGAAATATTTTTCACTGCCCTGGGAACTTACGAGAGCAAAACATCTGCACTGATGGATCATCCAAACACATTAGTGACTGAGCAATAGCCCAGAAATCAACGCTCACTATAAATGTGTGACCAGGACCATGTCTTAGAAAATGTAACCTTGTTCCTTGTAACCTAAGCAATAACAGCGTGGTTAAATCAAACCTTCAGGTGCATTCTATACATTCTTTTAGGAAATTGATGCCATAAAAATCACATTACATTTTTTGTTAAACCCACACATGAACAATACAATAGTATTCAAAGGGAAAACAATGGCAGGTGACCACGGGAATCAGAGAGCAGTGGATGTCTAGAAAGTAAACAGCATGTAATTCATATCAGCTAGAAAGCCTACCATGGGTTTATACGGCATATTGAGTCAAGTCGTATTGCTTTCCCAGTCTTGCTCATCATTTTGCAATTGAGAGTACGAGATGTTTAGCACATAAATCACTGACAGAAAAGTAATTGTTGTTTGTCAGGAACTGTTTTCTCTGGCATCCATAGCAGGAGAGTCTCTCCCCAGGAACAGCATTGGAGAGCCATGATCTAGATGACGTCATTGGGTACTGGGTGGCCTATATTTACATTCATACATGTGTACTAGGCTCTAACCTGTGAACAGATTTACAGTATCGTTGTGCTTCACAAAACACACACACACACACACACACACACCAAACCACCAGAGTAGCATCCATCACACCAGACAAAAAGCAGCAGTTTCTACGTCTCACTTATCGCCAGGCCTCAAACACTTCCTCTTGGAATGGGACAACTGTTATCTTTGGCCAGCGGTGCGCGCAATGTCACTGTCACAGGAATAATCGGAACCCGTGCGCTGTTTCAGAGCGATCGCTTCCCCCCCCACCCGTCAAACAAAGAACGTTTTATACAGGGAACAATCAATATAAAAAGAAACGTCAACTTAGACTGCCAGTTTCCCATTTCTCTCTTCCCTTCCATATTGAGATAGAGAGGAGAGATTGGCAGGGCTTGTGAAGGGAAAGTTTATCTAGAATATAGCATATGGACATAACTAACCTCAGCAAAAAAAGAAACGTCTCTTTTTCAGGACCGTCTTTCAATTTTTTGTTGTTGTAAAAATCCAAATAACTTCACAGATCTTCATTGTAAAGGATTTAAACACTGTTTCCCATGCTTGTTCAATGAACCATAAACAATTAATGAACATACACCTGTGGAACGGTCGTTAAGACACTAACAGCTTACAGATGGTAGGCAATTAAGGTCACAGTTATGAAAACTTAGGACACTAAAGTGGCCTTTCTACTGACTCTGAAAAACACCAAAAGAAAGATGCCCAGGGTCCCTGCTCATCTGCGTGAACATGCCTTAAGCATTCTGCAAGGAGGCATGAGGACTGCAGATGTGGCCAGGGCAATAAATTGCAATGTCCCTACTATGAGACGCCTAAGACAGTGCTACAGGGAGACAGGACAGACAGCTGATCGTCCTCGCAGTGGCAGACCATGTGTGACAACACCTGCACAGGATCGGTACATCGGAACATCACACCTGCAGGACAGGTACAGGATGGCAACAACAACTGCCCAAGTTACATCAGGAACGCACCATCAGTGCTCAGACAGTCTGCAATAGGCTGAGAGAGGCTGGACTGAGGGTTTGTGGGTATCACCAGACATCACCGGTAACAACGTCGCCTATGGGCACAAACCCACCGTCGCTGGACCAGACAAGACTGGCAAAGAGTGCTCTTCACTGACGAGTTGCGGTTTTGTCTCACCAGGGGTGATGGTTGGATTTGCGTTTATCGTCGAAGGAATGACCATTACACTGCGGCCTGTGCTATGGAGCTGGATCGATTTGGAGGTGGAGGGTCCATCATGGTCTGGGGCGGTGTGTCACAGCATCATAGGACTAAGCTTGTTGTCATTGCAGGCAATCTCAACGCTGTGCATTACAGGGAAGACATCCTCCTCCCTCAAGTGGTACCCTTCTTGCAGGCTCATCCTGACATGATCCTCCAGCATGACAATGCCACCAGCCATACTGCTCGTTCTGTGCGTGATTTCCTGCAAGACAGGAATGTCAGTGTTCTGCCATGGCCAGCGAAGAGCCCGGATCTCAATCCCATTGGCCCAACTGGCAAATCGGGTGCAGTCCATGAGAAGATGCACTGCAGTACTAAATGCAGCTGGTGGCCACACCAGATACTGACTGTTACTTTTGATTTGACCCCCCCTTTGTTCAGGGACACATAATTCCATTTATGTTGGTCACATGTCTGTGGAACTTGTTCCGTTTATGTCTGTTGTTGAGTCTTGTTTTGTTCATACAAATATTTACATTTGTTAAGTTTTCTGAAAATAAAAGCAGTTGACAGTGAGAGGACTTTTTTTTTTTTGCTGAGTTTATATAGCCAGTGAACAACTTGATGTGTAATGGAATGTCAAGTCAGAACCAGAGTCTGTGAAAAATACTACTGATTGTCACAGGGGCCATGCATCTGGTTATCTAGCTGAGCTGGATTTTCAATCAGGGGCCAATTGGCCCCCAAAGGGTCACATATTGACAAGTAAAGAGCCCTTTTATGAGTAAAGGTGTAAATCATACAAGAGTTGGATACCGGTGTTCAACAATAACATGAGGACTACGGCCCATTGTTTGTAGGGATTTTAGAATGTCCCAATGAAATATATTTTCATATCCTTTCATTCTAATGCCAGCTCTAGATTTTAGATTGAACAACCGAACAATGCATTGCATCACATGAACAAACATCATCAGTAAGGTAGCACCTAACAAGAGAACAGATCTAATTACCATATGCTCAGCATCCACCAGCTGTGCCGCCTACGGGTGACCCCTTAATCACATAACCTTAGTGATGCGTACGGCGTGCAGGGAGGCCCTGGCTGTGAGGTCACTGCCGTGGTATGTTCTCTCCACGGCTGGAGAGAGAGAGGAGAAAGAGAGGGAAGGCACAAGGCTGCCAAAACTCCACTGAGATCCGGCCTGCTGGACCCAGCCATCTGCACAGGGCCCAGCGGAGGAGGGGGGGGGGGCAAACAAGCTTGGGCAGGAAGCGATCCAGCATGGGCTCCATTTCAGCACAGGAAACTTCCTACGGTAAGCTAGGGAGTGACGCTGTGAGGTTTATCAACAGTCAGCAGCAACGGAGAGAGCGGAGAGAGAAAAGGATAGAGCAGGGAGGGGGGGATAGAGAGAGTGATGTGAACCAGAAACAATAACGGAGAAGTGGTAGAAAAAAGAAGACCAACAAGAAGAGAACCGGATATTAAGACTCAGCAGACAAACACATGGTGAGAAAGAGAGAGAGGAAAGAGAGAAGCTGAGGCAGCCAGAAAAAGATCAGTAGGAAAGAGAATGACAGTGCCTCTTTGATTAGCCCCACATCTTAATGTCCCTCACAGGCTCAGAGAAGTTTCCCCTTTCGCCCAGTCCTTTTCACATTTCACTGAAGATTTACTGTTTCGGTGTTCATGACCAAATCAATTTCAGCCCCCCCACTCGTTTCACCATCCGTGTCTTTGTTGGACACCATCTCGGGTTTCTGGTGTGCAGTCTGTTTGAAACACTCTCGAACACGACCTGCGAATCCACCCGAAAGGCCCTTGACTAAACTGTGGGCTACTAATCCTCTCTGATGACACATCATTTTCACTCTGTGGATTTGCAGGCCCCCGCACTCACACAGTGATGCACGCTGTTGCCGGGGAAACTTGGAAGTGCATGGGATGAATGAAGGAGAGAAGGGATGAGATCACTGGTATCTTGTTTTGTCGTTACCCTCCACAACCTCTTTAACTCCTCTCAGCAAAACAGAACATACAGGGGAAATATGTGTCCATTCTGTAGACCTCTAAAGGTCAGACCAGTAGAGTGTGTGTGTGTGTGTGTGTGTGTGTATACAGTTTTACCTGTAAATGCTATAGAAGTTGGCAAATGCTTTTGACAGCTAAGGACTTTGGTCAAAGTATGTTTCCTGAATCAATGCTCTCTATAGTCATTTACCTTTGCTGCAAATGTTTGCTTTCCTTCTTGAATGAAGAGGCGGATATTGTTTTCCATTCTTGATTGAAAATAGCTTTTCTTCATGCAGGGTAGGAGGGAGAAGAGGCCTTTTGACCTTGTGAGTCAGACATGAGAGTGTAACACCTTACACATTTCCCTTACTCACACCCTTTTCTCTCACCCTCCCCGTTTCTGTCCTTCACTTTATCCCCCCTCCTTTCTCTCGCTCCAGGTCAATATGCAAACGACATACTTCACCTCATCGGAAACGGTGTGTTCCAAATCCAGCCGGATTGGACTCCATCCAGTCAAAACAAGCATAAAACAGATGACCAATCAAACGCTTGGTTTATGGGCAGGAAGTAGCGCAACCTGTTTGATAGTATGTTGTGCATTGGGGGCAAGCTGGCTCATGTACTGTAGTTTGTTTTCAACAAGTTCCTGCCTTCACTGATTCTATTTATGCGTTTTTATAAGACAAGGCCAACCCTCTTTTTAGAAAATGTAGGAACGAGTAGTACTGTACTAATGCTGTACCTAAAAAGCTACACTTGTGAATCTTAAATGCACACCTACAAGCTACCATGCTTTCCTTCTCTTTGGGCAAACAGACCGCAGAACGTGTATATGCTAGATTGAGGTTATTGTTCAAACAGACTAAACAGAGCCAGCTATGCCCTTGAGAGCTTAAGAGCCATAGAATACCAAACAAGAACATTAACAGACCCTTACAGGATTGAAGGTTTCATATATATGACATGTTGCATACGAAATTAGGCAAATGTATTAGGAACATACATCAGCCCAGCTAGAGGTTTCAGAGATGTTCAAGTGAATAGCTGTTCTCAGTTTGACCTCATTGTTCAATCCAGAATTATTCTGTACTAAACCACAATGTCATGGAAATTAGCATGTCATCTATGCAAATGACATTTGCAGTAGGCGCTTCACTTAAAAATGTCAACTGCCCCTTAGGCCGTTTAAAACCAGAGAAGTTGGTTATATCGATATGAGTTAAAAACATCAATTGTAGGGTCAAAATTATCTACAATGTGTAAATAGGATGATTTTGGTCATGAAGACAGTCTCATCCAAAACGAAGTTCTGTAAATGAGTTTGTCGTGACTTACTGGGGGGTTGGGTATGGATTACGGTCATGCCCACTAACGTGAGAGGAGCAGCTGTACTGATTGCGCTCCATCAGCTGCACGCGCTCTATCCAATCATAGCAGCCAGAACCTCCAGACTGTGAAACAGATCTGCCCATTACACAGCATCTCAGACTTGTTTACATAAGACAACTGATCTCGCCAACGTTATGTTGAAATAACCCTTGACCCTAAGCCCTTTATGGAGTGGCCACTTGATTATGTTTGACAGTGTCAATCACTCGAGTCGGACACTTTTTTGGGGCAAAATGAGACGATCAGAGAGCACTGCTCAATATTCCAAAACCCATTCGCAAGCATCTTGTACTTCCCGCGACCTGTTTTGTAACATGATTCCCTATTAAACACTGCCAGACAGACTCACATTCTGGTAATAGATGGTGAGAAAGTAAAAAAATCTATTAAAATAAATAACAGCATCGAAGCAGACAACTCACCACTGACTTGATAAGATGACTGTGGCCTGGCTGCTCAGTGTGCCTGCTTGCCCCTACTTACCCCTACTTGCTAGCTTAATTGACAAACACAGAGTTGGAACTTTGCTAGCTAGCAAGTGATTTGTACACTGATAAACAGTGTGTTGCTTGTGTTTTATTTACAATAGTTTGACAGCTTACAGATGATATTGTAAAGATATTATTGTTCTCCGAAATCAGTCCAGAGCACGGAGCCAGACTTTCCTGGCTCGATAGACTGTATGCAGTGCAGACTAGTTTTTCATGCAAATGGTTTTACTTATTAAGAATTACTGCACCAAACACCTTAGCTAGATGCAAAATTGTGCGACTAAGACCTCTGCAAAACCGTCTAAATTAATTAATATTTTGAGGAAGTGGTTGTTGTTGCAACAGTGACTCAGGACGGACAAACACCTGCCAAGGTACAATAAACCCATTTCTGTGTTTGCAAACATTGCCTCACGAGAGCGATACGCACAAGTTGGTGGCATAACACGGGGAAGTTCTTATAGAACGCCAGCTTTTGATAGCATTTCACACTACTTTTGGATTTTTAAATGGGCCTTCAAGGCTCGTATGAATGTTTGTGTCATCATCGCAAATCAACTGCATTTTACTTTTAAATAATTTCAACTTCAACCAGTAAAATTACTCTTTGGCTAGCTTTTGCTACAGACTATGTCAATGAGCATTAGCATTCTAGCTAACAACTGCGGCATCCAAAACAGTTATTTTGCAAAGAAGACAAACAAATCGTCTTATTGACTGTTCAAGCTATAATCAAAACACAATTGTAAGTGTATGAGAACCCCAAAAAGTTATTCTGCTTAGAATTAATAACTCTGGTTTGGCTTCAGTTGTGGTCTCTAGCATTTCTTATTGAGCAATCTTCAAAACAAAGCCAAAGGAAGTGCAGTCGCCCGAATGGGTAGCATTAGCAGCATAGCGATGTCTTTTAAGCATCAATCTGTCTGGTGGGCTCAGTTTTCTCCCTGCCTGGTTTAGGGTGGGGAACTATGACCCCCACTTTCCTCCTAAACCTCCTTCCTTCCCTGATGGCATGTGGAGTGTTTCAAACAGGAAGAGAAGGGGCTTCTCTCCACTTGGCTGTTGGCATGTGAGAATAGTTTCCCCTTTCAGAGGGAGAAAAGGGAACGAAGGGGGAAAAACAACAACATTTATTCAGGAAGCGCCGTCTGCCCACTCAGGAAATTCCTGAGGATGAGAACGGCTTTCCCCTCTGAAAGGCACTGGGGTACACACAGTCACACATATACAATGACTGCACACACACACACACAAGACACTCAAATGTGTGTACTGTACTGTACCGTTGATATGCACGCAAACATCTGTACACATACAGAAAGACTCCACAAACTAGTATGCAGGCACACACACACACAGTACAATTACTCACAGAGTGACATGTAGACATGCACACACAAGGAGATTGATTAATACACAAGCACACACCAACTCCAACATGCCTGTACTCAAAGACAGTCTCTCTCTCACACACACACACACACACACACGAAACCCAGCTGTGAGCAAAGCAAACTCAATCTATTGAGAAAGGCTTACAAAGAAAAACAGCAGCAAGCCAAGTATCCAAGACGAGGCTTCTTTCTCTGTCACCCAGCAAGAGATTTCTCATGTTCAATAAGCTTCCATGTTTAATGTAAACTGTACTCTCCATACAAATTCCCATAGACACTCACTCCATATTCTTTGAGGTGTCTCAATGTTACCTCCCCATCAGTGCCCGCCCGACTTGCCGTGACGTCAGTAAATAGAGTGAATCCCGTATTGCAGTGAGCCTGAATGACACTGCTACGCTTCTTAAGTGTCTGCTAGGCGGGTGACCTTGAGTCTGACACATTGCAAGACAATTAAGTAAACACAATTAATGGAATGGAATTGAGGGTTGAAAAGTCATCCACTTCACTCAAACGCTGACATCCACTGCAACCAAACAGTATAATCAAGTGTTTTACAGCTGTGCTTATTTTTCTTTTCATGTGCATGTTCTATAGTTCAACAATGAGACAGCTAACAGACAGGAAATTGGAGGATTAACGTGAAAATCCACCAATGTGATGGAGAAATGTAACTCTTCACTTCACCACTTCAAGAACATTCACCCAGGCAAACCTCTCCCATTCAGAGTGGGGTGGTTTCTAACACTCCTGGCTAAATGGGGTAAGAAGAAGAGAAGCTTTCTTTGAGAGTGAGGAGACGGCTACAACTCTCCCCCTGATCTAATCCACTTCCTCCTCAGGAAATGGAGAAGGCGGATTTCTGCCCACACTGCAATTTCCTCCCCCTCACCCCCCCCCCCGCGCTTTCATTCTTTCTTTCAGGAAGAGTGATGGCTTTGAGCCAAACAAGGTTCCAATAAGAGGTTTGGGAACTGTAGGCCTGCAGGTGAAGGGTAGTTCATATATTTCACAGAGTTAAAGACAGAGTCAACATGTATAAACGAGGGAAATCTTGCCTAATCTAAAGATTCAAACAAAAAGTTGAATTGAAGCCCACGGTCCAGCAGACCACATTCACCACGCCCAAATAAACAGCCCTAACAGATAACCTCAGACCAAAACAGACATGTTAAACGTTCTTCCTTTTTCTATGGCAATACAGAAGGGGAAGTGGAAATGGGGAATTTCCTCTGTATGGTCCACATGGATAGACACTACAGGTCAATTCTTTTAGATATTGAGCTTACCACAAAGTGTGTTAATATACTGGTGTAATTTAGGAGTACTGTACCATATCTTTGCCAAACACACCAACAAACCGCCAATATTTAGGTCAATTACCCTCAAAAGTTCCCACGACAAATCATTGTGCACAAACTGGTAAAATGAACGCTGTTTCCACGTCATTTCAATGAAATTGCGTTGAACCAACATGAAATAGACGTTTAATATATGTCTGTGCCCAGTGGGAAGATTTATATCCAAACTCACTGAAGAAATACAAAGACGAATCTCACTTGTCTTCAAAGCCCTAAAAGTCATACATGGTAAAAGGTGCCTGGTTAACTCTACAACTCTATAAACACCCAGTCTATATCCTGGCTGTGATCCAACCCCGCCTGTTGTTTTATTGGCTCAGGCAGTGGCCGGTTGAGACCTGCCGTCAGCTCCACCAGACAGTACACGGTTGTCATGTTCCCTTCTCTCCTTGTCCCTCTTCCTTCCCCTCTTTTTGAGGCCCTTGGGGATTTTACTGGTCTTAAGAATAGGTTTAAAAAATGCTTTCCCTTTTCCAACCATGTCAGGTCAATAAACACCTCAAATCTAAGTTTATTCATCACGTGCACAGGATACAGCGGGTGTAAATGATACAGTGAAATTCTTACTTGCTGCTCTTCCTCAACAGTGCAGAATAAGATAAAGTAGCACAGTAAATCAAGATACGATGCGTATATGCCCTCTCAATACAAATCTTCTCTTTACCTTGCCTCATATTTACAGCCTTCTGCCTGCTTTCCTTCTTGTCCATCCTGTCCTGTAATTTTTTTATTTTACCTTTATTTAACCAGGCAAGTCAGTTAAGAACAAATTCTTATTTTCAATGACGGCCTAGTGGGTTAACTGCCTGTTCAGGGGCAGAACGACAGATTTGTACCTTGTCAGCTCGGGGGTCTGAACTTGCAACCTTGCGGTTACTAGTACAACGCTCTAACCACTAGGCTACCCTGCCGCCTAATACCTCACTCTCTGTCCTATTTCTAGACTCTCCCCAGCCCAACCCATCTCCTACTTCCTTTCTTCTCCTAAACTCTTTACATGTTATACTCCTCCATTACACTGGGCTATTATTCTGTGCTGTTCTCTATTCTCTTGTACTGAGCTACCATGTGTTGTGTGCTGTCCTTCAGTACCCTGAGGTGTTATTGTACTGAACACTGCGGTGCTGCCGTGTACTGAGTTGTGTTGGCTGTCACTGTCCTGCTGTGTTGAATTCCACTGTGTAGTGTTCCAGTATAGTGACTCTGCTATGGTCCAGGAAAGGCATCTTGTGTTGGTCATTGACCCTGGGTCTGCTTCAGCACCTCAGAGGAGGGATACATGAGTAGGTCTGTCTGTCCTCTTGGGGAGAGTGATGCCAGTTGGAGTGATGACGTGATATGCAAGTAGCTATAGTAAATCATGGCTTTCAATCTGCCATTTTCTGAGGTCAAATGCTCTCAAAACAAATGTTTATGGGATAAGGAAAATGCAGGCTGAAAAGACAGAGATTTGTTTGTTGATTATGACTGTCATATATTCTCTGTGTACGCCTGTGGGTGTCATGAGTTGTGTGTGCATGTTTGTGTGAGTGACTCACGCAGGTGCACTGGCAGCCTGGCAGGCTCGTCCTCCATTCGGCTGGCTGGCCTGGCCGTGGGAGCATGGACGGGGGAGGAAGTGGAGTTTGGCAGGGGGCTGACGGAGGAAGGACTGAATGAGCGCCTCTCCTTCTATGAATAGATACACAGACACACAAAGCATGCCTTAGTTACAAACCTCCCCGAAAACCATCCTTAAACCCAAACAGCCTGAGAATCACCACACCGAGAAACTATAACACCATTTGCACATTCTTTATCTAAGTGATAAGGTACCCACACATAGCAAATCTTTTTATTCATAAAATCGTATTTGGTGAAAGATGCTGGTGTGTTTGCATGGTCAATGCAGCCAGTCACTAAACAGGAGGTTGAACTTACTGGTATTTGTGCACATTTACTTATACAAAATGTAACCTGTCAACCTGACAATGTATGCATGTGATGTTGTGTACAATGGTCTTCTAACATCATTCATTTGCCTCTTTCTACTCTGCACCTTCTATGGAACATCAACAGTGCTGCTGAATGTGATGTTTATAGGCTCTCCGTTTGCCAACAGCAGCATCTTATAACATGGATTGGTGATTAATTTAACCAGTCAATCTAAAATGGCTAGTTCCTATTAGCCTACTGTATTAGGAACTCACTGTGGCATATGTAGCAATGAGCTTTTAATCTCATTTTATTATGCAGACCACCCTACTCTTCAATAATACTTCATGTATTTTGGTAGCCTATAGCCAACAATAATACACTATATCAAGTCTTACCTTTAGAAGATTTTGCATATGTACAGCCCAGATTTGACAAGGTTATGTATGGTCAAAAAGGGGTTCAGGTACAGATGGGGCCGAGAGAGGGCAAGAGAGTGAGTTTGTGTGCGAGTGTGTGTGTTTAGGGGCATACATATAGTCTTCAATAACTCTGCTACTTTTCTCTGCAAAACAATATCATTCCAAAATATCTTTAGGCCTACTCTCTTAGGGTTGCATTCCAACAATCCCAAATAGTTTCATTGTCACCTGAAATTTGAAGAGCCATCTAGACTGTTACTGTAATGTAATAACATGATAACCACCATGCATTTATGCACTGCAACTGTTTTACATATTTTAGGCCTACACATGTCAGGTTTACATATACAAAATGTATTGTATAGAAAATGAATTACCTGTGTATACGAAATATAAGGATAGTCACATTTCAGGTGGTTTTCAAACAAGCCATATGGCGCGTTCAAACCAACTGGGAACTCTGAAATCTCCGACTTCTGACTTCAGTGCGTTCAGGACAACTAGCAACACAGAAAAAAAACGAGCTCCGACTGGGATAAATCGTTCAGGGCATCTTTCTATAGCTCCGACTTTCCGACCTCAAGATCACTGACGTCATGATTTGACCTCGTTTTTTCCCGAGTTCTCAGTTGTCTTAAAGCACCAATAGCCTTTGAAAACGAACGTCGTGACGAAAAATGTTTATCTCAGGTGTGCTGCGAAGTCGGTAAACTTGTAGCGCAGCATGAATGGACTTACCAGGCGCTGCTGTAGTATACAACAGAGTGGCGAAACGTTCCCCTCAGCAACAGATGATTACCAACACATAGGATGCAGTTGTCAACAACACGACTGCGTCAAGCGCATCTCACCCCGAGGTCCTAGAACTTGACTCTGCTTTATAAAATCAACAAATACCTTGGTTATGATCTGCGATGAGGATTCTGACATGTCTCGCTAAATTCAGGAAGTTCTCCTCTTCCCACTTTCCTTTTCTCGTTCTCCTCTTCAAAATAAACCAGAAAAAAACACCCACACCCGAATCCCTGACTTGGGGAGGGTTACAGGGCCACGTAATAAATACGTTTAGGGTTTGTTATCGATCCATTATATAACCATGTTTATCATAAACGCGTGAAAGTTCTTTGTTTTCTGTTGGTGCTGTGCTCTACATTTCGGCGACGCGTTGGTTAATTCTCTTCCTGGAAGACGGGTGTAAAAGGCAGACATCTCCGTGGTGCTGCTCATTGACTTGGATGTGTAAACGGTGAAATGACGTGAATTCTCAGTATTGAGCCCAGCCCACTTGCAACAGAGGGTTTGACTGCAGCCTGGTAAAAAAGGCGTTCCTTGCGTAGAATTATCTTATTGGTTTCCTGAGTTTCGTAGGCGTTTCTTATTGGGGTTTCTCGCAATGGTTCATTGCGAGAAAGAGACGCCTACGAGATCCAGGGAGCCAATTAAATAATTATATTCAAGAAACACACTTTAGTCTAGCCTGCAGCCAGACTCTCTTCTGCAGCCACTTCTTTCTTAAAGGGGTACCCCATATCGGGATATTGCCTATGATGTCAGGTGATGTTTACACACGGAGGGCTGAGTGTCTGCGTGTTTTCCCTCCACCCTTGTACTTGAGCGATGCACTAAGGTCACTAATTAGTAAGGAACTCCCCTCAGCTGGTTGTCTAGGGTCCCTAGGATTTCAAGAGGTCCCTGTGGGTCCTCCAAAAGGTGCATAGTTTAATAAAAATCTCATAACAATATTTTCCCTCTATAGCATTTGTCAATTATACTTTGCATTTAGGCCCCTCAAACTCAACTCAGGACCTCGAAGCCAGTTCCATGGCATTTGTTTGAGGGGGCGCTTTAGACCTGGGACTTAATATGTAGAACAGAAAACCAGCAGGCTCCGTACCTCGTATCCGGACCTCGTAGGGTAAGAGCTGAGTACTCCTGATGTAGGATATAAGCCTATTATCAGCAAATTAGCCCTACTCTCCCTATGTGTACTTTTGCATGAAGCCCAATGGTACACTTACAACATAGGCCAGAGACAGCAGAGGCTTTCCCACCTCTGCCACCAATGTAATATGAGAGAGTTTCATTCTTGCTGTACAGCCGTGAGTGTAACTCCCTGGCATATGGTAACGGCAGCACAATCACCAGTGGAGGCTGCTGAGGGGAGGACGGCTCATAATAATGGCTGGAATGGTGACCATGGAAACCACGTGTTTGGTACCATTCTATTGACTCCATTCCAGATATTATTACGAGTCATCCGTCCCTCAGCAACCTCAACTGGCACTCACTATAAACAATTATGCACAAATGTAAGGATGGAAATTGCAACAAATTCATGGAAATATATTGATTAGTTACATGTTAAAAAATTCTGATCACTTAAAGGGATTTGACTGACATGAATTTTCCCTCGGCCTAGAGTTTGGATGGGATGCATCTGACATCTACTGGGCATAGTTGGTATTTTTACAGTAGACAGGCGATAGTAGACCTCCATATTTACAATCCAATGATAAAGATTCCAGGCCTATTTATATAAATACTATAACACATTGGCTATTGTCAAGATCTTGATAATTATTTTGTGCAATATGAACGCTTTATTGCATTGCAGAAGAAGGAATGATCAGTAAGGTTATACTAAGTTTCGTTTTCGATTCACTCACCAGCTTCCTTCTCAACACATCATTTCCTCGTCAGAGTCCCGAACCATATGGAAAGAATATAACTGTGTATAGCAGGTTGAAGAAATGACGGAATCGACAATAACTAAACTTATTTGTGCTAATCGTGGATCAATGAACGTCGATGAATTAAATGCAAATTTTTACGGTGACTTGCAAGTCTCGGTGCGGGATGTAATTACGAATAGAGCGAAATTTTGTTTTGTTGTTTTTAACGGAGAGCAAAGGGTGGTAGCCAAGACTGGAGTTCGATTGTGCAAATCCAAAGATTGCCAGGGATGCCGAAATTTACATTTTTGTAAACGATTCATGCTTGGGGATTGCCCATTCAACCGGAGAAGGTATGGAACTTCAACGCTTCCCAATTTTGATACTGTTGTTACCGTGACGCTATTTTAATTACAAGGCCTGCTCTGGGGAACTTTTGGCACATAGCCTTTCCCTTTGCTTCATGGCAGGGATCATAATTACAAATCATTTGACTGCAAATTGACCGCAAGAATCCCAAACAGATATAATATTTCACTGAAACGTAATAATTTCAAATCTTGCTTACGTTTGTATACGATCAAGTCTCTCTATATTATGCTTTTGAATACGTGGAACATATTTCCCAAATTAAAATCACTTGCAGCTGATCTCCTGGTGTTTTTAGTATTTTATGTCCAAATAAAAAATATTAGTTTTTTTGGCTCAGAAAACTTGGGGAGCAAATATAAAACAACCGTTGTTGCAAGTTTTGGAACCCTGGTTTATGGCGTATTGGTGTATATTGAGAACCCCCAGGGTTGCCAGGTGAAGATAATATTTTTTTAATCAAATGACCTCTCAAAACCCACGCACAAGGCCTGAGAACTATTCCTCTATTTGTTCCACAGCAAGAGAGGAGTTACCGCATTTATCCAATAAACCCTTTTTTCCATAACGTTATCTAGCAGTTAGGAAGGAATATTGCCATAATTTGTAACGACATAGGCTGGGGTAAAATGAGGTTTTCCATCAAAATAATGATCTTTGAGTTTAAGAATATGTCGCAAGAGAAAAGATAATTCACCCTTGTTAAACATTTTCCATCAATGGATGTCGATTTCACTTATTTTGACTGCTATAACTAAGCAATAAGGCCCAAAGTGGTGTGGTATATGGCCAATATACCACGGCTAAGGGCTGTTCTTAGGACACAGAACATTAGATTGATAAGCGTGAGTGAGCAGTGACGCCTGTTTGAACATTGTATTTGATTATTATGGCCATTTGTTTGTTTTAACCTGCTCGTCTCTACCTATTTATGTAACCACACTGACTTAAATACCTCATCCAAGTCCGTGTGGTTCCTCGTTCTGAAAAGACCCAATCTGTGGCAGTCACAACCTCTTCCAGGTCCTAATACTTATAATAGTTTGGTTATTATGTGCCAAAAGAGCAAGGATGTCCTTGTTACTAAAGCCAATTCTAAAGTATAGTTTCACCAGTCATCTAACTCAGGCATTTCAAAGGCGGAGCACACAGCAACAGGGAGCCAGGGAGGTATGCATTTATTAACCAAATCCCCTACTTTAATCTTGAAATACAACTGCAACTTTATTCTCAAAATATTGCCACTTTATTCACAAAATAAAATATTAACTTTATTTTAAAAAATACATTTCAAATTTATTCTCGAAATGTTTCAACTTTATTCTAAGCTTTTCAAGTTTATAAAGTACAATCCGTGCCCAAACAAATCCAAGTACAAGTATGTGAGGATATCTCTGGGGTGGTCTGAGGGGGGCTAGGCCCCCAAATAGCCTTTTCCTGCAATCTTGAGCCAGAATCACTATGCTTAATTCTATGTCAGAATTTTTTATTTTTCTGTATTTTTAAGCATACAGTGCTTACATTTTCCCACGGTTGTTCAATTTGGCTGGACGGCCAGCTCTAGGAAGAGTCTTGGTGGTTCCAAACTTCTTCCATTTACGAACAATGGAGGCTACTGTGTTCTTGGGGATCTTCAATGCTGCAGATATGTTTTGATACACTTCCCCAGACCTGTGCCTGGTTCTTTTTTAAAGAATATAAATATGCTTTTCTGTATCTGCTAAAATCGTGAATGTGAGTCTTATTCAGTACATTTAGTAATTGCTTGCTTTTCTAAAGTCTACCAACATTGCCAGCAGGCATGCCAGCTAAGATAGTGAGACAAGCTAGCTGAAATGGCTTCTTGGTGACCAGCTCTAAGGTTGGGAGATATAGCAATTTTCTGAAGTTGGCTAGGTGGCTCAGAGTATTACAGAGAAACACCAACAAAAAAATGAAATCAAAAAAATAATACAACTATTTTTTAAACAGGGCAAATCTTAGGAGGCACAAATCTGAGGGGGACTACTTTTAATAACTTTTCCAGTAGGCCCTATCCAAAATATTCCATAATTACGCATGAAATTACGCATTGCATTCAAAAGTTTTTCCATTGTGTGCTAAGCTAAACGTAGTTGCAATAAATAGTAAGAAACAGGCCTGGGCATACTATCATGCACTGATCAAATACCCAATGAGAACAAACGTCTGTTCAAAGTCTATTTTTGATTTACATTTGGTTGAGTTGTCAACTAATATGAATTCAACGTGAAATCAAATAAAAATCCATCATATTCGATTCCGGTTAAAAGTTGGGTGAGAAAAATACGAAATTCCCTTACGTTGATGACATTTTGCAAATCCAATCAGTTTCCATGTTGATTCAGCGTCATCACATTACACACGTTTTTTAATGACATGTCAACAACGTTGATTCAACCATTTTTTTGCCCAGTGTGTAGGATCCCTATTTTTACTGTTTCCAATGGATTAAGTGTAGGCCTATAGCCGCATCCCTCTGGCCACACCACGTAATTTCAACGTGGATATTTTTGTAATATTTGTTTGAGATGTTGATCAGTGAGATTTCAATATTTATTCACCCACTCAGAAAGACAGCCAAAAGTTTGTTGAATTCCCAATGTGTTATCACAATGCTCTCAATGAGAGCCGCACACTCTAGGAGCTCAGATGCAAAAAATGTAATGTCCAACGTCTTTAAATTAAAGATCCAGGCAGCCTCTCGTTTCAACAATAAATGATCGAGGTCACCCCCTCTCCTCTCCTAAAATGTATTTTATTGAAATGGATAGCATGATTGAAGAGAAATGCACAGCTGTTAGGAGCTGTTAATGATGATGGCATATTCATTGAACTGATGAAAACTAACCAAGCGCTCCAGGACAAGTTGTCTACAGAAATTAAGGAACTTAAAATCAAGAAATTCAACCAAGACAAAAAAGACCAGCCAGAGGACAAAGGCTATTTCTGGAGAAACCCTGACAAGGGAGGTCCTGCTCCGCCTCTCCATGACAGACGCAGGAGAGATGCCGCTTCCTTTTGTCCACCCCCGTCTGGCCAACCTCTTCAATCCCCGTCTGGCCCCACCTCTTCAACCCCCGTCTGCCCCAACCTCTTCCACCCCCGTCTGCCCCAACCTCTTCCACCCCCGTCTGCCCCAACCTCTTCCACCCCCGTCTGCCCCAACCTCTTCCACCCCCGTCTGCCCCAACCTCTTCCACCCCCGTCTGCCCCAACCTCTTCCACCCCCGTCTGCCCCAACCTCTTCCACCCCCGTCTCATCTGCTTCCAGTGGCAGTTTTTTATCCAACGAGAGACTGGGCCGACGGAAGGGCGGAGGTGGCCGTAGGCCCGCGCACCGTCGAGATGCCGCACCCGACGTGGTAAGAAGAAACGACTACCAGATTGCAGAGGGGACCGCTCACACGGTCCCAGAACCCACGGGACTGAGTGTCTTTAAATTATCAAGCCTTTTGTGCCTACAACTCAGTGCAACGATTTTGATGTTAAGGTAGACATGTTTAAGTTTTTTAGAAGCATCCGTTTCAGGGAATACTTAAGCTCCCCTAATCGTGGTATTTCTACTGAAATAGTAGGTTGCTCACCTGTACATACTCCGACACCTTTTAGAAGTAAGAGTTATTTTATACCTCCAGCCAATCGCAATCACTCCATTGAGACATATTGCAGACTTGTTGTTCATTTCCTTAAGAACAAACACGAGTACATATCTTTCCATAATTTACCTAAGGATGAAAAACAGGCTTTGCTTGATTTACAATCCGATACTTCAGTCTTTACCCACCCTGCTGATAAGGGTGGGTCAGTTGTACTCATGGATGGGACAGCTTATGTAAATGAGTGTCATAGACAACACCTTTTACAAGAAACTCCCACCGCCCAATTTCAGAACACGATCTTTACTGTCCTAGATAGCCAAAAAATAGTGTTATTTTTTGGTTATTCAACACCCTAAAATTGCCACTTTCTATACTTTGCTGAAATTACACAAGAATGTTACAAAACCTCCAGGGTGCCCTATTGTAGCGGGCATTGATGCAGTAAAAGCCCCTCTATCTACTTTTGTAGACTTTTTTTATTAGACCACTCGCAGAACAGCTCCCCTCCTTTGTAAAGGACACCAGCAGTATGATCTCTATCATTGAATCTCTTGGTCCTCTCCCTGAGAATACTTTGTTAGTTGCTTTTGATGTTGAGTCGTTATACACAGAAATTCCACACGAGGGCGGTATTGAAGCTATGGAACATTATCTTCTGCAACGTGACCCTAATGAACTACCTTCCAGTGCATGCATTATAACATAGGCTGAAATAGTACTCACACACAACTACTTCATGTTTCTAAATGATTTCTTTATTCAGACGAAGGGTACTGCTATGGGATCCCCAATGGCTCCTAACTATGCTAATTTGTATGTGGGTTACATGGAGAAATAGTCTATTTTCAATCCTCTCAAAAATGTTTTCTTGCCTAACATTATTATTTGGAAACGGTATATTGATGATATTTTTGTTCTATGGAGGGGTGATGCAAAACAGCTCCAGGCGTTCCAAGCTTTTCTTAACTCCTGTTCTGAGCATTTGAGATTTACTATGCAATCTGATACACGTCAAATCTTGATCTTGTGTGAAAATCATGTTCTATACACGGGTCTTTACAGGAAACCTACTGATCGTAACAATTTGTTGAGGGCTGATAGTTGTCACCAACTTAATTTGAAAAATGGTTTGCCCTACAGCCAATTCTGTCTAATCAAAATAATTTGCAAAAAACAATCAGATTTCGATAGAAATGGTCAGATTAATACTGCCATTGAGAAAATTCAAAACAAAATGAGACTCGCAAAAAGAAGCATTCTTGCGTTCTAACTACTCGCTATTCAAAGTGCTCTGAACAAATTAAGGGAATCGTTCACAAACATTGGTACATTCTAAGATCCAATGATAGTATTGGTAATGTGTTTCGGACGTTCCCTTGGTCGTATTCTCGCGGGGCAGAAATCTTAGAGATCAATTGGTAAACTCTGATTTACCAGCACAAGATATCCCTGCACAACGTCTTCCACCCATACTGGATGGAAACTACAAGTGTAATGGCTGTGCTCAATGCAATGGCACTTATAAATGTAGATTCTTCAAACACCCCCAAACAGGGAAACAGATCCCAATCAAAGGTGTTGTCATGGGCTCCACTAAGGCAGTTGTTTATCTTATAACTTGTCCTTGTGGTAAAAAAAATTGTGGGTAAAACAAGCGTGAATTAAAAGTATGAATCTCGGAGCATCGTAGCACCATTAGGTACAAAAACTCGACTTACCCAGTTGCGGCCCACTTTTTGGAAGCAAACCACTCGATTTTGTTTCTGCGTTATATTGGCATCAAACATGTCATCCTCCCTAGGAGAGGGGGTGACCTCGATAATTTGTTAAAACGAGAGGCTGCATGGATCTTTAATTTAAAGACTCCCTTTCGTCTCAACGTAGACTTTGATCTGAAGCCATTCTTGTGATTATTGTGATTTTGCTATTGTAAATGTTTGTAGGCGTATGTAGCCAAATTGTATCTATGATCGTACGCTATCCATTTATGTTTTTTTGTATGCTTTTTTAATATGGAAATTAACCAATGATATCAGGCCTCACCCGGCCATGATTACAGACACCTGTGTGTGTCTTTTGACACTATATAAACGAGTCACCCCGCAGTGTTTGTCATTATACCCTGATGAAGATAGCTTGTCAGTAGAAACGTTGGACATTACATTTTTGCATCTGAGTTCCTCGAGTGTGCAGCTCCCCTTTATTTTCAAGTGTTCCATTCCGCTAGCCAGCACCTCGCCTAAATAGGTGTGCGTTTCTTTCACCTCTAGATCACTATGCTCTCAACCATCTAAAAGCACAACCAAATTCCAATGGAAAAGTGATGTCTGATTTTGGTTTAGGGCTCGTTTAAATTTCAATCGCACTATAGCGCTGAACTCCGGAGATACAGATTGAATCAAGCTCTTAGTTGTCATCTGTCACGGATCCCTCTGGAACTTTCATTGTGCACACCTGGCTCCTATTCCCACTGATTGTATTTGTATATATGTGCCCTTTGTTTATCATGGTGCTGTCGATTATTGTTCCAATGTCCGTTGGTGTGTGACCACCTGTTCTGTGTGTTTTGGGCTTTCATGCCATTGTGGATAAAACATGATTACGGGTCTCCTCCTGTGTGTTAATCATTGTGCGCATGTGTATTTATTCAAGGAACTCCTCGCTCTTTTGTTTGGGTTTCAACCCTGTGTTTTGTGTGTTTGTTTGGTCTTTGTCCCCGTGCCTTTACACAGCACGCCGTAATTTTGTGTGTTAAAAAAAACTATTACGCATTCCTGCGCCTGTCTCCCGAATCTTTTCATACCAGCGGGACATCATCTAAATGTGTTATCACTGCGCTCTCAACTATTTAAAACCACAACAAATTTCAATTGGGAATACAATATCAGATATGTTTTATGTATGCATCTATTTGATGTGTTATCACCTTCACAGACCTGCAACCTTTGCATGCTATTTTGAACACACACACTTTCAGTAATTACATAAGACATTTATACATAAGACATTTATAGTTGATTATACAATGGGTGGGTCTAATCCTGAATGCTGATTGGTTAAAACCGCATTCCAGCTGGTGTCTATTCCACAAGTTACCACCGGCTAAATCTATTAAGTTAAAATGCCTATTTACTCTGTTCCATTTGACTGCGCATTTGACTGTCTCATCAGCCCAGCCAGGTAATTTATAAAAAGCATCTAGACATTATCTCACATTTCTTTTAGACTGACATTTAGTTTTCAACAGCAGAGATTTGTATAAACCTTGCTGTCTGTCTCCCCGACATTTGCCACATTGTTTCAATATTTAAAAAAATCTCCAACTGTCCAATAGTAATTAATATGTTGTGATGATACAGACAGGCAGGCAGTGTTTCTCAGCCAGTCGAAATCATGAATCAGCTGGCATCATTTGTATGGATATATACACATAAATGTCAATTTAAAAAACGTACAACTAAACGGAGTGCAGCTAGTTTGCAGACTTTTCAGCTTCAGTTTTAAGTGATTGTGTTAGCTGTGTTGTTGGCTAGCTCCTCTGAACAACAGTGTCCTGACGAGTGAACACCTTTTCTACACCAGGGGAAATCGCTCAATGTTATGGATGTATCCAAATAAATGCAATTTAGAAAAAAGCTCATGCAAATGCAGCTACTTTGTTGTTATTCTGGCTGCACTGTTTGACGTGACTGTAAGTTAGCCGTAGTTGGCTAGCTAGCAAGCAAGGGATAAGAACGTTACCAGCCAGTATGGCAATGTAACGTGTAGAATGAACGACTGGGTTGCGTCCATTGATACAGGACAAAAAGCCCGAACAACTGGGTCGTGTCTCTGGCAACCAGCTTGTGTAGCAACCCTAGATTTGTGTCAGAACAATATCTTGTGGAAGGATGAAATTGTATGAATAAATGTAACTAAATAACGTTAATGAAAATATGTGAATCATTATTTGAATATGTTGGTAACCCGTTGTATCAAAGTGATAATGCCATTGAAGTCAGTGTTTGGAGGATATGTTGGCACGGTTTGCCAACATATCCCATGCCAATATATCCTCCAAACACTGGCGTCTCGGGCATTATCACTTAAATAAATACTGTTACATTAGTTTGTAAGATAGCCTTAACTTAGGACGCATGACCCGACTTTCGCCTCTCCCGAGCCCGTTGGGGAGTTGCAGCGATGAGACAAAATCGTAATTGGATCACATTTGGATATCATGAGAAAAGAAGAAGAAAATGGTCCACCACCCAAAGGACATCCAGCCAACTTGACATAACTGTGGGAGGCATTGTAGTCAACATGGGCCAGAATCCCTGTGGAACGCTGTCGATACCTTGTAGAGTCCATGCCCCGGTGAATTGAGGCTATACTGAGGGCAAAAGGGGGTGCAACTCAATATTTGGAAGGTGTTCCTAATATTTTGTACACTGAGTGTATTTTCCACATAGATTTCACGTTACAATACATTGACAAATCATGATGATTCAACCAGTTTGTGCCTAGTGAGATGGAAGGTTGTATCAAGAAAATGTTTACTTTTGACTACAGAGGAGGATGTCGCTTCAACCATGACATGACCTCGGGGGAGAACAGCAGAATCCTGAAAGAACACGGACTGGAGGAACTGAACAGATCTGAGCTGTGCACCCTGCTGCTTCAGAATGATGGCTTCCTCTTACCACCAGTATGTAACACTGCAGTAGGCTCCTTTGCTAAAGTATGATCTGTCTGGTTAAGGCGTTGTGTTTAGTGATCATAATCTAAATTAAGTTCATGTTCCGCCAATCTTGTGCTGTGGTGTGCAGAAATATACATGGAATATCCCAGAATATTGTGTGTGTGTGTGTGTACTCATACATGCATGTGTATGGGTGTGTGTGCATGCATGTGTGTTTGTGTGTATTGTTTTCTCGTACAAACATTTCCTTCTGCTAGGTGTGCCACAACTACAACAACGGCGTTGGAGAGTATGGCAAATGCCTGGATGGCGAGACATGCAAGAGGCTCCACATCTGTGAGATGTATCTCAGGGGTAGCTGCAACTGTCCCAGGTGCCATGATTTCTACGAACCCCACCCATTCAAAATCCTGCAGGACAAAGGGGTGCCCAACGAGCTCATTGCCTCCCTGAAGTCGGTGTACATGAACATCGAGTGGTTGCAAAAGCAAGACCGTGTCATGCAAGGCAAGGGGCAACATCAAAGAGCTAAAGCTAATGCAACCGCTAACACAAGTAACAAGTCTAACAGAGGCCCACTGAGCACTCACGGTAAGACCGACACGGTTATTAGCATGTTAACTCATAAGTTATTAAATAATATTGTGTTATACCTTAATATAGTTTTACTAAAATGTAAAGATGGTAAAGTGAGTTTGTTTAATTAATGAGAACATAGCATTTAGTGGAACCTAATGCTACTTCCTAATATCTTCAGAAGTTAGAAGAAATAGTGTGTGATTATAGATGCGTTCTCATAACTGCAACCCACCTCTCACATGACCAGGGGCCTACTTGGGTCCCGACTCATGGTTTAAGAAACCCACTGGCTTACCCAATGATAAAGATCCATTCATGATAACGCATTAATATACGTAGGCTACTCACCGGTGATGGCCGATTCGCTTGAGCCAATCAAAATAACTGGTTCTTTGCTGAATATTGGCAGGTGTTGAGAAAACATTTGGTTGCTTCTGCAGACAGATTAGTCTTCTCTGTTCAGCAAGAGGCATTTGCATATCATACAAAGTTTTTCCCGCGATTATATTTATACATTAACGAAAGGCGTATAGCTTGCTCTTCACTGACAACCGCAACAATATAATTACAATACACAGAACAGTTGTGTCCATTGAAGTCAGGACTGGCAGGCATCTTGAGTGTACTCATGAGCATGATACTGCTACTCCTGCTGCTGCTGCCACCGCTGCCCTTAACACAAGCCAGAGGTCCAACAGACCTAGTCAAGGGAACGGCAATACTGCACGTAGCATGGTGGTCATGCAGTCACATCATTGATGTCAAGAATCAACATATAGGTTAATTGTGGATTTCTTGTTTAAAATAACATTTGGCAGAAACTATTTTATGTGCTCAGTTACAGTGCATTTGTATGATTATTAACTGGTATTAAGATCCGATGAGTGATGAACATTAAGAACAAGTTCCCAGTCACAAGCTATCAACATGTATAGATGTTGATTCTATTGGCATGGTAAATTACATGTCCAGGTCTCTTTTTCAGATAAAGCTGAAATATGCATGTACTTCATCAAGGGCAGTTGCATACACGGTGGTAAGACAGCATTTTCAAAGCATAATTTTATGAATAATCAATGCTTAGAGCTTAATAAACATAAGACTTCAACACCTAACTTTACTCATATTTCAGATAAGTGCTTTAAAGTCCACTCTACCATGCCCTACCAATGGGAGGTGAGGGAGGGACTAAACTGGACAGCTTTACAAGACAATGAGGTGATTGAGAAGGACTATTGCGACCCAGCAAAGACCTACAGGTGGGCTCTACCTTTAAAAATAATTATCTTGAATGGGCAGTAACACGTAGGGCTCTTGGTCCATGGGGGGCAAATGTTGCTAGTTATTAATGCCATGTACGCTTCTAGTTAGTGTGATATACAGCTTCCCCTATTGTGATTGCTGATTGTTCTGTCTTTTCTTTTTTGTCTAGTCGGGGAGTCCAGCCTGTGTGTTTCGATACGATGACCTGCGGCCTGAACAAAGCCCGGCGTCTCTCCACCGTCTCCTCTGTGCTACAGCCTACCTTCATCCTCACCACGGAGTGGGCCTGGTTCTGGGAGGACGAGTTTGGAAACTGGATCCAGTACGCATCAGCAGTGAGTGACGACGGTCACTGTTGAATAGTGATGGTTGAATAGGACAGAGTTCAGTCCCTCTTTAAATAAAAATGATGCAAATAATGCATAACCTCCATGTTTTCTGTCTTGCCCTACAGATCAGTGGACACAGGGCAGCCACCATCACCAGTGAAGACCTGGAGAAGAGGTTCCAGGAAGACAACAAGGCTGTGATGGAGTTCACCGCGGGGTCACAGTCCTATGAATTCAGTTTCCCAGGTGAGCACAGATGACGTGATATCCAAGATAAACCAACTGCAGCCTTAAAACTATATACACCAAACATAGTATATTACGAACAGATATGCAGTGATTCTTACAGCTACTGCTGTATGTGACAAATTGAGAGATTTCTCGACGGAGTCACTATGTTAAAACAATGACATCTGCATGTGAAGTGAACTGTCTGTTGTTACAACAGCTCTGCTCCTTTTCAGACATGATTCAAACAAACAAGCAGTACACCACCAAGAAGGTTGTGAGAAGACGGCCTGTGTTTGTCTCTTCAGCTGATGCACAAACTATCAAAACCAGGTAAGATAAAGCTGTGAATGTTTTTTGCATGGATCAATTTGCTCTTGAAATGACTCTCCTGGGGATTGTTCACTCACTTCACCACTCGGCTCCTCATGTGTTCTCTTGCCTTGAAATATGTCTATAGAAGAGGAGTAGCTGACCAGGTGCACGTTTTGATTTTGCCGTAGCACTATAGCCTTGTACGAACCATCCTGATGAGGCAAACTTACATTCTGTTTCGCAACACGGATACAGTCTGGCAATGACCAGATTGAAACCATTTGAGCACATCCCTCTCCCTCCACCGTACAGCCGGACCAATCAGCGTCCTCTCATAATCTGTGGGGGTGGTTTAGTTGATGATGACAACGAGAAGTGCCTGGAGGTTGGTGTTGATGCTGCTATAGCAGCAGTTATTAAAGAACTGGAAGCAATAGCTTAATTGAAAGAACAGCAAAAAACTGCATTGAAGGCTTTTCTTGGGGTAGAAGATGTTTTATCGGACTGGATTCGGCAAGAGCTTGATTTACCAGCTAGCTCCGCTGGTAGGCTGGACAATAGAATAAGTAAATATTCACCCAAGGCTGAAGAACAGCCAAAGGAACATTGGCTGAGCTGGGACACCAGCGCGAGGCCATAGCAAATGAATTGAAACAAACCTTCGCTGAGCCTCTTCTGACTGAAGTTGTGATCTGTTTCACGTGTCCTTGTGATTGTCTCCATGCCCCTCCAGGTGTCGCTCATCTTCCCCATCCCCTGTGTATTTATACTTGTGTTCTGTGTTTGTCTGTGTTCGTTGCCAGTTCATCTTGTTTGTCAAGCCAACCAGCGTTTTTGTGTCAGCTCCTGCTTTTCCCCAGTCTCTCTTTTCCCATCCTCCTGATCAAAGGCCAGCCGTCCTGTACCTTTGCCCCATCTCTGGATTACCAACCTCTGCCTGACCTGACCCTGAGCCTGCCTACCGTTCTGTACCTTTGCCCCATCTCTGGATTACCAACCTCTGCCTGACCTGACCCTGAGCCTGCCTACCGTTCTGTACCTTTGCCCCATCTCTGGATTACCAACCTCTGCCTGACCTGACCCTGAGCCTGCCTACCGTTCTGTACCTTTGCCCCATCTCTGGATTACCAACCTCTGCCTGACCTGACCCTGAGCCTGCCTACCGTTCTGTACCTTTGCCCCATCTCTGGATTACCAACCTCTGCCTGACCTGACCCTGAGCCTGCCTACCGTTCTGTACCTTTGCCCCATCTCTGGATTACCAACCTCTGCCTGACCTGACCCTGAGCCTGCCTACCGTCCTGTACCTTTGCCCCATCTCTGGATTACCAACCTCTGCCTGACCTGACCCTGAGCCTGCCTACCGTTCTGTACCTTTGCCCCATCTCTGGATTACCAACCTCTGCCTGACCTGACCCTGAGCCTGCCTACCGTTCTGTACCTTTGCCCCATCTCTGGATTACCAACCTCTGCCTGACCTGACCCTGAGCCTGCCTACCGTCCTGTACCTTTGCCCCATCTCTGGATTACCAACCTCTGCCTGACCTGACCCTGAGCCTGCCTACCGTTCTGTACCTTTGCCCCATCTCTGGATTACCAACCTCTGCCTGACCTGACCCTGAGCCTGCCTACCGTTCTGTACCTTTGCCCCATCTCTGGATTACCAACCTCTGCCTGACCTGACCCTGAGCCTGCCTACCGTTCTGTACCTTTGCCCCATCTCTGGATTACCAACCTCTGCCTGACCTGACCCTGAGCCTGCCTACCGTTCTGTACCTTTGCCCCATCTCTGGATTACCAACCTCTGCCCCTGACCCTGGAGCCTGCCTACCGTTCTGTACCTTTGCCCCATCTCTGGATTACCAACCTCTGCCTGACCTGACCCTGAGCCTGCCTACCGTCCTGTACCTTTGCCCCATCTCTGGATTACCAACCTCTGCCTGACCTGACCCTGAGCCTGCCTACCGTTCTGTACCTTTGCCCCATCTCTGGATTACCAACCTCTGCCTGACCTGACCCTGAGCCTGCCTACCGTTCTGTACCTTTGCCCCATCTCTGGATTACCAACCTCTGCCTGACCTGACCCTGAGCCTGCCTACCGTTCTGTACCTTTGCCCCATCTCTGGATTACCAACCTCTGCCTGACCTGAGCCTGCCTACCGTTCTGTACCTTTGCCCCTGCTGCCGAAATAAACATTGTTACTTCAACACGGTCTGCATCTGGCTCTTACCATGATCCTTGATAGAAGTGATACTTAGAATTCAATTTCCCCTAAATGGCACCAAAAGAAGTATCCCTTTTTTATTTTATAAATAACAACTCAGTGGTGTCAAGTGTGCTTACATCTGCGCAATGAGCAAGTATAGAAAAATTGCTACTTCTGACTTTTTCTGGTCTAGCGATCGATGACAGCAGAGCTCGCTGCCCAGACTTGCATCATTAAAAAGAGGAGATTCTCCTGATTAAAAATGCTGTCCAACGTGAAAAAAAATCAAAATATACACATTGTGAGATATTTGGTCGAAATAGACAGACATGTCCTTGTAGAATTTCCCCATAGCGAAACAATGGAGCAGTAGCCTCAACAGTAATGTGTCATTCCTGACATTTGAAAGACTAGCGTTTGATGACAGCAGAGCTCGCTGCCCAGACTTACATCATTACAAAGAGGAGATTGTGGTGTTTTATGTTGTCAGACTTGAAAATAATCTAAATATATACATTTTGTAGATATCTGGCGAAATAGACAGACATACCCCCCCTATAGGAAACAATGGGACGAGCTCTGAAGTTTTAACTTCCAGCAATTGATCACAGCATAATACTCTACCCAAACGTATGTACATCATCAGAAAGAATAGATTATCTTGATTAAAATGCTATAGAACTTCAAAACAACAGAATACATAAATATATTGATATTTGGTGAAATAGACAGACTTCCCCCAAAACAATGGCAGTATAAAAATTCTAAGAGCAGTCTTTTATTTAGCCAGGTTACTATTTATCTGCAACCATTTGCATTTTTTTTACTTTTGTTTTACATTTTGTGGTTGAACTGGACAACCAAATGTATATTTGCATTTTTACCTTTAGGAATATTTTTTTGTTCTTCTACATTTCAGAAAAAGGGCTCCAATCAATCACTCAAATTTCAGAGCTTTACCAGGACAATGGGACAAGGCAGAAACCCCTGAAACAGGATACAAGGTATTATATTATATACAGTTCATACCAGATGCAAGTAACCTGCTGTTTTAGACCAATGGAGATGACTGTTTGTTTTGTTTCTGGGCAAAATAACTGCTCCAATCTGTCCCTACGTGGTAGGCTAATGGTGTATTATGACTGTTTCTCTGTCTCCCATCATGTCCCTATCAGAGAATTGACATTCCGTGCTCGTCAGTGGAGTTTAAGGAGATTCAAGGACTTTTTCAGAACACCATGAGAGGCTTCAGCATCCACCAAATCGAGAGGATTCAGAACAAAGCCCTTTGGGAAGTCTTTCAGTGGTACGTTCCCTAAGACTACATACATTTTCAATTGACAATCACCTATTGATTGGTCAAGAATAGATGATTGATTTTGTCACGCCCTGGTCTATATTTATTATGTTATCTTCATTTATTGGGTCAGGCCAGGGTGTGACATGGGTTTGTTTGTAGTGTGTTTCGTCGTGGGGTGTACAGATTAGTCTATGGCTGCCTGAGGCGGTTCTCAATCAGAGTCAGGTGATTATCGTTGTCTCTGATTGGGAACCATATTTAGGTAGCCTGGGTTTCACTGTGTGTTTGTGGGTGGTTGTTCCTGTCTCTGTGTTTGTTACACCAGTCAGGGCTGTTTCGGTTTTCGACGTTTGTTGTTTTGTATTGTTCGTGTTTTTTCATCATTAAAGATGTATCGAACGAATCACGCTGCATTTTGGTCCGATCCTTATTCCACCTCTTCGTCAGAGAAGGAGGTAGAAGAAACCCGTTACAGATTTTTGATTTTTTTAAACCTTTATTTAACTTGTTAAGCCAGTTAAGAACAAATTCTTATTTACAATGACGGCCTACCCTAGCCAAACCCAGATGACGCTGGGCCAATTGTGTGTCGCCCTATGGGACCCAATCACAGCCGGATGTGATACAGCCTGATGCTCACTTCCTGACTGCACCCACAATAATTGCACATTATACAATATCTCTCTCTCGACTAACTTTCTGTCACAAATAGAATCTCAAAAGGAAATACAAATAATTTATTTGCAATACATTCTGCACACTGTCTACAGTGCTTCTAGAGGACATACACTGATTGCAAGGCAAAAAGATGTATTTCTATTATTCTGATTGCAGGGCAAAGGGATTTATTTGTGTAATTCTGATTGCAGGGCAAAGGGATTGATTTGATCTATTCTGATTGCAATGCAAAGGGATTTATTTGATCTATTCTGATTGCAATGCAAAGGGATTTATTTGATCTATTCTGATTGCAAGGCAAAGGGATCTCATGAAGAAGAACAACAGAGGGAGGAATGTGACGGAGAAACAGCTTTTCCATGGCACAGACTCCAAATACCTCGATGCCATCTGCCTTAACAACTTTGACTGGCGGATCTGTGGACTAAACGGAACAACCTATGGGAAAGGTGAGCTGTCTCATGTGCTTGTGCTATTACATGTCATTCTAATTATTGACATAAATCAACATGATATATCGTTTAATATAATATATTTTCCTGTGATTAATGATTATTGCTTACCCCTTCACCCCCCTAACATCCAATTTCAGGGAGTTACTTTGCCAGGGATGCCAAATACTCCAACAGCTACACTGGCCAATTAAATACGAGGTCCATGTTTGTCTGTCGTGTGTTGGTGGGAGATTACATCAAAGGGCACTCGAGCTTCCTCCGGCCCCCCTCGAAGGACGGAGGGGACACCATCTTCTACGACAGCTGTGTGGATGACGTCAGCAACCCCTCCATCTTTGTGGTGTTTGAGAAGCACCAGGTGTACCCAGAGTACCTCATCCATTATGGTGAGGACGATGCATGGTCACAAGGATACCAGCAATACTACCGTCCAGCTCCTGTACCTGCTCCAGCGCCAGTATACAGACCAGCGGCTGCCACAGCGCCTAGACCAGCACCAGCATACAGACCAGCGGCTGCCACAGCGCCTAGACCAGCACCAGCATACAGACCAGCGCCTAGACCTGCACCAACATACACACCATCACCAACCCCTGCACCTAAACCTGACAGCTCCTGTGTCATTAGTTGAGGCTGACTGCGAGGGACTGAATTGTAAACCTTTTGATATTAAACCGAGGCAAAAACATATGCTTTTGGGAATTAGAGAAATGGATTTAGCACTCTGTTAAATGTTTGACAAATTACAGATACTATTGGGATGCACCTTACTATGATTACTAGATGTTCTGTTTTCTACAATGCAAGCATTTTTGTAGTGCTACTGACATTATATAATGGCAAATTGCGAATCTCACAACAAAAGTAGTTGTGTACATTATAAGCTTTATACCTTTACAGTACAGTGGTTTTACAGTATTTGCTGATGTGCATCAGTTCAATGTGCAATTATGGGTTTCATTCATTTTATTAATATAATCCATCTGTTTTCTTTGCATTATTCATGTTACGGAGGGAGGGAGGGAAATGCAGAATGTTTACATTCTGTCAGAACATGTTATGGTTAGACATCAGATATCCAATGGAAAGGAGAAAGGCCACAGTCAACAAGACAGCCATGAGTTGGGGAGGAGTGAGGAATTTGGGCTGAGGTCAGGTCAGATGAAGTGAGAAAGAACAGAAATCACTAAAGTCCTGTCTAGCAACAGAGATCTATTGGCTGTCCAGATGTGTAAGGACGGGAAGGTATAGCAGGAAGGTTTAAATACCAGTTCTTGTGTAAATATGTCTTTGTCATTCAGTTGTTTGATCCATTGGGTGAATAAACTTGATTTGAGCTTTACTAGTCGTCTATGAGTTTCTACTCTGTTTATTTAGAATCTAACAGTTGGCGCTGCGAGCAGGGTTCACCACGATTTACAGTCGAACTAGAGAGTCCGAATCAGTGGAACGAGCTGGTACCAGAAACAAGGTAGGCACAGTTCCTACACCTGTTACCACCAATTCTGACATCTTGGGGAGATGAGAATCGTAGGCTGAACAATTATAGGATACGGACCCAGAAAACCTGAGTTTATTCAGTAGGCCCATTGTCTAACAACCGGTCGTAAATATATGGTGTAGGGTAGGTTCCATAAGGATAGGTCCCGAGTGGAGCTAGTTCTCTCTGTGAGATCCATGAGTGACATGTAGGATAGGTCCCCAGTGGGGGTAAAAATCACTAGCTAGCTTATCAACAACTGTCATGATGTATTTGAGAGACAACAAGCTCATTCTGCAAATGTATTTAAGTATTCAATAAACATTTGGAGACATAATAGAGTTAACATGTTGACAACAATCTAAGATAACCCCCTCTGTTTTGCCCCATAGTTGTCAGTTTTGTTGCTAAACAACCAACCCATCTATGAGGACTGCTCCATCTGAGGAGTACCAATATGGCGGACGGTGGCTTCAAAACCTCTCATTGGGCAATATGAATAAATAGCAATCTAGGGTTTATATATATCATTGGTAAAAAAAAATAAAAAGACAAGTGACCGGGTCCAAAAATCTGACCGGGTCCGTTCGAATCCGGGTCTAATTGTCCTCGTTCTGATCTGGGACCAACGTTTTGGACCTGTGAAGTAGGGCATCAATTGGGCAATATGGCAGTCACCATACCCTACCTAGCGCAACACCAACAATTTAAAATTGGCAACTAAAATCATTCCAATCCCAATTAAAAGGAAAATGCAGTTTAGCAGGATTAGAGGGCTGGCTTTAGGAACATGCAGAGGGCTCAGAGCAGGGCGAGAAGGCTGTTTGCCCGGCTAGCTGGCTTTAGGACTATGGACAGAGAACATTGACACAGTTCTCCAGAAGACAGTGCAGTTCTATAAGATGGCTAGGTAACTGTTTGACTTGACGTGTAACTAAACTAGAGTGTTTGACCCCTGTGCTGAGCTAGTGCGTAGTAGCTAATTGCAGCATGACATGTTTGTAGAATGTTAAGTCCCCTATCGACTGAGGTGAATGAAGCTACTGCAGCCAATGTGATAATGGCTGGAGTGCATTTAGGTTGTTGTTGCTGTTCTCCTAAATGCATTTGAGAGTTTTTGAATTGTGTAGAAATGCAGTAAATGAGCTGCCATACCCTAGGTTTAGATTAAATGACGCCCCTGCCATGAAGACCTCAACCCCTGGGAGCTTCATCCTCATTCTCCATTGAAGAAATTACAGCTTGATCAGGTTTGTCACTAGGGGGTGCCATCCAACCAACTATGTGGGTTTCATACTGTACTACTCTGAAGGAGGGCCCAATAGTTCTATATCTTGTCCCATAATAAGTCCCATATCTTCTCTTGCTGCGAAAGGTTGCCTCCTTGCTGATTTAAAATAGTTACCTACACAGCTGTCTAGAACTACGTGGACAACCTTTTACATAACAGAAGTCCAATTTTTTGTTAACTGTTGCTGCCAACTACTTTATAGTCTTGACATGGAATTTTACAGGCAAATGACAGTCAATGCTGTTTTAAAATACTGTATGTGGCGAACTCCATAAAGCCCAACAATATGATAAGATAGAAATCGGTAGAAATGAATGGCACTTAGCCCAAAGGCCGGCAGATGGCGATATAATGGACTCGGTTTCGTTAGTTTCGTTTTCACCTAAAGTTTGCCAGAAATAGAAAGTGAAAGTGATGCTGAGGTCGTCGCGTCAAGTCGCGTCTTTTCCGTATTATTTTTCCCAAGGCTGTGGATAGTCAATGAGATCGATAAAGTAAGTGAAATCTTTGCTTAAAATAAATACATATTATGTTATATGCAGTGTTTTGGATTCACTAAAATTGCACCCTTAATGTTAAGCCTAGTTTCTCAAAGTTAAGTAAACTCAGCTATGTAAAAATGTATGATGACTATCCAGTTATTCATTTGTATTTCACTCACAGGGAGGTGGACCCCTTTGACTTCTTAACTCAACAACAGTAGTCCAGCAATAGATACGATAAAACAATAGCCCTGATGTCACGAAGACGTTTCTCAATGTTCAGCCGTAGTTGGAGTCTACCTATCGAGAGTAGGTCACAAGGTACGGGCTTTGACTGAATGAATATGGTGGAAAGTCGATACTGAAACAAGGGCTGGTTATTTTTCCCTGATCACGTGACCTGTTTTACATTTTTCCCTATAACTGAACGCTACTGAGCCGCCATAGGGCCTTGACTTTTCCCTCTTCCTGATCACATGACCAGGAGAAAAATCGGACCATAATCAGCCGGAGCATCACTGCAATTTACACCACACACTTTGCATTGATCAATATGGACACAAGCACAGGATGCTGCTGAGTGAATGGAATGGCATCAAACACATGGAAACCATATATTTACCATATATTATATATATTATATTTTATGTATTTGATACCATTCCACTGACTCTGCTCCATCAATTACCAACCTCATGTGAGACATAATACATTATTATTACTTAACTGTCGATACAATTGAGGCATGCAGCTATGTTCTGATCATATTGATGCCCATAGGCCTAAGAGGTCTGATGAACTATGGCCTGTCATGCTGTGTGAATGCTCTGCTGCAGTCCTTCTCTGCCACCTGGGAACTGGTAGATCTGCTAGAAGGGTAAGCCAGGTGGCAGGTTACAATACTTTGCTATTAAGAATCAACATGTAACAAAGACATTAGTTAGTTTACTGGTAGTTATCAGGCTGCTTGTGGGAAAGCATTGAGTGCTGGGAATGTTATGTTCTTAGGTGGAACCCAGTTGACAAGGAGAGTGTCCCTTTATATCTGAGGAAGGTGCTGCTAGCCATGCAGAGTGACCAATCCCAGCCTGCTCCTCATAAAGACTTCCTGCACTGCCTGGACAGAAATTACATCCGCGGTATGAGTAGTCTGTGTCATTACATTAAAAAAAAATAAAAAATATGAATTACAAAGAATATCATTTTACTGTCTGCAACTTTAACATTGACAATAATGTGTTTCTCAGACAATGTTCAGCAGGATGCAGATGAGGTATTCCTCTCCATTCTAAACCTTATCCAACAACAGATGAGTGACAAGGCCTTGGTATGTACTGCTTAAATTGACATAATATTAGATCCAACTCAAACAATAACAACAGGGACACCCAACAACAAGCATGTTGGAGATGATACGATAGGAAGCTTCTCTGTCTGTGTTCTCCATCCCCAGGCTCAGGAGATTCAGTCTCTGTACAAGGTTACCGTGGAGACACACCTTCAGTGTCTAGAATGTACATACATTGAAACTGGGACCAGCTTTCTACTCAGCCTCCCCATGCACATAAGGGAGAGCCATGACTCCCTGGTGAGGGTTCCCTCAAACTTGGCTTGAGTTTTCTCTTATATTGGGATTCTATTCAAAGTACTTAGCACGGAATGTTACATTGCTTTATTTAATAACTGTCAAAGGGAGGATGTGGTTTGTTTAAAATGAAAATTTAGTCTCTGTGTCTTTCCTATTCTGTGGTCTTCCAGGAGGACTGCATACAGTTCTTCTTCGAGCTTCAGGAGCTAAGGGATGGAGATAAGTGCTACTGTGAAAGGTGTGGAGAGAAGAAGCCATCCAAACAGGTCAGTTCTTTCTAACTGAAGGGATGTTCCATTGTAGAGACTCTTGTGATTTGCCTGTGAAATGAATTACTCCATTTTGTTCTTTCTTATGTAGGGCTTCAAACTCATCTCCCTGCCCCCTGTCTTGTGTCTTCACCTGAAGAGATTCCGTAATTCCCACGGTTACACCAGGAAACTACACTGCAAAGTCACCTTCCCAGAAACCCTGAACATTTCTGAGATCTTGACAGTAGAGGCACTGTCAGAACGTTATGTACAGGTAGATAGGCAGATGTTTACAATTTTTGTTTGAGGTATGCTAATATACAACATTATGCACATAAAACAATTACACATTGGCCTCTATATAAACACAATTACATTTTATCACAACATCATTGGAGGGAAACAGTACAGCTGTACTGACGGACATCAAATTGTATTTGTTCGTTCTTTCAGAGTGACAGCCAGTACAGTTTGTGTGCAGTCATAGTGCACTCCGGCGTTGCCATGTTTGGACACTACACAGCATACATTCGTCACAAGGACCAGAGCTGGTACCACGCTAATGATAGTTCTGTACGGCAGGTAAGAGAAAATGAGCGGAAGAATGTTTACACCACTCAGCAAGTTTTTTATTACACCTATACGTTTTTTGGTATCATTAAAAGTAACCTAACATTTGCACAAACACAGGTTAGCTGGAAGGAAGTACAGCACACCTATGGAGGAAGTCTAAGGTAAGGTTTTAACACAAAATTACTTACAACTCTCAGTATTATCCTCGATCAATTCTGGGGCGGAAATGGCATCAGTTGACAGGTGTCTTATCCTTTGTTAACAGAGAAGGCACAGCATATATGCTGCTCTACAGACGAACCCCAGAGGGAAAGCAACAGGAGTGGTCCTCAGGCTGACGGAGCTAAAGGGATAAAGAGTGGAGACTGGAAACCGTAGGAATCAAGGACCAAACACAAAGTGCACAACTACCTATTGGAGGGGTTGTTGTCTTCATTTAGCATTGGGGATGTCATTTATCTGGATGATTTTTACTTTAAAATGATGGGTAATGGGTCACTGTTTATGTGCAATTACATGGATTTGTTTAAGTATATTTGGTGTGGTGTGTATATGTTTTGAGGTTTTGTTTATATTGGATATGTTGGACATTCATAGGGCATTACTGAGTTTAGGCAATAGGTGGAGGCAAAGACCCTTCACCCTGTCATTAGTACAGTCATCTTGTAATCTCCAGAGACTACACGTTCTGAAAGTGTTCTGAAACCACTATAAGACGGGTGGTTTGAAGAGAGTGCTGAGTTGGGGTATTCTGGGGGAAAACCAGAAAAAGGCCATTGACTCATTGGTGATAATATTTGCCTGACATGGAAACATGTGACTCACCTTGTTTCAGAACAATTGGTTTATACAGTAGTCACCGGTACTCTGTTTTGATTACACTACCGATATACTGCTGTTAATGCTGTTTGGAATGACATGCATTGAAATGTCATGTTCTTGTATAATCTTCTCTATTGTTATTTTCTTATCTTCTATTTTATTCTATTTATTCTCATTTGCCTATCATCTTTCTCTCAGAAAGGGAGAGTGAGGCACAGATAAAATATCTCCAATCCACCTATTCCTTCTCAACATACTTTACAGTATATACTTTACAGTGCATGTACAACTGGTATAGGCTGTCTGTCTGGGGAATCTCACACATAGTTAATAAAAACTGTTCCCACTACCCTAGCCAAGACTGAGGACCAGTTGAAATGGTGCCCGTGTGCTCGCAGCCTGCCTCGCGCTGACAGAATGGAAGACGTCTGCACAGTGCAACAGGTAGTAGCCTACGTGGGCATCTCCCACACGCAGTCAGTGAGCAGTAGCAGAGTAATGCGTTCAGTGTGTACAGTGGTGATGTACAGTTATTTTGCTGGCATGTCCCTGTTCCTTTTAGATGTTGCATTTCTAGAGTTGACGCTTGAGTCTACTCAACACTACAGAAATGTGACAGTTTTGTAACTAAGTCTTAAACCTCACTCTTGATTGGTAGATATACACTGCTCAAAAAAATAAAGGGAACACTTAAACAACACAATGTAACTCCAAGTCAATCACACTTCTGTGAAATCAAACTGTCCACTTAGGAAGCAACACTGATTGACAATAAATTTCACATGCTGTTGTGCAAATGGAATAGACAACAGGTGGAAATTATAGGCAATTAGCAAGACACCCCCTATAAAGGAGTGGTTCTGCAGGTGATAACCACAGACCACTTCTCAGTTCCTATGCTTCCTGGCTGATGTTTTGGTCACTTTTGAATGCTGGTGGTGCTTTCACTCTAGTGGTAGCATGAGACAGAGTCTACAACCCACACAACTGGCTCAGGTAGTGCAGCTCATCCAGGATGGCACATCAATGCGAGATGTGGCAAGAATGTTTGCTGTGTCTGTCAGCGTAGTGTCCAGAGCATGGAGGCGCTACCAGGAGACAGGCCAGTACATCAGGAGATGTGGAGGAGGCCGTAGGAGGGCAACAACCCAGCAGCAGGACCGCTACCTCCGCCTTTGTGCAAGGAGGAGCACTGCCAGAGCCCTGCAAAATGACCTCCAGCAGGCCACAAATGTGCATGTGTCTCCTCAAACGGTCAGAAACAGACTCCATGAGGGCCCGACGTCCACATGTGGGGGTTGTGCTTACAGCCCAACACCGTGCAGGACGTTTGGCATTTGCCAGACAACACCAAGATTGGCAAATTCGCCACTGGCGCCCTGTGCTCTTCACAGATGAAAGCAGGTTCACACTGAGCACGTGACAGACATGGCAGAGTCTGGAGACGCCGTGGAGAACGTTCTGCTGCCTGCAACATCCTCCAGCATGACCATTTTGGCGGTGGGTCAGTCATGGTGTGGGGTGGCATTTCTTTGGGGGGCCGCACAGCCCTCCATGTGCTCGCCAGAGGTAGCCTGACTGCCATTAGGTTGGCGGTTGGCCCTGGGTTCCTCCTAATGCAAGACAATGCTAGACCTCATGTGGCTGGAGTGTGTCAGCAGTTCCTGCAAGAGGAAGGCATTGATGCTATGGACTGGCCCGCCCGTTCCCCAGACCTGAATCCAATTGAGCACATCTGGGACATCATGTCTCGCTCCATCCACCAACGCCACATTGCACCACAGACTGTCCAGGAGTTGGCAGATGCTTTAGTCCAGGTCTGGGAGGAGATCCCTCAGGAGACTGTCCGCCATCTCATCAGGAGCATGCCTAGGCATTGTAGGGAGGTCATACAGGCACGTGGAGGCCACACACACTACTGAGCCTCATTTTGACTTGTTTTAAGGACATTACATCAAAGTTGGATCAGCCTGTAGTGTGGTTTTCCACTTTAATTTTGAGTGTGACTCCAAATCCAGACCTCCATGGGTTGATACATTTGATTTCCATTGATCATTTTTGTGTGATTTTGTTGTCAGCACATTCAACTATGTGAAGAAAAATGTATTTAATAAGAATATTTCATTCATTCAGATCTAGGATGTGTTATTTTAGTGTTCCCTTTATTTTTTGAGCAGTGTATATTTTTGGGCTGCCCCCTATAAATGCTACTCTGTTTTTGAATAAAATCCAATAAAAGGTAATTTGTCACATGCTTCGTAAACAACAGGTGAAATCCTTACTGACTTTTCAACAATACCAATAGAAAAATAATAACATGAGGAATAAACAGAAATATAATAGATATTTGACTTTGATAGTTGAAATAACAGTTTTGAATTTCAGTACTTACAGCAGTAATACAATGACATAGAACAATGCGCCCAAAATAATTCTGAACTTGGAGTTAGATGATAGACCTCTTTCTCTTCTATTATAGTGGTAATTTAATTATTGATGCCCAGTTACAATGAGGCCAACACTAACCAGGTGTTATTGCGTGAATGTCCCCTTATAGTCACAGGATGGCTGGCGTGTGCCACAATTTTCACTCAGGGAGAAAACCTGCCGTGACACACCCCTCCATACCACATCATGTGACTCCAGTGTACACTTAACTTACCTTAACACAGGCAACACATTAGCTCCTATTCATACGTGTGACACACGCTACATGTCTGCACCATCATTGTTGAGCCTCCCAGTCTGTCGTCTGTCCTTTGTACTGTCATTACCCACCTGGACAGTGGACACCTTATGGGAGGCACCTTATGAACCGTTCTTGTATTTGGAAGGTTTTCAGTCGGTCTGGAGGGTATTGGTTACTGTATTGTGTTTACAGGATCTACTCTTCTATCTTCTAGATCTTGGCAAGGTGACTTATCTCTGCCCATAACAGTGACCGTTCTTGACACGCCAAGAGTGAGGGAAGAGACTAAACTAGCATGTGGCCCAGCTGAACTCATTGCCTGACCACAGTGTCATCTAGGTCAGAGGTTTCCAAACTTTTTCACTCAGATCCCTCTTTCTATGGGCACAAGCACTGTTCATGACACAAACTGTTCATAGCCCTCTTGTTGGCAGAGAGAACATTTTGCAGGTTTAATGCTTATTTCCTGCAATTCTACACATTTTGTCATGGGGTTCAGAGAACATTTAGCCATTTTAAAAGCCTATTTTCTTGCAATTCTACATATTTTGCCATGTCTAATGTGTATTGGTGTGATATTTGAGTGACTTTTTGACTACAAAATATATGGGCTAAAAAACCTAGCTAAAAGAAACTTTAGCTGACATGGGCTACTTGATCTGGACATTTCTGACAAGTTATAAATAGCTCTCTAAGGTATGAAATGACTGACAAGACAAGAGGAAAACTGATGATGTACTACCCAATATCGAAATTGTACCTTGTGCATTCTTTCTACTATTACAACTTTCAAGAGTAAGTTGAAAGTCGGACTGAGTTCCCCAAAAAACTGATGTAGGAGATGATATTCTACAGGCTTTGCTGTGTGGAAACTCTCAAGTGCTGGTGTTGTCTTTGGGCAAGGTTTCCTAATGCTTTGGGTTCTTTGTTTATGTGTGTGTACCAGTTACTAGGAGAGTGTGGATGGTTTATGGGGGAATTCAGGAGCTCAGGTCAGTGGTTTGCTTGAGAATGTGAGTGAATCTTTGTGACATATCCCTACCCAACCCAGTATTCCGTCTGTCTTGCCAAAGATGGCAGTTTCAGAATTCAACATGGCTTCCTTTGGGCATTTCTCACTGCTTTCATCCACTGAGTAGCTGTGAAAGAGGGGTGTTACATCACTGGTGTCATCCGTCCAGTCTTCCTTCCTTCCTCTTTAGCAGTGTTTACTGCACAGTATATGCTGCTGTGCAGAGGATTCCATTCACAGAAATGCCCGTTGACTCTCAGGGCTTAGTAGTCTAAAGCAATATTTTCAAATTATTCAGAGGACAATGACTTTCGTAGGATTGAGAGACAAACCCCCCTTTGTGTTGCCTTTGCAGTCACCATCTCGTATCTAGAACCAGGACATTGCCAATGGCGTTAGTTAGAAGAGTTTGATTTAGTGCTGAATTTTCACCTACTTCACCATGATGAAAAGCCTACGTTCCTCCATATGTCCAATGACAACTACTTTAATCTCTTATTTCCACCCTGTCATGACTAGGCCTACTCTTCTATTTTAATCTTAATCAACCTGTCATCATGAAACCTCTTGCTTATCTACCGGCTGTCGTGGTTATGTAATGGGTTTTCAAAGAGGAAATTCATCTGCTTCACTCTCCGTGTTGAGTGTGCAGATCCTGGTGACCATGGTGAAGTGAGGATGTAAATAATAACAAACAAGAACTGAATGCGAATGTCTTTTGCATCACTTTGATATTTCCATTCGTATCAATGTAGCATAATATAATGGAATGTAGCACTGAAACACTATCCACTTGTTGTCTCTTGAAAAGTAAAGGTGCATGATTCTGACCTGCCACAATAGGTTTATCAAAAATTATAGCTGTACCGTCTAGTGGTAAATTTAGACCAACTCCTAATTCTTGTGAGATGGTCTTCCATCTGTTGAGCAGTGAGACATCCATCTGTCAGTTTATTGTGGAGGTATCCCTGTGATGTACTTTGATTGGTGGCCTGTGACACTTCACCTTTGCTTCTAGGGTCATGACCCTTGACTCATTCATGTCAGCACTGACTGACTGTGAATGCAGGCATGTGTTCCTACGATACTCTGTCTAAATGGTATTCCTAATAGTCCTAGGTTCCTACCAGTAACCCTTGTCTAAGATTCACTCATAAATTAACCTGTCTGGAAACAGTAGAATCTTTTCTCTGGTCATATATAGGCTGCCATGCTTCAACTTTCCCCTTCTGAGTTTACCTCTCCCCTGGGTCAGCTTTGCTCCCAATGAGTCTAGTTGGTGTGAGGGTCATAAAACTAAAACTGTACATCTTCTGTGTTTTCTAAGAGGATGTTGTATCATATGTCTGACCACCATAACTAAAGATTCAAAGACCGAGGGAGAGGTGTGGTTCGGATTTGGTTCGCTTTCTGTTGTTGTCAACAAGGAAATGAACTCAGAAAATCTTATCTTCTTCAGAGCGTTGGCTAACAGCTAACATGATATGATGTCCCAGTCTCTATTCATTCTACCTCTATTACTTCCCCTCTGTTAGCACCTTATCTTCGTTAGTTGTCAGACTGGGATTCCAGGCCAGATCAGTGATCTGTCTCACTCCGTGAAATAGGCCTTCTCAGGTTGCAGGGGAGAAACGGTCCTCTCTGTTGTCTTCACACAGGGCCCTTATAGCTGGCCCTGCCTGTGCATGCCATCGCAAAAGCCTCTGTTTTCTCTTGCTCCAACATGTACAGCGGCATTCAATGGTTCCCACGCTTACAGTGACTTTTTATTTTGGGTGGTATTGCAAATGATTACAAATGTTTAGATTCCTCTCAAGTATACTTTGAGAATGTGGGTTTCTTGTCCAAGCAGTTACTCATGGCTCATGTAGCCTATCTAATTTAACAACATTCATATCAGAAGAGCAGTATGCTGCCATATCATGTCAGGAAATAGGTGCATCGGTTTAAGAATTACATCACAAATTAACCTTCTGCAGAGAACAGTCCACTCTAGGCTATGACATAACGACTTTTAATGAATTTATGCAGCGATTGTAACCCTTCTGTTAGCAGTGCTGGAAGCTCAGACTATGGTTATTTCATCTAGCATCTTCAGGTCTCTCTCACTGTACTGTACTGCAAGCATGCAGGAACATATAGAATTAGAACCTCAGGCTAAACGGCTGCCTCATCATTCCAAGCTCTGGGCTGAAGTGATAAGTCCACAGCACAGTGTTGTATCTGCTCCTGACACATTTGGAGTGTGTCCCAAAACACCCTATTCTCTATTCCCAAAGGGATCTGGTCAAAAGTAGTGCATTATATTGAGAATAGGGTGCCATTTGGGACGCTAACCTTAGATAGCGATCGTGTTGAGTGTGCTATGTGTGCAATCAGTTCTCTCATCAGCAGAAAAGTTAATGATTTGTGCAGGGGGACGTGTGGGGGGAGGCTCTTGTGACCCGTGACACAAACTGAAACTGTCCTGTGCAAACATACTTTTTTGCCTGTCTGGTTATGCCCCTTCACCATGTTTAAACATTGATCCAGACTGTATGTACTGTTCATTTGCTCAGGATTGTGGACTTGGCTCCTTCGAGCCGAGATATCAACTGTCAAACCTTTTTGACCTGTTCTCTTCTTCAGCCACTCCTATTTCTGGACAAAGGCCCTCTAATGCAGGTAGCTGGTGTTGGCATTCCGGCTGGATTCCTACCTTGGAGAAGTTGCTGGGATCTGGAGGAAAAATGCATGAAAACAAAGGCAGACTCTCATTCACAGGGTTTAAAGTTCTGTGGGAAAATGTGGGCAGGACAGGAGGTGTATGGCAGTGGAATGTGAACCTTGGCATAGCTCACCAGTTACTATGACAGTGACACACACAGCCTTGCAGACTGATAGGGTGGAGGTCCATAGAGAGAGAGAGAAAGGCAGCTATATAATAGGGTGTGATCTTAGTCAAGAGGACAGAGCAGAGTTCTTTTTTTAACATTTAGGCCTAGACTGTCGTTTTAGATCTTCCTTTGTAGTCGTGTTTGGAGACATTCAACAAACCATCAGTCTATCATGAGCCATGATTGACAGAGATTGGCCGAGGGGACTTCTGATTATGAGGTAATTTCCTCTTAACCCCAGACCAGACTGTCCTATGGGTCTTCTCAATGGTGTCCTCCTCCTAAAGAAGAGGAGGCATTTTGAACATAGCGTAGCATACGAATGATCAGTCTTCTGTTGAGCTAAGTTACATTGTCTGAAGCCTTACATCGTTCTATGGTAGCCAGGCTAGTTCTACCACACATGATCACACTTGTTGAGGAGTGAGACAAGGAGAGTTCAAGGTTGAGTAAGGTTTGTTAAGGTTCTGACCTCACCTTACTCCAACTACTATGACCGTCCTCTGAGCTGTATCTGAGCGGTGGTCTGTGAAGATTGAGTGCTCCGCTTTGCTCTCAGCAGAAGAGGATCCCGGATGCTCTCGAAAAATAATTTTCAACGTAGGGGGATGTGAAATGAGCTGGGCAGTGGCCAAATGTTGTCAAATTGCCGCTGTCACGTACCTTTGAATGCTTCGGCCCCCCAAAAAACATTCCCTCTGTGAAAGTGCTGTGTCTACCATGAGAAGCCTCCTACTTCTGAGGCTGAGAAACATTGGGCTTTACCTGATTTCACACAGGAAGATTGATAAACGTCCTGAATGTCATCTGTTGATAAACACCCCAGCCATTTTCAAATGTAATCTTGTTTAGAACTTTCTCTTGTCTTAACCTGCCATCTGTTCATCTTGTTTTATGTATGTGTTGGTTGGTTCTTCTTACACACAGATATCATGATGTGCATTCTTGTCTTGCAGTTTCTGAGAGCTTCAGGCCACTGCTATATTTAAATGAAAATTCCACCCCAAAACTATATTTTGATATTAGTTTCATTAGTCCATTCTTGACATAGTCACAACATGTTGTGTTTGCCAGCAATCACATTTTCAAGATATGTAACTGTCAAAATACAGAAATCATCGGCGTAGGATGCATTTAGCATCATATGAAGCTGTGTTTTGCATCATATGATGCAAAATCCATCATACGCGGATGATCTCTGTACATATCTTGAAAATGTGATGGCTGACAAGCAAAACATGTTGGGACTATGTCAAGAATGAACTAATGAAACAAATACCGGAGTTTCCCTGTCATATAAGACTACACAACAGTCATTGGAAGTCACTTCACCAGCAGTATTGTTTTTACTATTTCCATTACACTCCTAAATAGTGCAAAACAAACATTTCTTTCTTAGAAAGGGGTTATAGAAAGAGCTTATACTCCTGGTGGGGAGTGTATGTGGAGTGTGTGGTTGGAGAGTTCTGGATGAATTACATGGGGAAATGAAAGGAGGCCTGCAGTAACCCACAGGTCCATTCTGGGAGGGGAGACAGCCTCTGATGTGGCTTTATAACATTTCCTAAAAAGTGCAAAGCCCCCTGGGATGATACCAAAACCAGTCATCAATGGAGTGGTGTGCGCGCGTGTGTGTGCCTCACTATGCTGTATTGTTCATTTTTCCTTTGATATCTGAGGATACAGTTGGCTATCTGTGGCTTCCCACACACACAAAGTATGTCCTCCAGAGCCTTAGAAGAGGCCAGGGGAGCACACCCCATCAGGCAGTTGTTTTCTCTCCTTTACACAGTGTTGTGTCTTCAGGGGTGTGGTTCATTATAGCTGAAGCCCTCTATAGAGATCCTGCCTTGGAGGCATTTTGTGCTTTCTCACAGCTATGACATCAGTCATGCACACCCATCTGTAGCTTGGGTTGTTTTATTAATTGAGACAGCTGGTGCACTAATATCTACTTTCGGCGTGTTTGTAATTCAATTCTTACACAACTTTTGATTTTGCACCGCAAAGTGATGCCAGCACCTTTTAATATTGAGGAAATATTAATTATGTATTAGAAGTCTGTATTTCTGCAGTTTGTACAGTCAAATCCTCCTTGTTTTAAGCCTTCAGCTCCTTTGCTGTGCCTGTGTGAGGCACATTCATTCGGCTTGAGACCCAGCCCTCTCTAGTCCAAACCCCCGCTCATCTGCAGTCTGTTATGGCGGACCGGGGGATGACATCATGCTCGTCTCGGAGAGAGCAGTTGCTGGTAATTGGCGCGCTCTACTCCACCAGCGATGCGGGCCAAACGGAACACACACGGCGGAGCCAGGCAATGCAAGTCAGATGCACTGCTGGGTTTTTCCAGAGTGGCTGACTTGACTGGGGCCACAGAGAGAGCCAGATACAAGAGGCCTCCGAGAGGGGGCTGCTCCAACTGTAAATGTCAGAAATGAATGAAGGGGCCTCAACCCAAAATTGAATCTGATATAATGCGCCCCAGGCTAGCCCAGACGTTTGATCTGATTCACAATGTGGCGCTGTCGTCGACGTCGACGGGGATAGAGCTGTGCCTATTCTGGATGTTATGACATGGCAGAAAGGATTTTCATGTGTTCTCGGATGCTTTTGTGGAATCAGAGCTAGGCGTACATCAATGAGTGCACAGTTACCCACACAGCTTTCCATTAAAGTTGCATTGGAGCTCTGTACCTCTGTAGATCTCTCTGGTCAATAGGCCTAGAATGGTCAAATCAACCCTCTGTATCGCCGTTTCAAAGCGGCTGCAAACATCTTAACGTCGTGCAGGGAGCATGTTTTTGTATCTTTGGTCTTTATAATACAAAGGCCCACGAGGCATTCATTCACTGCTTATTCTGAAACCCTTAGTGCATGTTTGGTGATGGTAGGAAGATTACACATCTGGAAATAAGATTAGGCATTTGTTCACGGTTTAGATGTGTGTCTTGGGGACGCAAATGACATCAGTGGGACAATAACATGCAGCCAATTTTTATGGCAATGTGAGCTGAGGCGAATTGGCTACAGTGAATATGTGAAAAAAGCTTTTGCCCTTTCTTTGGCCAGCCATCCACCTCTGTCTTGCAAAGGATCCTATTTGTTTGTACAGAGAGCTTTCACCATGTTTCCTGCTATGTGGTTGTTGAAGGAAACACCAGAGGCGAGGCATGTTGATTCTGTGATATTGTTGTTTGTGGAAATGTTGCATAAGCTTCCTCCTCATCTTTGTTGTTATCTGTAGATGTTGTGAGAACATGTTCGCTGCAGTTGGCACGTCTGGGAAAACCCCTAGAGTATGACAAACAAGTGAGGGCAGAGCTGAGCATGTTGGCACGTGCCCGTCTCCCGCCTTCTCAGCCACGTTTGAGAGCGTTGGTGCTGGTTATATATTTATGCGAGACAGTCTGGGTGGTGAATGGAGGGCAGGGCGAGAGGCTCAGCGTGCCTCGCAGGTGGTGAGAAGAGATCATCACAGTTCCTGTGAAGAACAAAGTGCAACTCTGTGTGTCTGTGGGTGAAGAGCAGAGCATGCAGAACTGTCAGAGGAAGTGCCCATGCAGACTTACCAGCGTTGGGCAGATGACTCACTGACAATAAAATGAGATGTGTACTGTAGAGTGGTTGTTGCAATAGCCAGGCCTTGAATTGTTAATGCATCATATAAGTGGGTATCTTAGGCAAGATAGTGCTGTAATTTCTTTGTATTTGCAGTCCCCACCTATTTAATTAATTTCCATTAAAGTTTTTATTTTTATTTCACCTTTATTTAACCAGGTAGGCTAGTTGAGAACAAGTTCTCATTTACAACTGCCACCTGGCCAAGATAAAGCATAGCAGTGTGAACAGACAACACAGAGTTACACATGGAGTAAACAATTAACAAGTCAATAACACAGTAGAAAAAAAGAAAAAAAAGAGAGTCTGTATACATTGTGTGCAAAAGGCATGAGGAGGTAGGCAAATAATTACAATTTTGCAGATTAACACTGGAGTGATAAATTATCAGATGGTCATGTACAGGTAGAGATACTGGTGTACAAAAGAGCAGAAAAGTAAATAAATATAAACAGTATGGGGATGAGGTAGGTAAATTGGGTGGGCTATTTACTGATAGACTATGTACAGCTGCAGCGATCGGTTAGCTGCTCAGATAGCAGATGTTTGAAGTTGGTGAGGGAGATAAAAGTCTCCAACTTCAGCGATTTTTGCAATTCGTTCCAGTCACAGGCAGCAGAGAACTGGAACGAAAGGTGGCCAAATGAGGTGTTGGCTTTAGGGATGATCAGTGAGATACACCTGCTGGAGCGCGTGCTACGGGTGGGTGTTGCCATCGTGACCAGTGAACTGAGATAAGGCGGAGCTTTACCTAGCATGGACTTGTAGATGATCTGGAGCCAGTGGGTCTGGCGACGAATATGTAGCGAGAATATAAGCTATTCCTGGTTATAATGTATTCTCTGTGGACTGTGTTGGGAAATGCTTGCTAGTTTTAGTTTGGCCGGTGTACGCCGTTACAGTGATGACCTAGCCTCCTGACTTCCTGTGACAAGTCATCTTAGGACAGGAAGTGCAGCTTGTGAAGTGTGACCCAGCTAGCTCCAGCCAAAGCCTATCTCATGACACTGCCTATTGGCTTCTGTGAGAAAAGATGTTTCCAATACTGCTGAAGTGTCTTTCCTTTTCTTCTACAGTAACTCAATGCCGAGGCATATTTTCCAGCACACCTTCTCCCAACTGGTGAGCTAACTGTCGAGGCAGCAACAGTGCCTGAGGGAGGAAATTATTGTAGCATATGGGAATGCGTTATCACTCCTCGTTCCCCCAGTAGATCCCTCATGCTTCATACTGTACGCCACACTTGGTAGAACCTTATCCGTTCGATGTGAAGAAACACATGTTGCAGCTCTGACCGAATGACATGTTTTCTATCTGTCCCCCCATTTGATGTGAATTGTTCCTGACATGTAATGTCAGCCAATGTCTATTCTAAGGTCATGTATATTGAAATGTATTTGCCAAATGTCATGTTGGTTCTTGTTGTTAGCCGGCACACAGTGGAAAGTGGCTGTATCATGTTCCCCTTGTATGTATAACTCTCTTGAGGAAGCAGACACAGCTGGGTAGTGATAGCTCTGCTGTTCTTCTTCCCATTTTAACAGTCAGATTGAAAGCAGGACACAGTGTACACTATCATAGCCTGTTTGTCCACTTATATGGCTGCCTGTATGTCTGTCTGCTTACCGGTAGGTGCATTGTCACCTGACTTCCTTTGCTTGTGTCATGTTGACTTGACCTCTTAAATGCACTGTAGAGCTGCATGGAAGAATGGGTCATGTTGTTCAATGCAACTTCCTACCTAAAGCTGCAGCAGCCCCCCAACTCTGTGTTTGTGGGAACTGGGAAAATCCACAGGACCTTCATAAGCACCCTAGTGTGTACCTACTGGGCACAGATGTCATTTCAACATCTACTTTTGATTTACATTTGGTTGGGTTGTCAACGAATAGGAATTCAATGTAAAATCAACAAAGAATGTCAACATGTCATTGGCATATTTTCCAGCACACCCTCTCCCAACTGGTGAGCTAGCTGTCGAGGCAGCAACAGTGCCTGAGGGAGGAAATTATTGTAGCATATGGGAATGCGTTATCACTCCTCGTTCCCCCAGTAGATCCCTCATGCTTCATACTGTACGCCACACTTGGTAGAACCTTATCAGTTAGATGTGAAGAAACACATGTTGCGGCTCTGACCGAATGACATGTTTTCTTTCTGTCCGACATCTTGATTTGAATTGTTCCTGATGTGTAGTGTCAGCCAATGTCTATTTATTTTCTTTCTTAAAAAACAACAACTATTTTCTACATTGTAGATTAACAGTGAAAACATTAAAACTATGAAATAACACATATGGAATCATGTAGTAACCAAAAAAGTGCTAAACAAATCAACATATATTTTATATTTGAGATTCTTCAAAGTAGCCACCCTTTGCCTTTGTGACAGCTTTACACACTGTTGACATTCTCTCAAACAGCTTTGTGAGGTAGTCACCTGGAATACATTTCAATTAACAAGTGTGCCTTGTTAAAAGTCCATTTGTGGAATTTCTTTCCTTCTTAATTCGTTTGAGCCAATCAGCTGTGTTGTGACAAGGTATGAGTGGTATACAGAAGATAGCCCTATTTGGTAAAAGACCAAGTCCATATTATGGCAAGAACAGCTCTAATAAGCATATAGAAACGACAGTCCATCATTACATTAAGACATGAACGTCAGTCAATGCGGAACATTTCAAGAAAGTTTTTTCAAGTGCAGTCACAAAAACCATCAAGCGCTATGACGAAACTGGCTCTTATGAGGACCACCAGAGGAAAGGAAGACCCAGAGTTTCCTCTGCTGCAGAGGATCAGTTCGTTAGTGTTACCAGCCTCAGAAATTGGAGCCCAAATAAATGCTTCACAGATTTCAAGTAACAGACACATCTCAACATCAACTGTTCAGATGAGAGTGTGAATCAGGCCTTCGTGATCTAATTGCTGCAAAGAAACCACTACTAAAGGACACCAATAATAAGAAGAGACTTGCTTCGACCAAGAAACACGAGCAATGGACATTAGACCATGGATATCTATCTTTGCAGGTTTGCAGGTGACACTCTGGGATTTATTTAGAATTCAAGGCACACTTAACCAGCATGGCTACCACAGCATTCTGCAGAGATACTCCCTCCCATCTGGTTTGCGCTTTGTGGGACTATTATTTGTTTTTCAACAAGACAATGACCCAACACACCTCCAGGCTGTGTAAGGGCTATTAGACCAAGACGTCCTCAACCCAATTGAAATGGTTTGGGATGAAGGAAAATCCACCAACAAGTGCTCAGCATATGTGGGAACTCCTTCAAGACCGTTGGAAAGGCATTCCAAGTGATGCTGGTTGAGAAAATGCCAAGAGTGTGCAAAGCTGTGTGTGCAAAGAATCTCACATCTCAAATATATTTTGATTTGTTTAACACTTTTTTGTGTTACTACATGATTCCATATGTGTTATTTCATAGTTGTGATGTCTTCTCTATTGTTCTACAATGTAGAAAATAGTAAAAATAAAGAAAAACCCTTGCATGAGTAGGTGTGTCCAAACTTTCGACTGGTACTGTATATTGAAATGCATTTGCCAAATGTCATGTTGGTTCTTGTTGTTAGCTGGCACACAGTGGAAAGTGGCTGTATCATGTTCCCCTTGTATGTACCACTGTCTTGAGGAAGCAGACACAGCTGTGTAGTGATAGCTCTGTTGTTCTTTTCTTTTTAACAGATTGCAAGCAGGTCACAGTGTAGACTAATAGCCTATTTGTTTTGAGGAACTGGGAATCTCCACATGACCCCATATTCACACTAGTGTGTACTCACTGGGCACAGACATCATTTCAACGTCTCGTTTTGATTGAATTGTCAACTAATGTGAATTTAACGTGAAATCAACAAAAATGTTAGTTTTTCAAGACCAATCAGTTTTCCATGTTGATTCAATGTCATCACATTTCAGTTGTTGTTTTTTTATGATGTGGAAACAATGTTAATTCAACCAGTTTTATCCCAGTGGGTATACCCTGGGCCTACAAACACACACTCAGTTTACACACCCAGGAGTAGTGGTCTCATAATGAATGACTACCATTACAGCAAAGGACATGGAGAAAAGAGCCACACCTTCAATGCTCTGTCATGTCTACAAACATCTCAGTTTGGATAATCACTCCTCCCACACTGTGCATTGCAGAGATTCCTGAAAATCTTTGGTCTCTTTACCAAGACTTCAATTTGATTAGTTTGAAATGAAAATGTCCTGATGCATTGTGGTCAGTTTCATTGCTCAATGTTTTATCCAGTTGCTCAGTTTTGTGCGTTGTGCAAGATAGAATAAGTCCTCCGTTATTTTTCTCCATTGAAAGTCATCCTCCTTCTTGGGAGTATTTATGTATACCAGGGCTAACCATAAAGAGAGCCTCCCTTTGCCTTAATTTCCTAATTGACAGTGGGAATCCTGACCAAGGGCCTGAGCTCCAGCACAGCCATCACTCCAACCATAACACATGCCTCACTACTTCCTGTTATGGATGCTTACGTAAGGCTCGGAAACACAGACATCCAAGGTCGTCCAATTCCAAAAACAGCCAGGACACCTTCTCTGTATTTGGCATCAATGAAAGTTCCAATAGGGTTATTATTCTGTAACACAACCATGCTTTTTTCTTATCAAGATATTCCCCAGATGATAGATTTACAGTATGTGCATCACTGTGTGTAAATTGATGACGGCAGGTGGATAAAGCAAGATTTTTGATTATGATTTGTTTACATGGCTTTAGTCTGACATAGAATAATGTAATAATTCAGCTTCCAGCAGAAGAAAGTTTGTTTTTTAAACATTGGATATGTCACATTCGTCATTCCTAGAAATTAAAAGGCTACAACGATCTGAGTGCACTGTATGTCTGATGGATTTGATAGATGGGCACCATCCAACAGTGTGCTATGTAGGTCAGTGTGATGGCCTGATGGGCCGTTTTCCCAGTCCGGAAGACCACGGAGGATCCGAAGCGATGGGGGCCAAAACTGGACGAGTGATCCCCAGGGATGTGGCCTTGGTCCTGGGAAATGGTGGCCCAGGGTGAGCCTGGAGCATCGCAGCAAAGCCTCGGCAGCACTGTGAACCTCGCTTTCTCCTCTCACACAAGTGGACCGGCTGGTGTGGGGCTTGACATTGGAATAATAATGTTTAAGGGGAAAAAGACTCTGGGCCTCTATTCTTCTTCCCAGAGTTTTGGTGGGAAGAATCGATGACTTCCTCTCGTTTGACCTCAGGGACGAGGGAGGAATATGTCTCTTTGGAGGTGTATCTGGTATTAAAATACCCAATAGAGCGATCTGAACAGTCCTTGTGGGAATTTTGTAGTCTGATTGTATTTCACTTGTTTCTCAAAATGTTGAAATAAGGCTTGTGTGTGTGACATGTTGTGTGTATAATATACCTGCTACTCTCTTGAGTGGTCCCTTTATAATGGCATACTCAAAACCCTGCTCTCTGATTGGCCCCAGCCTTTATTAGGACATTATGATATCATAACATTTCTTTCTGATTGGCCCCTTCATAATGATGTCATACCCCTGCTCTCTGATTGGTTCCTCATTATGACATCATCATAACCCTGCTCTCTGATTAGTCCATCATAAGAACATGATATTATGAAAGGACAAATCAGAGAGCAGGGTTATGACAATGTCATTATGATGCACTAATCAGAAAGCAGAGTTATGATGATGTAATAATAAGGGGTCAATTTTATATTATACACATTGTCTTATACTGTGGCGTTGTGGAATACTCTTTTCTGATGGGCTGGATGTCATGTTCTGACCATAGTTCTTTTGTGTTTTCTTTGTTTTAGTGTTGGTCAGGACGTGAGCTGAGTGGGCATTCTATGTTGTGTGTCTAGTTTTCCCGTTTCTATGTTTGGCCTGATATGGTTCTCAATCAGAGGCAGCTGTTCGTCATTGACTCTGATTGGGAACCATATTTAGGTAGCCTGTTTTGTGTTGGGTTTTGTGGGTGGTTGTCTTCTGTCTTTGTGTGGCTACACCAGAAATAACTGTTTTGGGTTTTTTCACAGTTGTTGGTTTGTATTTTGTAGTGTTCACGGTTATCGTCTTTAATAAACATGATGAACACTAACCACGCTGCGCTTTGGTCCTCTCCTTCGTCCATAGAAGAAAGCCATTACACTGGAAGGGTATTCGAGAGCTTGCATTATTTCCTTAGAAGTCAGGTATTAGCACGGTAGAATTCAATGGCTATAGTTCATTCTTATGTTTTATATTTGTGCTGCTTTTGAAAGTAAAAGTCAAATTGAAAATATTATTGAATTCAATTTTCATAGTAGCAAGCTAGCACTGATGGTTTGGTTAGCTAGACTAGCAAGTCTGTTTGTTTGGTTACCAAGAAAACTACTGTAGCTATTTAGTAAACTTGCTTTCTACTTCAGTGGATGTTTAACACATTTCTACCTGCAAATGGACACATTTCTAGAGTCAAATGTGTTAAATTATAGCCATGGTATAAAAGCGATAATCAACTCGAAACAATGCAACTCCGTGGAGGGTCAGTTCCACTCCGCTAGCACGATGTGGAACACACCATCCATGGAGTTAATTATGTTCTATAATATGCATAGCCTCTCGTTGATTATCCCTTACAGAACCCTGCTCTCTGATTTTTTTTGTTCATAATGACATCATCATAACCCTGCTTTATGATTGGTACCTTTATTGGGATGTTTTCATAACATATCTGATTGATCCCTTTATGACATCATAACCCTGCTCTCTTATTGGTCCCTTCATAATGCCATCATCATCAGCCTGCTCTGATACACCTCCCATTTCTTGGGTGTCTCTAACTTTGTTTGTGACAACACCAGTATCAGGTTCTATTAGATTCTTATCCAGGTTTGTATTTCAACTGGTTTTCACTGTGGAGAAAGAAAGTGCTTATTGCCCTCTTGCTAAATAAAGATCCAGCCTGTCGAACTGAATTTAGGCTCCCAGCTAAAAAAGGGCTGTGCCCAAAGTAATGTGTCATGGGAAAAAAGACATGGGAAAACAGTGACCATACTTCTGAACGGACGGACAGGGAATTATGGGAGAACAATTAAACATATTTTCAGTGTAATTTGGAGGAGGAGGAACAGAGAAGAAGAAGAAAAAAGACATGACTTATCACAACACCACATTATTGAGCAATCAACACTTGCTCCAATCCATTCATGGATCTCATATTTCTCCAATTGTGTTTTGAGATTAGATGATTGCAGTGTGCAGTATGTGAAATTCTTTGGCTTGGTCCAAAGGAATGCCCTGGTGGGTACAGAACACTGACATACCAGCCTGATGGACCACGCTCTGATCCCAGGCAGACCACCGCAATACTGGTACCACCCTGGTCAGGTCAGTCTCCTCTGCCTCCCTGGTCCTCCACGCCAGGAGAGAAATCACAGGATCAAAGCCAGGCCGTGTCCCAGAGCAGGGGGAATGGTCACTGCCGGTCACACCGACCTCACCACTCTAATTCATATTATGGCATTTCCTGCAGATAAGGTGATAAGGCTGGTATGCCTGGTGCTTATCTCAGATCTTCTCTAGTCTATTTGGAATGTAAGATTATGCAATCTTGTTGGGATTTTTTTTTAAATTACCATCGTAATGTGAGACTGTTTGTTTGTTTGCTTTGTTAATTGCCGGTCTCTGCTGCTGGACTGGTTTGTGGTGAGCGGTTTGGGACCGTAGTGGCCACAGCCATCTCTGGGCGATAGGCCATACCGCCCCCACCCTATGGTCCCTGAGTGCGCTAACCAAGCCTGTGCTGCAAGATTGTACTTGACCCAGCCAAGGTTCCTAGAATGGCTTTTCACTTTGAGAGAAATATGTTGGGAAATCAGTCAGAAAGACGTACTGTACCTCACAGACATGGATGGCTTTTTCCCCTTGAATTGCTTGAAGCCCAGCAGTGTCCCCAGGATACTCAAATCAAATCAAATCAAATTTATTTATATAGCCCTTCGTACATCAGCTGATATCTCAAAGTGCTGTACAGAAACCCAGCCTAAAACCCCAAACAGCAAGCAATGCAGGTGTAGATGCACGGTGGTTAGGAAAAACTCCCTAGAAAGGCCAAAACCTAGGAAGAAACCTAAAGAGGAACCAGGCTATGTGGGGTGGCCAGTCCTCTTCTGGCTGTGCCGGGTAGAGATTATAACAGAACATGGCCAAGATGTTCAAATGTTCATAAATGACCAGCATGGTCGAATAATAATAAGGCAGAACAGTTGAAACTGGAGCAGCAGCACGGCCAGGTGGACTGGGGACAGCAAGGAGTCATCATGTCAAGTAGTCCTGGGGCATGGTCCTAGGGCTCAGGTCCTCCGAGAGAGAGAAAGAAAGAGAATTAGAGAGAGCATATGTGGGGTGGCCAGTCCTCTTCCGGCTGTGCCGGGTGGAGATTATAACAGAACATGGCCAAGATGTTCAAATGTTCATAAATGACCAGCATGGTCGAATAATAATAAGGTAGAACAGTTGAAACTGGAGCAGCAGCACGGCCAGGTGGACTGGGGACAGCAAGGAGTCATCATGTCAGGTAGTCCTGGGGCATGGTCCTAGGGCTCAGGTCCTCCGAGAGAGAAGGAGAGAATTAGAGAACGCACACTTAGATTCACACAGGACGCCGAATTGGACAGGAGAAGTACTCCAGATATAACAAACTGACCCCAGCCCCCCGACACATAAACTACTGCAGCATAAATACTGGAGGCTGAGACAGGAGGGGTCAGGAGACACTGTGGCCCCACCCGAGGACACCCCCGGACAGGGCCAAACAGGAAGGATATAACCCCACCCACTTTGCCAAAGCACAGCCCCCACACCACTGGAGGGATATCTTCAACCACCAACTTACCATCCTGAGACAAAGCTGAGTATAGCCCGATACTGCTGTGTTTGAGGATAACACTCTGTGCTTGCTCCAGACCTGGGTTCAAATACTATATGACGTTTTTCAAATTTGTTGGGCGTTTGCTTTAGCTTTGCTGGAGTGCCAGGTGAGTGGTGTTTTCACTTTTGGGGATTTTTCTATTGGTCCAGTAAACCAGGCAAGCTCAATCAAGCACAGATAAAGTATTTGAAATATTGTAATTATTTCAACCCTGGTCTGGCTGGATGGAATCCAAGTCCCACTTTGGGCTGCACGATGACTTCCATCGTCCTGTTGAATGGCTGAGTCTGGCAACAGGGGAGCTCTCTCATCCTGTGTCCTCCCTCAATCTAATCAAGCAATGAGACCAATAAGGTGAATTAAGATGTGAGCTGAGATGGCGATTCTCTCACAGAGGTCTCTTTGTGCCTGGTATAGGAATATAAGGCCCATGGTTAGCATGCATCACACACAGGAAAGGAACAGGGCCCCCAGAGCAGACCCAGGAGTCTACCCTCCCCTGCTAGTGATTTATAGGGAGTCGAATCACCTTGCTATAGCAGTTTTCAAAGCACTTTCTTCAGCCATGCGAGCTATGGCCCCATTTCCTCCTTTCTCTCTGGAGGGAAATGTAAGTGTGCTGGGGAGGAAATGTTGCAAAGACGGAGGGAAGTCACAGAGACAAAGAAAGCAATGATATTTGTAGACAAGTGGGGCCAGCGCTTTAAAATAAACTTCTCTGAAAATGTTTTACTGGAAACTGCTCTCCACTGATTAACACACCATGTTTTCAACAGGCTACAGAACAACAGCAATCATCAGTTTGTACAGAACTTTTGTTTGGGACGAGGATACTGTATCACATCAGCTACTCTGTTGGTCTATCTGCCCCCTGGGCCTGTCTTCCTGTTGGACATCCTGTCCCTGATGAATCAGCCTTTAAAGAGGATGCTGGTGGTCGCAAGGACACACCCCCTCAGCCCAGCACAACAAATACAGCATCCTCCCCATTCAGAAAGCACCAGCCGACGCTGCTGCTGACAGGAGCTCCCTCACCGGAATCTTTTTTGTTTGTGTTCTCCCTTCCCCTGATCTTTGACCGCAGAGACCCGGTCCACTTGTGACAGGCAGCCCACTGCCTATTGGCTCCCACTCAGACCGCTTCCCTTCTTCACTGCCTTGAGATGTCTGTGATGTGAGGAGAGGAGAGGCAACCGGAGGGTGAGGAAGGGAACTGACTCAGTGGAGGCTGATGAGGGGAGGATGGCTCATAATAATGGCTGGAATGGAGCGAATGGAATGGCATCAAACACATGGAAACTGTGTTTGATTTAGTTGACATCGTTGCACTAATTCCGCTCCAGCCATTACCACAAGCCCGTCCTCCCCAATTTGGGTGCCACCAACCTCCTGTGAACTGACTGTAGAGCTGACAGACTGAGCAGCACGGGAGGGGGGGGGCTCAGCCTCAGGCTGGTTAGCTACATAACGCAGAATCCCTCTACCAAGTAGGGCATTCACAGAAGCTACTTCACTCCCTCATAGCCTACACACTGTATGAACAGGTTGACATACAAAGACCTCGTCTCAGGCTGGGCAGAGTGCGCTCCTCCAGGCGTCAGAGGATGAGTTTTGTTCTCTGTTCAGAGGAGAGGATGTGATCTCACCCAGTAAAAATCCAACCTATTTCACTAGCTGCTCATGACTTAATTCAAGCTCCCCTCTTCCTCCTTTTGCACCCTCTCTCTTTTTTATATTTTACTAGGCAAGTCAGTTAAAAACACATTCTTATTTACAATGACTGCCTAGGAACAGTGGGTTAACTGCCTTGTTCAGGGGCAGAATAACAGATTTGTACTTTGTCACCTCGGGGAATTGATCTAGCACCCTTTCGGTTACTGGCCCAATGCTCTAACCACTAGGCTACCTGCCTCCCAACTCACTCCTGAGTGTATGGAAGGGACAGAGTAGGCTAATGTTCTCGAAGCGATGCTGTTTACAAGATAGAGACACAAGCTGATGGATGTCAGAGAGAGAGCTGGAGGGAGAGAGAAATAGAGGGATAGTTGTATATAGGAGGGGCTGAGAGAAGATTGGATAGAGCCACTGACTCAGGTCTGTGTTCAAGACCAAAGACAAACACGGAAGTGCTTACTGTCTCAACGTTGTCTTCTTAAATGTTGCCATTGGGTTTTGTATAAGAGCTTTCAGTTTCACTGAGAATCTTTCAATGCAAAATGTGGGAAACACCCCTCCTTTTCCTGTTCTGAATGTATAGTTCTTTCCATTCATTTCTCTCTAGCTCGTCTGAGACTAAATTGAACTGTTTATGCATGTCTGCATAGACTACGTCTGTGTGTCTGTCTATGTTTTCTATGTAAGTATTTTATTATCTTCCCTCAGTCTTCAACAGGACTCAAATTGAAAGGAATGACTTAGGCTGCAGTCAGGCCAACCCACATGCCTTTTGCTCTCTATGGTTTTTATTCTGTGCCAGGTCAGCTTTTCCGCATTCACTTGCTTCTTCATAGGTTTACTTTGCTCTGGAGAAGAACCTTAGGAGTGATGGGAGTCTCTTATGTAAAATGCCGACTACCCTACACATACATAACTCTATTGAGTGTGTTAACCCCATTACCACACACAAACCTTGAAGCTGTGCTCATCATGTCCATTACCCAATATCTGTAATGTAATTATCTCACCGCATTGGCTCCCAGTACTACTCTACAGCTCTGAGAGAGGTTCTTACCGCATTGGCTCCCAGTACTACTCTACAGCTCTGAGAGAGGTTCTTACCGCATTGGCTCCCAGTACTACTCTACAGCTCTGAGAGAGGTTCTTACCGCATTGGCTCCCAGTACTACTCTACAGCTCTAGGTTCTACCGCATTGGCTCCCAGTACTACTCTACAGCTCTGAGAGAGGTTCTTACCGCATTGGCTCCCAGTACTACTCTACAGCTCTGAGAGAGGTTCTTACCGCATTGGCTCCCAGTACTACTCTACAGCTCTGAGAGAGGTTCTTACCCTCATTGGCTCCCAGTACTACTCTACAGCTCTGAGAGAGGTTCTTACCGCATTGGCTCCCAGTACTACTCTACAGCTCTGAGAGAGGTTCTTACCGCATTGGCTCCCAGTACTACTCTACAGCTCTGAGAGAGGTTCTTACCGCATTGACTCCCAGTACCACTCTACAGCTCTGAGAGAGGTTCTTACCGCATTGACTCCTAATACTACTCTACAGCTCTGAGAGAGGTTCTTACTCTCAGTGACTACCAATACTACTCTACAGCTCTGAGAGAGGTTCTTATTGGCTTCCAGAACCACTCTACAGCATTGACTCCCAGTACTACTCTACAGCTCTGAGAGAGGTTCTTACCGCATTGACTCCCAGTACTACTCTACAGCTCTGAGAGAGGTTCTTACCGCATTGACTCCCAGTACCACTCTACAGCACTGAGAGAGGTTCTTACCGCATTGGCTTCCAGAACCACTCTACAGCTCTGAGAGAGGTTCTTACCGCATTGACTCCCAGTACTACTCTACAGCTCTGAGAGAGGTTCTTACCGCATTGACTCCCAGTACTACTCTACAGCTCTGAGAGAGGTTCTTACCCTCATTGGCTTCCAATACCACTCTACAGCACTGAGAGAGGTTCTTACCCTCATTGGCTTCCAGAACCACACTACAGCACTGAGAGAGGTTCTTACCCTCATTGGCTCCAAGTGCCACTCTACAGCACTGAGAGAGGTTCTTAACCTCATTGGCTTCCAGTACCACTCTAAAGCACTGAGAGAGGTTCTTACCCTCATTGGCTTCCAGAACCACTCTACAGCTCTGAGAGAGGTTCTTAACCTCATTGGCTTCCAGAACCACTCTAAAGCACTGAGAGAGGTTCTTAACCTCATTGGCTTCCAGAACCACCCTAAAGCACTGAGAGAGGTTCTTAACCTCATTGGCTTCCAGAACCACTCTAAAGCACTGAGAGAGATTCTTACCCGCATTGGCTCCAAGTGCCACTCTACAGGTCTGAGAGAGGTTCTCACCACTGACTGTTCACACACAGGTATTCCAGCCTGGAATGCTCCTCTCTGCTGCAAATAAACCAAAATAGACTTTGTGCCTCTTCATGTGCCATCGTGATGCTCTGAGTTGTCCCTGAGGGTCAGACTGTCATGAAAAACTCTGGGCCCTGACTATGTGGGCACTCTATAATCAGGTTTGGCAGTTAACTGACACTTCATGGTGGAATTTATTTACCTGTTATGCATGTATTACTCACTCGATCACACATCATTCTTAACATAATGACGATGACCTTCAGGACAATTTCAGGGATTAGCTAATATCTTTCTTTACCCCACTATCTTTCTCTCCCCAGTGTGTGTGTGTGTGTGTGTGTGTGTGTGTGTGTGTGTGTGTGTGTGTGTGTGTGTGTGTGTGTGTGTGTGTGTGTGTGTGTGTGTCTTTCTCTGACCCTGGTGTCATCCTGTGATCTGTTCTGATCTGAGGGCCTGTAAGTCTCGGAGCCCCTGCTCTAATGGGTTCAGTGGGCTGGTATGCAGCAGGAATCTTTGGATCAAGGTGATTTCACGCTCCTCCACGTTTTCCCAGGGCTCTGCCCAGTCTCTGTTACCTCTGTGCGACTTGGACTGTGTGATAGTGGCTGACACGTGTTATCATTAGACACATGCACACACAGCAGCACTGAGCAAAGGGAGCTTTATCTGTCTGACATCTCCGTTTCCCCCAAGGTTTGGATTATGCTGCCTGGTATGAACATGGCAGCCAGGGTTCCATTTGGTCTCCAGCTGAGACTCATGCACACCATAACTGAGTTTTTTAGCTTGTTCCCCCATAGGTCTATATTAATTGCATATTTGTCTGACCTGAAAGTGGAATGCAAACTGAATGGTTTCAGCCTGTCCCCTTTGAAGTAAAACTAATCCAACTAACCTTGACATTCCCATAGAGACAATTCTCCCTCTCTTTCTGCGCATTCTGTTCTCACAAAAACTCAGAATATGTGGCATATTTAATTTAGTTATTTTTGGTAATGATTGTGAAAGAGGAAATGTGTGTAATCATCCCAGTAAGATGTTGCTTGTTCAGCTCAATGGTTTTTGGTTCCTTTTTCAACAGTATAGGATACTGTTCTGTAAACATTGAGTTAGTTGAACTAAAGAAAAACTTGCAGTTTAGTTTGCTAGATTCCAAGCGCATGATAATTAACACATTAAGTGCCAATTAAGTGCCTAGTCGTATTCGTTAGCCGTAGTAGAAGCAGTAGCCTGGTTAAATATGACAAACTAAGATGTAAGAGATACAGAAACCTCACAATGCTACTGTGATCGATTAGGTTCATGTCTGACATTTCTTTAGCCTAATGTTCGATTTCACTGCATCAGCGCATGTGTGAGACCGGAGTTGGGTTGGGGAGAGGGACAAGTTAAACGAGTGAGGTGGCATTCATCCGGTTCCTGCTTCTAGCAACACAGCAAACGATAGATTGTACAACAAGCTTTTGCTCTGTCACTATAGCCTAGCCAACTATTGTGCAGAATGAGATATGCTTGCATCATAGCCTATAGACTACCCTGCGTTTATTCAGACTTCAATAAGCGGCAAGTAGCCTAAAGCCTAGGGCTGAGAGGAAACAGGCTATCGAGAGGCAGGACTACGCTGGAATAAACCCTGCAGTCTCACCCATGCTTCCTCCCGAATAGCCTTCTTCTCCAGCTGTTTTACACTGTCCCCACTACTGTTTTGACGTTATTTTTTCTGCAAAGGAAAGAACCGAACCATGGAACTTCTTTGCTTCGAGGACAAAGTCGTGCTTGCCCAAATTGACCCCAACATTCTCTATGACGACAGAGTATTGCAAAATCTGCTAACCATAGAAGACAGGTTTCTACCGCAATGTTCGTATTTTAAATGTGTCCAGAAGGACATTCAGCCACATATGAGGCGAATGGTTGCAGTATGGATGCACGAGGTTTGTGAGCGTTTTTAGCCTACATGTGCATTGGTCAGGTATGGTGCTGTTTTCAATGCATTTGTGCATTAGTCAGGTATATTGTTTGAGGGCATATCTCTCACTCTAATAAGTGTGCTGTGTATAATAAGATTTGATTTATCTAAAACAAATGAGCCTACAAGTGTGTGTTTTGTGTAAGAATGTTGCACATAGGAGCATGTTCTAATAACTGTAATAAGTTTGTCTATTTATTCAGATGGTTTATTAAAGTTTCATAGCATGGTTGTTTTGAGAGCTGACATGTTGCCGAATTTTAACAATTTAATTCACTGAGACATGACCCATGCAGGGCATGTGGTGCCTGGGAAGTTCCACCAGGCTAGCTAAAGTCATCGCCACACATTTAAGTTCGCTGAATGTCAATTATCTTGGATTGTATCGGTTATGGAATCAGTTAAATGAAAGAAGACATTCTAAGCTTCATTTTCATGTTGAATCTATACAATTTGTCCGTTCTAAATAATTATGACAATTTTTTTGAAAAACATATTTTCACTTGCTGCCTCAAAATAGCAACCACGCACAGGCTACTTTAGTTTTTGCCATTATAAACTTTAATCAAAGACAAATTACTTTCTCAATTTTCGGGAATGGTTTATGAATGGCTTGTGAACATTACGCATACAATTTTCCTGATGTAGCTAATTTATTTATATTTGTAATTATATTTTGAAAATATGACGGACATGGCGAAGTGAGCTGCGTGGGTGTTTGGGCACGACTTCCGCTACAGGCTATAACGAATGAGAGCTCTTTGATATACTTTAATATTTAAGCTTTTAATGCGGATCCACTGAATGAATATCGACATTTGGTTTCCCCATCATGCAAATGTTGAAATGGGATGTCTGCAGACATTAATGTAAATATTGATAGAGTAATTAAAAATATTAGGCCTAATAATATTATCTCCCACCAGGTTTGTGAAGAGGAGAAGAGTGAGGAAGACGTTTTCCCCTTGGCTATTAATTATTTGGACAGATTTTTAGCGGTGGCGCCCACTAGAAAGTGTTATTTGCAACTTCTAGGAGGTGTATGCATGCTCCTTGCAACAAAGTTAAAGGAGAGTCGTCCATTAACTGCAGAACAGCTGTGCATGTACACAGACAACTCCATCACACCAAGGGAGCTGCTGGTAAGAAACTATTGTTTTCTCTTAATGCATGGAAAAGTATGCAATTAAAACATCATTCATTCGTGTATAGCCCAATAATTGTACAATATGAAAGTTTTTTTTTCTGCCATATTTGGTTAAATATATCAGTGTACAGTTCTGGAGACTGATTCATTCCTTGGCCATACAGTGGGCCTATGCATGCATGAGGAGTGCCTGATCAGGTCTGAGCTAAAGTGGCCTGTGTCGCCACCTAGTGGCAGTTATCCAGTTTGTCTTGTGGTAGAAAGATTTCAACATTTCAAACATTGTGGATTAATCATTTGTAGAAAGGAACAGTCGTGCATAAATCCACAAGGGTTATATTAATATCCACTGGCTGAGGAAGTTTTATAAACATTAGTTTCATAATATCCAACTGTGTTTTCCTGACCACTTTCTGTTAATTGAACGATTGGTCTCTCTCAGGGGGCTGTTATTCCTGGTTATCCCCCCCCCCCCCCCATGGCATGTCCCACCCATGTTGCTCAAGTGTCCAAATATGAATCACCATAGGAGAGCTATGGGACTGTGTCCTCTTCTCCTCTGCTGTCTAGCTGCCGGGGTTGCATCATCACACAACCCCTGTGCTCCAGGTTTCCTAGGAAAAAGTGAATGGAAACTTATAGTTAGAGGCTGGTCCCAGATGTGTTTGTGCTGTCTTGCCAATTCCTAAGGTCACAGTAATGCCAACTCATGCTAGATGGCACAAACAGACCTGGGACCAGGATGGTGAAATTGAGATTCTTTGTCAATGAGCCACTGCTGGTGCATCAGCTGAGAGAGAGAGAGGGGGATTCAGGTGTTTTCTAGCAAGGGCAGCTGTCCAGGAAGTGAGCGCAGCAGTGACAATAGGACAGACCTCCCTGCACATCTTCAGTCAACATTCTCCACTGTCTTACCATAGGTTAATTGTTTGCATGTGTGGCGCTGAGCTGGTAGGAAACATATAGATTAATGAAGTCCCGCTGTACGGCTGACGCTTGTTCTGGGCCGCCCCTATAATCTGAGAGAGCCGCACAGAGAGGGGCCTGTCCCTGTCCACGCTAACAGAGGGGTTTCAGTAAACATGGGCGTTCCCTGCCACAGTCTCCATCTCGGGTTGCCCCATCATCTCAAAAGAGGAAACCAGTCGGGGGGGGGGTCAGCTGAATTTATCACATTGGCTGTTTTGTTCCTTTCCTTTTCCCCTTGGGGTGAGGCTGCTTTTAACATGAAAGCTCCCCGCAGCGTGCTAACCAACACGGGCGGTGCAGACCAAAGACGCTAGCTAAGGCTTGTGACAGGAAGGAAGCAACTGTGGCTGTGATGCTGCTGTCTGGCTGGAACCAGTGGTGAGGCTCGACGCGTCACATGAAGAGTAATGGGAGAACCATGCAGAACGAGAGAGAGTGTCAAGGAAGATGTTGCTTTGGTGTTGAATGATATCTCCTCTGAATTGAGACGGACTTGTTGGTATGCATGGTATTTCATGGCAAACGGAAGAGGAACAGGATCAACACACATCCCCTCAATACCCTATAGTGCAACAGAATAAAACCATTAAAAGTCCCATGATGGTAGTGACTCCCCATTACTGCCTATCACTTATTAACCATCATTTCACATAATTTTACTTTTAATAAACTATTTCAGTTGTGTATATTACACTTGTTTTATTTGAGGACTATTATTTAATTCCAAGTCATCTCATCTCTGTAGAGCTGCTGCCTATTGTCTGACAAAATCACTATTTTAGTAGTGCTTCAAAGTAAATAAGGCATATTTTTATTACTGCTGAATACAATCAATCTAATTTCAGGTAGATTCCTTGCGAAGCAACAGCTGCTCTCTATATCACCTCATCGTGCATTGATCTCTCTTCCGTAGCAGGCATAAAATAAACCCAGACCGGACAAGTAGATGCGCAATGGATTATGGTTATTGTAGTTAATTACTTCGCTAAACTATATAGAATATTGGCCTGTTGGAAACGACAACACCCTACTACATCGCACAGTTCAGGCTCAATATGATTTATCTCTAGAGAAACTGGACGATGTGCCCATTGAGCTCACAGAAAAAGAAGGGGAAAAATGGCATTCTAATAATTGAATAGATGTCAGTCAATTAGTAGTTTAAAAAACAAAATTTTGGTTAGTCGTTTAGCACTAATACCCTATAAAGTGTCAGCAGCTTATAAACCCAGCTCATGCATTTGTTGACAGTAAGGCTGAGTAAAGTGGTGAATGCATAATAATGATCCACAAGACATTACAATTCTTCTCATGCTTTGTTTTCTTCCTTTTGTCTCTGTCCTCTAGGAGTGGGAGTTGGTGGTCCTAGCGAAGTTGAAGTGGAACATGGCGGCAGTCATCCCAAACGACTTTGTGGATCACATCCTGCACAGACTGCCCCTGCCCAAAGATAAGCTATCTGTGGTCCGCAAGCACACACAGACATTCATCGCCCTGTGTGCCACAGGTAATAACAGGAAATTACCTCAGGAGAACTTCTGTTTCCTGATAGGATAGTCTCGCCTTTTTTCTCGTTAACAATCTATCTGACATTGTGACTCATTGTTGATTGCACTCATCTGACCCTCTACTCAGCAGTCTAAGGGCAGGGACCACAAACACACATCCATCCAATGGCTGCTCTCCACGTTTCTCTTCCCAACACCTCTCGTAGCCTAATGGGGTCATCTTTACATTACAATGGCTGCTAAAAGCAGATGCAAGCAGTATCGAGAGCACTTTGAGCATATAAGGCATTAATAGTATAGTTAAAGGAGGCTGGGAGAATCCTCTCAGTGCGTGTTGTTTAGGTTAGCCTCTCCCTGTGATGACAGTGGGTGGATGAGTCTCCTCGCCTGCTGTTTGGCTCCCCTTCCACCTTCTCCTCTGTGGACTAGGGTACAGCAGCTGTGGGTCTCTCGCTCTCTCTCGCCCTCTCAAAACAAACACACACACAGAGGCCCTTCCAGGTTTGATAAGTCAGAACTGGCAGCCAGTGGTCTTCCTTCCTCCCCTAGCCTCTGTACATCTCTGCTGTGGAGCAGGATGGACTCAGATGCTGCTTCAGACCCTTCCTAAACTCTAAGGGTGAATCCCAATGGGTTTGTTTCCTTTATCCTACTGTATTGTTTACCTTTATTTAACTAGGCAAGTCAGTTAAGAACAAATTCTTATTCCCTGACCTGTAGGCAGCTGCTGCTCTCTCTCTCTCCTATATATTACATCTTTCACGTCAGACAATTTTAGAGGGAGGAAATGTAACTTAGGAAAAAAGTCCACTTTGATGTATTGAGATTTACTGCCATGTGTCTCTTTGATCCGATCTGGCCCATAAGTCCTTGTTTACTACAATATGGTATTCAAGCCATAGGCTCCTTCAATGAGGTTCATGCCCTGTGGCTGTTTAGTGCCATTTTAGTGTTGCATTTTTTATTTGGGTGTGTTTCAGCGGTCTCCCCACTATTCATAAGCAGCCCATTTTATATCACAAGCGCAAAACAGCCACAATAAAAAAAGAGTCTGCTGTGGTTTAGCAATAATGTAAATGTTTGGAGGTTTATGTGCTGCTCTGAATGTTGTTCTCATGACAGGGGAGGTCTCTGGCCTCTGCACAGCTGGCCTCTTGAGGAGACGAGAGTGGTTGGACTACTCCCTGGGGTTGATCCAAAGCTATCAGTCGCATCCTCTTTCTATAAAGAGAGAGAAGGCCACATCACAGAGACCAGGGTCTGTGCTTGGCTGGACTGTGCTTGGGCTAGAGCTGGAGCTAAAGCTAAACCCAGTCCACTTTAGGGACATTTCCTTTCCTCCAGGCTTGCTTCCTCCCTCCCCCGCTAGCAGGCAGGGCTATTGTCGCTGAGCGCTCTGGGCCTGGTTGATGGAGGACAAGAGGGAGTAGTTTCTGGAACTCATTGCTCACTGAGTAGGAGGATTCCTGCTATGTTTTCCTAATCACAGCTGAGGCAGAGTGAGGGAAAACACACAGGCTCCATCACAGCCATGTTGGACATGTGTTAGACTGTGGGAAAGTTGGGTTAAGCTCTTTAAAAGCTCATATTAAGAGATTATGAAGATGTTTGAACGTCTTTAAATGCTCAGCTACTTCATTTGGACTACATCTTGACTTGATAGTGCGTCTTGTGTTAGTCTGTGGGAAAGTACAGTTCAACTCAGTTTGTAGCTTATATTGTAGATTTTTCCCCTCTAAATGCTTCCTCACTACTCGACTTGAATGTGCAACTTTGATTGTGATTTGTCACCCCTTGACTGTTGTGAACTCACTGATGTCCGACAGGTGACTGACGGATCACGTTGTCTCTTATCCTCAGATTTCAGCTTCGCTATGAACCCCCCCTCCATGATCGCTGCGGGCAGCGTGGGGGCGGCCGTCTGCGGCCTGCAGCTGGACCAATCCGACCAGGCCCTGAGTCGAGACCGTCTGACTGACCTGCTGGCCAAGATCACCAACACAGAGGTGGTAAGTAGTGTCTATAGCCTGATCCCAGGTCTGTTTTTAATGTTTGGCCAATTCCTTGTTATATCAGTGAATGACAAGGAGTTAGGCTAGGTAAGTGCTGCATGGCAGACATATTAGGAGCATGGCGGGAAACTTTTGAAGAGATGGTAATATCAGTATTGGCGAGCGTATAGCACAAAATACTAAATGTGTTCCAACAATGGGCACCGACACCCTCTTTGGCTGCCTGTTAGACTTAGCTATTCACCAACGTTCCTGGGCTTGGAGCATGGAGATATTCCTGGTAAACAAGAGCGATGCTACAGTATGCCTGCAGTAGTCACACATTGAAGCTATTTACTTTTCATGGAGTCAGAGCCTGTGGGTATTGGCTCGGGACCTAGACTGCAGCTATAAAGAGCGGAGGCAAGGGAATGTCTTCTTAGAACCCAGGGCCCACATTCTTGTGGTAGAACACAGGCAGGCAGTTCCTTTGCATGGCTCCCACTTTAACTCTTCTCTTATGCCTAACAGAGGCTCCATCTTTCTAGGCGAAATGGCAGATGAGAAACACACATATTTCCTAACTCCTTAAGATGACATGCATTGAGAGCTCTCACACCATATATATTAGTGGAGGCTGGTGGGAGGAGCTATAGGAGGACTGGCTCATTGTAATGGCTGGAATTAAATGAATGGAACGGTATCAAACATATGGAAACCACATGTTTGAGTCTGTCCCATTCCAACCATTATTATAGCTCCTCCCACTAGCCTCCACTGCTATATATATATGTATGTATGTATGTATGTATGTATGTATGTATGTATGTATGTATGTATGTATGTATGTATGTATGTATGTATGTAGGCCTGTAATTTTCACCATAGGTACACTTCAACTATGACAGACAAAATGAGAAGAAAAAAATCCAGAAAATCACATTGTAGGATTTTTAATGAATTTATTTGCAAATTATGGTGGAAAATAAGTATTTGGTCACCTACAAACAAGCAATATTTCTGGCTCTCACAGACCTGTAACTTCTTCTTTAAGAGGCTCCTCTGTCCTCCACTTGTTACCTGTATTAATGGCACCTGTTTGAACTTGTTATCAGTATAAAAGACACCTGTCCACAACCTCAAACAGTCACACTCCAAACTCCACTATAGCCAAGACCAAAGAGCTGTCAAAGGACACCAGAAACAAAATTGTAGACCTGCACCAGGCTGGGAAGACTGAATCTGCAATAGGTAAGCAGCTTGGTTTGAAGAAATCAACTGTGGGAGCAATTATTGGGAAATGGAAGACATACAAGACCACTGACATTCTCCCTCGATTTGGGGCTCCACGCAAGATATCACCCCGTGGGGTCAAAATGATCACAAGAACGGTGAGCAAAAATAACAGGACCACACGGGGGGGACCTAGTGAATGACCTGCAGAGAGCTGGGACCAAAGTAACAAAGCCTACCATCAGTAACAAACTACGCCGCCAGGGACTCCAATCCTGCAGTGCCAGACGTGTCCCCCTGCTTAAACCAGTACATGTCCAGGCCCGTCTGAAGTTTGCTAGAGAGTATTTGGATGATCCAGAGGAAGATTGGGAGAATGTCATATGGTCAGATGGTAAAAACTCAACTCGTCGTGTTTGGAGGACAAAGAATGCTGAGTTGCATCCAAAGAACACCATACCTACTGTGAAGCATGGGGGTGGAAACATCATGCTTTGGGGCCAGGATGACTGATCCATGTAAAGAAAAGAATGAATGGGGCCATGTATCGTGAGATTTTGAGTGAAAACCTCCTATCAGCAAGGGCATTGAAGATGAAACGTGGCTGGGTCTTTCAGCATGACAATGATCCCAAACACACCGCCCGGGTAACGAAGGAGTGGCTTCGTAAGAAGCATTTCAAGGTCCTGGAGTGGCCTCGCCAGTCTCCAGATCTCAACCCCATAGAAAATCTTTGGATGGAGTTGAAAGTCCGTGTTGCCCAGCAACAGCCCAAAAACATCACTGCTGTAGAGGAGATCTGCATGGAGGAATGGGCCAAAATACCAGCAACATTGTGTGAAAACCTTGTGAAAACATTTGACCTCTGTCATTGCCAACAAAATGTATATAAAAGAGAAACTTTTGTTATTGACCAAATACTTATTGTTCTACCATAATTTGCAAGTGTGTGTGTGTACACACACACACACACACACACACACACACACACAGTGCCTTCGGAGAGTATTCAGACCCCTTGCCTTCCACATTTTGTTAGGTTACAGCCTTATTCTAAAATTGATTCAAAAAATGTTTATCAATCTACACAAAACACCCCATAATGACAAAGCAGAACCGGGTTTTTAGACATTTTTGCTAATTTATATATATACAGTGGGGCAAAAAAGTATTTAGTCAGCCATCAGTTGTGCAAGTTCTCCCACTTAAAAAGATGAGGCCTTTCCAAATCATGTCCAATCAATTGAATGTACCACAGGTGGAATCCAATCAAGTTGTAGAAACATCTCAAGGATGATCAATGGAAACAGGATGCGCCTGAGCTAAATTTCGAGTCTCATAGCAAAGGGTCTGAATACTTATGTCGCTTCGTCATTATAGGGTATTGTGTGTAGAATGCTGAGGATTTTAATTTATTTAATCCATTGTAGAGTAAGGCTGTAATGTAACAATGTGGAAAAAGTCAGGGGGTCTGAATACTTTCTGATGGCACAGTATATGTATATATACTGCAGATGTGAATCTTATTATTTTACGTCACAGATTAAATCGCTGTTTTGTTGTCTAAGATATTTCTTTATCACTGTAAGTCTGCTCCCTTGGCTTACACAAAGGAACCAGGGGCCACAGGGGACTCGGGCCACAGTCAAAGACTAGAAATGACCCAGCATCTCTCGATAGACCTGTGGTTATTATGTGGCCATGGCAACGCTGGAGCTCAGACTGCGACCCATTTTAAGTTTTAGTTATCCATACATTTCAAAGGAATGTTGGCCTCTTTGCAAGCTGTGTGCACAATTTAGGGCCCACGCTTTCGGCTCCAGAGTCAGACCTCCCACGAGAGGATGCACGGAATCAGGGAAATTACTTTTGAGATTCACCCGCTGTGTCCTGAGTGATGAGAAAGGTTTCTTTGGTCTCAGGGTTGCTGTGTTCCTCTCAAAAACCCAATGGGCCTTGGTCAAAAATGTTGCACTATAAAGGGACTATGTAACCATTTGGAAGTCTAGCCCATTATTGACTTTAGGACAATTAGGAATGTTCTACCCACACCTCACGTGTGTTTAGGAGGATTCAAGGGCCCAATGAGTCGCCACTCTCTGCCTGGTGTCTTGTGTGCGCTGGTACCCATTGTTCTAGTGACTGACTGGTCATGAAACAGGCACGACCACTTATCACAAGACTCATAATACCCTCCCGGTCTGGCCTGCCATGCATGTGACCAAAGCTGTTCCAATAACAGTCAGATGTCGAACGTGTAACTGCATGACAGCGTTAACTGTTCGTCCACAGGTGCCTGGGGTCAATCAAGAGTGTGTACAGCACCTAAAGTAGAGGTGTTAGTGTATTGATGTCTCTTCTCTGTGTCTGTTGCAGGACTGTCTGAAGGCGTGTCAGGAGCAGATAGAGAGGGTGTTGGCCAGTAGCCTGCAGCAGGAGCAACAGCAGCAGAGGCGAATGGCCCAAGGCAGACCGGGCAGCAAGGCCATGGAGCAGCAAGACCAATCCAGAACCCCAACAGACGTACGCGACGTCAACCTATGAGCTTCCCCACCACCACCACCACCATCTACAAGAGTGACGCCCACCAGCGAGCTCCCAACAATTACGTTGCTCTGTCAATCTATGGCATCTAACAACATTCGCAATGTCAAGCAATGAGCTGCCAGCACATACGCCAAGTCAACCAATGAACTCCCACCACTAAATGTCACACCAACCTACGAGTTCCCACCCTTGTTTGTTAAGTCAACCTGTGAGGTCCCACAAAGTTTGGGTTGGCAATCTATGAGCTGTCAACAGCATTATGCTGGAATTATCAACGGATAAGAACTTTTACAAACAACATAGAGAATAGGTTAAAAAAAAGAAATGGGCGGCTCCCATCTATATTTAGCTGGTCACATATTGACATATGTGCCATATTGAATTAAACAAGCTCTTTTAGACACAATGTATTTGAAAACGTGATAGTGCCTTAGGTTTGCAGAAAGGAAACTTGGAATAGATTTGCATCATTGAATTATTAAATATAGAAATATTAGTTTTGTTACTTGATAAAAATACAAAAATGTAGTTTTTCACTCTAAAAAAGCTAGCAAAAACATTTATTATTCATATTATTGTATTTTAATTATTGTTATTCTAGATATTGTTATCATTATTTCAATATAATTTAGTTTTATAATTAATATAATAATTGTTAATCATTAGTAAGCATTTATCAATTTCACAGTGGCTGGGTGCTTTCCTCAATTTCAAATACAGGAAGCCCCTGTAGTACTGTGTGCATTACATTAAGTACTGGTTTGGTTCTGCACAGTGTTCATACACCTTTATTTAGGAGAAGCTAATGTACAGGATGAAGGGAGCGGTATCTCCTGCCTGCTTAGCTCTGCATCTGTAGCACTGCTTCCTATTTATGCTCTTATATGCTGGCCAGGAGAGGGCTGGGCCCACTCACACAGAACACAAAGAGAGCGAGGGGGGGTAGAGAGACACAGGTAAGGAGTCCTGAGGGTGTGTATATACTGCCCCCTAAGGGTGAGAGCAAGGACAGAACAACTGTCAGCTGTTAAGGTCTTGATTTCATTGCCAAGTTAATACCAAGCCAATATTTACTTTCTTATTGAACAAAGCTATTTTTATTGTTATGTTATTGGGTTGTGTGCTCTGAGAAACTCCTGCATGTTATTAGAAAATGATTGAGGATCATATATACCTTTTATACCAGGGAGCCCTGTTTTAAGACTGCCAGTAAAGTTGGCGTGAAAGCATGTTTTTGTTCTGGGTCAGACAAAGCCAATACTAGGGAAAGGGAGCCGGCATGTTGGAGGGATGGTCTTAGTCTGGAGATGAGAATGAAACTACAGTTGTTTGTTAGTGTCAGATGGCTTGTTAAAAAAGTTTTGTAGAGTTGGAGTGTGGAACATTTAGAGCAGTGAAAGTTTGGCAAAAGTGGAGTAGCCTATTGGAGAGTGAGAGGGGATGGCAAAAAAAGGGAGGTTTTCAGAATGGAACTAGAGACGGCACGATTGGTGCAATGAAATGAAGGACTTGCAAACAGTTCAAATGAGGGGGAAATGGATGAAGACATGGTAGGAAGCTCTTGTGGCACACCAGAACAAGCCTGTTCTTGATTGGAAGGGCTGCAGGGGGTTGTCATTCTGATAGGTCAAGAGTTGCTCACGAGGGAGCAGTTTGGTGTGCTGGAACATTTCCTGTAAGGGCCTCCTGTTAAATCCAACTAGATATTTAAGTCATGGTCAAAGACTTGGATCAACCTAAATGCACTTTTAAAAACATGTTCCTTAAAAGCTGAAGGGGATGGTGATCAAATGGGGTAGTGGGTTTTCTAATGTTTTATTTTTTTATAATTTTATTTTTTAATTTTAAGTTATTTGATATTCTCTGGGCTGGATCCCCACTTTGGGTGATGCACAAGGACTAGAAGGAATTTCCTGACCAATGAGTAGGAGAAGGGTTTACCAACATGGAACCAAATCAATTGCAATGCAAACCTAGGAAAGCATTAAAAATCACATCTAGACTTGATTATTTGATTACATCCATTTAACTTGAATTTTATTTTTGCCTGCTTCATATCCAAATCAATATGATGGTCCTAAGAAAGGATTACACTATTTTTTCTGGTTCATAGTTTTTTTTTGTATTTTGTTTTGCTCCATAGTTCAGCTTGTTTTTCAGAGAGGAAACTAATAACGTACGGACTTTAAACCTATAGGCAGAAAACTTTGCTCTTTACTTTTAGCAACCACGTTCACCAATGCAGAAAGTATTTAAAACCTATTTTCTTTCTCCCATGAAATGCAATTTGCTATAAACTGAGAAAAGATATGGGTAAGCATTTAAAGTTTTGTTTGTGTTAATTACTTAAATTAATTGAGTGTTTTAAGTGATGAAAGACTAAATGGATCTGTTTATCTTTATCTTTTTCTTGCTGCTATTAAGCCTGTTGTTTTTCAATCTTAGAATTGTGATATTCACTTGTGCTGCTAAATTATGAATTTTAAAGTATCCTATTTCCTTGCTTTTTCCTTGCTGTATGTAAACTGGTGAGCGGTAAAGTGGGACACGTCTTCGACTGGAAGTACCTTCTGCAGTTTTCTAAAATAGCATGTTTTACTCTTTCCATTTATCTGGTGTTCTGTCATTTCCTTGCTGCATTCTACCATTGAAATGTTGTTGTACCTCAGGTTCATTGGACAATACCTCACAACTCAGCAGTTTTTCAGGGAGTTAGTGGAATCAAATCTGACTCTGATGTGTTTTGATAGGTTCTAGATTTTTTTTCCTGGATGAGAGGCAGGAGATTCACGTGGCACCTCCTCTCTTCAGACAACAGAAGTTCCTTGTCTTCCGTCAGATTACACTGATCTGTCGTTGGCCAAGTAAAGGACCAAATACCAGGTATTAAATATACCTAGTGCTAAATAAGAGACTGCTATATAAAATGTATTTGGAAAACAAACAAACAAAATATATTTTATCTTATTTTTCCTACTTATGAGTTACAACCTAATTGGCACATTTAGGGTCAGTGTATTGGATTAAGTGGAATGCATTTTGTGAGGTACCCATTTAGTGAGTTTTTTTTTTTATATGATCAAAAAAAAGTTTGTGGAAAACTGGGATTCCAGTTTGTTTTGACCCCCACCGCTGCCAACCACATGTACCTCAAGTGTCTGATCCACAACTTCTGTTCAATAAATTTGACCCACAAAAAAGAGTGGAGCATCTTTAATGGCTAGTAATGTACTTCTCTTCTGTGCTGGTTAAGGGAAGGTTAACCTCATCCCCAGGCTCAAATTGCTGGTGCATATAGAGCCAGCTGGTGGATGAGATAAAGGGAAGGTGAAATGTGTAGAGTGATTGGGTTGGTGGTGGTGTACTGTGCAGGTAAGTAACTATGCAGGCCCATATGAAGGTAAGTTAAAACTTGAAGGGTGCTAAATGGCTTCTCATTTGATTGAAGATATGCTGCACCAAAAGAGTATTTTGTGTATGCAGCTATAGGCTTATCTGACCTAGTGGCTGTGGGTTCAAACTTCTTATGGGGTGGGCTCCTTACGCCAGAACCACAGACTCCTTCAAACGTTCTTCTTTGTAATTTTGACAATGAGAATTGCAAAAATGTATACAAAAGCACACATAGATGATATTAAACCCACAACATCTTGGCAGTAAGTCAGTGCTATGACTATTAAACCACCAAGTCTGTACCCCTTTCCTGCAGACAAATGACCAAGTGGCCTCGAGTGGAATGTTATTCATATTTTACTTAATTTCATAAATAATAAACTATTTTTACGCCCCAAAATCTGGTGTTTATGTTAAACTGTTTTGCTATATTTCAGTCTTCTGTGATGTATATTAAGTGTAATATTGGGGTGCAGACAAAAAAATGTATACATTTCAACTCTAAATCTGATATGGTAGTTTTTTTCTTTTTTTAAAATAACCATGTGTGTGAGGTGTATACTTTTGTTTCAAACTAGATTTGTTTAAGACCACCAAGACACTGCGTGACCCTGATACTGCCCACTGCAGTAAAAGGTTAATGATTCTTCTTCCTCTTTATGTTTGACGTTAAGAGTTGCAGAAATCCACACTGAAATGTAAGAGTAGAGGATAAAACCTTCAACTCTCAGGTGCAAGGTATGGTTATAACCTCTGAGCCACAGACTTTTTCACACTTTTTATACTCCTTGTAATTTTGACATCGAGAGTTGCAGAAACACGCACACACAATATGATATTTGAACCTACAAATTCTTGGCTGCATGGTATTGTTTAAACCGCAGAGCCACATACCTCTTCACACTTCTTACAGTTCTCTATATATTTGACATAGAGTTTTGGAAATGTACATTAAAGCACAAGTTGTTTGGGTATTATATCTTCTCAATAACAATTGCAGTATTGAATCATCAGAAGTGACATACTAGTAATGAGTTACTACTATAAAGCAGCTTTCTTTTAGATGATAAAATATACAGAGTGGTAAACAACTAATCTTGAAGAAAATATATCCAACTCAAATTGAATGGTTTTGTACCTTTTCAGTTGCAAGCATCCTTAAACTCCCTCTCTTTAATTCAATGAATAGGCTACATTTATCACATACCATTACACACCAATGGCTGGTGGGCAGGTAATCCAATTCGGATCATTTTCCCACCAACTAATTTCTCACCTTCTGCAATGCCATTGGTCTGTTAGAGTAGACTTCGTGACGTTCGACGTCACGTCCACGTGTCATATAACTAGGAAGAAACCCGTAAACATTGTGCCTGTAAGGAGGCAGAAAATATTTTGGTTTAGCCTAAAACGCTTACATTTAGCTTGACCGTTGTTCGACAGTAAGTAAGTATACCACCACATTCTTTCTGTTTTGTGTGCTGTATATAATATATTTCCTAAAATGTACGTAGGCTTCTGCATTCTTGACCGCCTTATTGAACCACTTCAATGCACAGCTGTCAGTTGCCGACAACATTAGCTGGGAAGCGTGTTGCCTATTCAAATGTATCATCTAACATTATTATTCTGTGCCAAAGCGGCTGCCTAGCTAAATCCACAGGTTTCTTATTCTGCCACCATATCGAAGCAGTGTCACCCTGAGTGTCCTCTCTCCATAGACCGTATAGAAAGCCTATCTCCCATGCAGCCTCCTTGAAAGACATGCAAGTGATCAAAGCTATTAACGTTCACTTTTTTTAAATTATTTTATTTTTGCATTTTCCAATTAAGAACATTCAAAACAAAAGTGAAAAGATATTAGACAACGATAGGACAAAGTGACAGTAACAGACGAACGTAACAAAAATAAATTATAATTATATAAACAAACATCCAATGTCTCGTTATTTTTTTAAATTATTGTATCACCTGCCGTAGGCTACATATTATACATTACGTGTGAAACATTATGTGAGGATTATATATAGATTCAATCAATGAGATGTGGGGGGAGATTCTCCATATAGTCAAAAGGTTGCCAAATTCTGTAAAATGTCTTTAACTTATTCCTCAAGCAGTAAGTGATCTTCTCCAAAGGGATACAACTATTAACTTCCGAAAGCCACATTGCGACTGGCAGGGAGGAATCCAATTTCCATTTCAAGGCAATACATTTCTTGGCAATCACTAGCAATATTTCTGTTAGCTTTATAGTATGGCTTTGCCTAAGATTGGTGTTAGTAAAGTTACCCAGTAGACAGACCTCCGGGTCTAAAGGGAATGCAACCCCGTGAATTGAGGATATGGTATCGCATACCCCCTGCCAGAAACCGTGTAGTTTTGAACACTGCCAAGTGGAATGGAGGAATGTTCCTTCATCTGAGCCACATATAAAACATAGGGAGGAGATATCTGGGTTGAACTTGTGCAGTCTAGATGGGGTGATATAGAGCTGATGGAGGAAATTAAACTGGATCAGTCTGTATCTGGAGTTCAATGTGGATGTAACCCCATCCCTGCATAGGTCACTCCATAGATCCTCATCAAGATCAATACCCAGATCTTTCTCCCATCTAAGTCGGGGTTTATCTAGCCCAGGCAGTGTTAGTCCTGACATAAGAGCATTGTAAACACGGGAAATGGTCTTGAACAGTGGTTGGTCTGCGTGGCAGAGTTGTTCAATAGGTGACATCTTAGGTAGGTTCCATTGTCCCTTGAGAGTCACCCTAATAAGGTTTCGTAGTTGTAGGTAGCTAAAGAAGTCCCTGTTAGGCAAGTGGTATTTCTGTTTCAGCTGATCAAAAGACATAAGAACTCCCTCCTCGTAACAATGTTCCAGAAGAGTGATCCCCTTATCAGACCATGGTCTAAAGTTACTATTCTGGAAAAACATAGGGATCAATCTATTGTTCCATAAAGGGGTTTTAGGGGAAAGGAATCCCCCTCGTCCGAACAGCTCATGCAGTTTGCACCATGCCAGGACAGAATGTATGATTAAAGGGTTGTCTGTGATGGTTTTTATAGATTTTCTGTCTCATTTGTAAAACAAATCTGCCCCAGTGTCATCATTTACCTCAAGCTTTTCAATGTTCAACCATGAGGGAGAGGGACCCTTGTCAAACCTCTGAGCCAGAAACCTAGACTGCAGCCCAGTAGTACATTCTAAAATTGGGGAGGTTTAAGCCCCCTTGACTGTAAAGGGTCAGTTTATCCAGGCCAACCCTAGGGGTTTTGCCGTGCCAGATAAACCGTCTGGTCAGCTTGTCGAGAGAGGAAAAAAATGCTGCGGGAACAGGGATAGGGAGTGATTGAAACAGATATAGAAACCTGGGCAGGACATTCATTTGAATTACATTGATTCTACCCAGTAGAGTGAGAGGTAAGTCCATCCATTTACAAAGGTCAACCTCCACCTTTTGCAACAAACTGGCCAGATTGAGTTCATAGAGGTTGTTCAGATTACCATCCACCATTATGCCCAAATATGTGAAGCCCATAGGCGACCATCTGAAAGGAAGCTTGTGCTTGATGGTATGATGGTCAATGACAGACAACGGTAAGATTTTGCTTTTATCAAGATTGACCTTATATCCAGAGAAAGAACTATAACACTGTAGTAGGATCTGCAAGTGAGAGAGGGAGTGTTCTGGGTTTGTTAGAAATAAGACAAGGTCGTCCGCAAAGAGTGATAATTTATGGGTATGGGGGCCCACCTCAAAGCCATGTATGTCAGGGCACGTTCTTATAGCCTCAGCCAACGGTTCGATGGTGGGGGCTAATTGGGCAACCTTGTCTGTTCCCCCTATAAAGAGGGAAAGAGGAGGAAGTAATCCCATTGGTAGCAATCCTAGCTTTAGGAGATTTGTAGAGTGATTTTATCAAATTTACAAACACGGTACCTAAACCGAACTTTTCCAAGACGCGAAAGAGGTATGGCCATTCAACCCTATTAAAGGCCTTTTCAGCGTCGAGGGAGACTGCGACACTAGGTATTTTGTTTTTGTTAGCAAGGTGAATTATATCAAAAAACCTTCTTGAGATTGTTGGAGGACAATCTATTAATTATGAAGCCAGTCTGATCTGGGTTGACCAACAGGGGAAGACATGACTCCAGCCTCTTAGATAGCATCTTGGTGACCAGTTTACAATCTGTGTTAAGGAGAGAGATTGGTCTATAGGAGGCGCACTTCAGCGGGTTTTTCCCTTTCTTGTGGATTACAGTAATCACTGCTTGAGAGAAGGACTCGGGAAAGCAGTTGTCTTCTCTGGCTTTTTTAAGTACCTCCATAAGGTAGGGGACCAACAGCTCCCTAAATGCTGTATAGAACTCTGGAGGGAAGCCATCCTCCCCAGGAGATTTATTAGAAGGTAGGGATTTAATGGCCTCCAACAATTCAGGAACTGAGAAGTGTTCACTCAGGCGCTCGCTGTCTTCCCCTGACAGGCATGGGAGGTTGAGAGAGGAGAGAAAGGAGTCTATCTCTGATAGATCATCGCTTGATTGGGAAGTGTAGAGGTCTTCATAGTATTTCTTAAAAGTATTATTCATTTCAGTAGGGTCGAAGGATATCTCTTTAGTAAGAGTTTCTATGGCATTAATTGTCCTCTTACTTTCCTCTGCTTTCAGTTGCCATGCCAATACTTTGTGAGCTTTCTCTCCAAGCTCATAATAGCGCTGTTTTGATTTAGTGATGGCCCTCTCAGCTTGATATGTGTTCAGAATATTATATTTAAGTTTTTTATTTACCAAAAGCCTGTATAGATCTTTAGTCGGGCCTCTTTGGTAGGTTTTCTCTAGCTTGGAGATTTCAGATTCAAGGGCAATCAGTTCCGCACCGTGTTTTCTCTTCAGCCCTTTAGTATAGGAAATCATCTGTCCCCTCAGATAGGTCTTCAATGTGTCCCAAAGAATGAAGCTGTCAGGAGCAGAGGGTTTGTTTGTCAAAGTAAAAATATTGATCTGCTCTTTGATGAATGCACAAAATTCAGGTTGCTTTAGAAGTGTAGGATTTATTCTCCATCTATATGCTCCATTTACCTTGGTAGGAATGGAGATTGATAATACCAGAGGAGAATGGTCACTAAGCAATCTGGGGAGATACTCGACATCTAACACTCTATGAAACGGTTGTGTCGAAAGTAAAAAGTTATCTATGCGTGTGTGTGTCTTGTGTGGGTGTGATTAAAAAGAGTAGTCTCTATCCTGTGGGTGCAACTGTCTCCAGATGTCTAGTAAATTGAGATCTTTCATGAATGACATGGTGAGCTTGCTGACTTTGGTAAGAAGTGAGGGTTTATCAGAAGACCTATCAAGAACTGTATCTAAGCAAAAATTAAAATCTCCTCCAACCAGTAGCCATCCTGGTGGTGCTTGAGCAACCTGAAGGAAGACATTCTGAATAAACATATGGTCATCGAAGTTAGGAGCATAAATATTCAATAGGGTCCAAGACTCTGAAAACATATGCCCCTGCACCAAAACAAACCTGCCAGAGGGATCAGAGATGGTGTTGTTGACGCAGAAGGGGATGTGTCTACTTATCAAAATTGCAGTTCCTCTTGCTTTGGAGTTAAAAGAGGATGCAAAGACTTGTCCTACCCATTCCCTCCTCAATATCTTGTGTTCACTGGCTGTAAGATGTGTTTCTTGTAAAAACACAATGTCAGCCTTTAATTTCTTGAGGTATGTATAGACTCTTTTCCTTTTAATCGGGCTGTTAAGACCTTTTACGTTGAATGTGACATATTTTAGTGGGTTAAGCATAGGTTGGGTTTCAAATATGTAACTGAATAGAAATCTATCATATGCAGATAATTAGGAAATGTTTCAACTTTGGTTTGAGCACAAAAGTGACCTGTGTGTCTCTTTAGGAAGGAAACAATAAACATAGAAAAAAGGAAGAAAAAAATAATAAAAATCCCACCCACCCCAATTGTCAGACAAGAACAACAATCCCAACAATCAAACATGAATGCACTTGTAGAGATACGTTGCTGCTCGCTTTCCATCTTGCTCTGACTAGCTAAACCTTGGCGTAAACTAAAACCTGCGAGCTCTCTAAATTGAAAACAAACGTTGTGAATAGATATTTATGGCTGAATATTTACAGCCCACGGTAAGGGATGCTTGAGTCTCTTTACGAATGATTAACATAAATGAGGAGGAAAGCAGTGGGCCTAAGCCCACTTATTGCTTCACCCAGTGGATATGGACTAAACCAAAATATACTCTCCTGTAAATGTAATAGAACTCACCCCGGGAAGATACGGTTAGTTGAAAATGTACAAATCAATTAAAGTGACCGGGAGATACCAGCAGTTCAGTCCGGATAAGAGAAAACAAACAAACTGCGTTTTATCCCCCAGAGAGACCGTCCTGGCTCAGACGTTGCTCAGTTCTTTGAGAAAAGTGTGCACTTCTCCCGGTGTGTTGAAGAGATGGCTTCGGCCTTTGTACTGAACTTTCATCCGCGCAGGGTGGATGAGGTAGCCGGTGATGTTCTTCTCCTTCAGTGCTTTGGCGGCAGGTCTGAACTGCTTGCGGCGTCTGGCGAGATCCGCGCTCATATCTGGGAAAAGGCTGACCCTCTTTCCATCGATGGTGATGTCCCGTTTGGCTCTTGCGAGTTGCAGTATCTTCTCTCTGTCTTGGAAACGGAGGAACCTGATCAGGACGGCTAGTGGGGACTCATCTGGCCGGGGTTTCGGCGCTGATGTTCTGTGGGCGCGTTCGATTTCCAGCGGTTTGGTGAAGTTGATTATGCCTAGGAACTCCGGGATCCATTGAGTGAAGAAACGGACCGGGTCACGGCCCTCGCTGTCCTCATTCAATCCCACCACACGGATATTACTACGTCTACTCTGGTTTTCAATCTGATCTACTTTGTTTTTGAGGTAGGCATTGTCCTTTTACAGTTGTGTCAAGACCTGGTCATGTCTAGCGATGGTATCTTCAACTGTGCTAATGCGCAACTCTGCCTCAGTCGTTCTCAAAAGGAGATCATTCATGGAGGATGTCAGGTCGTCAATGGAAGAATGGAGTTCAGCCGATTTCTTATCGATTTTCAGAGAAAGACCTCTGTTACCATCCTGAATTTCCCGGAGGAGAGTAGCCAGCATGTCGGCAGGCTCGCAAGAGGCTGCTGAGAGCAACAGTCTGGAACTGTCGTCTGAGTTATGAGGGCTAATGCTAATCTTGCTAGCTGTAGCGTTATCGTTATCTTGGGAATCAACAACGTTTTGGTCGTCCTTCTTGCCTCTCGGTCGGAGGTCCATGGCTCTTTGGGAAGGTAAGTACTTGACAATTTATCAGCCGATGTTAGAATATTGTTTCAACGTTGTTATTTAGGTAAAAATAGAATAACTTTGAAGAGCTCGGTTTGTCAACGTCTGCTCAGCTCCGCGGCATCACGTGCTCCTCCTAACGTTAACTTTTAAGCTATGTGTGTACCTCTAGAATTTCTGATAGTCTGTATCCTCAGAAAAATGCTGTGCATGTCATTTTCAAAGTGATTATCGTCTCAATTTCACAGTGGGGAGACACAATTCAACAAGGAGAAGTTGCTGCAAGGTATGTTATTTATAAACATTCCAACCTTGACCAGTAATGACCTTCACTCGGGAATCCTGTGTGATTTTAAAAACAAAGATTGTAAGAACCAGCTATAAACCTTTCCTTGTTGCTCATGTATCGGCTAGTAGAATCAAAGTTGATACTCATCTGTTTCCATGTTCACTTGAGGGGGAATGTTAAAAGAATGGTCACTCACAAACACTGACTAATCCCTTATCCAACTGGTTTTCTAAGTGTGTCTACAGTTGAAGTCGGAAGTTGACATACACTTAGGCTGGAGTCATTAACTATTTTTCAACCACTCCAGAAATTTCTTGTTAACAAACTATTGTTTTGGCAAGTCCGTTAGGACATCTACTTTGTGCATGACACAAGTAATTTTTCCAACAATTGTTTACAAACAGATTATTTCCCTTATAATTCACTGTTTCACAATTCCAGTGGGTCAGCAGTTTACATACACTAAGTTGACTGTGCCTTTAAACAGCTTGGTTAATACCAGAAAATAATGTAATGGCTTTAGAAGCTTCTGATAGGCTAGTTGAAATCATTTGAGTCAATTGGAGGTGTACCTATGGATGTATTTTAAGGCCTACCTTAAAACCCAGTGCTTCTTTGCTTGATGACATGGGAAAATCAAAAGAAATCAGCCAAAACCTTAGAAAAAAATTGTAGATCTACACATAGTGGGGCAAAAAAGTATTTAGTCAGCCACCAATTATGCAAGTTCTCCCACTTAAAAAGATGAGGCCTGTAATTTATCATATGTACTCTTCAACTATGACAGACAAAATTAGAAAAATAATTTATTTGTAAATTATCGTGGAAAATAAGTATTTAGTCAATAACAAAAGTTTCTCTACTTTGTTATACCCTTTGTTGGCAAATACAGAGGTCAAACGTTTTCTGTAAGTCTTCACAAGGTTTTCACACACTGTTGCTGGTATTTTGGCCCATTCCTCCATGCAGATCTCCTCTAGAGCAGTGATGTTTTGGGGCTGTTTCTGGGCAACACAGACTTTCAACTCCCTCCAAAGATTTTCTATGGGGTTGAGATCGGGAGACTGGCTAGGCCACTCCAGGACCTTGAAAAGCTTCTTACGAAGTCACTCCTTCGTTGCCCAGGCGAAGTGTTTGGGATCATTGTCATGCTGAAAGACCCAGCCACGTTTCATCTTCAATGCCCTTGCTGATAGGAGGTTTTCACTCAAAATCTCACGATACATGGCCCCATTCATTCTTTTCTTTACATGGATCAGTCGTCCTGGTCCCTTTGCAGGAAAAACAGCCCCAAAGCATGATGTTTCCACCCCCATGCTTCACAGTAGGTATGGTGTTCTTTCATCTGACCATATGACATTCTCCCAATCTTCTTCTGGATCATCCAATTGTTCTCTAGCAAACTTCAGATGGGCCTGGACATGTACTGGTTTAAGCAGGGGGACACGTCTGGCACTGCAGGATTTGAGTCCTTGGTGGCGTAGTGTATTACTGATGGTAGGCTTTGTTACTTTGGTCCCAGCTCTCTGCAGGTCATTCACTAGATCCCCCTCCGTGTGGTTCTGGGATTTTTGCTCACCGTTCTTGTGATCATTTTGACTCCATGGGGTGAGATCTTGCTTGGAGCCCCAGATCGAGGGAGATTATCAGTGGTCTTGTATGTCTTCCATTTCCTAATAATTGATCGCACAGTTGATTTATTCAAACCAAGCTGCTTACCTATTGCAGATTCAGTCTTCCCAGCCTGGTGCAGGTCTACTATGTTGTTTCTGGTGTCCTTTGACAGCTCTTTGGTCTTGGCCATAGTGGAGTTCTGAGTGTGACTGTTTGAGGTTGTGGACAGGTGTCTTTTATACTGATAACAAGTTCAAACAGGTGCCATTAATACAGGTAACGAGTGGAGGACAGTGAAGCCTCTTAAAGAAGAAGTTACAGGTCTGTGAGAGCCAGAAATATTGCTTGTTTGTAGGTGACCAAATACTTATTTTCCACCATAATTTGCAAATAAATTCATTAAAAATCCTACAATGTGACAATGTGAAATCTAATTTTGTCTGTCATGGTTGAAGAGTACATATGATGAAAATTACAGGCCTCATCTTTTTAAGTGGGAGAACTTGCACAATTGGTGGCTGACTAAATACTTTTTTGCCCCACTGTAACTGGTTCATCCTTGGGAGCAATTTATAAACACCTGAAGGTACCACGTTCATCTGTACAAAAAAATAATACATAAGTATGAACACCATGGGACCACGCGGCCGTCATACCGCTCAGGAAGGAGACGCGTTCTGTCTCCTTGAGATGAACGTACTTTGGTGAGAAGAGCAAATCAATCCCAGAACAACAGCAAAGGACCTTGTGAAGATGCTGGATGAAGCAGATACAAAGCCAACTATATCCACAGTATAACGACTCCTATATTGACATAACCTGAAAGGCCACTCAGCAAGGAAGATGCCACTGCTCCAAAACCGCCATTAAAAAAAGCCAGACTACGGTTTGTAACTGCACATGGGGACAAAGATTATACTTTTTGGAGAAATGTCCTCTGGTCTGATGAAACGAAAATAGAACTGTTTGGCCATAATGACTATCTTTGTTTGGAGGAAAAAGGGGAAGGCTTGCAAGCTGAAGAACACCATCCCAACCGTGAAGCACGGGGATGGCAGCATCATGTTGTGGGGGTGCTTTGCTGCAGGAGGGACTGGTGCACTTCACAAAATAGATGGCATCATGAGGTAGGGAAATTATGTGGATATATTAAAGCAACATCTCAAGACATCATTCAGGAAGATCAAGCTTGGTCACAAATGGGTCTTCCAAATGGACAATGACCCCAAGCATACTTCCAGAGTTGTAGCAAAATGGCTTAAGGACAACAAAGTCAAGGTATTGGAGTGGCAATCACAAAGCCCTGTCTTCAATCCCATAGAAAATTTGTGGGCAGAACTGAACAAGTGTGTGTGTGTGTGTGTGTGTGAGCAAGGAGGCCTACAAACCTGACTCAGTTACACCAGCTCTGTCAGGAGGAATGGGCCAAAATTCACCCAACTTATTGTGGGAAGCTTGCGGAAGGCTATCCGAAACATTTGTCCTAAGTTAAACAATTTTAAAGGCAACACACTCCATTAGTATTTGGTAGCATGTAAACTTCTGCCCCACTGGGAATGTGATGAAAGAAATTAACAGCTGAAATAAATCCTTCTCTCTGCTGTTATTCTGATATTTCACACTCTTAAAATAGTGGTGATCCTAACTAGAGGTATCTCTGTCTAATCCGAGGTGAGTGATCGCTGTCCTGATATCCAATTATGATTTTTCAACACAATACCAATTATTGGAGGACCAAAAAAAGCCGATACAGATTAATCTGACTATTTTATTTTTTGGGTAATAATGACAATTACAACAATACTGAATGAACACTTATTTTAACTTAATATAATACATCAATTAAAACAATTTAGCTTCAAATAAATAATAAAACATGTTTTGGTTTAAATAATGCAAAAACAAAGTGTTGGAGAAGAAAGTAAAAATGCAATACGTGCCATGTAAGAAAGCTAACGTATAAGTTCCTTGTTCAAAACATGAAGACATATGAAAACTGGTGGTTCCTTTTTTAACGTGAGTCTTGAATATTCCCAGGTAAGACGTTTTTTAGGTTGTAATTATTATAGGACTATCTCTCTATACCATTTGTATTTCATACACCTTTGGTATTATAGGCAGTTTAGTATTGCCAGTGTAACAGTATAGCTTCCGTCCCTCTTCTCGCCCCTACCTGGGCTCGAACCAGGAACACATTGACAACATCCACCCTCGAAGCATTGTTACCCATCGCTCCACAAAAGCGCGGTAAGGGGAACAACTACTCCAAGTCTCAGAGCGAGTGATGTCACCGATTGAAACACTTAGCGCTAACTAGCTAGCCATTTCACATTGGTTATACCAGCCTAATCTCGGGATTTGAGTCATAAACAGCTCAATTCTTGAAGCATTGCGAAGAGCTGCTGGCAAAACGCACAAAAGTGCTGTTTGAATGAATGCTTACGAGACTGCTGGTGCCTACCATCGCTCAGTCAGACTGCTCTATCAAATCAGACTTAATTATAACATTATCACACAGAAATACGAGCCTTAGGTCATTATTTTGAAAAAACAAAACGTTTATTCTTTCATTTGAAATATGGAACTGTTCCGTATTTTATCTAACGGGTGGCATCCATATGTCTAAATATTCCTGTTACATTACACAACCTTCAATGTTGTGTCATTCTGGCAAATTAGTTCGTAACAAGCCAGGCGGCCCAAACTGTTGCATATACCCTGACTCTGCGTGCAATGAACTCAGGAGAAGTGACACAATTTCACCTGGTTAATATTGCCTGCTAACCTGGATTTCTTTTAGCTAAATATGCAGGTTTAGAAATATATACTTCTGTGTATTGATTTTAAGAAAGGCATTGGTGTTTATGGTTAGGTACACGTTGGAGCAACAACAGTCCTTTTTCGCGAAAGCGCACCACATCGACTATATGCAACGCATGACATGCTAGCTAAACTAGTAATATCATCAACCATGTGTAGTTAACTAGTGGTTATGATTGATTGTTTTTTATAAGTTAAGTTTAATGCTAGCTAGCAACTTACCTTGGCTTCTTACTGCATTCGTGTAACAGGCAGGCTTCTCGTGGAGTGCAATGTAAGGCATGTGGTTAGAGCGTTGGACTAGTTAACTGGAAGGTTGCAAGATTGAATCCCCGAGCTGACAAGGTAAAAATCTATCGTTCTGCCCCTGAACAAGGCAGTTAACCCACCATTCCTAGGCCGTCATCGAAAATAAAAATGTGTTCTGAACTGACTTGCCTATTTAAATAAAGGTGTAAAAATATATATATTTTAAATCTGTGTCCAAATATACCGATTTCCAATTGTTATGAAAACTTTTAATCGGTCGACCTCTAACTGACCTAAGACAGGGAATTTTTACGAGGATTAAATGTCATGAATTGTGGAAAAACTGAGCTGAAATGTATTTGGCTGAGGTATGTGTAAACTTCCGACTTCAACTGTACCTGTTGGTCTTGTGCTGTCAGGTCAGGGGGTGGACACTTCTCTGTCGGAGCCGGGGCTCCAGCAGGCAGAGGCTGCAGGACTGTACCTCAGAGAGCTCAGGTTCTCCAAGGTGTTTGTCAGTAACCTGCAGCGTGCCAGACAGGTGAGTTTTCCTGAGATGCCACTGGTGTTACATGTGATGTTGTCTTAGGTTACAGTTAGGGGACACTAACCTCGTCCACCCAGTTGGCTCTATGTAGCAATTGAGCCTGGGACCAAGGTTAGGTGACCACCAGAAAGAATAACAATGGACAGCAGATGTAGGATGTAACCTCTAGTTTAGATTCCCAGTGTGGACTTATAATTGCGGCTGCACTGTCACTGCCGTTCAATAGCAGAAAATGGCAGATGTTGGCAACTTATGTCCAAGTAAAATCATTCCTTACTACAACACCTTTTCAGTGGGAAACACTCAGATCAGACATTAAAGTCACTTCAATAATTCCTGGAACAAAACTTCTCCATTGTATATGTTACAGTGAAGGAGAGAATAGAGCAGAGGATATATTGAACCACAGAAGTAGACCAAAGGATATGAGACATGCCAGCAGGTAGAACTAAACTCAGCAAAAAAAGAAACGTCCTCTCACCGTCAACTGCATTTATTTTCAGCAAACTTAACATGTGTAAATATTTGTATGAACATAACAAGATTCAACAACAGACATAAACTGAACATGTTCCACAGGCATGTGACTAACAGAAATGGAATAATGAAGGGGGAGGTCAAAAGTAAGTCAGTATCTGGTTTGGCAACCAGCTGCATTAAGTACTGCAGTGCATTTCCTCCTCATGGACTGCACCAGATTTGCCAGTTCTTGCTGTGAGATGTTACCCCACTCTTCCACCAAGGCACCTGCAAGTTCCCAGATATTTCTGGGGGGAAGGGCCCTCGCCCTCACCCTCCGATCCAACAGGTCCCAGATGTGCTCAATGGGATTGAGATCCGGGCTCTTCCCTGGCCATGGCAGAATACTGACATTCCTGTCTTGCAGGAGATCACACACAGAACGAGCAGTATGGCTGGTGGCATTATCATGCTGGAGGGTCATGTCAGGATGAGTCTGCAGGAAGGGTACCACATGGGGGAGGAGGATGTCTTCCCTGTAACGCACAGAGCTGAGATTGCCTGCAATGACAACAAGCTCAGTCCGATGATGCTGTGTGACACACCTCCCCAGACCATGATGGACCATCTTCCTCCAAGTCGATCCTGCTCCAGAGTACAGGCCTTGGTGTAATGCTCATTCCTTCGACAATAAACGCAAATCCGACCATCACCCCTGGTGAGACAAACCGCGTCTCATCAGTGAAGAGCACTTATTGCCAGTCCTGTCTGGTCCAGCGACGGTGGTTTTGTGCCCATAGGCAACGTTGTTGCTGGTGATATCTGGTGAGGATCTGCCTTACAACAGGCCTATAAGGTGTAAGTCCAATCTCTCACAGCCTATTGTGTACAGTCTGAGCACCTGATGTAGGTATTGTGCATTCCTGGTGTAACTCGGGCAGTTGTTGTTGCCATCCTGTACCTGTCCCATGGGTGTGATGATTGGATGTACCAATCCTGTGCAGGTGGTGTTACACATGGTCTGCCACTGCAAGGACGATCAGCTGTCCGTCTTGTTTCCCTGTCGCGCTGTCTTAGGCGTCTCACAGTATGGACATTACAATGTATTGCCCTGGCCACATCTGCAGTCCTCATGCCTCCTTGCAGCATACCAAAGGCATGTTCACGCAGATGAGCAGGGACCCTGGGCATCTATCTTTTGGTGTTTTTCAGAGTCAGTAGAAAGGCCCCTTTAGTGTCCTAAGTTTTCATAACTGACCTTAATTGCCTACCATCTGTAAGCTGTTAGTGTCTTAACGACCGTACCACAGGTGCATGTTCATTAATTGTTTATGGGTCATTGAACAAGCATGGGGGAAAGTGTTTAAACCCTTTACAATGAAGATCTGTGAAGTTTATTTGGATTTTTACGAATTATCTTTGAAAGACTGGGTCCTGAAAAAGGGACGTTTCTTTTTTTGATGAGTTTAGAAATACAGTAATGAGGGCAATGTTAGTTTCTAGCCTAGTAGCTGATTTGGTTGTAGGTGTGGAGATTAAGACAATGCTGTCATTGTTCACACATCCTTATCCTTTGTCAGACTGCAGAAATCATTATGAGGAACAATGTTCATTCCTCGGGCGATGAAATGGTCTTTGACCCGTTACTCAGAGAGAGGGTAAGTCTTTCATATGCCTCCTTTTGCATGTATGTAGTATACATTTGATCCAGCCCAGTCTACCTCAACAGGGACCTTAGAGTTTGACATTCAAATACAATGCATAGAAAATGATAATCCAAGTGCTTCATCAATCATACAGAGTTTTGGGATCGCAGAAGGACGGCCCAAGGAGGATCTGAAGAACATGGCTAACAGAGCCGGCCAGTCGTGTCGAGACTATACTCCTCCTGGAGGGGAAACCTTGGAGCAGGTTAGACTGGGATCTGAACATTTGATCAGCTTTCCCTTTGGACTTGCTGTTGGCTAGCAACAGCTAAGAGCTGGATTCCATGGCCAACAGTGCCATGCAGGGGTTCAACTCGGAACTTCAAGGCAGAAGCTCAACACGTAGTTCAGAGGTTAATATTTTTTGTTCTTCTAGGGAGATGAGTATTTTAGTCCTTGAATAATTTAAACGTGTGTCTGTCTCCTTCACGGTAAGGCTGCGATGCAAGAAGTTTCTAAAGTCCCATTACCAGCACATGGTTGACGACCACGGCTGCTCAAGACAGAGCTCTGCTGCTGTAGTGAGAGGGGCCAGTGCAGCCGAGTCTGGCACAGATGGGCCCCTACCTGGTCTGCCTGACGACGGGATGGAGGGTGTCCCTCTCCATGCCCTGGTGGTGAGCCACGGGGCCTACATCCGTGTGGCTGTGAGACATTTTGTGGAGGACCTGCAGTGCTCTCTGCCCCAACACAATGTCCAAGGTGTTGTCAGCCTGCCCCAACACAGGCATCAGCCGCTTTGTCCTCATCGTTTCTCCCACAGTCTGGCCTGGCACTCTCTGCTGTCCGCTGTGTTTTCACCAACAGGAAGGACAACCTGACCTCCCGTAACATATGTTACATCACACATTAAAGATGGACAAGGCAACACAAAAGGTTTAGTCACTACTCTGTTCTGTTTAAATGTTATTTACTGTAGCTAACAAACCACTGAAAGCAAAGAATATCTGGCACAGTGACCTGTCTAATATTGATGATATGAGTTGGGGGGAGATTTTACTAGGGTCATTGAGGAACCCTAATCACCAATTGATTCATTTTTTTATTTTATACACAGTAAATAAATTAAGCATTTTTGCACAGTTTATCTTTGCCTGTTTTAAAGCTTGTTATATAACCATGGTGACCTAGGCTCTTTTATGCATATGTATTGGAAGTGCCCCAAAGTGGATAGATTTTGAAGACCGGTATTTTATCTACCTTATCTGATGTTCTTGGTGTCACTATACCAGTCCTTAAGGATGACTCCTCACACACACTGTCGCTCCAACAATGACGTGTAATGCTGGCAGGTTTAACAGCAGAAAAGATGCATGGCGCTGCAATGGCAATTACACACAAAAATGTACTACCTTAGTTGTTCTTTTGATTGTTCGATTGTGTATTTATTTGGCTAGAGATCGGGGTGGGTTGGCTTGAGAGGTCGGATGGTGCAGCTTGAATCAGTCTGAAGTTGGGTCCATATCCCCGTAGTGATATCATGTATCTATTTTACATCAATTTTTTGCTCCTTTGTCATTGAGGTTTGTCTGTTTTTCCCGTTCTATTAACAAATGTTATCAGAAATTGATCAGACAAGTACACTGAGAAGTAGAGGACACAAAGTATTATGGGAATACAGGGTAAATGTTTTGCTCTCAATGGACCCTTTTTACAGTAGATCATTGCTCAGTGCAAATTCTGCAGGATGTCTGTATATCCTGTGTTGAGTCGATTTTCCTGGTCTTCCAATATTTCTCCATGGAATGTTCTATGGAAACTTAACACTTCCTGTGTCATAGTCCAATGAAATTAGGAGTTGTTTGGAATGTTTTAGTGTGGATAATGTAATGGTTTGTTTCCACTACTAAGTCGATCATGTTGAAGATTTAGTTGTATTGTTGTCATATTATACCGAAGGCAGAAAAGTGTGAGGAATGTCATATTTTAAAGCCTTTACAATTCAACATGGAGTTATCACTTGTGGTCCTTGTCCATTGAGATAAATTATACACTGCAAAAAGTACAGCGTTACAGTATTGTATTGATTAATCACAACCCCAAAAAAGGCTTCAATGTGTCTAACATGTTCAATGGCTATGTATTTCAAGTGTCCAAAGTGGTCACAAACTTCCTCTGATCTTGCTCAAATGTAATTGTCACTAAAGGTTGCATAAGAGGCAATAGCATGTGCAAGTCTTGTAGTTTCTTTATGCAAAACAGGATTTGAACCCGTGGACGTTTGCAGGTTGGGAAATATCAGGTTTAATCACCCGAGGGGCCACCTCTGAGTTACAGGCTTTCTCACATTTAAAACCTGATAGGAATCACTGTTTCAGTGCTCAGGCTGAGCATGACCGGTCAAAGAACTGGGGCAATTGAAAATTATGCGACAGCTACCGACCTGCGTCTAGATTGTTCCAGAGACAACCATGAGTAATGTTCCGAAGGCACCAGTGGCAGCATAAACATCTGTACTAAATCTGATCCTTCAACATGAATGGGTGGGTTTGCTTAACTTATTACAGCTCTTCTTTTGAAAGATTATTGCAACGTGTGAATAAACTGCCTAAAAAATATTGAAAAATATCTACACTATCATATCAATCTAATAAATGTGCCTTCACTCATAACCGCCACTGAGATTGTTAAGGCTCCTCTCAGATGTGACAGCCAAGTCAATGTGGTTTAACCTCAAAGTGAAACAGGACAAAGATTAGTGGTCATTAATGTGTTCCTTTGACTAAAATACCTCAAACATGTTACTTAGAGTGAAACAAAAAGAGAATGTGGAAATGTTTTTTGTCGACGATGGTTTGACAGAAACTAAGATATGCCCATTTTCTCCATAATGAGATGCGTGAGACAAGCAACCTTAATGACTGGAAGCTTGAAGTGAATGAGTCAATGGTCAACCTGCTTATGCACTTAATGTGACACAGAGCTTCCTCACACATTTAGCCTGTACATATGATTGGATCATACATAGAATTCTAGGATGAAGTGGCTGTGAGTATGAGGTTCTTCATCCTGAAGTTCTAAAATATTGATCTAAAATACAATATAAATTAAGTCATTGTCTTCACCATAATACATTTTTTCAAGATAAATGTCACTGGTTCTTACACACACAGCCATAACTTACAGGTTTTCTCTAACAGCTCAGCATCCATATAAATAGTATAATATCAATTATAATAAATGAATGGATGGATTTAAATCAAATACTTTCAACTTTCTTGGAATTGGCTTTGTTGCTTGCTTTTGGTGTCCAGCAATGATAACCTGTCGTATTTGTTCTGATATCCTGTAGAGAGGACCATTCATTTCCTTTTAAAATGAAACGTCTCACTAGAAGAACATGCATTATAATATGCAGACCTACTGGCATATTCAATATTTTAGTAGGGCTAATTTTGGATGAAATATGTTTACGTTTCATATCAATAATATTTTCTAGCAGTCTTCTTGCATTGTATAACATTTAATAAAGTGACCTCAGCTCAACTGCCTTTTTTTCTAAAAAAAAAGACGCAACATTATTTCGGCTTTCAGCATGAATTTCCCCGTAAACAGAGCGCAATCAAATACAGAATTTGCGTCCTGGAATCAAAAATCACGGAAACCGAGAGTTACTCACTGTGCTATAGTGAAGAATGGACGAAATAAAACATTCTAATGTGGTACTTTTTTGATACATATTTCATCTTATGACAACATATCAATTACTAATATGCCCTAATAAGGGTGCCACGGTCCGACTTTCACACGTATCTGTTTAAAACATTGAGGGTTGATTGCAGAACTGGTGGAAAAGACCCAACGTGAACACATGCATATCTTACATTGATAAACCCAAGTGTACAACTGCGAGTGTCCTGTCCTCTTATCCCATCATTCCATTTATAATACGGGGGCTGGGAGGAGGGTTTAGGGAATGCACGTTCCACGGGTCGTCGGAGGGAGACTGAGGGGTCTCCCGGAAGATGATGCGTCCCTAGGGGAGTTCAGCCTCCTGGTCCATCTCCGTCATTGCCCGGGAGTCCTCATCCTCCTCCGTCTGCCCCAGCATGTTGTAAGGATCAGAAGAACCAACCACCCGGTTCCTCTTCTCCCGGTGCAAGAGGCGCTCCAGTGGCACCGTGTTCTTCTCCGATGGGAAGAGGGAGGTTTGCGATAGATTTTGACCCACCGTGAACACTTGCTTTATCCCTTCCAAGTTGAGCAGAATACCAGTTCTGCAAGAGTAGTACACGTCGCGGTGGTTTTTCAATAACTTGTGGTTAAAAATACCGTCTTCCTTGTGGCAAACAGTCTGTAAACAGATTCATAGATTAATTTACGCAAACAGACCATTTAGAAACGTACATAAATTAACTTCATTTTCAAAGTGGTACTTGAGTGCTAAACACAAGAACACTTCGACCAATGTAAAAATGTGATATTATATTGACTATGTGTTTGGTTAAAAGTGGTTTGGTTGGCATATGACAGAAATAGCTAAAATTAGGAAACTTCTCTCACGAGTTTTATTCTACATTTTAAGAAAACATGTATTTCAGTTCAATGAATAATGAAAATTGGCATTTACTTACAGAGCTGAAGGGGTTTCCCAGGGCATCTATGCAAAGGTAGCGATTACTTTTGACTCCAAGTATCGCCACGCGAGGTCTTGTTTCCGCCTTCAATTAAATCACACCTGTTGACAAAATGAATTGTGATAGCCTATAGAAGCAGATTAAGGACAAAGATTTAAAACAGAATTTAAATCAAAACCAAACGGCAAAAATGTAATTAGAACTTACTGTATGAGCTTTGAAGTGTAGTTTTGCGCAAGTGGCCATTTAAAATCTCAATGTAGAAATTGTTCACGTCTGAAGACGTCTGCAGGTGTACGTATCTCCTCGGATTCCCCCAGTTGGATCCCATGAGCGGTGATGGGGTTGGAAGAGCGTCTACTAGTCGAAATCTCTGAAGAATAGCCAGTATCTTTTACCCCTGAAATACAGACAATATATCCCAGAGATTTCAGATGTAGCTTTGAATTCTGCAGCAAACTTCAGCTGATCTGATGGTCCAACGTTTGAGGACGGCTCAATTTAAAGGGACCCAAGTGCCACTCCTGCTGGCATCCTTTTGTCTTCACGGCACTCGCAGATGTGGGTCTTTCTCTCGGCGGAAGGAAGGGGGTGCATCTCCACCTGACTGTTTGTCAATAGGTATTGGTCACCAAATAACGTAGTCGTCTCATTGAGCAATGTCTGTACAAAAGTGACGTCGTATTTTTTTTCCAAACATCAGCACTTTCATAATCATGATCCTTGCACTAGTCTTTAAAACGCATATGTCATCACAGTGTGTGCAATATAAGCCTCTGTTCAGTAAGCATATTATAATATACCTATATATTTTCTATAGATCTAGAAACATATGAATCATTTCACGTTGAAAAACTGACTATAGATAAGTCTATAGATAATATATACAACCAATTCCCAAGGTTTCCTGTCCCTAATCTATACAACCTATTCCCAACACCTTTCCAATGTTTTGAAAATGTAATTTTATGATAGTAATTGAACATTATGGTACAATCTGTTTGAATTAAATGATAGACAACATCTTAAACTTAGATAAATATTTGGCCATTTAAAAACACAGATCTAATGTAGTGCTGTATTTCTATATAGTATTTTCTATTTAATTATAAAAACATAAATCCATGCCTGAATAATACTAATTAAGCTCCAAATTAACATTACACTGTGTGTATAGTTGATGATGACTGGGGGAGCTAGACTTACCCCAGTCTATAGTCCAATATTACCCCTTGTGTAAAAACAACACTGCCGCTTCTTGTTAAGGTTACTTCCTACATGAATTGCACAACCATTGTCTTGTCTACCTTTTGATTCCTACACATCTGTAACGGAACCACTTCACCATGTAGTCTTAGTTTGTGCAGCAGATTATCTTGCCGAACAGATGTCTATTGCAGGAACAGATTCCTGCTGATCCCTCCTCCTATTCATTCAATAACATCTGCAACTTCCTTTTCTGCAACTCTGGAATCAGGTGATGTTCAACAAAGGCTTGGGTTCTGATCAACAGGTCTTGAATGGATGCCTCATCTCGGGGAAGATTGATGACAGAAATGCCTTGCTGTGTCCAGACAACAAAGTTACCCTGTTGACATCCTGTGACAAGCAGCTGTGTTTGAACTTGAGTTAAGTACTGGTGTGTTCTCTTCAACAAATTGGTTTCCAGGCTAAATGCAGGATCCTCCATTTGAACTACAGTACCATTCAAAAGTTTGGACACACCTACTCATTCAAGAGTTTTTAAAAAAAATGTTTTTTCTACATTGTAGAATAATAGTGAAGACATCAAAACTATGAAATAACACATATGGAATCATGTAGTAATCAAAAAAGTGTTAAACAAATCAAAATATATTTTAGATTTTAGATTCTTCAAAGTAGCCACCCTTCGCCTTGATAACAGCTTTGTACACTCTTGGCATTTTTGTGCATTCAAATTGCCATCGATTAAATGGAATTGTATTCGTTGTCTGCAGTTTATGCCTGCCCATACCATAATCCCGCCATCACCATGGGGCCCTCTGTTCACAACATTGACATCAGAAAACCGCTCGCCCACACGACACCATACACGTGGTCTGCAGTTGGTAGGCCAGTTGGACATACTGCCAAATTCTTTAAAATGAAGTTGGAGGCAGCTTATGGTAGAGAAATTAAAATGTAATTCTGGCAACAGCTCTGGTGGACATTCCTACAGTCAGCATGCCAATTGCACAATCCCTAAAAACTTATGACATCTGTAGCATTGTGTTGTGTGACAAAACTGCATATTTTAGCATGGCCTTTTTGTTGTCCCCAGCACAAGGTGCACCTGTGTAATGAGCATGCTGTTTAATCAGATTATTGATATGCCACAGGTGGATGGATATGTCAGGTGGATTAATTGGCAAAAGAGAAATGCTCACTAACAGGAATGTAAACAAATTTGTTGTCACGACTTCCGCTGGTCGGCTCCCCTCCTTGTTCTTGCTGTGTTCGGCGGTCGACGTCACCGGCCTTCAAGTCATCGCCGTTCCATTTTTCATTGTTCCATTTGTTTTGTCTTGTTCCCCTCACACCTGGTTTATATTCCCTAATCAACTGCATATATATATTCCACTGTTCCCCTGTCACGACTTCCACCGAAGGTGGCTCCTCTCGTTGTTCAGGCGGTGCCGGGCGGTCGTCATCGTCAACCTACTAGCTGTCACCGGTCCATTTTTCCTTTTCGTTTGTGTCTGTCTTTTATTGTAATCACCTGTGTCTGATTAGTTAATTGCGGTGGGTTTATTAACCTCCGCTGCCTGCTCGTCTTTGTGCAGGATTGTTTTTGCTTGTTAGCTCTGTTAGGGTTGCGTGTTTGGACCACAGGGTTTTTTTCCTCACAGTCTTTGTACCGTGGGTAGTATATTTAGGAGTAGAGATTTCTCCTCCGCGTGTTTCATGATTTCCCTACTGTGCAAACTACTGTGCTACTACTGCTACTACAAACTACTGTGTAAACTACTCTGCAAACTGGAATTCCTTTCTCTCCTGCTCCTGACTCCTGCACCTACCTCTTCTTAGGAGGCACCTAACAGAATCCCGTACCATTATTAAATGGAGTCAGTAGGAGCTGACGCACTCTCCACTTACATGGAGGAGCTCGTGCAACACCACACCACCGTTCTCCATCGTCTCGGGACCGCCATGGTCAAGTGATGGCGACAATGGAGAGATGGGAGAGAGGTGGCCCCTCCACCAGCCACACTCCAACCAGCACCACCACCTTCTCCGGCGTCGTCCAGCACCAGCGGTATCCGGCTCGCACTCCCAAGGGAGTGCGATGGGACGGCCACCGGTGCAAGGGGTTCCTGCTCCAACTGGAACTTTACCTGGGAACCGTTCACCTGGCTCCCTCGGGAAGTGAGAGCGTGAACGCCCTCGTCTCCTGCCTGTGAGGCAAAGCTCTGGAGTGGGCCAACGCGGTCTGGAATGAACCAGACTCCGCGAGGGACCCCTACCCAGAGTTCACCCGCCGCTTCTGGGCTGTGTTCGGCCATCCACCTGAGGGTTGTGTGGCGGGTGAACGTCTGTTCCATTTACGGCAGGAGACGAGGAGCGCACAAGACTTCGCTCTGGAGTTCAGGACCTTGGCCGCCGGTGCAGGGTGGAACGACAGGGCCCTAATTGACCACTATCGGTGCAACTTACGGGAGGACGTCCGCAGGGATCTAACATGCAGAGACGCCACCCTCACCCTGGACCAGCTAGTGGACATGTTCATAAGGTTGGACAACTTGCTTGCTACACGCGGGCGTCCAGATCGGGTTCTGTTGGTTCCACCCCCCCCCAGCACATCCGTGCCAACCCCCATGGAGTTAGGGGGTGCTGCAGCGAGGGCGATTGGAGGAGGAGCTCCTTCCTGCACTAGGTGTGGTCGGAGAGGGCACACTGCCGACCGGTGCTGGAGGGACTCATCTGGGAGTCGAGACGGCAGGCCGAGCACTGTTCGGACACCTCAGGTGAGTCAGCAGCAGGCTCACCCAGAGCCCCCTGTTGGTCACATGTATATGTTATTTCTTTCGCTGAGTTTTGCCCCCATTCCCAGCATAAGGCGCTGGTAGATTCAGGTGCAGCGGGGAATTTTATGGACCGCGGTTTTGCACATAGGTTAGGGAATCCCCTGTTTCAGATGGACAAACCCTTCCCCGTGCCCTCCCTAGATAGTCAACCATTAGGGTCAGGGATGGTCAGGGAGACCACGGCTCCACTGGACATGGTTACGCAGGGAGGTCACGAGGAGAGAATTAGTCTCTACCTCATTGATTCTCCAGCGTTTCCGGTGGTGCTGGGGATTCCCTGGTTGGCCTATCATAACCCCACTATTTTGTGGCAACAGAGGGCTCTAAAAGGGTGGTCAGAGGAGTGCTCAGGTTGGTGTGTGGGAGTTTCCATCGGTGCAATGACGGTGGAGAGTCCAGACCAAATCTCCACTGTGTGCATTCCCCCCAGAATATGCCAATTTGGCTCTCGCCTTCTGTAAAAATAGAGCGACCCAATTACCACCCCATCGACGAGGGGATTGTGCAATAAACCTCCAGGTAAACGTCACACTTCCCAGGAGTCACATGTACCCCCTGACACAGGAGGAGAAGGTGGTTATGGCTATATATCTCTGAATCTCTGAGGCAGTGGTACATTCGGCCCTCCACGTCAACCGCCTCCTCGAGTTTATTTTTTGTGAAGAAGGAGGGAGGTCTAAATTCTATTACGGTGGGGTACAGTTACCCGCTACCTCTCATCGCTATGGTGATTGACTCATTTCACAGAGCACGCTTCTTCACAAAACTGGATCTCAGGAGCTCGCATAACTTGGTGCGTATCCGGGAGGGAGATGAGTGGAAGACAGCGTTTAGTACCACATCCGAGTACATCGCCATGCCGTAGGGATTGAAGAATTCCCCAGTAGTATTCCAATGCTTTGTAGACAAGATTCTCAGGGACCTGCACGGGCAGGGTGTGGTGGCTTATATCGATGACATTCTGATATATTCCGCCACACACACCGCACATGTGCCTCAGGTGCGCAGTGTACTTGACCTATATGTCAAGGCTGAGAAATGCGTGTTGGTGATGGAGTGTGACCGCATTGCAGCCATGCATAATTGGCCGACTCCCACCACGGTAAAGGAGGTGCAGCGGTTTTTAGGATTTGCCAATTACTACCGGAGGATTATCCAGGGTTTTTGGGAAGGTGGCTGCTCCCATTACCTCACTGCTGAAGGGGGGACCAGTGTGTCTGCGGTGGTCGGCTGAGGTGGACAGAGTGTTTTGTCGCTTGAGGACCCTGTTTACCGAGGCTCCCGTGTTGGCTCATCCGGATCCCTCTTTGGCATTTATAGTGGAGGTTAACGCATCCGAGGCTGGGATTGGAGCCGTGCTCTCACAGTGCTCGGGCGCACCACTGAAGCTCCGCCCCTGCGCTTTCTTTTCGAGGAAGCACAGCCTGGCGGAGAGAAACTATGACGTGGGGGACCGGGAGAGGCTGGCTGTCGTAAAAGCTCTGAAGGTGTGGAGACATTTGCTTGAGGGGGCTCAACACCATTTCCTCATCTGGTCTCATCTAATCTGGAGTACATCCGGGTGGCGAGGAGACTGAACCCTCGCCAGGCAACGTGGGCCATGTTTTTCACCCGATTCAGATTTACAATATTGTATAGACCAAGGTCTCCAGAATGCTAAGGCAGACGCACTGTCTCGTCTTTATGATACAGAGGAGTGGTCCATCGATCCCACCCCCATATTTCCGGCCTCTTGTCTGGTGGCACCGGTGGTATGGGAGGTGGACGCGGACATCGAGCGGGCATCTCGGTCAGAGCCTACTCCACCTCAGTGTCCAGCCGGACGGAAGTACGTCCCGCTTGGTGGTCGCGACAGGTTAATTCGGTGGGCTCACACGTTACCCTCCTCTGGTCATCCTGGTATCGATAGGACGGTGCGATGCCTTAGGGGGAAGTACTGGTGGGCCATTTTAGCTAAGGACGTGAGGGTTTATGTCTCTTCCTGTTCGGTGTGCGCTCAGTGCAAGGCTCCTAGGCACCTGCCCAGAGGGAAGTTACAACCCCCCCCCCCGTTCCACAGCGGCCTTGGTCACACCTGTCGGTGGACTTCCTGACTGATCTTCCTCTGTCTCAGGGCAACACCACGATCCTGGTCGTGGTGGATCGGTTTTCTAAGTCCTGTCGTCTCCTCCCTTTGCCCGGGCTCCCTACGGCCCTACAGACTGCGGAGGCCCTGTTTACACACGTCTTCCGGCACTACGGGTTGCCTGGTACTGTGGCATCCAAGCCAGACCGAGGCTCTCTGGTGCCTGCACCACTCTCATCCAGAGCCCTCTGTTGACCACCTGTTTGTGCATGTTTGTTTTCCTGAGTTTTCCCCGCATTCCCAGCATAAGGCGCTCGTCGATTCAGGTGCGGTTGGGAATTTTATCGACAGAGCGTTCGCCCTTAGTTTAGGGATTCCAATTGTTCCTGTGGTTAGACCTTTCCCGGTACACGCTCTAGATAGTCGACGATTAGGGTCCGGGTTAATTAGAGAAGCCACCATCTCCTTGGCTATGGTGACACAGGGGAGTCACAAGAAGAGAATCAGTCTCTTCCTCATTGACTCTCCTGCGTTTCTCGTGGTGCTAGTCCTTCCCTAGTTGGCTAGTCATGACCCCACCATTTCATGGCAACAGAGGGCTCAAATGGGGTGGTCGCGAGAGTGCTCGAGGAGGTGTGTAGGAGTTTCCATTGGTGCTACCACAGTGGAAAGTCCAGACCAGGTCTCCACTGTACGCATCCCCCCCAGAATATGCCAATTTGGCTCTCGTCTTCTCCAAAAAGAAGGCGACTCAATTACCACTCTATCAACGGGGGGATAGTGCAATAAATCTCCTGGTAGATGCTCCACTTCCCAGGAGTCACGTGTATCCCCTGTCGCAAGCGGAGACGGCGGCTATGGAGACATACAGTATTTCACAAAAGTGAGTACACCCCTCACATTTTTGTAAATATTTGAGTATATCTTTTCATGTGACAACACTGAAGAAATTACACTTTGTTACAATGTAAAGTAGTGAGTGTACAGCTTGTATAACAGTGTAAATTTGCTGTCCCCTCAAAATAACTCAACACACAGCCTTTAATGTCTAAACCGCTGGCAGCAAAAGTGAGTACACCCCTAAGTGAAAATGTCCAAATTGCGCCCAATTAGCCATTTCCCTCCCCGGTGTCATGTGACTCGTTAGTGTTACAAGGTCTCAGGTGTGAATGGGGAGCAGGTGTGTTAAATTTGGTGTCATCGCTCTCACACTCCCTCATACTGGCTGGTCACTGGAAGTTCAACATGGCACCTCATGGCAAAGAACTATCTGAGAATCTGAAAAAAAGAATTGTTTCTCTACATAAAGGAAAATGAGCTGCAGCACGGTGGCCAAGACCATACAGTGGTTTAACTGGACAGGTTCCACTCAGAACAGGCCTCGACCATGGTCGACCAAAGAAGTTGAGTGCACATGCTCAGCGTCATAACAAGAGGTTGTCTTTGGGAAATAGACGTATGAGTGCTGCCAGCATTGCTGCAGAGGTTGAAGGGGTGAGGGGTCAGTCTGTCAGTGCTCAGACCATACGCCGTACACTGCATCAAATTGGTCTGCATGGTTGTCGTCCCAGAAGGAAGCCTCTTCTAAAGATGATGCACAAGAAAGCCCGTAAACAGTTTGCTGAAGACAAGCAGACTAAGGACATGGATTACTGGAACCATGTCCTGTGGTCTGATGAGCCAAGATAAACGTATTTGGTTCATAAGGTGTCAAGCGTGTGTGGCGGCAACCAGGTGAGGAGTACAAAGACAAGTGTGTCTTGCCTACAGTCAAGCATGGTGGTGGGAGTGTCATGGTCTGGGGCTGCATGAGTGCTGCCGGCGCTGGGGAGCTACAGTTCATTGTAGGGAACCATGAATGCCAACATGTACTGTGACATACTGAAGCAGAGCGTGATCCCTTCCCTTCAGAGACTGGGCCGCAGGGCAGTATTCCAACATGATAACGACCCCAAACACACCTCCAAGACAACCACTGCCTTGCTAAAGAAGCTGAGGGTAAATGTGATGGACTGGCCAAGCATGTCTCCAGACCTAAACCCTATTGTGCATCTGTGAGGCATCCTCAAATGGAAGGTGGAGGAGTGCAAGGTCTCTAACATCCACCAGCTCCATGATGTTGTCATGGAGGAGTGGAAGAGGACTCCAGTGGCAACCTGAGAAGCTCTGGTGAACTCCATGCCCAAGAGGGTTAAGGCAGTGCTGGAAAATGATGGTGGCCACACAAAATATTGACACTTTGGGCCCAATGTGAACATTTTCACGTAGCCTCTTGCGACGAGCAATCCCGGATCCGGGATCGTAATCATAGCCTCAAACGAATTAGCATAACGCAGCGGACATAAATACCCCTAGAAACTTTTCCTATTCATGAAAATCGCAAATGAAATTAAATAAATATATTCAAACACAAGCTTAGCCTTTAATGGCCTTAATGGTTCTGTTTTCCTCGGTTCCCGTGCTGGTCCATCTGGATCCCTCTTTGGCCTTCATAGTGGAGGTGGACGAGTCCGAGGCTGGGATAGGAACCGTGCCCTCTCAGCGCTCGGGCACACCACCGAAGCTCCGTCCCTGTGCCTTCTTCTTGAAGAAGCTCAGCCCGCGGAGCGGAACTATGATGTGGGGGACTGGGAGCTCTTGGCTCTGGTTAAAGGTTTGAAGGCGTGGAGATATTGGCTTGAGGGGGCTAAATACCCTTTCCTCATCTGGACTGACCACCACAACCTGGAGTACATCCAGGCAGCGAGGAGACTGAATCCTCGTCAGGCAAGTTGGGCCATGTTCTTTACCCGTTTTGTGTTTACCCTGTCCTACAGACCAGGTTCCCAAAATGTTAAGGCAGACGCACTATCCCGGCTGTATGACACAGAGGAGCGGCCCATGGATCAGACTCCCATAATCCCGGCCTCCTGCCTGGTAGCACCGGTTGTGTGGGACCTGGACGCAGACATTGAGCAGGCGTTACGTACAGAGCCCGCTCCCCTCCCAGTGTCCCGTCAGGCGTATGTACGTTCCATCTGCTGTCCATGACCAGTTGATCTATTGGGCCCACACGTCACCCTCCTCTGATCATCCGGGGATCAGCCGGACGGTGCGCTATCTGAGCAGGAAGTACTGGTGTCCTATGTTGGTAAAGGTTGTGAGGGTCTATGTTTCCTCCTGCTCAGTGTGCGCCCAGTGTAAGGCTCCTAGACACCTGCCCAGAGGTAAGCTACATCCCTTACCCGTTCCACAACGTCCTTGGTCACACCTGTCGGTCGATTTTCTAACCGTTGTTCCTCCCTCTGCCCGGTCTTCCCCAGTTCACTTCGATAGTCTGGAGGGTGTTCATGGAACGTCTGGGGGTCGCAGTCAGCCTCACCTCAGGTTTTCACTCCGAGAGAAATGGGTAGGTGGAGAGAGTGAACCAGGATGTGGGCAGGTTTCTGCGGTCTTATTGCCAGGACCGGCCGGGGGAGTGGGCGGCGTTCGTGCCCTGGGCCGAGATGGCGCCGAACTCGCTCCGTGACTCCTCCACTAACCTCTCCCCCTTTCAGTGCGTATTGGGGTACCAGCCGGTTCTGGTGCCATGGCATTAGAGTCAGACCGAGGTTCCTGCAGTGGAAGACTGGTTCCGGTGCGCGGAGGAGACATGGGAAGCTGCCCATGTTGATCTCCAGCAGGCCGCGCTGCGCCAAAAAAAACAGCGAAGACCATCACCGCAGTGAGGCCCCGGTGTTCGCACTGGGTCTGGGTTTCGACCTGAAACTTGCCCCTCTGCCTGCCCTGCCGGAAGCTGGGTCTGCGGTTTGTGGGGCCATTCAAAGTCCTGAAGAGAGTGAACGAGGTGTGTTACAGGTTACAGCTTCCCCCCTATTACCGCATTAACCCCTCGTTCCATGTGTCTCTCCTCAAGCCGGTGGGGGTTGGTCCGCTCCAGGAGTCTGAGGTGTGGGTGGTTCCTCCACCTCCGCTGGACATCGAGGGGGCCCCAGCGTACTCTGTCCGTTCCATCCTGGATTCGAGACGTCGGGCGAGGGGCCTTCAGTACCTCGTGGAGAGGGAGGGGTACGGTTCAGAGGAGTGTTGGACCCTGAAATGTTGCGGGAGTTCCACCGTCTCTAGCGGATAGCCCGGTGGCTCGCCCCGAGGCCGGTGTCGGGGGTACTGTCAAGACTTCTACTGAAGTCGGCTCCCCTCCTTGTTCGGGCGGCTCTGTTCCCCCCATGTCTTTGTGTGGGATTGTTTTGTTACGTGTTTTGTATTGACTCGCCTAGCTGTTTTTTTCCCGGGTACTATGTTTCAACCCGGAGGATGTTTGATTGTTAAACATTTTTGCTTATTTGTGACTTTGTTGTGCTTTGCACTTTTGTGTCATGACTCCCACCGCAGTTGGCTCCTCTTCCTGTTCGGGTGGCGCTCGGCGGTCATCGTCACTGGTCTACTAGCTGCCACGATCCCCTTTTCCTTTTCTGTTGGTTTTGTCTTATTGGTTATTGTTTCTTGTTTGGGTTTTGGCCGGTTATGCCCCCCTGCTTTTGTGCGGGCTTGTTTCTCTGTTCGTTTTGTGGATGTGCTATTTTCTTATTTTCTCTGGACTGTTTGGGTCCTGTTTTTGGGCCGGTCATTGTATGAGCCTGGTGTTTTGGCGTGACCTTTTCTGTCACTGGAATAAATATGATTGTCCTAAACCCTCAGCCTGACTCCGCACCCACTACTTCTAGAAGTCGTAACATTTTGCCTTTGGCTGGAGGTTTGTTGGACGCTGTTGGGTCCGTCTGTTGTTTACTTCTGCCGAATAAAGTGTGCACCTGATCACAACTCTGCTCTCCTGCACCTGACTTCAACACCAGTAGCGCATACGCTGACATTTGTGCACAACATTTATGAGAAATAAGCTTTTTGTGAGTATGGAAAATGTCTGGTATCTTTTATTTCACCTCAAACACTTTACATGTTGCATTTATTTTTTTGTTCAGTTTACATAGATCCAGACACATTACAGAAATAGAGATGCGAAATAATGAGTATGAGTGGGGAGTTTATTACAAGTACAATTATTACAAGCTTGTTAGGCTGGTAGCTTATTCTTTAGATGTTTGGGGCTGCTGGTGAACCATGATGTGCAGGCATAATCAAAGTGACACATGACTAGCACACTTGCCAGAGACTTTGTGGTGTTCATAGCTAGGTTTCCATCCAGTTGGTAACAGATTTTCATGTGAATTTTCAAAAATAACTTATTTCCTTTAGGAGAATTTGGCGCCGGACAACATGACAGGGGAGATTTTAATTTACTGAACATTTGATATGCATTCAGATCCAACCTGGCGTAGCCAGCACCATCAATAAATGAGGGATGTTGGCCAAATAAATTACATTTACATGTCCTTAAAAACAGCCGATAACAAATTACAAAAACACAGAGATTTGAGCACTAAATATATCAGGACATTGCATGCAAAGTCCTATAAGCAAGCAAGTTAGACATCGAAGTAGTCAATTCACCATATTCCCTTTCATTGACGTCTAATTTATTTTTGTTTGAATTCTCGATAGCCATCAGCTTGTTTGACTGGAGCCAACTTTATGCCCACTGGTGTGATTGCTAACCTTTTAAACAGCAACACACAGCAAGTTAAGTTTTAATGTCAAATACACAAGTACAGTGAAATACATTTCTTGCAAGCTCTAAACATAAGCAAAATAACACATGAAAAATCTTATATTGCTGAATATGGGATTTATTGTAATTTATACAATTACAAAGTCCCTAACGTTGTAGATTACTGTCAATATCAAGTCTATTCGGACGATTTAGAAACAAAACAGAGTATGCCTTTTCTCCACCAAGAACTGCATTTGCTTGCTATTGTGACATCATGGGGATCTCAGGTATGCAGTTTTTCATCCGTAAGTACTAAAATATTTATCTAAAATATAATCCCCAAAAATAAATACATTGAAAATAGTAATATTTTGTTCATAATAATTCATTTTTTCAAGATAAATGTCACCAATACTCATACACAGCTTACTCACAACTAACCTAATGTAGCAGCCATAAAATAAACGCCTGAGCTGAGTTCCCATATCCGGTTTTCTGGGGAAATGGAAGTAATATCCCATCAAAGGCCAACTCAGAATTCCTCTTTAACAGTTAAGCATCCATATAAATACTAGAAATAACAATAAATGAATAGATTTAAATAAATAAATACTTTCAACTTTCTTGGGATTGGCTTAGTTGCTTGCTTTTGCTGGCTAGCACCTATCACCAAACTATACTTTCTATGTGTTCTGATACGCTGTAGGTTGTAGGCCTACCATTAGTTCCCGTTTTAAATTAAATGACCTATAACATGTAGGCGTACTGGCATATTAAACATTGTAGTAGACCTAATTCTATATGGAATATGTTTATGTTTCATCATCATAATCTGTCCTTGTACTCTTAGATTTAAGTGCTGTGTTTGACACTGTTGACCATGATGTCTTTCTGGACAGACTGGAGAGGTGGGTTGGCCTCTCAGGTCCAGTTCTATATTGGTTTAGGACCTATTTATAACTGGTCAAGAGTTCTTTGTCACCCTTGGTGAACAAAACTCTGAGAAAATACATATCATGTGGTTCCACAACGTTTGATTTTGGGTCTGGTACTGTTCAGTTTATATATGCTACCCCTTGGCACCGTCAGAAAGCACAGAATTGATTTTCACTGCTACGCAGACGATACACAACTTTACATTTCTGTGTCACCAGAGGATTTTAGCTACAGGTATAAATTATTATTTAAATACTTGGTTAGCTCACAACTTCCTCCAGCTAAATCAAGAGAAGAATGAGGTACTTATTGTTGGAGCCAAAGCCCAGAGAGAAAATCTAGCCACACATTTTAATTCACGGGCAATAAAGATAAAACAACCAGGTAAAAAAAAACTATGTTCTTTCAGATTCTGAACTAAATTTCAAATCACACATTAGGAATGTGACCAAAATAGCTTTTTTACCATGTGAGAAACATTGCCAAGGTGCGCCTGTTTCTCACTCAGGCTGATAGAGAGACTCATCCATGCTTTTATTTCAAGCAGGCTTGACTACTGTAATGCTACAACTGTAATGGTCAACTGCAAAACATACAGAATGCTGCATCACGGCTACTGACCAAGACCAGACGGAGAGTACACATTACACCAATTTTTAAGGTCTCTGCGCTGGCTGTCTGTGAGTTTTAGAATTCATTTTAAGATTCTTCTATTGGTTTTTAAATCTATCCACGATTGTGCACCTCAATACATGTTAGACATACTTTTATGTTAAGGCCCTCAGGTCCAATGACACTGGCATTTTAACTATCCCAAAGCCTAGGACCAAGAAGCGTTCCATGTCTGAAATGTGCTATTTAAATAAAGCTTGATTTGATTTGATAACCCGAGTATTTTCTTGTAGGCTTCTTACATTGTAAAACATTTAATAAAGTGACTTCAGCTCAACTTACTTATTTTTTTCTTCGAAGAAGACGCACAAATATTTCGGGTTTCAGCATGATTCTCATAAGAATCCATCCCGTAAACAGTGCGCACTCGTGCAGAATTTGCGTCCTAGAATTAAAAAGCACGGAAACCAATAGTTATATACCCACTAGCTACTGTGCTATAGTGAAAAATGAACAAAATACAATATTCCGTCTTATGACTATATACAAATGACTAATATGCTCTAATAAGCCTGTCACGGTCAGACTTTCACAGGTGTAATAGTTGGGGTTTGTTTCCAGACCAGCTGGAAAAGATCCAACGTGAACGCGCACACAATTTATATTCTTAAAACCAGGTGTACAACGGCAAGTGTCCTGTCCTCTTATCCCACCATTGCATTCATTATACGGGGGCTGGGAGGGGGGTTTAGGGAATGCACGTTCCACGGGTCGTCGGAGGGAGATTGGGGGGTCTCCCTGGAGATGTTGCGTCCCTCAGGGAGTTCAGCCTCCTGGTCCATCTCCAAGGTGTCATCCAGCTCCGGCATAGCCCGGGAGTCCTCATCCTCCTCCGTCTGCCCCAGCATGTTGTACGGATCTGAAGGGTCAACCACCCGGTTTCTCTTCTCCCGGTGCAAGAGGCGCTCCAGTGGCACCGTGTTCTTCTCCGATAGGAAGAGGGAGGTTTGCGGTAGATTCTGACCCACCGTGAACACTTGCTTTATCCCTTCCAAGTTGAGCAGAATACCAGTTCTGCAAGAGTAGTACACGTCGCGGTGGTTTTCCAATAACTTGTGGTTAAAAAGACAGTCTTCCTTGTGGCAAACAGTCTGTAAACAGATACATTTAGGTAAAAACTGCAATTTAGAAACGTATATCCATTAACTTAATTGTTTAAGTGTTGCTTGAGTGCTAAACACAAGAACGATTCGACCAGTGTAAAACAAAACAAAAAAGGATAAGATATAGGCTGTGTGTTTGGATAAAAGTGGTCTGAAATCCGTGCGTAAAAGCGCATTAAGTTCAAATGAGGAAAAAGTGCCATTCAATTATCTCACGAGTCTTATTCTAAATGTTAAGAAAACATGTATTTCAGTTCCATGGATAATGAAAATTGGCCTTTACTTACAGAGCTGAAGGGGTTTCCCAGGGCATCCATGCAAAGGTAGCGGTTACTTTTGACTCCAAGTATCGCCACGCGCTCTCTTGTTTCCGCCTTCAATACAATCACACCTGTTGACAAAATGAATTGTGTTAGCCTATAGAAGCAGATTAAAGACAACGACTTAAGACCAAATTTCAATCAAAAAGAAACGACAAAAATGTAATAAGAACTTACTGTATGAGCTTCGAAGTGTAGTTTTGCGCACGTGGCCATTTAAACGGATCTCAAGGTAGAAATTGTTCACGTCTGAAGACGTCTGCAGGTGTACGTATCTTCTCGGATTCCCCCAGTTGGATCCCAGGAGAGGTGATGGGTTTGGAAGGGCATCCACAAGTCTAAATCCCTGAAGAACAGCCAGTAAGAGCACAAGGACGGCGTCCGTCATCCCAGATGTCTTGGTTATTTCCATATTTTCCCCAAAGAACACAGAAAATGTATCACAGAGATTCGGATTTAGCTGTAAGTTCTGCCGCAAACTGTTTGCAAACTTCAGCTGATCTGATGGTCCAAAGTTTGAGAACGGCTCTATTTAAAGGGACCCAAATGCCACTCCTGCTCACATCCTTTAGCCTACGCAGCGCTCGCCCCCAACGCAGATGTGGGTCTTTCTCTTCGCGGAAGGAAGGGGGTGCAACTCCACCTGACTGTTTGTCAATAGGTATTGGTCACCAAATAACGTAGTAGTCTCATTGAGCAATGTCTGTACAAAAGTGACGTCTTTTTTTTCACGCATTAAAACGTTCACAATCAGGATCCTTGGACTCATGTACCCTCTGTCATTTCAGTGTGCGAAATATACCCCTCTATCCAGTAAGCATATTATAATTACCTATTAACCATATTTTTTGGAGGTATAGAAAAAAAACAATAAGTCAAGGTTAAGCCCTTTATTGGGTCTAGTTTTACCCATTTTATAAGGCTAAAGATAATCTATACAACCAATTCCCAAGGTTTCCAGCCCCTAATCTATACAACCTATTCTCAACACCATTCTAATGTTTTGAAAACGTAATTTTATGATAGTAATTGAACATTATGGTACAATCTGTTTGTATTAAATGATACGACAACATCTTAGACTCAGATACATATTTGACCATTTAAAAACACATATCTAATGTAGTGCTGTATTTCTATTTAACATGTTCTCTTTAATTATAAAAACATAAATCCATGCCTAAATAATACTAATTAAGCTCCAAATTAACATTACACTGTGTGTATATGTGACGATGAGCTGCCCCCTTAAATAACTTATGGTTGTTGGTGCCGACTGTCCATCACAAACAATTCCACCATTACAGAGTTTGACCAGCAGAGGGAACCACAAGGTAATCTATGCGACAATGTGGACGGCACAGGGGGTCCTAGTGTCGGACCAAATACAAATAAAATGACCAGCCATAACTATCTTATTTCATATATGTAGAATATAGCACTTACACATTCATTTAATTATTCTGTTTCTATGTTTTATGTACTTGGTCTTTTTAAGCACCTGACTAAATTAATTTCCCCCTGGTGGGACAATATAAAGTTGATCAAATCTAATCTTCAGACATGATGATTTCATCTTAGACACTTTTCCAAGCATGAACTACTGCAGATTTGCCTTTGTTGTTGGTGCTTCAACATAAGTGTTAGCATTCTATAAGGGGGTTCCGGGGTAACATTTTGCAGAGCAGTGCCCCTGAACCTTAAAATAGTAGATCACCTTAAGTATTGCAATAGGCTGTAGAGGGCACAGTGCACTGGTCAGTGTGCATTACACACTATATGTTTGGTAAGTCACTCATCTTTGTGTGGGAGGTGCTAGGAAGAGATCAAGTTGATCTCTCCTAGGTGACGTGTACATTATTCTCTGTCACCTTTAACAAAGCCATCCAGCCCCGGACTCAATAAGAAACCAAGAAAACAACAAGTATAAAACAAACGTTTATTGGTATCTCAGGAATACAGTAGAATGCTGTGCACAGCACATACGTACAAAAATAAAAGGAAAAACATTTTCAATATATTAGTATTCTTACGTAGCCTCATCAGTTTTTCAGAAATAAATGATTGCAGAAGTCTACTATTTTACAATCGTCATAACAAATTAAAACTAAGGCAGAAGGTGAGGTATATGTTAACAGAGAGAAGGGGCATAGGTGGAAGCTCACTCCCCTTAGTGCAGGGGTACAAAACCACGAGAACGAAAGTTTTGCCGAAACACACAAGGGAAACACATGCAGACACACTCCCAATCAAGCTTGGTGGGCTTCAGACAGCTTTAAGAGTTAGCGGAGCATGATAACAGGATGCCTTCTCTGCTGAAGTTCATTGACGCATTTCACAAATCATTTTCAAAAAGAACTAGAATTTATTGCGGTCGTATGTTTTGGTCAAGTCTGATAGGGAACAGAATATCAACCGGTAATCTTTAGGCTTCCAGCTTTTAGTTGCCTCACTATCCCGTTACCATGCTCAGACATAGGAAAGACAGCATTTTATAAGCTATTAAGATAGCAAACTTTCACTTTTCACAAGCAGCACTACTTTCAATATTTTCAAGATCTCTGATAAGGTGCACCTTTGACATCTTGTTGACTTTGAGGGAGGGTGTGCAAGACTCACACACACACACACACACACACACACACACACAGACACACACACACACACAGACACACACACACACACTTCACACCCTGGTATGTTGACATGAGGATTTAGCTGTTAAATGAACTCACATTGAACTTATTAAATACATATTTGCCTCACTTTTATCAGAACAATGTATCTGATTATTATTTTTTTCGTTTTAACTTTTACCCATGTCAAAAACTATCCCAGAATGTTTTCATGTAATACCACATGCAGTCAAAGCGGCAATAAGTCTTTAGTCTGATCTCTGAGAACACTTTTTAACCAATAGACAAACAACAGGATTTACTTCCAGTACATAGATCCTCATTACAACATGTTAGGAAAAGGAGATTTGATCCAGGCCACAATACCGTGTGACAGATTCATTGCATGTCCATAATAATCCATCCTAAAAAAGTAAGTTCCTGTTGCACACCACTAGTAAGTGTACAGGTAGGTAGGTGCTGCCCTTTAGAGAAAGCTTCCATCAATCCTGAAAATAACCTCAACGGACTCTTGTAAACTGTGGAAATTGTTTAACAGTTACTCTGCAATATGAAACTCCCTTGCAATACTCCAATGTGCCACTAAAATCTTTAAATAACCGCTCCAAGACCTCTCTGTAAAGACTGTGAAAGTGTAAGGGAAGGGTTGTTTTAGATAGGATTGGAAGCTCTTGTCCACAGTCTTTTGATATCAGAACCTTGGTTCTCAGGCAGAGCCAGGTGATTCCTGAAGAGCAGTTGGTTGGTTGACGTCACAGTGGCCCACAAGGCCTGCTGTAGAGACAGAGAACTGGGAGGATAGAGACTTGCAGTGACTTTGCTCTTTGTCTCAAGTACTGCATCAAGTCTGCAGAGGTCCCCTCCCTGGAAGTATTTGGATGTAGGCTACGCACAAGTGTGTGAGGGAAGGGGTGTGAGAGGAGCAAAAATGAAATCTGCATTCACATTAATGCAGGGTAGATGCATCAAACCAAGTGTTTGAACTTCGCCAAGAGAAATTAAAGACATAACTCAAACAACTGTAGATCTCAGACACATGTATTCTCAGCCAGGTAATCAGATATGAAAAGTGACAATGACAGTTGTATATATATTTTTTCAAAGCTACAGTCTATGATTCAAAAAACAAAACACTGCCGAGCCACTAGTTTTTATAGTTTTAACCTATTTTTACAATTACATTGCTCACAAACAGTGGAATAGACCAAGCTTATATTTTGGGTTCTGATGGGGTAAGACTGTTTAACTAAGGTCATGAGGCATTTCTATGTTATATTCTTTAAGAATAAATGGCTATAAAGGCTCATTACATTACATTTGAAGTCCAAAACTGGATGCACCAATCACAGACTGTAGCTTTAAAGCCACGTTTATAAGGGCAATTAAGGACAAGATGGAATCTTGGAGACCACTGATGGTCTTTCTATGGAGACCATTCAAACAGTGCATAAAGAATTCCATAAATAAATAATCAACCCAGCACAGCCCTGTATGTCCCTTTAAAACCAATCAACTAGCTTTACATCAAATTCATTGCAAATGAATCAAATAGAGTGATAACACTATCAAATAGAGACAAACATTGATTTGATGGGAGGTGACCCAAATAGCAGACCACCCTGGACACAGAGTCAGGGTCAACACTGGTCCATGACTCTGACCGTGAACTTAAAAAGGACTAAAGCAGAAGAGGAATCTCCTGGGTTACTGCTGGAATCCCAAGGTCCCTCCAGCCCCATGGGGTTTCACAGGGGTATCTGAAGACCGGGGTGGTACTGGTTAAAGGGGAGTATGTGGGGAACAGCCAGTCATCCTGGATGAGACACATTCTTGTAGGCGATTCAACAAACAGAGACAGCAGGCCGCATCCCATAAGTCTTTCCTAGGTTAAAATAGTCCTGCTCCTCCTCGGCTCCACCAAAGAGAACATTCCCAGAGGGTGACTTGGGGTCGGGTAGAATGAGAAGCCTCAGTTTTCAAGTAAGCAGCAGAGGAAAGAACACTATCAACTATGAGGCACTGCACTGTCCTTCAGTCCAGTGCTGCACATTGACTCCAGGAACTGAGCCTCCCGTAATTACATTTAAAACCATCCAACTACCGCTTCCAACAACTTTCTGCCACTGCAATGGTGCTGCAGAGCACACTGATCTGGGATTTCACCAAACACATTAACAAACAACTAAATAAATAATAATGTATGGGAACGATTCTCACCAACATAAAAGACATCAGGCACCATCATGGATGGTCACTGTGCAACCTGAACTACGCAACTTGTTCCTGGTTCTTTTTTTCTGTTTCACATTTGTCAATATTTACATCATTTTCCATTGGCTTAATAGACGTGTTTATGTATGGCGATGCACAAAAGCTTGCAATTTTACATTTCACACACTCACCCAAAGCCAAACGCTAAAGCTTTTGGATATGTCAGCAGTGTCCCAGTTTGTGAGCAGATACATGTTCTATTGTGCATTCTTATGCTAGTCCCTTTTTCAGTTCATTTCAAGCCATGACGCAAAGGAGCTCTGAGACAAAGGAGGTTTAAATCCAGTCTGTAACACATAACTGCCCCACCATGTTTAAATAAACTTGTGGAGAGACTAGAGTCTCACATGGCGGTTAAACTTCTACTGTGGGTGGGCAACTGAGTTTCTCTACCTCCCCACACTCATGGCTGAGTTCTCCTCTAGTCTTCTCTCTGTGTACCAGAGTGTATATTACTTAATCGATCTAATAACAGAAAAAGAAAATAAACCAGAGATAGACCTGCCCCCCCCCCCCCCCCCCGACGCCCTCCTTAGAGTGTCAGCCCTATTTCTGACTACAGTGGGTGTCTCTTACATGCAAGTTTAAGGGGGCCACAAGTGGGAACACCAAGGCACCTTCACATCGTGCAGCAAGGGAAGTGCATTTAAGAAGTCTCGTTCTCAATCCCCCTTTTTGCTTGAAAATAGCAAACCAGCAAGTGCTCAAAGGTCTCAGAAAAAGGATAAACTAAACAGGTATTTCCTTGAGCATACAGTAACTCCATGCATCTCTTTATCCAGTCAAGTGGTTCTCTGAGGTAATAAAAAGTATCCATTTCACTCCTAAAAGCTAAGGATATTAGTCATCCACCCCGAAGACGGGGTGAAGCAGCCCCAGTATCTGTGAGTTAGAGATGTCTTTAACGCCCAGGAAGCTCCGATTCAAACTTCCATTAGACAGCTATGCAAGCGTTATAATGTCAAAATATGTTTGTTATGGAGTTTGACTGAGCAAATATATAGTTTGGCTGAGCAACTATCTTAATTTACTCAAGTTACGACCAGTATGTACTTCCAGAAAAGGTGTTGAGAAGCAACAGAAAAATGCCTATTCAGCACATCCAATCACTCATTAATGCCACGCACAGGTCCAAAGTCTACAACGTCTCAATATATTGGAGGTGCGAAATAGGAAAAAAATGTTAGTTGCTTGTAAATCTTTTGTTTGTCCTTTTTTGGAAGTCCACACCGGATGTAACGGGATTAAATGACGATCGTTTCTCAGCTGAAAGTATTTTGACATTATAACACTTGCAGATCTGTCTAATGGGAGTTTGATTTGGAGCTTCCTGGGAGTTCGAAAGAAGACACGTCAATACTCATCATCGACATCTCTAACGCACAGATACTGGGGCAGGGTGAAGCGTACTTCCATTATGGCACGCATCAAAGTAAAGTGAAGACTAGCAAAGCCTTTACACTCCTCAATCGATAATGATATGTGATAAGCAGCAAATAATGACACATACATAAGTTCTAATACAAAGGTAGCTATCCAAATATACATATATAAAGATAATAAATACTTGTGTAGTTTTTGCAGTCCTTTTGTAATGGTGTATATGTATACTGTGTAATTCTATATTACCTGGGAGAACATCCACATGTGCAAATTAGTGAGTTATTGCCAACTTCGATCATAATAATCGTGGGAGGAAGTGTGTGACAGTCATGGCGGTGGTTGCCTTGTTGCCTCTCTTTGCGCGGCCATGTTTGCTGAGGGCAATGTAGGAGCCCTTGTAAACCGAAGACTCGTAGGCATTATAGTTGTTTGGCAGCAAGGTCTCCTTGAACTTGCACTCGTCCCGGAAGAATTTCTAAAAATGGCAAATGGAGAGACAAGGTCAACAAAAATCTCAAGTTAGGAGGACCACAGGATGAACATTACACTACAAGCGTGCTTTGGCAAAAGCTTAGATGGATGGCATAGTTTCTCTTGCTGCACCAGACCACATGACACAGTTCAGTAGACAAATATTGTTGGGGAACATTTGAAATGGATCATATTTTGCTCATTATTAAAGGGGCAGTGCATTCAAAAATCTAATTTCCAGTTTTTGTAATGATATTTCCAAACTATGAGGTTGAAATAACGCTCTGAAATTGTGAAAATTATGATAATGTCCTTTTAGTGTAAGAGCTTTTGGAAAAAAAACGGCTAGAATTTCAGCCTGTTAAGGTGGGATGGAGTTTTTGGCCCACAGCATGACATCATAATCTGATCTGGTTATTCTGACCATTTTTGTTTGCATATGTATCCTCCTACTGTGAAGGGGTAAACGGGTCAGGCTCTATAGTCTAAACGATCCTATCCACCAATCATGGTTGTTTATGTAAATATATTTAAATTTGTATCAACCCACCTACATGATCAGACTTAATTTCAATGGCAAAAGTGAAGTAAATTATAAAAAACATATTTTGAGTTATTTTCCAAGAAATAGACATACAGTGATAATTAAAAATCTTAATTAAAAAGACTGCATGCTGGCTTTAAATGACCACTTCAAACTTCTAAAACCATATGCTCTATATGCTTTCTGTTGTAAAGCAGTCATTCATATTCAATAATTCCCAAGTTGTATAGTAATCATTTTTTTGACAATTTTTCACTTTTCATGATTCAAGTATTGGGTTTTCTGCCAATCTAACATAAACATACAGACAATAAACTATTTCAAGAGTTTTCAAAATACAGAGGAAACAGAGGACTGGACTAAATGTGGTTAAAAAGAGTACAGACACTCCTTGTTCATCAACATCATGATGAATCATTGCCTGCTGATTTACAGTGTCTCGTCAAGCTGAACATATTAAATACATTTCAGAAAGTTGTAGATCTCCACCACTGCAATAGATTTGGATGTTTCCTGCAGCTAAACACTACACAGTTCAGTCAGTTTCTCAACCCAGAAGGCCAACATCGCGAGACTTCCGGAAGCCCTTGCGAGGTCAATGAGAGAAGTGAAAAAAAATCTTACTTAGTTTTTAATTTTCTCGAAATCTGACACTTCCATGTTGTAATTTTTGTCAAAAACAACTTTATATCAAAGGAGTGCCTTTGATTGGTGGCCTGCACATGCGCAGTTCGACACCGAATGACCATTAGTACCGATTATGTGTTTCTGCGCATGAGTTTAGCTAGCCGACGTTGCCATGACATCACCTACAAGCCTGATAGGGGATTTCTATTGGAGATGCAGTTTCTACATACAGTAAAACTTAAATTAATAGCCAGAGCGGTTTATTTGCTTCAATCACCGAACACAACTGGCGCATACATTATAACACTTGCAGATCTGTCTAATGGGAGTTTGAATTGGAGGCTTCCACTTGAGCAAGGAATCTATTGCTCAATAACATGTTGAAAAGACTACCACACTTTATTGTGACCAGTATGACCAGTATAAACATTATAATAACACATCCATTGCAGATCAGACTTGCAATTTCAGCTTCAGCATCTTTCTCTCACTCTTTGTATCCATTGTAATTGAGGCGACCATGTCAACCCACACTGCAGTCTCATCCATAGCAATACTGTTGCTCTCCTGTATCTTCTATTGCGCAATCTTTACCATTTGCACTGAAGTTCACTTGCAAACAATGTATTTAGAACCATCGTTTATTTGAAGCATGCCCGGCTATTAAAAGGAACAGGCAGTTATTTGAGACTGCATTTAATTTAAGTTTTATGGCATCTTCATACTCAACCATCGTTGACTGCAGGACAAAAGCAGGGTGCAGTTTTATAGGCTAAAATGTCAGACTCTAATGTTTGCCAATTCAGACCAATTTACAACAGTAGGCAAACACTGTGGTGCAATATTTTCATTCAACAATGGGCCATAAAATCAATCTTGATATAATCAATGCTAAAACTCCTTCACTTTAGATTAGTAGTCCTACCATGAAAGTTGATTGATTCCTTCAATAAATAACTTCAGACATTCAACTGCCAGAAAAGCAATTAGATGATTGATGGACTATTAGGCTAATGTTAACTAACGATTTCAATAAGCATCGGTTATATCGTCTTATTCAACAGATCATATTTCAATAATACTTATATGTTTGTTATCGTTTACAAAACCCATTTCCATTATTCTACACGGGCTACAGAAAGACCATACTGAAACAAGTTATACCCTGGGCAATTGGGAATTATGAATAATTTATAATGGATTCATTCCGTGCTTCATGAACGCTCCCATCAGTGAGGTAATATTTGATTCACAGAGAACAAAATAATGCAGAGGCTCTACTTAACGAAACAAATTCTTCATAAAATATCATTTGTAAAAACATATTAACAAAGAATTTAGCTAATCTCAAACACATTGCGTTTTTCTCCATCTCTCTTAGAAACAGCATGCCCGGCAATAGAGGGAAATACAATTGCGCACACCTACCGTTCCATACAACCTTCCTCTGCTGTTCATTGCGACAAACAGCTCACTTCTCACCCCATACATACTTAGCACTCCTATCTCCACCGTAGAGATCTCTATTAGACCTAGTCAAACAAAGCATGGTGTTATACAGAGGAACCTTGTCAAATTGACATTGTATCAATGCGTTTGATTACAGTGGAACAAAGGCGTGCATGATGCAGCGGTGGGTGTAACCTTGTAGGTGGCTACTCTGCATGCATCGTCTTTGTTCTGTATCATTTGTGGAGCAATGCTGTTCATTTCCTATTGCCCAAATAAATATATATCATAACTGCACTTTCTGACGTGCAAGGCAATCCTCTTCTGGGCCACAGAAGGAGCCAGTGTAAAAATAAGTTGGCGTCTATATTGGTCCAAGCATTCATGTCATGTTTTGGCCTGGGAAGATATTTAGCACTGACTGATACAAGGTTTTTTAATAGATTTGTCTTTGCTTTGAGAGACATTCAATGTTGTCGACCCCAATGATTAAATATCATGCAAGACCGACAAGGAGCTCTCAAGTCGCCTTTACTTGGGACCGCTCATATTATATGTTCTCTATTGAATTACATTTCAGGATGCGACTCACTGTACTGGTTCTCATTATGTACACCGTTTATCCTGCCGTCAGGGAGGATCTGCAGGTGAAATCCAATGCCCACATTGCAGTAAAGTCGCCGCACTCTCTTGATGCCCAGCAAATAGTCACTCTCCCAGTTCATGTCCGATTTCGACCCAGAGATTCCCAGAACAGAGCGGGAAAAGAGGGTCTCCCACCTTTGCTCCAATAAAGTTGCATTAGTCCTGCTTGGAATCGGATATGATGACACAATCCCCAATAGAGACCCCAAGAGAACAATTGCAGTCAACGTCCAGTGCGTGCTTGCCTCGTTGCACATACCGATGAAGAACCTTTGCGCAATGGCCATCCAGTTTACCTTCGGGGCACGTGGTCAAAGTTAATGGCCCTAAAAATACCTCTCTTCTTGTTTTTCTTCCTTCGGCATGGCGGTAAAGGCTTATTTTTGGAAGGCAGGTCAGGTCTTCTGGCATGAAATGACAGCCCGAAAGAGGAGTAGAGAAAGGAGAGAGTGTGACAGAGCTTGAGGTGGTGGTGATGATCATCTTTTGCAGCTCCGCGCCTCTCTCGATAGGCAACGCTGGCTGTGGAGAATACCACTCACCAAAAACCTATTTCACCTTGCCAGGCACTAGCATTCTTATATGACATCACTCTGACTTCATTGCTGCCCGTCGAAGTGAGGGAGGGGAGAGAGGAAGTAAAAGTTGCAACCCAGCAAGTGTATGCAGCAAGCGCTGAGCTGCAAGAGAGTAAGTGCAGCCGCTGTCATCTCACATGTGAGATGGGGCAGGGGGAGAGGAGTTTCATTGGATAGAGTTGAGCAATCATGGGATGCGATGGGGTACTTTGACCGAGCCCAAATTGGGACGCTGGTCATATGTCTGACAGGCTGCTTCCTTATTTAGAATGAAGGTGTAAAAACAGTCCAGTAGTCACCGGAGAGCAATGGCAATCCTGTCCGCCACTTCCTTCGCTGTTTGTTCAGGAAGTTTACACAACAACACATTTCGGAATGCCTGGACATATTTCTTATTATTATTTCGGAATGTCTGGAAAGTTTATTATATAGAGAATGCACTTGTCACCGATTAAAAAAGGAAAACCTATATTAACATGTCACAGGAATGTGAGTGATTTATCTGTCTCCGGGTTCCCTCACCCCCTCAAACTTCGGGATACTGGAAAACGCGGTGTTATTATCAGCCTTGAACAGACTACATATGCCGCGGGGAATGCCCATACGTCAGAGAGTGCCATGCTACGTGGTTCCCCAAGTGCTCTGGGTGCCAAGGAGCACAAGTCAAGTCATACCTTGGCAACCACTAAGAGGGGCGCTGTTGCTGATACACAAACAACAGTTATATGAAAGCATTGCTTTGCTTTGGCAACATTTTCAATTTGAAAAGACAAAGCTCTTTTGTCAGCTTTTGTCAGCTATATAATTCATATCTGTACATTTCTTAAAATCAGAATGTAGACTGGTTTCCATGAGAAATAAGATTTTAGCCTGTAACATTGCATTAACATGTTATTAGCAAATATTGCATTGTATTTGTATAGGTCTACAGGAATGGAGTTGAGTAGCCTGCTTTTTGTAATTCCAGAAGTGGATATGGACTGTTATTCTATTTGTGAAATAACATAAAACACTCCATTACTATACAATAAGCAATGACTGTTGTTAATGTTGTAACTTCCAAAAATGATTGCTATAAAAATTCTAAATGGGACAGTTGAAGTGGGGTACCAAAGAGTCAGAGCATTCCAATAATTTTCACAATTATACAGTTCAAGTGAAAGGGGAACAGTAGAATAGGCAAGCATGGCAAAGAGTTTATTCAGCAGGCCCTCAGTCTGCACAGAGGCCAACAAACAGTTACAGAGGCCAACAAACACTTACAGAGGCCAACAAACAGTTACAGAGGTCAACAAACAGTTACAGAGGTCAACAAACAGTTACAGAGGTCAACAAACAGTTACAGAGGCCAACAAACAGTTACAGAGGCCAACAAACAGTTACAGAGGTCAACAAACAGTTACAGAGGCCAACAAACAGTTACAGAGGCTAACAAACAGTTACAGAGTCCAACAAACCGTCACAGAGGCCAACAAACAGTTACGGAGGCCAACAAACAGTTAGGGAGGCCAACAAACAGTTACAGAGGCCAACAAACAGTTACAGAGGCTAACAAACCATCACAGAGACCAACAAACAGTTACGGAGGCCAACAAACAGTTAGGGAGGCCAACAAACAGTTACAGAGTCCAACAAACCGTCACAGAGGCCAACAAACAGTTAGGGAGCCCAACAAACAGTTAGGGAGGCCAACAAACAGTTACGGAGGCCAACAAACAGTTAGGGAGGCCAACAAACAGTTAGGGAGGCCAACAAACAGTTAGGGAGGCCAACAAACAGTTACGGAGGCCAACAAACAGTTACAGAGGCCAACAAACAGTTACGGAGGCCAACAAACAGTTACAGAGGCCAACAAACAGTTACGGAGGCCAACAAACAGTTACGGAGGCCAACAAACAGTTACGGAGGCCAACAAACAGTTACGGAGGCCAACAAACAGTTACGGAGGCCAACAAACAGTTAAAGAGGCCAACAAACCGTTACAGAGACCAACAAACCGTTACAAAGGCCAACAAACAGTTACAGAGGTCAACAAACAGTTACAGAGGTCAACAAACAGTTACAGAGGCCAACAAACAGTTACAAAGGCCAACAAACAGTTACAGAGGTCAACAAACAGTTACAGAGGCCAACAAACAGTTACAGAGGCCAACAAACAGTTACAGAGTCCAACAAACCGTCACAGAGGCCAACAAACAGTTAGGGAGGCCAACAAACAGTTAGGGAGGCCAACAAACAGTTACAGAGGCCAACAAACAGTTACAGAGGCTAACAAACCATCACGGAGGCCAACAAACAGTTACGGAGGCCAACAAACAGTTAGGGAGGCCAACAAACAGTTACAGAGACCAACAAACCGTCACAGAGGCCAACAAACAGTTAGGGAGGCCAACAAACAGTTAGGGAGGCCAACAAACAGTTAGGGAGGCCAACAAACAGTTATGGAGACCAACAAACAGTTAGGGAGGCCAACAAACAGTTCGGGAGGCCAACAAACAGTTAGGGAGGCCAACAAACAGTTAGGGAGGCCAACAAACAGTTACGGAGGCCAACAAACAGTTTCGGAGGCCAACAAACAGTTACGGAGGCCAACAAACAGTTACGGAGGCCAACAAACAGTTACGGAGGCCAACAAACAGTTACGGAGGCCAACAAACAGTTACGGAGGCCAACAAACAGTTACGGAGGCCAACAAACAGTTACAGAGGCCAACAAACCGTTACAGAGGCCAACAAACCGTTACAGAGACCAACAAACCGTTACAAAGGCCAACAAACAGTTACAGAGGTCAACAAACAGTTACAGAGGTCAACAAACAGTTACAAAGGTCAACAAACAGTTACAGAGGTCAACAAACAGTTACAGAGGTCAACAAACAGTTACAGAGGTCAACAAACAGTTACAGAGGCCAACAAACAGTTACAGAGGCCAACAAACCGTTACAGAGACCAACAAACCGTTACAAAGGCCAACAAACAGTTACAGAGGTCAACAAACAGTTACAGAGGTCAACAAACAGTTACAAAGGTCAATAAACAGTTACAGAGGTCAACAAACAGTTTCGGAGGCCAACAAACAGTTACGGAGGCCAACAAACAGTTACGGAGGCCAACAAACAGTTACGGAGGCCAAAAAACAGTTACGGAGGCCAACAAACAGTTACAGAGGCCAACAAACAGTTACAGAGTCCAACAAACCGTCACAGAGGCCAACAAACAGTTACGGAGGCCAACAAACAGTTAGGGAGGCCAACAAAAAGTTACAGAGGCCAACAAACAGTTACAGAGGCCAACAAACCATCACAGAGGCCAACAAACAGTTACAGAGGCCAACAAACAGTTACAGAGTCCAACAAACCGTCACAGAGGCCAACAAACAGTTACGGAGGCCAACAAACAGTTAGGGAGGCCAACAAAAAGTTACAGAGGCCAACAAACAGTTACAGAGGCCAACAAACCATCACAGAGGCCAACAAACAGTTACGGAGGCAAACAAACAGTTAGGGAGGCCAACAAACAGTTACAGAGACCAACAAACCGTCACAGAGGCCAACAAACAGTTACGGAGGCCAACAAACAGTTACGGAGGCCAACAAACAGTTACGGAGGCCAAAAAACAGTTACGGAGGCCAACAAACAGTTACAGAGGCCAACAAACAGTTACAGAGTCCAACAAACCGTCACAGAGGCCAACAAACAGTTACGGAGGCCAACAAACAGTTAGGGAGGCCAACAAAAAGTTACAGAGGCCAACAAACAGTTACAGAGGCCAACAAACCATCACAGAGGCCAACAAACAGTTACAGAGGCCAACAAACAGTTACAGAGTCCAACAAACGGTCACAGAGGCCAACAAACAGTTACGGAGGCCAACAAACAGTTAGGGAGGCCAACAAAAAGTTACAGAGGCCAACAAACAGTTACAGAGGCCAACAAACCATCACAGAGGCCAACAAACAGTTACGGAGGCAAACAAACAGTTAGGGAGGCCAACAAACAGTTACAGAGACCAACAAACCGTCACAGAGGCCAACAAACAGTTAGGGAGGACAACAAACAGTTAGGGAGGCCAACAAACAGTTAGGGAGGCCAACAAACAGTTATGGAGACCAACAAACAGTTAGGGAGGCCAACAAACAGTTACGGAGGCCAACAAACAGTTACGGAGGCCAACAAACAGTTTCGGAGGCCAACAAACAGTTACGGAGGCCAACAAACAGTTACGGAGGCCAACAAACAGTTACGGAGGCCAAAAAACAGTTACGGAGGCCAACAAACAGTTACGGAGGCCAACAAACAGTTACGGAGGACAACAAACAGTTACGGAGGCCAACAAACAGTTACGGAGGCCAACAAACAGTTACAGAGGCCAACAAACAGTTACGGAGGCCAACAAACAGTTACGGAGGCCAACAAACCGTTACAAAGGCCAACAAACAGTTGCTGTTGATGTGCCCTTGGGGAGGGCGCTTGGCCCTGGGTGCCTCTGTGGGTCGCTCTGGATGGGGGTGTCTGCTAGATGATTGGAATGTAATGTACATTTTGAATGGCTTCACTACAGGTAGATTGTATGTTGGAAAATTCAACAACACAAAAAAAACAGTTACATAGGCGCTTTGCAATCTTCACTCATTAATCTATATGAGCTGCCTGTGCACAGCGCTGTTCAGTGACCGCGGTGCTGAATCAGCGATTTTCTGTTTTCTTTCCACTGATTGCTGTGTTGTCCATGGTTCCGAATGTTTGGCTGCACTGTTCCGTTTAGTTCGTTCTGATCGAGGTACTGTCCATGGTGCTGAATGTTTGACCGTACTGTTCTGTTTTGTTCATGCTGATCGGGGTAGGCCTACTGTCCATGGTGCTGAATGTTTGAGCGTGCGCTGTTCTGTTTACTTCGTGCTGATTGGAGTCCTGTCTGTGGTGCTGAATGTTTGAGCATGCACTGTTCTGTTTACTTCATGCTGATCGGGGCTCTGTCCATGGTGCTGAATGTTTGCGCGCCGCGGTATTAGGGGGTATTAATATGCATTGATGCATCGCCTAGCCATGCTAGCTTTGTCCAGAGTGGCTCGTCATGTGGTTTCTACCAAGCAGCAGACAACATGCTAGGTAGTGCTCGGTATCAACAGCCAATCCGGTAGGGGCTTTAAGCTATAGTGAGCTTCGATTGGTCAATAGCCCCGCAATATTGCTGAGTACTTGCATAAAGTTCAATTTTCCCCAACTTAAGTCCCGCCTTGGTCACGCTCCCTCGCCTACTTTGCTTCTCATCACTTTTCTTCCATTGAAAAGGAATGAATTACGTTGTTTCATCGCCCCACATCGTCTTCATTTAACACGGGCCATTAGTGCACAACAATGGTCGTCACTATCTGGCCAAGAAGCCCTGGTTTCTTAAAGTCTGATTTTGAACCTAACCCTAAAACAAATTCTTTACACATACATTTTGACGATGTTGCCAAATTTGACTTTGCAGCTTGGCCATAGTGGGAACCCACAACAATGGATTCCTGCAAGCTAGTTAGAGCAAATCAAATGTATGTATATAGCCCTTCTTAGATCAGCTGATATATCAAAGTGCTGTACAGAAACCCAGCATAAACCCCAAACAGCAAGCAATGCAGGTGTAGAAGCACAGTGGCTAGGGAAAACTCCCTAGAAAGGCCAAAACCTAGGAAGAAAACTAGAGAGGAACAAGGCTATGAGGGGTGGCCAGTCCTCTTCTGGCTGTGCTGGGTGGAGATTATAACAGAACATGGCCAAGATGTTCAAATGTTCATAAATGACCAGCATGGTCAAATAATAATAATCACAGTAGTTGTCGAGGGTGCAGGAAGTCAGCACCTCAGGATTAAATGTCAGTTGGCTTTTCATGGCCAATCATTAAGAGTATCTCTACCGCTCCTGCTGTCTTGAGAGAATTGAAAATAGCAGGTCTGGGACAGGTAGCACATCCAGTGAACAGGTCAGGGTTCCATAGCCGCATGCAGAACAGTTGAAACTGGAGCAGCAGCACGGCCAGATGGAATAGATGTCTTAGATGTCTTCATTGTACCTGCTGCTTCTACAATTGAAGTTACAACATCAGTAAACCATGCTGAAAAGCACATTTATTGTATGCCTACAGCATTTAAGTTGCTGGGCAAGTTGAAAGTCCTGCAGACAGCATCTGAATAGGCAAAAGGAAGATGTCATTGACAAAATAAACCTTAAATCAATTTTGGGAAAGCTATGTTAATGAGAACCATGCTGAGGCCCTGACACTGACACTGCTGAGCTCTCAGACACAGACATGGACCACAGAGAGCTTTCAATAGTCTGATTAAAATGCAGCTCAGACTGCTGTGTGTAATGACATAGCCTAACAGATAGTGATTTTAGAGAAGACCTTGCTATACCACCACCATCATCATCAGCTTACCACCATATGTCCAGTCCTGACATTACTGCAGGGATACTTGATGAGAATGTATATACCTAATATTGGCCATCATATCTGTATCCTCTGTACAAAAAAAAATCATGGCAAAAAAATTGGATTATCTGCTTTTGTCCAAAACTTCCATATCAAGTGCATCTGTACTGACAAAATGTAGGGATTTCTTTAGCAGAAATCTAAGAGATCCATTGGCAAATTTGAAGTGTTTAATGGTATTGGGACATCCTAAAAAACAATGTTCTGGAGCAAAGTTAATATTTAAAATGCTTAGGGGGGTTGCTCAATGGCCACGTTAATCTTGATAATTTTATGAACGACCCCTCGACACCTCTACATTTTGAACCGTGACAATACTTTCAAAGAATCAATACAGACCATGAGGAGATGATGGTATGGGAGGAAAACTAATGGGCATCAGCCAAGAACATTGCAATTTCCCAGAGCATGTTCTGACATACTTTCCATTAGCATTTAGAATGGATTATATCACACATCGAGATTAAAAGACAACACGTCTCGATGCATGAATCCTTGACAGAGACAACTGCACTTGACCCATTAACAGCTGGGTTACTATCCACAGCAATCTGACTAGAAATATATAATTTTAAGCACAGCTGCCTGCAGCACAAGAAGGAAACAGAAACAGGTCAACAGCAACTGCCGTTGTCTAACAAACTGGATCTCAAATGTGTGTTTGCTTTAATTTATAATAATAATATACAACCAATTTCAGAAAAACTAAGGATACCATCGAAAAGAGAAATTCTCTACTCTGAGAAGAAGTCCCCTCAATGGAGTTCATATCATCATTTCTCTTCCTCCCTCCCCATCACATTTCTAAGACTTTACAGTTTGTTTGATATGTAGAAAATCACTGAGTCGGCAGGATTATTCAACACTGAGGGTGAAAGAGAGATTTACAGTACTATAAATGATTGATAAGCAAACTGAGCCTAGGCCTACTACTAATCTGGCACAACGGCACATAATATCAAGATGTGATTTAGCCTTGTAAGGTTAACAGCTAGATCAAAATGCATTAATTGACTTGCCTTGACCTCAAACATTAATAGTGTGTGCGTGTGTGCGTGTGCATGTGTGCGTGTGTGGAATGATTATATATACGGAACAAAGATACAGGCAGTTACTCAGAGGGAAATATGCCAGAGAGGTTTCTTTTGTTATTGGCAGGTCAGCTGCCTCCATACTAATTATAGGGTCCTCTATTCAACACACACACACACACACACACAGACACAGACACACAGACACACAGACACACACACACACACACACACAGACACGAACACACAGGCACACAGAACGGGCCGAAGGGTATAGCCATTCATACAGGCTCTGTGTACAAGTGCAAGTAACTGGATATACTGGGATATCAAGCTCCTTCAATTAGGCTTTTATTAACGTGGGGTTAGATGATATTGAAACAACAGCTGGGGACACCCAGTATGCATTGGAGGAGAATTGTTCAAGGATGACATCAGAACCACTAGCATACCCCCAGCAGTGTATTCAGCACAGCTATCTTCAAGCAACGAGCCCAACCAGCACTGTTAGTGTAGCCTAAATGATATAGCATTCTTTAAACATAGGATACTATGAGAAACATTCTGTTGAAAGTCAATAGAGTACTTAAAAATTGTTGCACGATTGCATGACTGCTCATCTATCAATTATCCCTTTCAGTACTAACATTCCTGACCATTACACTTCAGGAATTGACATCCCACTGGTCACAGATGTAATTTCAGCATCTAGTTTTGATTTAGATTTGGTTATGTTGTCAACTAATGAGAGTTCAACGTGAAATGAACAAAAATGTGACCATGTCATTAGATTTAGGTTAAAAGTTGGTTGAAAAAAAATACGAAATTACCTTACGTTGATGCTTTTTTGAAAATCCAATCTGTTTCCCACATTGATTCAATGTCATAACATAGATTTTATTGTTGAAATTCCTTGGAAACAATGTTGATTCAACCTGTTTTTGTCCAGTGGGATGAGAAATTCACATTTGAACTTGAACCCAAAACTAGCAGTAACTCTGCTGCACGAACTCATTCAGATCACAAAGCTGAATTTCCATCTCACTAAAAGTGAGCAATAAAACTCACAAAAAAAGTGGACAAGCATTCACTTCAGTGATATGGTGACAATTAAGAAACCCAGTAATCAATATGGGATAGCATATTGAAAAGCATTGGATTTCAGTTGGAAGGAATATAGGCCAGTCAAGTCAAAGGGGACTGGATACAACGTGGGGACTGGATACAACGTGGGCACGGACTGGGGACTATATTCTTGCCGATGCAGCTGATCCATAATTCATCAGCAGAAAAATAAGCAGTATGACTTTGCCGTTTGGCGTTTTCTACGACAGCAGGAACTGGCAGTGTTGTATTTATTTATTAATTCTGTTTGATGGAGCATGTGCTTTTACACTTCAGCGAGCAGGCTTTTCTAATCGACCTGGGTATCCTGGAAGGATATTGACCTCATCCTGTCAGTAGAGGATGCCTGGTTGCTCTTTAAAAGTGCTTTCCTTGCCATCTTAAATGAGCATGCCTCATTCAAAAGTCTTGACTGCCCTTGGCCTGCACAAAAACATCCTGTGGCGCTCTGCTTTAGCATCGAAAAGCCCCTGCGATATGCAACTTTTCAGGGAAGTCAGGAACCAATAAACACAGGCAGTTACGAAATTAAAGGCTAGCTTTTTCAAACAGAAATTTGCATCCCGTAGCACTAATTCCAAAAGGTTTGGGACACTGTAAAGTCAATGGAGAATAAGAGCACCTCCTCCCAGCTGCCCACTGCACTGAGGCTAGGAAACACTGTCACCACCGATAAATATACGATAATCAATTATTTCAATAAGCATTTTTCTACAGCTGGCCATGCTTTCCACCTGGCTACCCCTACCCCGGCCAGCAGCTCTGCAACCCCCTGCAGCAACTTGCTCAAAGTTAAAACCCCCACCCCTTGCTTCTCCTTTACCCAAATCCAGACAGCTGATGTTCTGAAAGAGCTGCAAAACCTGGACCCCTACAAATCAGCCGGGCTAGACAATCTGGTCCCTCTCTTTCTAAAATTACGGGCAGTAATTGTTGCAACCGCTATTACTTGCCTGTTCAACCTCTCTTTCGTATCGTCTGAGACACCCAAAGATTCAAAGGGGGAGACACTCTAGACCCAAACTATTATAGAGCTACAGTATATCCATCCTGCCTTGCCTTTCTAAAATCTTTGAAAGCCAAGTTAACAAACAGATCACCGACCACTTCAAATCCCACCGTGCCTTCTCCATTATGCAATCTGGTTTTCGAGCTGGTCATGGGTGCACCTCAGCCACGCTCAAGGTCCTAAACAATATCATAACCGCCATTGATAAAAGACAGTACTGTGCAGGCATCTTCATCGACCTGGCCATCAACTCTGTCAATCACCACATTCTTATCGGCAGACTCAATAGCCTTGATGTCTCAAATGACTGCCTTGCCTGGTTCACCAACTACTTCTCAGATAGAGTTCAGTGTGTCAAATCGGAGAGCCTGGTGTCCGTAACTCTGGCAGTCTCTATGGGGGTGCCACAGGGTTCAGTTCTTGGCTGACTCTTTTCTCTGTATATATCAATGATGTCACTCTTGCTGCTGGTGATTCTCTGATCCACCTCTACGCAGACGACACCATTCTATAATGATCTGGCCCTTCTTTGGACACTGTGTTAACAAACCTCCTAACGAGCTTCAATGCCATTACAACACTCCTTCCGTGGCCTCCAACTGCTTTTAAATGCTAGTAAAACTAAATGCATGCTCTTCAACCAATCACTGCCCTCACCTGTCCGCCCGACGAGCATCGCTACTCTGGACGGTTCTGACTTAGTATATGTGGACTACAAATACCTAGGTACCTGGTTAGACTGTAAACTCTCCTTCCAGACTCACATTAAGCATCTCCAATCCAAAATTAAATCTAGAATCGGCTTCCTATTTCGCAACAAAGCCTCCTTCACTCATGCTGCCAAACATACCCTTGTAAAACTGACTATCCTACCGATCCTTGACTTTGGCGATGTCATTTACAAAATAGCTTCCAACACTCTTCTCAGCAAATTGGATATAGTCTATCACAGTGCTATCCGTTTCGTCACCTGTATGCTCTCGTTGGCTGGCCCTCGCTACATATTCGTCGCCAAACCTACTGGCTCCAGGGCAATCTATTTGTCTTTGCTTGGTAAAGCCCCGCCTTATCTCAGCTCACTGGTCACCATAGCAAAACCCACCCGTAGCACGCGCTCCAGCAGGTATATTTCACCCCAAAGCCAACACTTCTTTTGACCGCTTTTCCTTCCAGTTCTCTGCTGCCAACGATTGGAACGATTTGCAAAATCACTGAAGCTGGAGACTTATATCTCCCTCTAACTTTAAGCATCAGCTGTCAGAGCAGTTTACCAATCACTGTACCTGTACACAGCCAATCAGTAAATAGCACAACCAACTACCTCCTCCCCATATTATTATTTCTCTTCTTGCTCTTTTGCAACCCAGTATTTCTAATTGCACATCATCATCTGCACATAATCACTCCAGTGTTAATGCTAAATTGAAGTTATTTTGCCTCTATGGTCTATTTATTGCCTTACCTCTCTAATCTTCTACATTTGCACACACTGTACCTAGATTTTTCTGTTGTGTTGTTGACTGTACGTTTGTTTATGTGTAACTTTGTGTTGTTTTGTCACACTGCTTTGCTTTATCTTGGCCAGGTCGCATTTGTAAATGAGAACTTGTTCTCAACTGGCCTACCTGGTTTAATAAAGGTGAAATTAAAAAGTAAATAAGTAAATAAAACATGCATGATACTATGCTCACCTACTTATGCATGCCGCTCACTTAGAAACGTAACTGATAGCCTAAGTTATGTACTGGTGGATAACATGTGCATACATAACATTCTGACAGGAATAAACACGTGAAAGAGTCAGAGGTGTATGGGAGAGATTGGGAGTAAGCTACTGGACAGCAGTGAGCACAACACACAACCCAGTAGCCTACATTCACTAGCCTAACAAAAAAACAAAATACACCACTAAACAGACAGGCTGCCACAGAGGGCCCACAGAATGTAATCACAATAATAAACCCTGGTTCAAATGGCATGCTCAGCCCGACCTTTTGGCGGCATTGAAAGGGGTAAGTGCAGCTTAGCAGACGGGAGTGTTCAGAGTGGAAAGCAGTTTTCAAGGATACAGCCTCTGCAGAGAAAGGAAAAGTGCATCTGGTACACAAGTGTCACAGAAATTCTCAAATGGGCATAAGTGTTAAAGGGAAATGTACCAGGGCAGAGGTGACCTTTCTGCAGGTCCACATTAATCGATGACACAGCAAAAATCATTGGCATTTTACTTGAGTCAAAAATACTATTTAAAACAGGAACTCCTAGCATACTTCCAGCAAAATGTTCTGGACTGTCTTAGAAGAGGGCTGCAGTCGGCAGGAAATGATACTTCTCCAGTATCTCCAAAGAGGTTTCTCAGTCTATAAATACAATACACCATGTATGACAACAATGTAACCCAATGCCGATAAATTGTCAGCCAAACTCAATTGTGCGTTTAAGTCCATTCAATAGACTTTAAGCCGAATCTGATATGAGGTCTTTAGATACTGTATTTATTTTGATCACACAGTTGCAAATTCAATGGACAAAATGGAAAATGAATTGGAAAATGTTGAACATTTTCTCCTCATCTGGCTTGAGTGGTGAAAAGCAATTCCTGTCGAGCCACATCACTCATAGGCTAACTAATAGATTGGCTTTCACTCCAAATGACAAGAGGATGCTTCACAACATGGACATTGATTCACCCCATGAGAGGTGAGGGGAACAGCAATGCCTCTTCAATGAGATGTGATCAAACAGACTGGTAGGTCTTACATGGCAAAATGTTCATAGCATTCCAATCTTCCTGCTACACCACTATGTCTGTGTCAATTTTCAGTTAATCTTACTATTCCCTTATCAATGATTTTTTAGTCATTATTAGGATCCCCAGTTAGCATCTTCCTGGGTTCCAAACAGGAAACAACACAACAAATAAAATACATAATATACATAAATATACATACATAGCACTACATTTACATTATAATTTAGCCATTCAGCAGACACTCTCATCCAGAGCGACCCACAGCTATTGCATTCATCTTAAGATAGCCAGGTGAGACAACCACATATCACAGCTGTATCGCAAATACGTATCACAAGCATACTACAATACAATACACAATACAATACAAAATGCATAAAAATATCTGTGTCTCTTCAATGTCCCTGCCGTGCTGTAAGGTGTTCTTTTATATGGGTTTTTGCCAGCTTGAGTTACCTGGGGTGGCAGAGAGTTCCATCTAGTCATGGCTCTATTTAGTACTGTGTGTTTCCCAGCCTATGGTCTGGACCTGGAGACAGTGAAGACACCTCTGGTTGCATGTCTTGTGTTGTACCAATGAGTGTCTGAAATGTGTGCCAACTGCTTGAACAGACAGTTCGGTACCTTCAACCCATCACACCTCACACAAAGGCCAATAGTGATGCAGTCAATCTCTCCCCCACTTTGAGCCAGGAGAGATTGACATGCATGTCATTGACATTCACCCTCTGTACAACTAAGTGCAGTGCTTGCTGCTCTGTTTTGTACCAACTGCAATTTGGCTATGTCCTTCGTGACCACACAACTGGACAGTAGTCCAGGTGTGATGAAACTAGGGCCTGTAAGACCTGTCTGGTTGACTGAGATATCAAGAAAGCAGAGCAATGCCTTATCATGGACAGACCTCTTCCCATTTTAGCAACCATTGCCTATATGTTTTGACCATGATAGCTTGCTATCTAGGGTTGAGCGAGTGATTTGTCCCAAAAAGTATGCTTTCAGTTATTTAAAAATATTTTTTTTACTTTTTACCCCTTTTTCTCCCCAATTGGTAGTTACAGTCTTGTCCCGGATCTGTAGTGATGCCACAAGACCGCTGCATCACTTGGTTTTTGATATATTTAATACCAGCCTATTGCTAGTACCCATTCAAAAACTGACTGTAGCTCTATGCTAAGGGTGTCAGGTATTTATTTTTACTGTTGCAGACGATGTGTATAGTGTTGAGTAGTCAGTGTACAGGGACATACAGGCTTTATTCAAGGTCAGTGGAAGGTCATTAGTAAACACAAGAAACAATAATGGTCCAAGCTGGCTGTCCTGCGGTACATCACACTCAACCGAATCTGCATTAGAGAGTCTTCCATTAAATAAAATCCTCTGTGTTCTATTGGATAGGTATCTATGATAAGGCAGAATATGTTAATCCATAACACCTAAGTTATTTCAGCAATATGTTATGCTCAATGATACTAAAGTCCCTACTAAACTGAAGTCCCTCCGAAACAGCTCACATAATCTTCTTATTATAAATGCATTTCAGCCAATCATCAGTCATTTGTGTCAGTGCCGAGCATGTTGAGTGGCCTTCCCTATAAGCATGCTAAAAGTATTTTTTTCCGTCTAATGTTGGTGGGCCAATTACTCTGTTTTACTGTTACTCCTTAATCTCTAAGATAAATACAATTGTTTTACTTGAGTGTACTTTTAACATAGCTGGAATGTACTTTAAAGTGCAACGTGTAGAAATACAGGTGAAACCAGTTATTGACATAGACATGGTGGAGTAGCAGAATGATTACTAAGAGGTTGTGAGCTAAAATCCTAGGTGAGATCATGTTGAATATTAATTACTGTATGAGTTAACATACCCAATGTAATCATGTCAAAGTGTTTAAATATGAAAGTTGAAAATATTATATGTTAAAAGCACTGTGGTGTGATTTTCATATTATGAGACAATTTGAGCTAACGCATCATTGTACATTTTGTTCGTTTTTCCCCTTTGTTTTTCTCATGTTGGAGCTAAGTTTGAGCCAACTAAAATGTTAAGTTCAGGTAATATTTTACCCGAAAAGTTGGGTAAACAAAAAAAAGGCTGTGGAACCCAGTTACTTAATAATATTTAGTTGAAACAGCTAGATCATTTAAAAAAAGTGTGGCTTAGTATTTAGTTAAGGGTGGAGGACGGAGAGAGAGAGGGAGAGAGAGAGAGATCAGAGGTGTCAGCTGCTGAGTCGGCACCCTATTCCCCTGGCTCCTCTTTCCTTACCCCAGGAACCCAACACCGGGCCAGCCACCCCAGACCTATCCCAGGAATGTAAGGAATTCTGTGACATATTCACTCACCGCTTCGCACGTTCTCACCCTCACACAACGTAAACTGTGCCACCGGCTTTGAGCGCGGTGTGAGGGTGTGACCACCTCGCCTCCGCAGAGTGATTTGGGATGTAATAGGCATCCATAAAGGTGATCCTGCTGATGGAGACGCTCAGGGATGGCACACCCTGTAGTTGTGAGTCATCGATACACCGATTCTGTCATTGTGCCAGCAGACCAAAGTTGACATAATCTCTGTCTATCACGGCCTTTACAGAACAGACAGGATGTCCGCATTCACTGAACTTATCAAACAAAACTGAGGGGATAACTGTAATGAACTGAATTAAAGTTGACTGTAATCAAGGAAAACGTCTCAAATGTTCAATAATGCTAATCAAGGCCCACATCCACAAAGCGTCTCAGAGTCTGAGTGCTGATCTAGGATCAAGTCCTCACCTGTCTTTGCGATTGTATTTATTGTGATCTAAAAGGCTAAATTATTCCTAGATCAAATCAAATTGTATTAGTCACATGCGCCGAATACAACAGGTAGACCTTACAGTGAAATGCTTACTTACGAGCCCCTAACCAACAATGCAGTTAAAAAATAATAATATGAATAAGAATAAGAAATAAAAGTAACAAGTAATTAAAGAGCAGCAGTAAAATAACAATAGCTAGACTATATACAGTGGGGTACCGGTACAGAGTCAATGTGCTGAGGCACCAGATAGTTGAGGTAGTATGTACATGTAGGTAGAGTTATTAAAGTGACTATGCATAGATGACAACAACTATGTAGCAGTGGTGTAAAAGAGGGGTTGGGGGGTAATGTAGATAGTCTGGGTAGCCATTTGATTACCTGATCAGGAGTCTTATGGATTGGGGGTAGAAGCTGTTCAGAAGCCTCTTGGACCTAGACTTGGTGCTCCGGTACTGCTTGCCGTGCGGTAGCAGAGAGAACAGTCTATGACTAGGGTGGCTGGAGTCTTTGATCATTTTTAAGGCCTTCCTCTGACACCGCCTGGTATAGAGGTCCTGGATGGCAGGAAGCTTGGCCCCAGTGATGTACTGGGCCGTACGCACTACCCTCTGTAGAGCCTTGCAGTCGGAGGTTGAGCAGTTGCCAAACCAGGCGGTGATGCAACCAGTCAGGATGCTCTCGATGGTGCAGCTGTAGAACCTTTTGAGGATCTGACGACCCATGCCAAATCTTTTCAGTCTCCTGAGTGGGAATAGGTTTTGTTGTGCCCTCTTCACGACTGTCTTGGTGTGCATAGACCATGTTAGTTTATTGGTGATGTGGACACCAAGGAACTTGAAGCTCTCCGCACTCCTACGCTGAGAGGCATTGTGGATACGGGCCTTGGTCTTTATCTAAATCTAACAGTGTTTTACCATTTTAGTTTGAGTTCGGCAAGCTAATTTATTGGATAAAAATCTGTGTTTCTATTGGTGACATTCTTAAAATTCAGTTCAAGATCTTGATAGTCCCCATATTACAACAAGTAGTCAAATTCATACTCCACCTTGTTGTCCAGATAGAACTCATTGGATTTTTATTTTTTAAATGGTAGTAAGCATATTTGTTAGGAAGCACTGTTGGATCACAGTCAAGGGGCAATGCTTGACATTGATGAAAAAGGCTTGGCGTAGCACTGTGAAATTAGTTTCCATTCTGGGCTGCGTGAGTCACTGTTGTGAACATCGCCATCTGGTGTGGAACAGGTGGAAAGACAACACACCCTGTCCAACAGATAATAATTCACTGCATTGCAGCATTCATTGGGCCACCACCAGCACGTGGCTTGACTCAGCATCAACTGCCTTTTTCATTTTTAAAGGACATACAAAATTATTGTTTAAGAATGGTACATCTGCATTGTTTTCACAGACAACCTTTGCTTAATTGGACCATGAACATAAGCAGATTAACTTTATCAAGCCAATGCACCATGCATTGTTTTAGTGATAGGACAATGTGTCAGCCCCTGCATTGCAGGCAGTGAGTCTCAGTGGAATAGCAAACAGGAAATAACTGCCCAGGAGCATCTACAAGAGGGAGCTACATCAGCCCTAAACCTTTTTAATATGGCAGTTTAATTGCTTTAACTGTTGTTCCCTCCCTATAGATAACTAATTTGTGTTAATGTATCTCTTCCATTTGCTATTACATGGAGAAGTTGTAGAAATTTTACAAATTAAATGGATTGTGAATAATTAATTGAGAAGGGTGGAACTGGAGTCATCCCATGTGCAGCAACCAAATGCCTTGATTACACCGGAAGCGACGAGTGCTGTGTATGTGGGTTTGTGGGGACTCTGATTGGTCTGAAAGCTGGGCTTGTCTCTCTACGTCAGCACAGAGAAGGGGGTGTGAGGGTAAGGATGACAGGGAGGGTCTGATACAGACAGCTGCACAGTGAACACACACGCAATACACCTATCGCTACATGACTCACAGAAAAACTGTGTTTATAGAGTCATTTACAGATTTTAACGAGAAACAAAACACACATATTGTACAAAGAATATGAAATCAGTTTGCAAGTTGTCTCGTCCGCCAGCCGGCTCTCTCTACAGTAAGAATTAGCCTGGGTGGGGACAAGGTTATTTAGAAAGTAATACAATAGGACTTGTATGTAATTTTCTCTAGTTAAATGTTCATAAGCATTTGTTATACGGCCAGTTACATAGTTACATACAGTTGACTCCTACATAGGAGCACTGGCTATTGCGATGGGATTGTTAGTGCTTGTGTCTTTCAGCCAGACACTTCCCTTGGGGTCGAGGTAGTCCTAATGTCTTTCAGCCAGACACTTCCTCTGGGGAGAAGTCGTCCTAATGAGGCTGATCCCGGGTGTCCTTCAAGTGCCACGCCGGAGTGTAGAAAACTATGCTGTTTTAAAGATGCTATTTTGAATGGTGTCAGAGTGTAAGACTGGCAGCACTGAATGCTGCGAGGCCCTTCAGATGCTGCTTATATCCCCTGAGTCTGTCAGCACTGAATGCTGCGAGGCCCTTCAGATGCTGCTTATATCCCCTGAGTCTGTCAGCACTGAATGCTGCGAGGCCCTTCAGATGCTGCTTATATCCCCTGAGTCTGTCAGCACTGAATGCTGCGAGGCCCTTCAGATGCTGCTTATATCCCCTGAGTCTGGCAGCACTGAATGCTGCGAGGCCCTTCAGATGCTGTTTATATCCCCTGAGTCTGTCAGCACTGAATGCTGCGAGGCCCTTCAGATGCTGCTTATATCCCCTGAGTCTGTCAGCACTGAATGCTGCGAGGCCCTTCAGATGCTGCTTATATCCCCTGAGTCTGTCAGCACTGAATGCTGCGAGGCCCTTCAGATGCTGCTTATATCCCCTGAGTCTGTCAGCACTGAATGCTGCGAGGCCCTTCAGATGCTGCTTATATCCCCTGAGTCTGTCAGCACTGAATGCTGCGAGGCCCTTCAGATGCTGCTTATATCCCCTGAGTCTGTCAGCACTGAATGCTGCGAGGCCCTTCAGATGCTGCTTATATCCTCTGAGTCTGGCAGCACTGAATGCTGCGAGGCCCTTCAGATGCTGTTTATATCCCCTGAGTCTGTCAGCACTGAATGCTGCGAGGCCCTTCAGATGCTGCTTATATCCCCTGAGTCTGTCAGCACTGAATGCTGCGAGGCCCTTCAGATGCTGCTTATATCCCCTGAGTCTGGCAGCACTTGTAATCATACTGCAGATGCCTGACCCAGGGGCTGACACTGGTAACAACACCCCACATCCCCTTCCCCAGAACTCAAGTTCCGACATTCCTCCCCAAAAATGATTCAGCATATGAATGATACAACTTAATTTATATTTATTCATATGCACTATTCTAATAGTGCTCCATCATCAAATATAAAACTCTATATTTTTGCTATATTCTATTTCTGGATTATTTGAGGACTGAGTTCTGTGCAAAGGTTATAGAATAATATGCCATTGATGATGTACTATACAGCTGCAACTGAATTTTGATATTTTCAATATACTTCCTGTACAAAACATTTACAATTTGGATACAATGTTTCACCGTGTTGGCTAGGCTATATCACAGATATTTACACACAAGGCCAGCTCAGTTCTGGGACCGGAATATGCCTACCTCACTCAGAGAAGCACTGATGAAATTGAGTCTGTGGTGAGTCCCTTTGTGATTGTTTTTCTACCGCCTCACATCCCCCCAGCAATTAGCATTGTGGCTGCCTGGTGAGTGCATAAATAAAGTAACTGAAAGCGTACACTTATGAAGAGGAGTCTTAGACAACAAACTCCGGAACACACTGATCGAGTGACTGGTCTGGCCCACTTTGGTCCGCCTGAGGGCTGGAGCGGTGGCTGCTGTGGTCAGAACTGTTTGGTGCCCAAAGACATCAGACCTAAGGCCATTTCTGAGTTACAACAACACCACGCTGACACAACCTCAGTACCGGCGGATATCCGAAACACTTATGAGCCAGACAATCCATATTTAGCAGAGGGTTGAGTGTGCATATATACAGCGCCACCTATAGAGTACAAATGACACTATCCTGTCTAGTAGTACTGAATTAATTGGTAAACAATCAAATAAATTCAACGATTTCAATATTCAATCCAATATATTGGTGTGATTGCTGTGCCATCATCAGGGTTGTGCTGTAAAAAAAAACAAGCATCCTTTTGGACAAGCATCCTTTTGGACAAGCATCCTTTTGGACAAGCATCCTTTTGCAAATGATTTAGCAAAACTTAACTTTAAAAAGTTGAAATACCTTAAACTTGTGATTTCCAAGAATATTCGTAATGTGAATACAAAAAAATACGTGCACTGGATGCATGCGGAAGATAACCGCAGGTAGTGTCCCTGTGAAAGCATCTTCCTGTCGTCTGAGCCTCTATTAAAGGAGACAAGTCAAACAATGAAAATCTGTGTGGCCAAACCAAACCAAACCAAACCAATGTAATGTAGGGTTCAATGAGACTGTGACCAGTAACAGCATCAATATCTAGCAACAGACCTATATAATTAAATATATGTTTTTTAGGGGATTTAAAAAAATGTACTCCAATGTAAAGAATGTAAATAACAACAACAAATGCTGCGAAACTTCCATATAAGGACAGCCTGTCTATACTAGGAGATCCACTAAAACTGACAGTCATTAGTCTTATGCATAATGATAGGAGTTATGGTAGTGGTTGAAAGAGAAAACAATTGTCCAATTCCAATCTTTTATACTACATGTTCACAGTAAGTAGCATACAGATGACCACACTGCTGCCGTGCCAAGTAGGATAAACACTCAGTCCTATGACTGAATGAGTGAATTATTTGTTGAATTTGTTAGCAAATCCCCTACCCCTAGTAGATGATTTACATGGTGGTTGCTCCAGCACTTAGCACGTAATTACATTGTCACATGTAATTAGCCTACCTTGTCACAGAATGTTCTGAATGGGTAATTACTCTGGAAATCTATTAATTAGATATTCACTCTTTAATTAAACTGTAATTCATTGTGTTTAATACCCATAACCTCCAGTTATTGATTAAATGGTAAATGTAGTGCAATATAGTGTATTAATTTGTAAAACCCATTAACTGTCAGCCTTCGCAGAAACAACAGTGATGTTTACTCTTACTGCCCAAAATATTATGATTGACTTTGTTTGGGTACATATAGTGGTCAGGGAGTGTGCTATTTCCCCTTTCCTGTACCGAGTTAAAAAAGAGCTAGGAGTCTATATGGATAAGTGCCAATGCAAATTTCTGATGGGTATGTCCTAGATCAGTTTAGTATAGTCTTGTCTCTCTAGCCTCAGACTGTCTGGTCTGTGGCATATGACATCAACTATCAACATTTTACATTCTGTATGCTATTGAAACACCTTTACCTATTTTAGTCTGAAATGTAGGCAGTGTTGTAGGAGTAGAGGAATGTGACCGCAAGCCCTTTAGCCTGGCTGTAAAAGCATTCCGTCCTAAGTCTAGGTCCAGGGATATGGACCATCACTAGAAAGGTCCACTGCGTGACAAACCACACCCGACTGTCTGCCACCCACCCACAAACTAGAAAATGACAACCCTCCAAAGTGGTGCTTGTTCAGAAGTCTCGTTATAAGAGAAAATGAGTGAGTTGTGATTGCTTCCAGCCGGCGTGTGGGCGGGCTGGGGACGTGTCACGTTCATGTCACTCACCAGGTCACCAGGCCATCTGAAAAGTATCCAGTAGGACAAGTCACATAGTGCCACCTGCTGGATCACTGGCTTCTGTGGAATTGTGGATGTCACATAAGTCTGGGCCTGCAACAGTGATTGAAGGTATCAGTACACAACTACTGCTCTGGTCATGTGACAAACTCTAAATGTAAAGAAAATAGCTATGTCTTCTCACACTAGACCCTGGTGTGCATTAGTGGGGGCTGGTGGGATGAGCTATGGGAGAACAGGCTAATTGTAATGTTTGGAATGGAATAAAAGGAACAGAGTCCAACATGGGATTTCCATATGTTTGATGTTTTTGATACGGTTCCATTTCTTACATTCCAGCAATTACAATGAGCCCGTTCTCCTATAGCTCCTCCCACCAGCCTCCTACGATGTGCATGTTATGAATGATGATCATGATGCAGGAGCTCCCTCTAGTGTCAGTCCTTCAACATATGCAAAATAAATTGTACAAATTCAAATTATTTCACAACAGTTCAAACATGGAGGGGTAGTAAGCTAACATATTACATTTTTTAAGATGGTCCTACCATGGATATATATATATATATATATATATATATATATATATATATATATATATATATATATATATATATATATATATATATATATATATATATATATATATATATATATACACACACAGACAGTCAAAGAATTCAGGAATAATATTTTGAAGTGCCTGTCCTATATCTAGGAGATATAAGAAAGCTGAGGAAATATTTCAGTTTTTTTGGACACATTTAACCCCACAATACTACATCGATACTTCATTTGTATGGGTTCAAATCCAATCAAATCAAATTGTATTTGTCACGTGCGCTGAATACAACAGTTATAGACCTTACCGTGAAATGCTTACTTACAAGCCCTTAACCAACAGTACAGTTCAAGAGTTAAGAAAATATTTACTAAATAAACTAAAGTAGAAAATAAAATAGAAAGTAACACAACACAATACAATAACAATAACAAGGCTATATGGGGGTACAAGTACCGAGTCAATGTGCGGGGGTACAGGTTAGTCGAGGTATATTGTACATGTCGGTAGGGGTAAAGTGACTAAGCATAGATAATAAACAGCGAGTAGCAGCAGTGTAAAAACAGGGGGGGGGGCAATTTAAATAGTCTGGGTTGCCATTTGATTAATTGTTCAGCAGTCTTATGGCTTGAGGGTAGAAGCTGCCTTTTGGACCTAGACTTGGCGCTCCGGTACCGCTTGCCGTGTGGTAGCAGAGAGAACAGTCTTTGATTTGGGTGACTGGAGTCTTTGACAAATTTTTGTGCCTTCCTCTGACACCACCTAGTATATAGGTCCTGGGTGGCAGGAAGCTTGGCCCCAGTGATGTACTGGGCCATATGCATGACCCTCTGTAAGGCCTTACGGTCGGGTGTCGAGCATTTGCCATACCAGGCGGTGATGTAACCTGTTAGGATGCTCTCAATGGTGCAACTGTAGGACTTTTTGAAGATCTGGGGACCAATGCCAAATCTGTTCAGTCTCCTGAGGGGGAAAAGGCATTGTCATGCCCTCTTCACGACTGTCTTGATGTGTTTGGACTATGATAGTTTGTTGGTGATATGGACACCAAGGAACTTGAAACTCTCGACCTGCTCCACTACAGCCCAGTCGATGTGAATGGGGGCGTATTCTGCCCTCCTTTTCCTGTAGTCCACGATCAGCTGTGTTGTCTTGCTCATGTTGAGGGAGAGGTTGTTGTCCTGGCACAAGACTGCCAGGTCTCTGACCTCTTCCCTATAGGCTGTCTCATTGTTGTAGGATATCAGGCTTACCACTGTTGCGCCGTCAGCAAACTTAGTGATGGTGCTGGAGTCGTGCTTGGCCACACAGTCGTGAGTGAACACGGAGTACAAGAAGGGACTAAGCACGCAACCCTGAGGGGCCCTTGTGTTGAGGATCAGCGTGACAGATGTGTTGTTGCCTACCCATAACACCTGGGGGTGGCCCATCAGGAATTCCAGGATCCAGTTGCAGAGGGAGGTGTTTAGTCCCAGTGTCCTTAGCTTACCAAATCTGGCAATTGTCTCTATACAAACCCAATCACCTGACCTAAACCTAATTGGAATGGTTTGGGATGAGTTGAACCCCAGGGTGAAGGAAAAGCAGCCAACAAGTGCTCAGCATGTGTGGGAACTCCTTCAAGACTGTTGGAAAAGTATTCCAGGTGAAGCTGGTTGAGAGAATGCCAAGAGCGTGCACCGCTGTCATCAAGACCGTCACATTCGTCATAACGATGAGACCAAGGCACAGCGTGAGATGAATACATTCTTCTTTATTAAAACGAACACTAAACATACTAACAAAATTACAATATGAACATGAAGCTAATAACACAAGTGCTGACATATAACTACACATAGACAATAACCCACAAAACGAAAATGGCAACCGAAATAGGATCCCCAATCAGAGACAACGATGAACAGCTGTCTCTGATTGGGAACCAGCTGATTGGGAATTCAGGCCACCATAGACCAACATTTACCTAGACAATACCAAAACCCCATAGATATACAAAAAAAACAAGACAAGGCAAAAACACACATACCACCCTCGTCACACCCTGACTTAACCAAAATAATAAAGAAAACAAAGATAACTAAGGTCAGGGCGTGACAAAGGCAAAGGGAAGCTACTATGAACAATCTCATATATAAAATAGATTTAGATTTGTTTTACACTTTTGTGGTTACTATATGTTTCCATATGTGTTATTTCATAGTTTTGATGTCTTCACCATTATTCTACAATGTAGAAAATAGTCAAAATAAATGAAAACCCTGGAATGAGTAGGTGTGTCCAAACTTTTGATCGTTACACTTTGTAAATAAGTTTTTTTTTTTTTTGTCTAATAACCTGTTTTCACTTTGTCATTATGGGGAATTGTGTGTAGATTAATGAGGACATTATTATTAATATTTTAAATTTTAGAATATTTTTTAAAATGAATACTTTCCGAATACACTGTAGGTTTTCCTTTTGTCCAGGTGGGAAAGGGCAGTGTGAGTGAGTCTCATCTTTCCATAAAGTGGTGACATTAGTTTGTAGCCCAAACCGTTCGAACAATACTAACGTTTTTGTGAGAAGAACGATTTTCATGATGTCTCATGGTCGGCCTCCTTCCATCGCAATTGCGGAAAGCCGTCATGCGGCAGATTGAGACGCAGGCCATGCAACAACAAAAAAATAATCTCTAGTTTAAATTGACTAATTTTGACTGGGATTTATTTTATTTTTTATGTTACTTAGATTGACACCGAGATTGAATGGAAAGCTGCCAGGAAAAAGCAGGAAAAATATGCTTAATGTCTTGATAATACAACATAATGTTCCACCACCATGCTAGAGTGGCTAATGCTACTGTACTTCCTGATGTTCAGCCAATCCTGTTGCAGCAGTCTGTTGTTTACCCTTGGCTGAACGGAATGGCGTGTATTTTTTATTAACACAGTACGCATATTTTTTCCAGTTCTTTTCTGGCGGCTCGCCATTAAAGCTAGTTAAGAAGGAAATCGACACCCTTGCATCCTGAATGGACACAGGTGTATAGCCGGCTGCATACATTCCAGTTGGACACACATGACAAACGACATAAAATAAATAAATAGTGCCATCTGCCGGTCGGTATGGCAACTTTACCAATAACCCCCTCAAATATTTCCGCCAGCACAGCCAGCACTACTAACCTTTTATACCGTGGTGGAGAAAGTACCCAATCAATCAATCAATTAATCAATCAATCAATCAATAAAATGTATTTATGAAGCCCTTTTTACATCATCCAATGTAAATTGTCGTACTTGAGTAAAAGGAAAGATAACTTTATATAAAATAAATCAAGTATAAGTGAAAGTCACCCAGTAAAATACTACTTGAGTAAAAGTCTACAAGTATTTGGTTTAAATATACTTAAGTATCAAAAGTAAATGCAATTGCTAAAATATATTTAAGTATCAAAAGTGAAAGTATAAATCATTTCATATTAATAATAAACCAGATGGCACAATGTTTTTTTTTTTAAATATACATGGTTTAAATACTGACATAATTTTCAAACAAAGCACCCCTTAAAATATATTAAATAAATAATATTTAATAAAAAAGCAACAAAAGCATTCCCGTTGAGTGAGTCCGCCAGGTCTTTGTAAGTCGCTCTGGATAAGAGCGTCTGCTAAATGACTTAAATGTAAATGTAAATGTCAGAGGCAGTAGGGATGACCAGGGATTTTCTCTTGATAAGTGCATTGAATTTGACAATTTTCGTGTCCTGCTAAGCATTCAATATGTAACGAGTACTTTTGGGTGTCAGGGAAAATGTAAAAAGTACAGTATTTTCTTTAGGAATGTAGTGAAGTAGAAGTAAAAGTTGTCAAAAATATCTAAAGTAAAGTAAAGATACCCTAAAAAAATACTTAAGTAGTACTTTAAAATATTTTTACTTAAGTACTTTACACTATTGCTTTTTCTATTGCACTTGCTTAAAATGTCAATTTATGTAGCTAAACGTGTACAACTCTAATTAAATTGATAATGTTAATTCACACAACAAAATCTAAATTAGCTAATCTAATTTCAGTGATTTTTAGTCCTGAAACAGAGGCCACACATAACACTTGCAACTTCTACAACTTCAATGACATAATTTACAATTCAACAAAAGTAAAGCAGAAAACGATTTTTGTACAAAACAAAACCCCTCGAATTGTTAATTGATTACTGATTGTTGATTAAACTTTTTTAGCAGCAGGTAGCCTAGTGGTTAGAGCTTTTGACTAGTAACCGAAAGGTTGCAGGATCAAATTCCGAGTTCGACAAGGGGAAGAAAAAAAACATGTTGTTCTGCCCCTGAACAAGGCAGTTAACCCACTGTTCCGAGGCCGTCATTGAAAATAAGAATTTGTTCTTAATGACTTGCCTAGTTGACTAAAGGTATAATAAAAACGTTACTTTGGTATAATCTGATCCTAGACCTGTGTTTATAGATTGGTGTAAATTGTATTTCTTCTCAGTAGATTCGCCTCTTCTCACCATCACACAGATGGAACAAGGAGGGTTAGTTATAAATATCTTTGGGACGATCTCGTCTCCTTCTCACAACACATTGGAGGAGAAAGCCAGAGGTCCCACCCCTCTGACATTCTTCTCCATTGGGTTTTGAGAAGGAAACGAAGAGAGGAGAGAGGACGCAACGATACTATAGAATTGAAAATCCCTTTGTCTGACACAATTGAAGAACAAGAAACGACGAATCAACGAATCTAAATCGTGAGATTTGTAATCACATTTTCGGGCGGGATGATTGAAAGTTTGTTTTCGTGGACCAGAGACCACTGTTGAAAGAAATCTGCATAGTATGTTTTATGGCTACTTTTAAGATACGATCATTAAAACATTTGAGCAATAATATAATTTTAACCATCGCTAAAGAAAATAACTGATATGGAGCGGCCATCGAGGTTTGTAACCAAAGCGTACCCTTTTTTATTAGCTAAGCTTAATTAGCTACAGTAACTTGCTAACGTAACGTTAGTACGAATCCCAGACCGACATTGGTACATTGTGGGAGGTAACCCGCCTGTCGACTTGATCTTGCAAATCTCGTCACTTATAGTGTGTGTGTTTGTTTGTTTGTTGACAGGAAGACAAAGCTTGTAAATTATTCAGATTTCCAGGACTTGGCTGATGGTATGTCAAATCCAATGTATTTCATTAATTTATGGTGTAAATAGACAGTTGGTGTTGCAATTCCCTTCTCCTTTTATGGTTTGTATTTAATCATGTGTCCCACTGTTTCTGATCATGTGAAACAGATGATGATTTTGCCTCTGTGAAAGCACCACCCAGCAAAAAAGCCAAGGAGATTGTGAAAGAGCCAGCGCAGGAGAAGAGCAAGAAACCTTCAAACAAGGCCTCCAGTCAAGAGACTAGCTCACAACCCATAGGCCACAAGAACAGGTAGGAAGTGGAATCAGAAACAAGCAGAAATAACCCTTAAACGTTTATAAAAGAACACCATATATTCAATAGAATTACTTGTTGTTTCTTTGTTCCTCAATATATATGTTGTGGAGACAAAAGGTATGAAACATTCTTAACAGTTTTGTAGTGTGTGACAGCAGCTATGCAAACAGAAGCATGCATTCAGAACACAGACACACTGAATGTCTTTGTTGCCCTCAGTCAGTGCCCCTTCACCTTATTCTGCATAGTGAGAGATAAACAATAACAAATAGCCAGTTGCAGGCAGTATTAGGGACAGTGTGTCTAGATGGTGTATGGAATGACATTATGCTGACCACTGGCCCAGAGAAGAACTCCATAAATCAGTGCTCAAACTCAAATGAGTCTTAGCCAGACGTGTTGCTTGTGATCTGCCATGCATCAAATCACAAAAAGCCACAAGGTGTGGTGAATCATTGGCAAGGTCTCTGAGGCCAGTGGCAGTAGGGGTGTATTGATGTGTCATGGTGATACAGAGTGACAGTCACTCTGAATGTAACCTTGTGATCAATCTGCTCTATGTTGATCAGTATTGTCGGTGAAACTTCAGCACTGCAGGTCAGGATGACCAGAATTCAACTACACTACACATATCACGTGTTACATGTTAGCTTTGTCACACTTTTGTCACATGTCCCTTTGAGAAGGCCTTTAATGTAAAATATGCTAACATCAGAATTGTACCTGTGTTTTTCAGGAAACCATTGGATGAGAAGCTGTATGACAGAGATTTGGAAGCAGCTCTTACTTTGTCGTTGCTTAAAACCACCGAGATAAATGAGGAACAATGTTCTTATAATCCAGGTTTGCATTTTATTGTTGATTCTTAACTGGTGTTTGAAACATTGCTGTTCAACAGCAAAACAGCAATTTGGAGTGGTTTGGCTCCATGGTAGTTTTATCACAATATGCACATACATACAGTAGAGAAGGGATGACTCTCATTTCTCACTCACTGCCAAAAATGATTTGCAATTAAACTTTGTTTTATTCTATATATTTTTAGAAAAATATGTCAAGAATCAACCACAGAGAGATTGTGAAAATCTGGATCCATCATTACGCCTTTCCAACTCCAGTGTGGACAGCAACCTTTTGGGTATCTCAAATGCATGGGTGGTGATGCTACACATGCCCACCACTGCCAAATCTATTTAATAATATTCAATCCAATGCCTTTGCATCTCACAGTCACTAGTGATCCCTTTGTGATTAGATCATCTCCTCCCTTAGGTCTTGACCAGATCACGAATGATCGGGGATCCCCTTGTGCCCCCTCCAGACAGAGGAAGGCAGCTTCCAAGGCTACAGAGCAGCAAAGGAGCATGCTGAAGGATGGCGATGAGGACTACAATCCCAAAGGGACACCAGGTTGTCATAGCAACCCAAAGGCATAGGCTCTTTGTTTTTCTACATTCCAGGTATTTCATGACACACATTTGTTGCGTACTGTATACTGAAAATTTCTTTCTATTCAGAGAGTGATGCTGATTTCAGTGATCCAGCTGAAAGTGATGATGATGAGTTCACAGTAAAGAAACCAAAGAAAAAGAACACAGAAGACAAGACAGCCAAGAAGAAGCAACCAAAAGCTAAACCAAAGGAAGAAAAGCAGCCTTCAAAACCATCAAATACCAAACCACATTTGACAGGTACTTAATAGCTTTAGGAACTATGAACTGCCATTCTAATAACTCAATCTTTTTATGCTCCCAGCCTGCAGAGTTTCAATCAAATTGTCCTTCTGTTCCTTACAGGGACTCCCAGTCTAAAAACTCCCATCTTAGGTAGAAGTCCAACTGCCAAGCCAGCCTCTGTGCCCAAGAGGTCTCCTGGCACTTCTCCTGTCTCCAGATCTGCAGTCTCTGGTAGTCCAGCGGGGGGCAGAATACCCAAGTGGAATCCTCCAGGTAATACTGACTGAAAGGTCAAGGAGGTCATCGTAACCTTATAAGCAGTTGTAGGACTGCTTGTTTGTTAACAAAGTTGTGCCTTGTATTCAGGCATTTTAAGACCCAGTTCACCCATTATTTTTATCATACAACTTGTCATCAGGTCACGTTGGAAGAAGTCCCGGCTCATCACAGAGTGCCCCAGTGAAGTCTCCAGGGCAGGGTCTAAGACTTGGACTGTCTCGCATGGTGCGGGTCAAACCCCTGCACCCCAGTGTTGCTAGTCACTGACCCCACCTATCTATTAGAGGAGCTCTGTGTAATTGACAGTTGACCGTTTCTTTTGTAATCCTCTAGATCTATTTTATGAGGCATTAGAATTGTACTGTTAATTATTATTAGTCTGGGGTCGTACATGCTCTCCTTTTTATAACAGCTCATCTTTTGGACCATTTGACTTAACAAAGGACAATTCCCAACGTATACTGTTTATTGGCCTACAACAAAGCCTTCAGATTTCAAACCCTTTGTGTGTTTTATTATTTCAAAGAGAGTTTGTCTTCTGTCTGTTTTTAGTTTTCACTCCAACATGTAAATGAAATGGTGCAATGGCGCACTCTGCTGGATATAATTATCTTAAAATGCAAAATTATCATTGTTAAAGTGGCAATCAGTTGAATCAACAACAAAGCGGAGACCCCGCCCCCGTTTTGGTAAAAAGCTGAGGGATGAGTCTGGAGAAATGTAACCACTCTGAAATTCATAGACAAAGCTGTGGATGTAAGGACTGAACACCCGTGATATCAAAACTAGTTTTAACCATGTTTTGAGGCTATATACCCAATGGGCAAAAACTGGTTGAATCAACTTTGTTTCCACGACATTTCAACCCAAAAAATATATGTGATGAAGTTGAATCAACGTGAGAAACTGATTTGATTTACAAAAAGTCAAGGTAAGAGCATTATATTTTTTTTCACCCAACTTTTAACCTAAAACGACATGACATGTGTTGTTAATTTTATGTTAAATTCGCGTTAGTTGACAACTAAACCAAATGTAAATAAAAACGAGAAGTTGAACTGAAGGCTGCCCAGTGGGTAGTGTTTGTTTGCATTTAGTTGATTTATTGTTTATCTGTCACAAACATTGGAGTAAAACAGCTTATTTTAAAAGTAAAATAATGGATGTAGCAACTACAGAATGTCCCTTTTATATAACGTTTTACCATGATTTTACTAACATCCAGTAGAATAGGCAACGTACGTATTCTATGTGTTTAAAGTTTTGTGGATTTTGTTCAGCGAAAGCTTTGTACAATGTGTAAATATAAAACATTAAATATTCAATATAACCTATACGTTTTTATGTAGTGAGCATGTTTCCAGTATAGCCTGTATAGGCCCAAATGAGTTTGTGCAACATCTCCCCTGTGGTATGGAACATTGGACAGTTGTTTTTTGAGTGAATGATAATGCTAATTTCTCCCAAAACCAGAAATGGAAAGTGAATCACTAAACGTCATGATTTTTAGCGTTACATAATGCGTTGTTTTACGTGTTAATTTCACCTTTAGCGCTGATCAGTCAACAGCGCGCCGCCGTCAGTCCGAATGTATCTCCATTACGACATCATGAAATCATAATGACATGACGCGTATGTATGCATAGTCAGTTTGACCATTGCGTTTGACTGAGTTCAATATTTCGTTTACTATGTTACCTTGCAGCAGCAAACACCGAACATGAGCGAAGTAAATTCATCCAATGAGCGAAAGTGTGAATTAGTTATGACTTCCATTTACGATTTTGTTTAACAATAAAAAATAATAATAACCGTGAATTTGCCTAATTTTCGAGTGCATTTTCTATTTTTTTATTCTATTGCTGTGTTATTTACTCATCAACTGACTATGCAAACATCTAAAGGGATAACAGACAAATATGATTTAAAAAACTTGCTCACAAAAGATAATTCCATTATTTTTACAAAAAAAAAAAAGCCCTGGATGTCAAACATCTTCACTCTTTAAACCTCTCAAGTTGATGACCTTTCTGTTTCAATAGGAAAGAAGTTAAATCTAAATTGAAGAGACTTATCGAAAACAGGAACCAACTTCTCCCATTGTTGAAAAGGTTCTGTATTCCTCTTGATATGTATAACATAGGCATTTAGCAGACACTTAGATTATGTCTTGACCACCTGAGATCAGCCCACAATCCAACAGTCAGATTTGCCTAACAAAACTCCAGCCTTGGATCCAACTGGGCCTACCACAGGAAGAAGGTAAGCTTACCATCAATCTGAAGCCCTACCCTAGTTACATTTCAATCCTCTGGCAATTAAAAAATACCATACATTGCTATCTGAGTAGCACAGTCTCTGCACAGGCTGAATTCTATGCAATGCTGCAGTTCCAAATAATTGAAACGGTAGTTATTATCCTCTGTGACTGGAATCTGCAGTAGGCTACCTGGGATTTGGGATACAAATAGCTGGACCACTGGAGGACAGGATAGGAAGTGTGGAATGAAAAGAAGAGTGGGAGACTCCCTGATCCAGTGGTGCTAATTCATTGCATGTAGCATACCAGTGAGAGGAAGCCTGAAATCAAAGGCAGGAATATGAAATGGTGAGAGATGATGAATTCCCTCTACACGCCATGCACTAAGGAAACATCTCCATGCTACTAGATATGTTGTTATACAGACTTCTCTGATCAAATGTCTATTTAGGGCTGCTGGCTGCAGCACGATCTGCCATAAACTCTGGAACATACTATCAGAACTCAGCTGGGGCTGATAATGAAAGTGAAGAAAAAAACATGAGCATTGCTTGATTTAAAGCTTGCTTTCATTGGTTCCTATTGGACTCAAAAGAAACATCACATTATACATTTTGTTTCAGGTAAATGTTCATGGCTGTACATTATTCCCATATGTGGTTGCAAACAGTGGCAGCCGAAAATGGCCTGTTAGAGCACTAGCCCATTGCCCTCGGCAGGGGGTGGAGGAGGTGACGTAAACCTGTCTTGGCTTACTTGGCTGACATTGAGCCAGACTGCCTGTCTCATCTCCAGCACCATGGACAGGGGACAGGGGAACAGACAGTGCAGCTCACCCCACCCCACCACATGGCGGATGTGCCGACAGATGGTTCAGAGTGGCAGACAATGCAGACAGGTCGCTTACACCGTGTTCAGGGTTTATGGGGAGTGATAAGCCAAAGACGTTGGGGCTCTACAGCATGTTATACATACTATATAGACAGTCCACTGAGCAGTCATTTCATACATGGCGATGGACATTTCTGTTGACTTGCCTGTGGTGTGTGTCCGGTGTTTTCCTGGTCTTGTTGGAGGCATTCTCAACAAAGTATTTAGTTGGAAATTGGAAATGAAGCATCCTCTAATCATGAAGGCTACATTTATTCTTTAAAGTGCCCCCCCCCCCCCCCCATTGTATTTTGTGGAGTTAAGTCTCTCTTGCAGCACAAAGAAAAGCAAGCAAGTATGTGCACTCTGACCCCTTGTAGCTAAGTCAAATAGCCCACATATTCCCAGAGGAATGAACCTGAAAGTTGGCCCACTCTGTCATTCACTTCCCGTTCCTCAGCCACCGCCTGCCTGAGGTGTCTGTCTGTCTGTCTGTCTGGGACAGTTGTGTCACCACCACTGCTCAGTCAAAAGGATAGAGTTCACTCTGACCAGCAAGGTTAGACCGGTTCTGACCCATGACAGACAGCACTGTTTAGGGTAAAGCCAGCAGTGCCATATTAGTCTACTCAAGACAATATTTTGTCTATCTGACTCTGTATGCAGATAGAAGCAGATACAATCGGTGTTATAGTATGGGTCCTTGGGAAAGGCCAGCTACACAGGCCAAGCCTGTCTGTCCCCGGCCTGTTCTGGGACATGACGATAACAAGGTAAGACTCTAAACAGGGCTGATTACTAATGCCTGTTTTGTCTTTATTTGGATCAGCAGTGAAGTTTTTTTAGTTATCCATTATTTTACCAGGTAAGTTGACTGAGAACACATTCTCATTTGCAGCAACGACCTGGGGAATAGTTACAGGGGAGAGGAGGGGGATGAATGAGCCAATTGTAAACTGGGGATTATTCGGTGACCGTGATGGTTTGAGGGCCAGCTTGGTGGTTGTTATTGAATGCTATTTGTTATTGTTTGATTTACCCTGGATTCGATCATAGAAATTCATACTGCATGAAGGGAATTTGGTTTATGTGTGTGTGGATGTCTAAACAATAGAGATGTAGGCTTGGCCAATGTGCTTTAGTTATATTGCTTTAGTTAACACTGGCTTGTGTGCTCTCAGGGTTGTGTTGCTATTGATGTCCACCACAGTGCGTATGCTCCTAGCTCTGCTCCTTCCAGAGTGGTTTTCCTCTGTGTCTCTGTGGCAGTCAGTCCAGGGCAGGCTACTAATGGCATTTAGCCTGATCTGGATTAGACCAGTGGGTGGTCCCTCCATACTCCTTAGCCTTGGATACCTCCTACTACTAAAGTTAGAGAATAAACACCCACCTACAACAACACAGGTCTACTGGTGCACTCCATCATGCTGCAGGAAAAACACACCTTTGTTTCCACTAGAAAATAAAAAGGGCTATGTTTTACCTTTGTGCAATTTTTCCCAGTTGGTCTAGTGTTATAAGCCAAAAAATAGAGTGGATAATGGCCCTTTGCCCAATTACCTCAACTGCACTATTGGGTATAACTGCTCCACTGCATTAAGAAAACACTTTAGCCTATAGCCATGAACAGATAAAGGCTGGAGGCTTATGAGTGAGGACTGGTTGTGACTGTATGCGCATCTTTAATATTGTGGACTGAAGCTGGAAATCATATCACCATGGAGACTGCAGCTTGTGTAATGGTAAAAAAAAACATATCTGGATGGTATATCAAAGGTGAGAGAAATACACTGGGTAGCAATGAAAAGAAAACAGGTATTTTCTGTCAGCACTGATAAAAACGTGTTATGAAACGACCAGTTATGTAGTCGTGTCTACCCCGAGATGACTGACCGTGCCGACATAGGCTTCAGTAGAACATACTGGACCACCCACTTCACGCTTGGGGTATGTAGGATGAATCATATGAAGGTGGAGATGGCTCTCCTCCACATCTCAAAGGATTCTCCACTCTGGATGATCTAGCACATGGTTTGCCTTGATGTGTAATTCCCTTTCAATTATAAGGTGTGTGTGTGTGTGTGTGTGTGTGTGTGTGTGTGTGTGCGCGTGCATATGTTTTTTACAGTACAATTTTGAGAAGTGAGGGCATGCCGGTCCTCACTTATAAAAAGGCTGTTTTAGGCTAAGGTTTAGGGTTAGGGAAAATATGATTTTAAATGGCAATCAATTGTTGGTCCCCAAAAAAGTCCTTACAAGTATAGTAAGACATAGCTGTGTGTGTGATTTAAAAACTGATCCAATGATTAAACATTTGATGATTTAGTACTGTTTTTGACAATTGCATTTTTTAAACTAAATATCTTTACAAATGTAAAGTTGTTGTGAATCATTAAATATTCGATGTTTAATGTGGTTATTTTGATGGTACCTTCGTGTGAGACTAAAGTGAAGTAGTAATCAATAACCTCAGATGTGTGGTTGCTACTCAGCAGTGTTTCTCTGAGTTTCAGTTCCCGGACAGTGAGTCTGACACGTGAGCATTGAACCAGTGTGGGTGCATCCCATTCTCTACAGTAGGCCTACACGATGAGATAAAATACGACTGAACCCAAGGATTTTGGGACTTAAGAAAAAGTGGTGTCATACAGGGGCTAGAGAGAGGGGTTTTGTTGTTGTTTGAGCTTGGTCACAAACTATCGATGGATTTTTTTTTTTTGCTGGAGGATTTGGCAAATACTGTACATAGTTCTATAGGCTACCAGCAACATAACGGTTTTACGCGCAATGTTGATTCTCATGCTTGGAAAGTTATGACTGAGGAGTCTGCGGAGTTGGACAGTTGAATGAATTGACAAGCAATCTATATCGGGAGTCCACGGTGTCGCTTGTCGATGTGAAATAAACTGTGACCGTAGAATACCCTAACAGGTGGCTCTCCGACGATATGCGCGTCAGGCTAACAACAGCGTGCACACTCGCCATAATCTTCGGCTGACAAAGCTTTTTCCAATATTACAGTCCGTTCATTACTATTCAGCAGCACTACTCTGCAATTTCCAACGGGCCCCAACGTCGTTTTGATGCGAAGCGGGAATATTGGTTTCTGCGTTTACTCGGGAATAAAATTGAGCCTGGGAATGTTTTCAAGCTGTGCGCTCACGTGGACCAACTAGGAGTGATTTATCGATGATCATTTGAATTCACCCGGGTTATAAAGCAATGTTTCCAGAAATTCATATCAAGGTGAGGTATAAAGAATGCTATTGCTTTGTTTTGTGTAGCTTATTGGATACAAATTCAACATTAGCTTTTTTTGCATTTTGTTTTATTTCACATGACTGTATTTGGAACCTCTCTGCACTCTTTAAGTGTACTGTACAGACTGTAATGGACAGACAGTAATTAGGTCTGAAAACACTTTCCAGCGGATTTCAGAATCAGATGTCAATGTGTTGACATAATTACTCCCATGGTCTCATGGCTCCACTGACCTTCAGATGGACTAACCCACTTTAATCCCCATGATCTACAGCTTGGTGTGCTCAGGAATGGATCATTAGCTTCCTGGGGTCTACTGGGTTAATATTATCTGTTTGTCACGGCTGATAGCACTGGATTCACAATACATTTGGGCTACTGCACATTTTTATATTGCAGTATTCAAAAACGGCCTTAATGTGTCTACTGTAGCCATAGTGGAATACCCCCCCCCCATTCATTTATGCAGTATTGACTACAGCTGCATAGGAACCAAATGTGAGAATCATCGCTAGTTCTAAAAATACATTGTAATTTAATTACAATGTTGGCCTTCATAGATTTTCTATATGCAGTTGGTGTGTGTGTGCATGTGTGAGTGCTGGGGCCAAGCAAAATAATGTGTGCCTATGTGTAGGTGTGTGCACAAGTGTGTTCATCTTCAGCTAGCTCATATTATATGAGATCCCTTTCTCGTCCAATCCCCACAGACAGGGAGGCCCGACGCCTACTCCCAGCAACACAAACTCCAGCCTGAATGCACACGCCTTGGGTCCAGCCGGGCCTACCAGCAGCAGCAGGTAAACCTACTCCATGGTCCTCCAGTATTTTGTTCTTGTTTGTGGGTGTGCGGGGGAATACGATGACTGTGTCATGATCTGGTCGTTGTGTGGGAGTACTGTGACTAGTGTGAGCTGTGGGGGAATACTGTATGATGCAACTGCCCAGCCCGCACCTCTGAAAAGAGCAAGGTAGTTATCACCAGTTGTGAGTTGTGGATCCTGAGTTTTAAGATTAACAGTAATTTTCCTTATCCCAAACGATTCAATGTTCATAATAACAGAGTGTGAAAACGTGCTGGCCGGGTGCAGAGGTAACTGTCTTCGGTACCATGTTGCTATATATAGCTTTTTTATGAATAATTTATCTTGCAGATACTGCAGTAAAGCCCTGGAGATTAAACAGTGCATTCTATAAATAGAACTTCCCCTCTCAATTTGGCAGCGCTGTTTCAGTTCAAATCAATAAGGCCACGAGAGCCATACTACTGTAACTACAGCACAGCTCTATTCAGTCAGAGGTGATGCCCTGGTATAGCTTAGCCTTTTGGGCAGCTTTTGAGAGGATGTGTTACATAGAGTACCGAGAAAGACTAGCAGCCTATAAACAAGAGACAGTGAAGGAAAAATATATGGAGAGAGAGAGACTCCGAGTTGGGCTGCAGTGAAAGCTTCTGTCGAAAAGCAGACCTCCAAGGCTTTAGACCCTGCTTCACTCTCGCCCTGGCACGTAACTCTATGCCCTTTCTGGGCACCACAGGCTACTTGCCTCATTACTGAATCGGCAGGAAAACTAGAAACACCCAGTGCCTCAAACCTCGTTATGTAACAACACCTGTATTATCTCTGTAGATTTAACCTAGATGACCCTCTAAATGTGGGTCCTTCTCTCTCTGCCGCCCTCTCTCTCTTGTTCTGGCTGTAGAACTGTGGCTCGGGCAAAGGCACTCTGCCTAAGCTGGATGCTAAGCCCTTGGTTGTAAACAATGCCAAGTACCATCACCAGTCCGAAAGCATCCTGCCCCACATCACCAGCAAGGGGCTGCAAAACACATGTGATAGGCAGCTTTCAGGAACCAGGCACCAGGAAAGCTTCCAGGTGAGTCCTTGTTACAATTAGGCTAATCTCTTGGTATTATGTACTTAGAGCCTAGTATAGTGAAGCAATGAAACATTCCACTGAGAAATTATAACAGTGTTAAATTGTTACCATGCAAAACCTCTGCAACTAGTTAATTTCCTGTATGTTTTGTAATTGACAGGATGAGAGATTACAGAGCTCCACAGTGGAGAGTCTGCCAGAGTCCATCAACAGGAAGAACAATCAGGAGCAGGAGAGGAATATTGAGGGACACAATCTGCCCATGTCTCCTGCAGGTGTGTGTGGGCTAAGGGTAGGACTAGGCCTGAGTTGGAGAGTAGGGAAGCGTTGGTGGAAGGTGCTGGTGTTGGCGTTTAGTATTGGCAATTCTGAAGGAGAAAGAGTTTTCTGTCCCTTGATCTTATTTAATCAGGAAGAAACAAATGCAAACTGAGATTTGCTGACAGGAATTTCCTTTCCCTCCTATACAGAGGTCCTGAAGGCGTTCAAAGATCGTCTGACGGAGCATGAGCAGGAGGAGGTCATGGACTACTCCGAGGTCTGGTACCTGGGCCTGGATGCCAAGAAGATGGAGGGTTCCCCCAGCCTGCCACATAACTCTGGCTACGACGATGAGAGCGGAGGCTATCTGAAGGTAACTTAAAATGGGCACAAAGATGGCAGTAAAGAAACTGTGAATTTCAGAACCAGTTTTAGGGCCATATAGAGTTTCAGTTTTTGCAGTATTGCTTTAAAGTCAATTATACCCTTTTCTCTGCAGGTCGCGCATGACCACATAGGCTTCCGGTTTGAGGTGCTGGAGGTGATCGGAAAAGGATCCTTCGGACAGGTCCTGAAGTGCCTGGATCACAAGACCACTGAACTTGTCGCCATCAAGGTCATTCGCAACAAGAAAAGGTGACTAACGCCACTAGCTAGCTAGCATATCGTAGCACAGCTGGGTTGTCAAATACCAACCTTTCACTAATAACATGCTATGACACATGTTATAACACTGCTTTTCTGTTATGATTGGCTGCAGGTTCCACCACCAGGCTATGGTAGAGTTGAAGATCCTGGATGCGTTGAGAAGGAAGGACAGAGACAACCAACACAACGTCATTCACATGAAGGAGCACTTCTACTTCCGGAACCATCTCTGCATCTCCTTCGAGCTCCTGGGGTAGGATTGACGGACACTGACACTGTAGGGCCAAAGATAAGATCATATTCAGAAATACAATAATACCCTTTTGTTATTTGTTGATTTAGTTCAGGAGAGAATACTTCTGCTATATTTCATACACAGGAGGTAAACATGTAGTATGAAGATTATTTGGCCATTTAAATCTAAAGGATGTTTGCTTATCTTTGACCGTGCAGAGTGAACCTGTACGAACTCATCAAGAAGAACAACTTCCAGGGCTTCAGCCAGATCCTGGTGCGCCGCTTTGCCTACTCCCTCCTCAAGTGCCTGCAGATGCTGCACAAAGAGAAGATCATCCACTGTGACCTAAAACCGGTATGACCCCTAGCCATGACCTTTAACCCCTCACCACCTTAACATTACATCATGAAAAGTGAAGCATATTTGCAAACATATTCCTTGTTGGTTCAGTTTAATAGTGCCACAGGAGATGGAGAGGATATGCTCATACTTGGGTGTTTATTTTCCAGGAAAACATTCTTCTGTCACACAAAGGCCAAGGCAACATCAAGGTCATTGACTTTGGCTCCAGCTGCTACGAGCAGCAGAGAGGTGAGTGTCTTAGTTTGTATGTTTTCTAATGTAAGGTTGGATCAAGTAGGCAAACAGGGGGCACAACCTCATTATAGCATCACATTATAGCATACCTAATTCCTGGCTCTCCTCCTCCACAGTTTACACCTACATCCAGAGCCGCTTCTACCGTTCCCCAGAGGTGCTCCTGGGCCATTCCTACAGCATGGCCATCGACATGTGGAGCTTTGGCTGCATCCTGGCTGAGCTCCACACTGGCTTCCCCCTCTTTCCTGGGGAGAGTGAGGTGGAGCAGATTGCCTGCATCATGGAGGTACCTACCTAGTACCTACAATACCATGTTCTCTTTGTTAATGGCTCTTTCAACCTTGTGGTTTGGCTAGCAACGTTGATGTATTACTCACTGTGTGTGTTTGTCTGATTTGTTCTCAGGTACTGGGAATGCCTCCAACTGATTTCTTGTCAACAGCAACCAGGAAAAGGCAATTTTTTGGTAAGCATTTGACTGTTCGATGGAAATTCTGTTTAACTGAGACCTTTCACTTCTACTGACGTATCAATAGGATCACAGTTAAATGTATACATTTCTGATGTAGGGATTTGCATAATTTTAGTGTCACAGGGTGTTTAATTAAGCAATAAGCCTGAGGGAGTGTGGTATATTGGCCATATAACACAGCCGAGGGCTGTTCTTATGCACAACGTGAAAGGGAGTGCCTGAATATCAACCATATACCACAAACCCCCGAGGTGCCTTATTGCTATTATAAACTGGTTACCAACATAAATAGAACAGTAAACAAGTATGTTTATGTCACAACCGTGGTATATTGTCTGATATACAGACGGTTGAAATGCTGTTTCAGCCAATCAGCATCCAGGACCAAAACTACCCGGTTTATAATTCTTAGCAAGAGATCCTCTTGTTGATAATCACTGGTTGTGTTTGTGCAGATTCCAAGGGCAACCCCAGGAACATCACCAACAGCAAGGGGAGAAAGAGACGGCTCAACTCCAAGGATCTGTCCAGTGCCCTGAAGACCAACGATCCTCTCTTTCTGGATTTCATCAAACGCTGTCTCACGTATGTACTGTACACACTGTACACCTGTCAATAACACAGCCATAGAATCACCCAATCTCATATATTACTAAAAGGAATCATGTTAAACTGTCAGGTGAAGTGAGCCCTCTTTCGCCTCCAGGTGAGGCCAATTGAGATTGAAATCTACAAGGAAGTCCAGTGTGTGGTTTTACCTCTGGTTCTCTCTGGAATAATCTCATTTGCATCCTCTCTACCGAGATCCATCTCAAAACCCAATGGAGGCGAAGGTCACAGGGGAGGGACCCCTGATTTTCTCCTCCGATCGGTTTTGAGAAGGAGAGAGGACGCGAGGAGTATGCAATTGGGATTTTCCCTCTGACTGACTCTCTTCTCTCTGTCAGGTGGGACCCTAAGAAGCGCATGACGCCCGACGAGGCCATGCAGCATGAGTGGATCCAGGAGGCACGCTCCAGCAAGTTTCGGCCCAAGACCCGCACTGTGAGAAGGCCCAACGAGAGCCTCGGCAACGTGGAGAACAACAACAAGATAGCGCAGCATATTTCCCACAAACCAGCCCTTATCAACAGGATAGGTAAGAGGAGCAGTCATCTACCATACTACCACCATGCCTTCTCATACGTATGTGTTTGCATTTGAAAAAAAAAAAAAACTTCACTAGGCATTTTTTACACTTTGAGAGTGGCAGATTGACACAAAGACTAAATTGACTCCACATCTCTATGATGTACATAAAGTAACAGGCATCTTACTTCCCCCTCTCTGACGCAGTTGACAAGGCATTCTCAAGCCCGTTCTCCAGCGCCACAGACAGGCCCAAGAGACAGAACTCTGTGAAGCTGGCGTCCGCCGAGCGCTTGCGACCAATCGGGGCTTCGGCTGAGGGCCAGATGGGCGAGGGCAGGACCAAGAGCACCAGGGCTGTTAGCAGCAGCAAGCAGGAGGTACCCAGGGAGAGATCAGTCCACATTGTCATCAGGCCCCCGCTGGAGCACACTGCAGACAGTGACAGTCTGGAGCACCAGCAGGGCCTGTCCCCCATCACATAAAGGCCCCAGGGACAGAGGGCTTGGGGCTGGGAGGGGGTTGAAGGGAGGGGGGATGCATAGGTCACATCAGGGTTAATATCATCAGAGGTTAAACATAAGACACATATTAATAACATTAAATGGGGGTCATGGTTGGGGTATATCCTGTTTTGTAGATGTAGTGGGTTATCAATTTGTTATATTTGTGCTGCACTATCGAATTTATTTCCTTGTCCAATCACATGTTTAGTGCTTGGACTCTGTCTAGCTGCAGGAGACGTCTTTGGAACACAGTCTTTGGTGGGTATTTTGGTAATGAGCTGTGTATCAGCAACTGTTGGTCTTCTCTGTTATTGCAGTAGTCACAAATGGACTTACTGCATCTAGAATGTGGCCACATTCACTTGTCATAAGCTTGGAAAGTAGCACAGGTCACTTGCATTAGTTTAAAATGGGATCACTTAGCTTAGAACCCAGATCAATGCCCAGATTGGCCTGTTTTCCACTCTCGGTCTAGCCAGGTTAGGCCGAGCCACATTTAATGTAATTTTGCCAGAGGTTTAAAGCTCTTTGAGTAGGCTAATTCCCTGCACGTTTTCTACTGGCATTGACGTTTTGGCTTTGACAACACAGACGTCTGACCCAAAATATACACAGGTTAAGCCCTGCCCCCTGTTTGCACTGAAATACGCATGGCAAGCCCAAGGAGTTGCCCGTGCCATGGATGCAATGTTTAAAGCTCTTAGCAGCACAAAGCATCTCCCATGCAGAGATGATGGTGATAGGGGAAAAACATAAAGCACTAATGTGCACAAACTCCCCTAGAGATTACTCAGAGTTGACCATGTTTATGGAGTTTGACTTTGACTCAATCATTTGTGGCTGTTGATCATAGTATGTTTCATTACTAGTTTATTATGATAATTATTAAAAACCTAGGTGTTACTGAATAAAATTACAATCACTTATAAGTCAGAAAAAATGCTGTCCACCTGACAACAACTTTTACCTCTAAAACAGGGCTCTCAAGTTGTCAATGAAGATGAATGTTATTTTCCTGACCTGAAATGTCTAGCTTGGACTGGTATTGGATGGTTTGATATTCTTCATACGTCATTGTCATATACAAAGTTTTCCAGTGTCTGCAAAACAGGAATATTCTGACCAGTGATCCTCACCACTTGTTATTCAAATGTGCCTTCCAGCATCCAAAGTGACTTCCCTCTGACCCACAATGCATCATCTGTTTTTTACTCCTCCTCACACAAACTTCATTTTAAAAAGCTCTTAATTTCTCATCAAAGCAGTTCCATCTATTTTGATTAACTTCTCTTACCTCGACAAAAGGACAATTTGCTACAATGTTGAGCTTTCTTCAATAAAACTTGGGCCAAATGAAGGAGTAGATTTTTTTTTGTTCTCTCTAAACTTCTTTAAGGCAACTTGTACTGATGCTTTTTACTTGCTCCAGTTATAGAAAGTAATTTTAAAACAGTGTTTATATTTGTAACATGATCAGAAATGGAATAGACTTCCTTTTTAACAGTACATAATTGAATGTACATTTTACAATTGTGTTAAGATTAAATTATTGGTTTAAGGTGTGACATGTATATGAAATATTTGTGGTAATATATCTCAAGCACTGTATGTGTACATAAAGAGGTCACATTGGCAATGGCTCGATGAAATATATTTTTTACCATGTTTCAATTGTAATTTTAATGAATTTCTTGTTTATTCTTCTGTGCTCACTGAGCATTGTTATTTAAGAGAGCCCCACAGACTGGTGCCCATAATGATGATATTGTGTGATGTACTGAATTACTGTTTTGCTTTCTCTAAGTCTGTATAATAGCATGCCAGGACATTGTTGATTTTATTGTACTGCACTAAAACAAAAAGAAAGTGTGTGCATTCATTTCAACCAAATTATTTCACAATCAACCATTGTGGTCTATTTGGAAGTAATTGAATTGAGGGCATTCCACCTGATGAACTGTACATTGATGTGAAAAAATGAATGAATGTGTCATTGAAAGAACATATAATTGAATAAATTGGTGTTTTATATTCCTTGCCTCTGCCCGTTTGATTGGACCTTTGATAATTTTGATGCTGTGTAACTCAAACATTCAGCTTATGAGTTGACGAAATGATAGCAACACATAGCATTACCATGTAGGTAGAGTGAGGGGTGAACATACAGGCCAGAGGAAGAAGAGAAGGTATGGTGATCACAGAGTTAACAAAGTATCATTGTTCCCTGCCTTTATTGATCACACATTCTATGCTCAAACCTCATTTACCAGACAGGGTCAGTGTTTAACCTTGTGCATCCAGACCCTCAAGCTGCTTGGTTTGAGCTCTGAGAGCAAGTTAGACACTGGGGAAATTGAGATGTACTTCAATGCTCCATTCAGCCTGGTTTCATAGGCTAGATGTAGCATACTAAAAGTAAATCCGGGATGCTCAAACTTGTTTGGTATGGTTACATAAGAACAAAGGTCTCTTAAGGCAAGAACAAAAGGAGGGTGGTTGGTTGAGTGTATAATGTGAATGCAACTTTGCAACTACCTACAGTACTACTTTTTTTAGCTACTTTGCAACTACTTAGCATGTTAGATAACTCTTCCCCTAACCTTAACCCTTTAACCTAACCTTAAATTCCAACCTAGCTAATGCTAGCCACCACCTAACGTTAGACGTTAGCGTTATCCACCTAGCTAATTGGAATTCGTACATACAGTATCATACGTCTTGCAAATTCATAACATATTGTAAGAATTGCAATTTACGACATATCATACGAATTGTAATTCGTAACATACTGTATCATTCAAAATGGATGATGAACAACTACAAATGAATACATACCATACGAAACATAACATGTGGAGTGTCGTGGGTTTACATACGGAATAATACGAAATGCTCTGAGACCAGGTTGCTCCGTTACCTCTTAAAAGCAGGTGGTCAACCAGATTTTCGGTTACTCTAGAATGGGAAGAGCTACAGATACTCTTCATTGTGGGCTTGAGTTTGAATTACAAGACAAAGTGCTAGTGACAGACAAGACCATCACTTTCAGAGAGCCACACCTTTGCAGCCTGTAGTATTGTGGCTTTCGGCATTTATTCCCTCAACAATGACTTGAATGCCAAATGAACAGTTGGATCCATTAGCAAATATTTAAAAAAGGTGTTGGTGAGTGGCAGCCAGGTATGGTGCACCTCACACTCCCCCCTTTCAGGGGAGCCTGGATCTCAGTGAGATCTATAACAACATATATTGTTGCAATTACATTTACTTTTGATACTTAAGTATATTTAAAACCAAATACTTTTAGACTTTTACTCAACTAGTATTTTACTGTGTGACTTTCACTTTAACTTGAGTCATTTTCTATTAAGGTATCTTTACTTTTACTCAAGTATGAAAATTGGGTACTTTTCCACCACTGCACATACTGTACTTGGACTGCAGTCTGCCACTGTTGTAGCTGGTAGGGCAGATTTAGAGGGGAGGGTTTGGGAACACACTAGAATCTAGCCTGAGCCTACATGTAGAGTTGATCCCAGTAAGTTATTTCACACTTCACAGTGATGATTGTAAAAGGGAATTTGTTCTCAGTTATATAAAGGGTTTAAATGAACTAACAAAGAATCTAACAAAATAATCATTTCAGATTGTTCTTTAATCCTGTATGCTGCTGCTTGTTGAACAACATTTGTTACATTTCGATCTACCAACTTCTGTGTATCACATGTATAATAGTTTGATGAGCAGCTGTCATGTGTCCACAGTGAAGTCAGTCAACAACGGGATCAGTCTGAAAGAAGGGCAAGCTGTGAAGGCTACCGAGGTCAAGAAGGAGAGGAAGGTGGTGAAGAAGTTGTACCCCAACTCAGCTCTGTTTACAACCTGGGGTGATGAGCTCTCAGAGGAGGAGCAGAAAGAGGCAGAAGGGTTGTTTCAGATGTATGGATACAACGCCTTCCTGAGTGACAGACTACCCCTCATCTCGCTGCCACCTCTGCACAAAAAACTGATCGATAACTCAAGACTTCTGAATTGTAACCACAGTCTATTGCATTGTGGCCACCCAAGGTCAAATCCATCTCCAGCACTGTGAATGCAGTTTGAACAATCGTGACCATAGGATTAGAAGTTTTTACCTATCTATCTAACTAATAAGGTTCTACCCCTCATTAGTTTGAATGGTGTGAGCAATTTATATATTGCATTCTTTTAAACTCAAAAACATGGATTGGGGTGTTTAGAGTATTATATAGGTAGAGATTGTAGTATCTGGGATCTACATCTGTTTATATGAGTTACTATGCTGTTACTAAGCAGTAATGCATTACGGCAGTGTTACGTTACTACACCTAATATGAAATGCACATGCGCACTGGGGTGCCGGGAACTGTAGAGAATGAGGGGTTTTGACTAAACGAAAACTAACTGTACTCCCGTCTCCTGCCTGGTCAATTCTCCACAAAACAAATATTACAGAGATAGAACAGAACAAGGCTTTGTCTATAAATCATTTGTGACAATAATGTAGATAGAACCTTATAATTCCAAGCTCTCTCAATGACATTGAAATGTACTAACTTTAAGGGTGAAACAGCAGCTTTGGTAAAATGACTGAATGATATGAGGTGGACCAAATGCTTTTGTTGTGTCTGTCAGGTGTGCTAATCACCAGTACCCCCATGACCTGCCCACCATCAGCGTGGTGTTGATCTACTTGGACGAGGCCCTGTCAATCATTAAGAAAGTTGTCCGTAGCATCATAGACAAGACCCCCCCCCCCCCAATCGCCTGCTTAAAGACATCATACTGTTGGATGACCACAGCTCCAATAGTTTGCCTAATTGGTCTCTTCTCTCTACTTAGAAACATTTGAAATTACAGTGGGGCAAAAAATTATTTAGTCAGCCACCAATTGTGCAAGTTCTCCCACTTAAAAATATGAGAGAGGCCTGTAATTTTCATCATAGGTACACTTCAACTATGACAGACAAAAAAAAGGAGAAATAGAATACCAACATCTTTTTCATCCATGCCTGTTGAAGAGAGTGAGACACTCAGAGCAGCTCGGTCTCACACAGGCCCGCCTCTCAGGGTGGAGGGAAGCTGAAGGAGACGTGGTGGCCATCTTGGATGCCCACATAGAAGTTCACATGGAATGGTAGTCTGAATGGTTTATATTATAAAGACACTCAGTGAGGTGTTTTTGTGTCCCCCTTAACACAATGTTTTCACCCTGTGTTTGTGTAAACAGGGCAGAGCCTCTGTTTAAGGAGGGCCGTTTAAGGAGGACCGCATGTTGTTGATGACACTGGGGTTTGACAGAGTGTGTTTCGATGACTTGACAGTCACACATTATTGGCCATATGCAGATGCATTTGATTGGGCCCTGTGGTGTATGTTTGAGTCCTTCAGACCTGAGTGTTATGCCTTAAAAGACGAGTCAGGGCCAGGAAAGTGAGTTGTTCATGATTCCTGTTTGAATAGGTGATAAGGAAAGCACAGCTTTGGGAGGAAAATCTTTCCTAATATTTACACCTGGATAATATTTTTGCGTTATCTGTTCTTTAAAATTAATGTCACATCTCCCAGTGTAGAATTGACCATGATACTTTCAATTCTTGAGTCATTCAGTTAGAACAAACCAATCTACATCCAACATCCAGAAACTTCAGTCCATATCTATAAACTCATCCTTGTCTCTTGGTGTCTGGTGTGTCGAGGTGTGGCTGTGTGGTAGAAGTGTCGAGGTCAAACCTTGTTCTAAAATAGCCCACATCGAGAGGGCCCATAAACCCTATCTCCCAGACCTGAGCATTACAATGAAGAGGAATGCTCTGAGAGTGGCTGAGGTCTGGATGGATGAATACAAACATAATGTCAACATCGCCTTGAACCTCCCAATGAAGGTACAGTACACAACAAACCATTCAAAAAGTAGGTTTTGTTCAGCTGCTCCTATAGAATAACAACCATTGCTGTTATGCATGCTTTGTTTATGAAAATAAGTAGACTAGACAGTCAGTATTATAGAATGGTCTATTACTCAATGCCATAATAAAGATCATAGAATATATGTAAGATTCTGGCAGTGAGCAAAAGTGGATAATAGGTGAATTGCTCATACAGCCTGTGTTTCTGATTTAGAAATCTTCCTCTTTCTCACCACAGGATCATGGCATAGACATTGGGGATGTTTCAGAGAGGAAGAAGTTGAGAAAGAGTCTGAACTGCAAACCCTTCCAGTGGTATCTGGACAATGTGTATCCAATGTTAGACCCCCTGGGTGACTTGCTTGGTTATGGAGCTGTGAGTGATGCTAAAATTTTACTGTTGTTCTGGATATATTTCCTCATCAACTATGTTTGGTGGCATGCATTACATAATTTGTTCAATAGGATGCAGGGTCATAATTCCAACTCATTATCAGAATAGGAATTTGCACATTTATAACTGTTTAATCTTGGTCCATAAAATCAACAGCTGGTCAATGACCTGAAGACGGATCTCTGTATAGATCAAGGCCCAGTTCCGGGGAACACACCTATTTTATATGGATGTCATTATTTTGGTCCACAGGTTTGTAGAATAATTGCTTAGTATTTTAGTATTTAACTACATGTATAATATGGTCCATCTCATGGCAGACCCGGGATTCAACCCATACCATAATGCAAAGTACTTTCAATACCACAGTCTCTGAAAAGCCTAAATATCTATCCTCTCTGGCTAGAACTGTTATTATCGAGCCAGTGGGGAGATCTACATTGGAGGCATCAAGTCTCACAAGTACAACAGTAATCACTGTCTGATGGACATTGGCACTCGAACCCCAGGACTGTATAAAGGGTCTGAATACTTACAGTTGAAGTCGGAAGTTTACATATACCTTAGCCAAGTATTTAAACTCAGTATTCACAATTCCTGACATTTAATCCTAGTAAAAAATTGCCTGTCTTAGGTCAGTTAGGATCACCACCTTTTTTCAGAATGTGAAATGTCAGAATAAAAGTAGAGAGAATGATTTATTTCAGCATTTATTTATTTCATCACATTCCCAGTGGGTCAGACGTTTACATACACTCAATTAGTATTTGGTAGCATTGCCGTTAAATAGTTTTACTTGGGCCAAACGTTTCCGGTAACCTTCCACAAGCTTCCCACAATAAGTTGGGTGAATTTTGGCCCATTCCTCCTGACCGAGCTGGTGTAACGGAGTCAGCTTTGTAGGTCTCCTTGCTCTCACACGCTTTTTCAGTTCTGCCCACAAATTTTCTATGGGATTGAGGTCAGGGCTTTGTGATGGCCACTCCAATATCTTGACTGTGTTTCCTTAAGCCATTTTGCCACAACTTTAGAAGGATGCTTGGGGCCATTGTCCATTTGGAAGACCCATTTGCAACCAAGCTTTAACTTCCTGACTGATTTCAGGAAGTCACCAGTCCCTCCTGAAGCAAAGCACCCCCACAACATGATGCTGCCACCCCATGCTTCACGGTTGGGATGGTGTAATTTGGCTTGCAAGCCTCGCTCTTTTTCCTCCAAACATTACGATGGTCATTATGGAAAAACAGTTCTATTTTTGTTTCATCAGACCAGAGGACATTTCTCCAATAAGTACGATCCTTGTCCCCATGTGCAGTTGCAAACCGCAGTCTGGCTTTTTTATGGCGGTTTTGGAGCCGTGGCTTCTTCCTTACTGAGCGGCCTTTCAGGCTATGTCGATATAGGACTCGTTTTACTGTGGATACTGTGGATATTTTTGTACCCGTTTACTCCAGCATCTTCACAAGGTCCTTTGCTGTTGTCCTGGGATTGATTTGCTCTTTTCGCACCAAAGTACGTTCATCTCTAGGAGACAGAACGCGTCTCCTTCCTGAGCGGTATGACGACTGCGTAGTCCCATGGTGTTTATACTCGCATACTATTGTTTGTACAGATGAATGTGGTACCTTCAGGCGTTTGGAAATTGCTCCCAAGGATGAACCAGACTTGTGGAGGTCTACAATTTAGGTCTTGGCTGAGTTCTTTGGATTTTCCCATGATGTCAAGAAAAGAGGCACTGAGTTTGAAGATAGGCCTTGAAATACATCCACAGGTACACCTGCAATTGACTCAAATGATGTCAATTAGCCCATCATAAGCTTCTAAAGCCATGACATCATTTTCTGGAATTTTCCAAGCTGTTTAAATGCACATTCAACTTAGTGTATGTAAACTTCTGACCCACAGGAATTGTGATACAGTGAATTATAAGTGAAATAATCTGTCTGTAAACAATTTTGGGAAAAATTACTTGTCATGCACAAAGTAGATGTTCTAACTGACTTGCCAAAACTATAGTTTGTTAACAAGAAATGTGTGGAGTGGTTGAAAAACGAGTTTTAATGACTCCAACCTAATTGTATGTAAACTTCTGACTTCAATTGTATGTAAATAAGGTATTTATTTTTGTTATTTTTTATAAATTAGCAAAAATGTCTAAAAACCTGTTTTTTCTTTGTCATTATGGGGTATTGTGTGCATGTTTAAGGGAAGGAAAAAAACAATTCAATCAATTTTAGAATAAGCCTGTAACAAAACAAAATGTGGAGCAAGTCAAGGGGTCTGAATACTTCCCGAATGCACTGTATCAATCTTGAACAGGCTAATTTATTTTGAATGCAAATTGAATAGAATTGATGGAGAGAGAAAGATTGGGAGAGACTGCAGGAAATGTAGGTCTAATTGTCACAATTAAAAAAGTTACCATGATGAGATGATAGGTCTGTCAGTCCCCACCCTGAGCATTGATGATTCGTCACGCAGTGACCAGAGAGAAGTTCATAGAGAATCCAGATTCAGCCATTGCATATAATTTAACAGTTCCACTTCACGTCATGCTGTTTATATAAATCATGTATTATTATTTACCGTTTTCTCACAAAAGGGAGTGGTGTTGCGAGGTAAATATTGGTAACTGCCATTTAACCCATTCTACACCTAATTCAGCATAATTCACACCCTCTTAAGCATTTGCCCCACCCCAGGATTCACATGCGAGGCCATGTGAATCTTGAGTAAGGTAGTGTAGTAAACAACCAAAGATTTCAAAACATAAAGTGGTTTAAGTAAGTAGCCTACAATAAGGAAAAACTCTTGGTAAAAAAAAAAAATAATCCTATATCCTAATCTGATTGTGAAAGTGTCCAGATATCATTATTGTATACATTTTTTTATAATTATTATGTAATGCTTACCCAGACACTCATCTAAATTGATGGGTCATGTGAAATGCTATAACACCCCAGCCACGTCAAGCTAAGTGTGTCCCACCCTAATCAGTTTCACCTGTCCTAGTTATTGTCTCCACCCCCTCCAGGGGCCGCATGTTTTCCCCTGAATATTTATCCCTGTGTTTTCTGTCTCGCTGTTCCAGTTTGTCTTGTATGTTTCCAACCAGCGTTTTCACCTGCTTTTTGCATTCTTCTTTTTCTCATCCTCCTGGTTTTGACCCTTGCCTGTTTCTGGACTTTGTACCCACCTGCCTGACCATTCTGCCTGCCTTGACCACGAGCCTGTCTGCCACTCTGTACCTCCTGGACTCTGATCTGGTTTTGACCTTTTGTCCTGTCCAAGACCATTCTCTTGCCTACCCTTTTGAATGAATAAACATTGTAAGACTCCAACCATCCACCTCCTGTGTCTGCATTTGGGTCTCAGCTTGTGCCTTGATAAACTGGATGCGTCACTATTGTCTAGACATGTACACATGTTCATGAAATACAATACAGTGCCTTGCAAAAGTATTAATCCCCTTGGTGTTTTTCCTATTTTGTTGCATTACAACCTGTAATTTAAAAATATTTTTATTTGGATTTCATCTAATGGATATACACAAAATAGTCCAAATTGGTGAAGTGAAAAAAAAAAAACTTGTTTCAAAAACCTAAACTGAAAAGTGGTGCGTACATATGTATTCACCCCCTTTGCTATGAAGCCCCTAATTAAGATCTGGTGCAACCATTTACCTTCAGAAGTCACATATTTAGTTAAATAAAGTCCACCTGTGTGCAATCTAAGTGTCACATGATCTGTCACATGATCTCAGTATATATATATACCTGTTCTGAAAGGTCCCAGAGTCTGTAACACCACTAAGCAAGCGGCAGCACCAAGCAAGCGGCACCACGAAGACCAAGGAGCTCTCCAAACAGGTCAGGGACAAAGTTGTGGAGAAGTACAGATCAGGGTTGGGTTACAAAAAAATATTTAAAACTTTGAACATTCCACGGAGCACCATTAAATCCATTATTTAAAAATGGAAAGAATATGGCACCACAACCTACCTGCCAAGAGAGGGCCGCCCACCAAAACTCACAGACCAGGCAAGGAGGACATTAATCAGAGAGGTAAAAAAGAGACCAAATATAACCCTGGAGGAGCTGCAAAGCCCCACAAGAGACTGGAGTATCTGTCCATAGGACCATTTTAAGCTGTACACTCCACAGAACTGGGCTTTACGGAAGAGTGCCAAGAAAAAATGCCATTGCTTAAAGAAAAAAAATAAACAAACACGTTTGGTGTTCACCAAGAGGCATGTGGGAGACTACCCAAACATATGGAAGAAGGTACTCTGATCAGATGAGACTAAAATTGAGTTTTTGGCCTTCAAGGAAAATGCCATGTCTGACACAAACTCAACACCTCTCATCCATCCAAGAACGCCATCCCCACAGTGAAGCATGGTGGTGGCAGCATCATGATGTGGGGATGTTTTTAATCAGCAGGGACTGGGAAACTGGTCAGAATTGAAAGAATGATGGATGGCTCGAAATACAGGGAAATTCTTGAGGGAAACCTGTTTCAGTTTTCCAGAGATTTAAGCTGGGACGGAGGTTCACCTTCCAGCAGGTCAATGACACTAAGCATATTGCTAAAGCAACAATCAAGTGGTTTAAGGGGAAACATTTAAATGTCTTGGAATGGCCTAGTCAAAGCCCACACCTCAATCCAATTGATAATCTTGTGGTATGACTTGAAAGATTGCTGTACACCAGCGGAATCCATCCAACTTGAAGGAGCTGGAGCAGTTTTTCCTTGAAGAATGGGCAAAAATCCCAGTGGCTAGATGTGCCAAGCTTATAGATACATACCCCAAGAGACTTGCAGCTGTAATTGCTGCAAAATGTGGCTCTACAAAGTATTGACTTTGGGGGGATGAATAGTTATGCACTCTCAAGTTCTTTTTTTGTCTTATTTCTTGTTTGTTTCACAAAAACTATTGTGCATCTTCAAAGTGGTATGAATGTTGTGTAAATCAAATGATACAAACCCCCACAAAATCTATTTTAATTCCAGGTTGTAAAGCAACAAAATAGGAAAAATGCCAAGGGGGGTGAAAACTTTGAAAACACTGTAGATGGCCGTAATCACCCCCAGACACACCTGGCAAACTTGATGGTTCATGTGATCAGTCTTATGTTTAGATATGTAGCTAGCTAGCTAAACCATAATTGCAACCCACAGCTACAGTACAAATGGATTGTCATAGCTAGCTACCAATCATGAAATGCCGGAGCTTGAATCTGCAGGTAGATAAAGCTAACCAACTAGGTTAAATGTTAGCTAGCTAGCTAACATTAGGCTATAACTAGCAATGCAAAGGTTTGAGAGATGAGATATGACTAATATTACGACACATCACACATGTAATTTCACTACACTCGCAATAACATATTTTAAACACGTGTATGTGACCAATAACATTTGATTTGATTTTAACATAAGCTTGTGAGCCTGCAAGCTACTGTTTGCTAGTTAACAGTACACTTTAACTTGCAATGAAACCAACTTCCCGATAAAATTAGAAATGTATAATATCTGAAAATGGAGCTAGACTCTTACCATTACACGGATGAACGCTTCATGGCAGTGTGACTTTTCTGTTTGGTTCGTAGCTAGCTAGAGCTTGTTTGGCCCATTGTTGTTTCAAGTCGCTGCGGTTCACACTGACAGTGTGAGAAAAGTAGTCCATCACAACCTTTTCCCAATTATCTTTGTCGATAGCGCCTGCTAAATATCTGTTCCTGGTTCTAAATTTCTTGAGTGGGGCATGCTTATTTAAGATGGTGAGGAAGGCATTTAAAAAAATAACCAGGCATCCTCTACTGACGGGATGAGATCAATATCCTTCCAGTATACCCCGGCCAGGTCGATTAGAAAGGCCTGCTCGCTGAAGTTTTTCAGGGAGCGTTTGACAGTGATGAGTGGAGGTCGTTTGACCGCTGACCCATTACGGATGCAGGCAATGAGGCAGTGATCGCTGAGATCTTGGTTGAAAACAGCAGAGGTGTATTTAGAGGGAAAGTTGGTTAGGATATCTATGAGAGTGCCCGTGTTTACGGCTTTGGGGGGGGTACCTGGTAGGTTCATTGATAATTTGTGTGAGATTGAGGGCATCAAGCTTAGATTATAGGATGGTTGGGGTGTTAAGCATGTTCCAGTTAAGGTCACCTAGCAGCACGAGCTCTGAAGATAGATGGGGGGGCAATCAGTTCACATATGGTGTCCAAAGCACAGCTGGGGGCAGAGGGTGGTCTATAGCAGATGGCAACGGTGAGAGGTTTGTTTTTAGAGAGTTGGATTTTTAAAAGTAGAAGTTCAAATTGTTTGGGTACAGACCTGGATAGTAGGACAGAACTCTGCAGGCTATTTTTTCAGTAGATTGCAACGCCCCCTTTGGCCGTTCTATCTAGTCTGAAAATGTTGTAGTTAGGGATGGAGATTTCAGAATTTTTGGTGGTCTTCCTAAGCCAGGATTCAGACACGGCTAGAACATCCGGGTTGGCAGAGTGTGCTGAAGCAGTCAATAAAACAACTTTAGGGAGGAGGCTTCTAATGTTAACATGCATGACACCAAGGCTATTACGTTTACAGAAGTCATCAATAGAGAGCACCTGGGGAATAGGAGTGGATCTAGGCACTGCAGTGCCTGGATTCACCTCTACAGGGGTAGACATACGCCTAGCTTCTTGAAACGGGTCACATAAACCAGTAGGAGTCACTGTTCAGGCAGAACTGTGGCTTCATATTTTATGTCAATATAACTCTTAGGTTGATGGCATGACCTTGAAACAATGACATTTATTCAATTCTGTATATATATATATATCCTATTCTTATATATATATATATAAGAATAGGACACAACAAATACCACGACAAGATAGACAAACTACATAAAGAGAGACCTAAAACAACAACAGCAAGACAGCAGCACATGACAACATAGCATGGTAGCAAAACAACATGATAGCAGCACAAACATGGTATAAACATTATTGGGCACAAACATCAGCACAAAGTGCATGAAGGTAGAGACAACAATACATCATGCAAAGCAGCCACAACTGTCAGTAAGAGAGTCCATGATTGAGTATTTGAATCAAGCGATTGACATAAAACTGTCCAGTTTGAGTGTTTGTTGTTGCTCGATCCAGTCGCTAGCTGCAGCGAACTGAAAAGACGAGCGACCCATGGATGTGTGCGCTTTGGGGACCTTTGACAGAATGTGACTGGCAGAACGGCCGTTGTATGCAGTAGATATCTCAGACAGGGGGGAGTGAGGCCTAAGAGGGTTTTAGAAATAAGGATCAACCAGTGGGTCTTTCTACGGGTATATAGAGATGACCAGTTTACAGAGGAGTATAGAGTGCAGTGATGTGTCCTATAAGGAGAATTGGTGTCAAATCTGATGTCAGAATGGTAAAGAACATCTAGCCGCTCGAGAACACCCTTACCTGCCGATCTATAAATGATGTCTCCGTAATCTAGCATGGGTAGGATAGTCATCTGAATTAGGGTTAGTTTGGCAGCTGGGGTGAAAGAGGAGCAATTACAATAGAGGAAATCAAGTCTAGATTTAACTTCAGCCTGCAGCTTTGATATGTGCTGAGAGAAGGTCAGTGTACCGTCTAGCCTTACTCCCAAGTACTTGTTTGAGGTTACTACCTCAAGCTCTAAACCCTCAGAGGTAGTAATCAAACCTGTTGGGAGAGGGTCATTCTTACCAAACCACACGTTTTAGAGATGTTCAGAACAAGGTTAAGGGTAGAGAAAGCTTGTTGGACACTAAGACAGCTTTGTTGTAGAGCATTTAACACAAAATCTGGGGAGGGGCCAGCTGAGTATAAGACTGTATCATCTGCATATAAATGGATGAGAGAGATTCCTACTGCCTGAGCTATGTTGTTGATGTAAATTGAGAAGAGCATGGGGCCTAGGATTGAGCATTGGGGTACTCCCTTGGTGACAGGCAGTGGCTGAGACAGCAGATTTTGTGACTTTATAAACTGCAATCTTTGAGAGAGGTAGTTAGCAAACCAGGCCCAAAAGCCCCTCAGAGACACCAATACTCCTTAGCTGGCACACAAGAATGGAATGGTCTACCGTATCAAAAGCTTTGGCCAGGTCAATAAAAATAGCAGCACAACATTGCTTAGAATCATAGGCAACGGTGACATCATTGAGGACCTTTAAGGTTGCAGTGACACAGTGAAACCAGATTGCATACCAGAGAGAATACTATAGACATCAAAAAAGCCAGTCAGTTGATTATTGACACGTTTTTCCAAAACTTTTGATAAACAGGGCAAAATAGAAATAGGCCTATAACAGTTAGGATCAGCTTGATCGCCCCCTTTAAACAAAGGTTGAACTGTGGCTGCCTTCCAAGCAATGGAACCTCCCCAGAATGGAGAGACAGGTTAAAAAGGTCAGAGAAAGGCTTGGCGATGATAGGGGCAGCAGCCTTAAAGGGTCTAAAGAAAGGGTCTAAACCATCTGACCCAGATGCTTTTTTGGGGTCAAGTTTCAGGAGCTCCTTTAGCACCTCGGACTCAGTGACTGCCTGCAGGGAGAAACTTTGTAGCTGGGCAGGGGGAAAAGGGGGAATTAATTGTGTTACGTGTTTTTGTTTTTTTGTTAACGCGCCAGACTGGATTGCTTATACTGTGTTGTTCACGAAGATGTATATTGTTAACTTTTTATGGCTGCAGGGGCAGTATTGAGTAGCTTGGATGAAAAGTGCCCATATCAAACGGCCTGCTCCTCAGTCATAGTTGCTAATATTTGCATATTATTAGTAGTATTGGATAGAAAACAATCTGAAGTTTCTAAAACTGTTTGAATGATGTCTATGAGTATAACAGAACTCATATTGTCAGGCAAAATCCTGAGTTGAAATCAAAACAGGAAGTCAGAAATCTGAGCTTGTATGTATTCTGATCAAATCAAATTTTATTTGTCACATACACATGGTTAGCAGATGTTAATGCGAGTGTAGTGAAATGCTTGTACTTCTAGTTCCGACAATGCAGTAATAACCAACAAGTAATCTAGCTAACAATTCCAAAACTACTACCTTAATAGACACAAGTGTAAGGGGATAAAGAATATGTACATAAAGATATATGAATGAGTGATGGTACAGAGCGGCATAGGCAAGATACAGTAGATGGTATTGAGTACAGTATATACAGTGCCTTGTGAAAGTATTCGGCCCCCTTGAACTTTGCGACCTTTTGCCACATTTCAGGCTTCAAACATAAAGATATAAAACTGTATTTTTTTGTGAAGAATCAACAACAAGTGGGACACAATCATGAAGTGGAATGACATTTATTGGATATTTCAAACTTTTTTAACAAATCAAAAACTGAAAAATTGGGCGTGCAAAATCATTCAGCCCCTTTACTTTCAGTGCAGCAAACTCTCTCCAGAGGTTCAGTGAGGATCTCTGAATGATCCAATGTTGACCTAAATGACTAATGATGATAAATACAATCCACCTGTGTGTAATCAAGTCTCCGTATAAATGCACCTGCACTGTGATAGTCTCAGAGGTCCGTTAAAAGCACAGAGAGCATCATGAAGAACAAGGAACACACCACGCAGGTCCGAGATACTGTTGTGAAGAAGTTTAAAGCCGGATTTGGATACAAAAAGATTTCCCAAGCTTTAAACATCCCAAGGAGCACTGTGCAAGCGATAATATTGAAATCGAAGGAGTATCAGACCACTGCAAATCTACCAAGACCTGGCCATCCCTCTAAACTTTCATCTCATACAAGGAGAAGACTGATCAGAGATGCAGCCAAGAGGCCCATGATCACTCTGGATGAACTGCAGAGATCTACAGCTGAGGTGGGAGACTCTGTCCATAGGACAATAATCAGTCGTATATTGCACAAATCTGGACTTTATGGAAGAGTGGCTAGAAGAAAGCCATTTCTTAAAGATATCCATAAAAAGTGTCATTTAAAGTTTGCCACAAGCCACCTGGGAGACACACCAAACATGTGGAAGAAGGTGCTCTGGTCAGATGAAACCAAAATTGAACTTTTTGGCAACAATGCAAAACGTTATGTTTGGCGTAAAAGCAACACAGCTCATCACCCTGAACACACCATACCCACTGTCAAACATGGTGGTGGCAGCATCATGGTTTGGGCCTGCTTTTCTTCAGCAGGGACAGGGAAGATGGTTAAAATTGATGGGAAGATGGATGGAGCCAAATACAGGACCATTCTGGAAGAAAACCTGATGGAGTCTGCAAAAGACCTGAGACTGGGACAGAGATTTGTCTTCCAACAAGACAATGATCCAAAACATAAAGCAAAATCTACAATGGAATGGTTCAAAAATAAACATATCCAGGTGTTAGAATGGCCAAGTCAAAGTCCAGACCTGAATCCAATCGAGAATCTGTGGAAAGAACTGAAAACTGCTGTTCACAAATGCTCTCCATCCAACCTCACTGAGCTCAAGCTGTTTTGCAAGGAGGAATGGGAAAAAATGTCAGTCTCTCGATGTGCAAAACTGATAGAGACATACCCCAAGCGACTTACAGCTGTAATCGCAGCAAAGGTGGCGCTACAAAGTATTAACTTAAGGGGGCTGAATAATTTTGCACGCCCAATTTTTCAGTTTTTGATTTGTTAAAAAAGTTTAAAATATCCAATAAATGTCGTTCCACTTCATGATTGTGTCCCACTTGTTGTTGATTCTTCACAAAAAAATACAGTTTTATATCTTTTCTGTTTGAAGCCTGAAATGTGGCAAAAGGTCGCAAAGTTCAAGGGAGCCGAATACTTTCGCAAGGCACTGTACATATGAGATGAGTATGTAAACAAAGTGGCATAGTTAAAGTGTCTAGTGATACATGTATTACATAAAGATGCAGTAGATGATATAGAGTACAGTATATACGTATACATATGAGATGAATAATGTAGGGCAGGGGTGTCAAAGTCAAATGGACGGAGGGCCAAATAAAAAATTTAGCTACAAGCCGAGGGCCGGACTGTTCGAATGTTCATTGAAAATTTTTTAAATGACGCATATAGTCTAGTGAACCTAATTGAACCTACTGAAAACCTAACAAATATATTCCAATATGATCAGATAAATAAAGCAATATTTTCTTATGGCTCTGTCAGTAATCTTTAATTTTCAACAGACACAAAAGACAAATTTCCTTTATATAAAAATCCCCATAACATGAACATTAAATGAAAGAAACCGGTATTCAAGGCACCATCAGTAGCCTATATTTTCTATTTTAGCAAAAGTGGGCTAAATTTACTTCAAAGAAAAAAACAATAATAGCAATTTTCTATCATCCACTCAACTGAAATATTTTTAAAATATAATTGGATTGAAATACAATAAAATAAAGTGCAAAAATCTATTAATCAAAAACAACACTTTGTTTAAGGAGAAGTAACATGCAGTGAAAACAAATATTAAACTTTAACTTTTAAACTTGAACTGAGTAAAAACTCTAAATATGTGATTGCACAGTAATGTTCACTTGTTTGAGGTTGAGGGTGATACTTGGTGGTGTCCCATCTTTTCCACAAGTTCATCAATGTTCGGGGTAAGGCTCTGAGCTGAGGAAATCCTCAGAATTGAGTGGAGGTGTTCAGCAGTAAGTCGACTTCTGTGTGATGTTTTGTTCAGGTTCATCAAAGAAAAAAGTTGTTCACACAGGTATGTGCTGCCAAACATAGACAACGTTTGAGCAGCCTGGATGCGCAGCTGGGGCATTGTGTCGGGGAGGAAACGGGCGAACTCCGCAGCACCCACTGCCGCATATTTTGCCCTCAGTGCATCATTGCATTGGAGGTCAATCAACTCCATTTGGAGGTTTGGTGGTGAGCTTTCCACGTCAACAGCAAATGGGTTACCGAGCAGTTCCAACCTGCTTTTTTGTGCTTCAAAGTCAGCAAATCGGCGTCGAAAGTCAGCGGCAAGCATACCTATTTTATCAGCCAACTGTGCGCTCGGGAACGCACTGGTAGAGAGCTTCTCTTTCATGGTCTGGCAGCTGGGAAATTTTCTTTCCGCATCTGCGTCTCCCACAGAGTCAGTTTGGTTTTAAATGCCTTCACTGTACTGTACATATCAGAGATGACATGATCCCGACCCTGCAGCTGCAAGTTCATTGCATTCAGATGACTCGTAATGTCACACAGAAAAGCCATTTCACACAGAAACATTTCGTCTCGGAGTTGTGTTGTGTCTTTCCCTTTGCTGTCCAAGAACAGACAAATCTCCTCACGAAGCTCGAAACATCTTTGAAGCACCTTTCCCTGGCTTAGCCATCGCACCTCTGTGTGATAAGGCAAATCACCATGCTCCGTTTCTAACTCCGTCAGAAATGCCTTGAACTGGCGGTGATTCAAACCTTTGGCTCTGATAAAGTTAACTGTGCGCGTGATGATGCTCATTACATGCTCCATTTTCAAGGCTTTACCGCACAACGCTTCCTGGTGTATGATACAATGATAAGCTGTCAGCTCACCTGTCGCGTTTTCCTCTTGCATCTTTTCCCGTATCTTCGCCACCAGTCCGCTCCTGTGTCCACACATCGCAGGTGCTCCGTCGGTTGTCAAACCCACGAGTTTTTCCCAAGGCAGCTCCATCTCATTTACACATCTTGACACCTCTTCATACAAATCATGCCCCGTAGTTGTGCCATGCATAGGACGTAAAGCCAAAAAACTCCTCTGTCACGCTTAGGCTGGAGTCCACTCCGCGGATGAAAATTGACAACTGGGCAATGTCAGAAATGTCGGTGCTCTCATCCACAGCCAAGGAATATGCAATGAAATCTTTTCCCTTTTTCACAAGCTGCTCTTTTAGATTGATGGACAACTGGTCTACTCTCTCGGCAATGGTGTTTCTGCTCAGACTCACATTTAAAAAGAGTTGCCTTTTTCTGGGCAAACTTCGTCACAAACTTTAATCATGCAGTTTTTGATGAAATCCCCCTCCGTAAATGGCCGGGCTGATTTAGCGATCTCTTCTGCCAAAATAAAACTGGCCTTGACAGCAGCCTGGCCTTGTGATTTGGCTTTTTTGAACAGAGCCTGTCGAGATTTGAGGCCTCGTTTTAATTCCTCTGCCTTTTGTAGCCTTTGTTCCATGTCCATATTCTTGTTTTTGTCCGCGTGTTTCGTTTCATAATGTCGTCTCAGATTATACTCTTTCAGTACCGCCACACTTTCTCCACACAGAAGACACACAGGTTTTCCAGCTACCTCCGTGAACATATACTCCGACTCCCACCTTGTTTGAAACCCCCGGTTCTCAGTGTCCACCTTCCGTTTTGCCATTTTTGATGGGTATCTGAAAGTTAATTTTACTGTGATGCTGACGACTGCTGTGCCAATAAATATTGAAATGAAGCAGCCTACTGCTCGGTGCGTCACCGTTGCATTGTGGGAAATGTAGTATTGGTGCGTGTAAAAGATCTGCGGGCTGCCGGCTTGCTGCGGTCTGCGGGCCGGTTCTAATAATAAATCAAGATCATCCCAGGGGCCGTAAAAAACCTTCTCGCGGGCCGAATGTGGCCCGCGGGCCTTGACTCTGACATATGTGATGTAGGGTATGTAAACATTATATTAGGTAGCATTGTTTAAAGTGGCTAGTGATATATTTTACATCATTTCCCATCAATTCCCATTATTAAAGTTGCTGGAGTTGAGTTAGTGTGTTGGCAGCAGCCACTCAATGTTAGTGGTGGCTGTTTAACAGTCTGATGGCCTTGAGATAGAAGCTGTTTTTCAGTCTCTCGGTCCAAGCTTTGATGCACCTGTACTGACCTTGCCTTCTGGATGATAGCGGGGTGAACAGGCAGTGGCTCGGGTGGTTGTTGTCCTTGATGATCTTTATGGCCTTCCTGTGACATCGGGTGGTGTAGGTGTCCTGGAGGGCAGGTAGTTTGCCCCCGGTGATGCGTTGTGCAGACCTCACTACCCTCTGGAGAGCCTTACGGTTGTGGGCGGAGCAGTTGCCGTACCAGGCGGTGATACAGCCCGACAGGATGCTCTCGATTGTGCATCTGTAGAAGTTTGTGAGTGCTTTTGGTGACAAGCCGAATTTCTTCAGTCTCCTGAGGTTGAAGAGGCGCTGTTGCGCCTTCTTCACGATGCTGTCTGTGTGGGTGGACCAATTCAGTTTGTCTGTGATGTGTATGCCGAGGAACTTAAAAATTACTACCCTCTCCACTACTGTTCCATCGATGTGGATAGGGGGGTGATCCCTCTGCTGTTTCCTGAAGTCCAGTTTTGTTGACGTTGAGTGTGAGGTTATTTTCCTGACACCACACTCCGAGGGCCCTCACCTTCTCCCTGTAGGCCGTCTCGTCATTGTTGGAAATCAAGCCTACCACTGTTGTGTCGTCCGCAAACTTGATGTTTGAGTTGGAGGCGTGCGTGGCCACACAGTCGTGGGTGAACATGGAGTACAGGAGAGGGCTCAGAACGCACCCTTCTGGGGCCCCAGTGTTGAGGATCAGCGGGGTGGAGATGTTGTTGCCTACCCTCACCACCTGAGGGCGGCCCGTCAGGAAGTCCAGTACCCAGTTGCACAGGGCGGGGTCGAGACCCAGGGTCTCGAGCTTAATGATGAGCTTGGAGGGCACTATGGTGTTAAATGCAGAGCTGTAGTCGATGAACAGCATTCTCACATGGGTATTCCTCTTGTCCAGATGGGTTAGGGCAGTGTGCAGTGTGGTTGAGATTGCATCGTCTGTGTACCTATTTGGGCGGTAAGCAAATTGGAGTGGGTCTAGGGTGTCAGGTAGGATGGAGGTGATATGGTCCTTGACTAGTCTCTCAAAGCACTTCATGATGACGGAAGTGAGTGCTACGGGGCGGTAGTCGTTTAGCTCAGTTACCTTAGCTTTCTTGGGAACAGGAACAATGGTGGCCCTCTTGAAGCATGTGGGAACAACAGACTGGGATAGGGATTGATTGAATATGTCCGTAAACACACCAGCCAGCTGGTCTGCGCATGCTCTGAGGGCACGGCTGGGGATGCCGTCTGGGCCTGCAGCCTTGCGAGGGTTGCCACGTTTAAATGTTTTACTCACATCGGCTGCAGTGAAGGAGAGTCTGCATGTTTTGGTTGCGGGCCGTGTCAGTGGCACTGTATTGTCCTCAAAGCGGGTAAAAAAGTTATTTAGTCTGCCTGGGAGCAAGACATCCTGGTCCATGACGGGGCTGGTTTTCTTTTTGTAATCCGTGATTGACTGTAGACCCTGCCAAATTCCTCTTGTGTCTGAGCCGTTGAATTGAGATTCTATTTTGTCTCTATACTGACGCTTAGCTTGTTTGATTGCCTTGCGGAGGGAATAGCTACACTCTTTGTATTCGGTCATGTTTCCGGTCACCTTGCCCTGATTAAAAGCAGTGGTTCGCGCTTTCAGTTTCACGTGAATGCTGCTATCAATCCACGGTTTCTGGTTTGGGAATGTTTTAATCGTTGCTATGGGAATGGCATCTTCAACGCACGTTCTAATGAACTTGCTCACCGAATCAGCGTATTCGTCAATGTTGTTGTTTGATGCAATACGAAACATATCCCAGTCCACGTGATGGAAGCAGTCTTGGAGTGTGTAATCAGATTGGTCGGACCAGCGTTGAACAGACCTCAGCGCGGGAGCTTCTTGTTTTAGTTTCTGTCTGTAGGCAGGGATCAACAAAATTCACCAGAGTCCCCAATGAAATCCCCTTGAGATATGAATGATGTTGCACTGCCTAGGGGTTCCACTAGATGTCAACCATCAATAGAAATTATAATGAGGCTTCTATGTTGTTGTGTTTTTATTTTTATATAAAACAAAACATGCATGTATTGTGTAACATGAAGTCCTATGAGTGTCATCTGATGAAGATAATTCAAGGTTAGTGATTCATTTTATCTTTATTTCTGGTTTTTGTGAAGGCTATAGTTTGCTGGAAAATGGCTGTGCTTATTATGGTTTGGTGGAGACCTAGCATAATCGTTTGTAGTGCTTTCGCTGAAAAGCCTATTTGAAATCGGATACTTTGGTGGGATTAAAAACGAAAATAGATTTAAAATTATATAAAACACATGTATGTTTTAGGAATTGTAATTATGAGATTTCTGTGGTTTGAATTTTGGCGCCTTCTATTTTCACTGGTAGTTGTCATATCGATCCCGGTATCAAGATTGCAGCCATAACAGGTTAAGCATAAATTATTGTGATTGCTTTACACATTTTTGCACTTTTGCTATGGCTGGAGGTTTTGACGCAGTTGCGTCTGTCTGTTGGTTTCTCCTGCCTCAATAAAGTGTGTGCCTGTTCACAACTCTCTGCTCTCCTGCACCTGACTTCGCTATCAGTATGCACACACCTGACAGGCTATGACAAATCAGGACAGGTCGTTTCACTGAGGAGCCATTACAAAAACAGGCTGTAAAACTGATCACTAAGGTCATTACAGAAAACACCAGACTGATACCTATCAGGATTATTTGTAAGGATAACATCAAGAAGAGTATCCTTTTCTGCATGCTTGGAGTCATACCTTGGGGGATTGGTAATAATCTGAGAAAGATTTCGGGAGTCCCATTGCTTTAGGACTTGGTCAGGTGGTTTAAGCATGTCCCAGTTTAGGTCACCTAGTAGGACAAATTCAGACTTAGTGTAAGGGGCCAAGAGAGAGCTTAGGGCAGGTAGGGTACAGGCCAGTGCTGATGGAGGACGATAGCACCCAGCGACAGTCAACAAAGAGCTATTTGAACATTTGAATACTTAAAACCAGCGAATCAAATTGTTTGGGGACAGACTGGGTGGAGACAACCGAGCATTGAAGGTGATCCTTGGTAAAGATTGCCACTCCCCCACCTTTGGAAGATTTGTCTTGCCGAAAAAGGTTATAACCAGAAAGGTTAACATCAGTATTCAAAACACTCTTCCTTTACCACGTCTCAGTAAAGACCAACACATCTGGATTGGAGGTGTGAACCCACACTTTTAATTGATCCATGTTAGATAATAAACTTCTAGTGTTAACGTGCAGAAAACACAGGCTTTTACGAGAGCAGAAATCAGTGAAGCATATATCAGAGCACAAGTCAGATTTGGGGCTAGCAACTGAAGATGTGCCCGGGTGTACATGCACATTTCCAGATATCATCAACAGTAATACAATCAAGGCACGGCATAGGACAGGGAGAGATCATAGGCCAGAGAGAGCTCTGCAGTGCTGATTTATGACATCTGAATGTGCATCAGACGACAACAAGATCATATTGTACAGCAATTTCATCAGATAACACAAATATAAATCTGGCGAGAGATGGTTAGAATGGGATGGGAGGCCAAAAGTCAGTGTAAGCAAATAAAGAGTCAGAGTCCCGAGTGTGAGAACAAACATAGTCTGTCTCACAGTTGGGTAAAGAAAGTTTGTAGTCAACAGCATGCAGGAGTCATGAGGCAAATAGTGAAATAGCAAAATGCACGAGAAAAAAATAATATATATATAATGCCTTGGGGCTAGTCATTGTAAGATCAACAGTGCCTGCGTGCTGGAGGAGAGAGAAAGCTTGGGAGAGAGGAATGGGTGGGTGGGGTGTGTGGTTGGGGTACCTGTACCAGACAGGGGGGACAACCAGGGCAGATGGTGAACAGATCGCCAGGTGGAATCCAAGCAGCAGTGTAGTAGGCAATGGGCGTAGGTGTTACACCCACCTGGGAGTAGCTTTCATTTCTGGAGGAAGATTTCTTGTAGAAAATGCCAGTCTCTGAACAGCAGGAGGGGGCTTCAATGTCTCTGGGTACTATCAACAAGGTCAAATAACATACACTATATACACAAAAGTATGTGGATACCCCTTCAAATTAGTGGAATCGGCTATTTCAGCCACACCCATTGCTGACCGGTGTAAAAAAAAATCGAGCACACGGCCTTTCAATCTCCATAGACAACATTGGCAGTAGAATGGCCTTACTGAAGTGTTCAGTGACTTTCAATGTGTCACCATCATAGGATGCCCTAGAGCTGCCCCGGTCAACTGTAAGTGCTGTTATTGTGAAGTGGAAATGTCTAGGAGCAACAATGGCTCAGACGCAAAGTGGTAGGCAAAACAAGCTCACAGAACGGGACTGGCGAGTGTTAAATTGCGTAAAATGGTCTGTCCTCCGTTGCAACCCTCACTACCGAGTTCCAAACTGCCTCTGGATGCAACGTCAGCACAATAACTGTTAGTTGGGAGCTTCATGAAATGGGTTTCCATGGCCGAGCAGCCTCACAGAAGTGTAGCGTTGGCTGGAGTGGTGTAGAGCTCGCCGCCATTGGACTCTGGAGTGATGAATCACGCTTCACCATCTGGCAGTCCGACAGACGAATCTGGGTTAGGCGGATGCCTGCCCCAATGCATAGTGCCAACTGTAAAGTTTGGTGGAAGAGGAATAATGTTTTACACATTATGACTGTAAGTGCCCATAATTTTGCTAATTGTCATATCGACCCAAACTCCAGGACCAGGGACTGGATTGACACTTACAATGATTGACAGCAGAGAAAGGTCCGCTGGCCTAGGGGAGGAGAGTGACGAGAAACTTGCACCCTCTGAGAGCCAGCCAGACAGGTATGGAGCACCTCACCTGTAATGGGACTATTTATGACTAAAGTTCGTATTTAATTTAAAGTGATCAAAACAATGTTTAGCATATTTGGAGTTTGTGTAACACACGTGAATTCCAGTGATCTGTTCGTAACACTCGCGTTGATGGTCATTAGACGAGAGGCTGTATGTTATGGATTAAACTCATAACTGCCGATATGGTTGACACAAGACTGTAAGAACAAGGACAGAGGATACACGGATTATTATTCTGTAGCAGCTGATAAAATCTCTGCCTTCTGTTTTTTCTTCCTACAAGCCTCAGGCTGGTGTTTACAGAACAATAATATGCTGATAAGGATATAAGGGCGTTCTCAGAGAACACCAGTTAAACGTGTTATATAATTATGGACTGGATTTTTCTCTCTGTTCCAACTTGTAATAAACCAAATACATTTTAATTGACTATCTGCGACTGCTCTTCTTTTTTGTTCACTTGGAAAATGTCTATTACATCACCCCACCCTCCTTTCAGGCGAGCCTGGATCTTAGTGAGAGAGGGAGAGAGAAAGGCCCTTCTGTCTGTATCCCCAGGCTGAGCGCTCAAACGCAGAGGGATGATGAGGCTAAGCTGGGTTCGATGGCTGGCTTCTTTGCTGGCCTTGGGCACTGGAATACTCTACATTACATCCATTAAGCGGGAGGTTGATTCTCATGGGGAAAGACTGCAGAGGGCCCATCAGGATGACTCGGTCAGGAGCCAGGACATGCTCAAGAGGCTGGAGAAGATGGAGTCTCACATTGAGAAGGTGGGTAAGTCTCAATCTCCTTCATTTAACTGTGACTTACCTGGAAGGGAAATGTCAGTAGCTCTGTCCACATACTGTACCCGGACTGCAGTCTGCCACTGTTGTAGCTGGTAGGGCAGATTTAGAGGGGAGGGTTTGGGAACACACTAGAATCTAGCCTGAGCCTACATGTAGAGTTGATCCCAGAAAGTTATTTCACACTTCACAGTGATGATTGTAAAAGGGAATTTGTTCTCAGTTATATAAAAGGGTTTAAATGAACTAACTAAGGATCTTGTCACGTCCTGTCACGCCCTGGCCATAGTTTACTTTGTATGTTTCTATGTTCTGATTGGTCAGGGTGTGATCTGAGTGGGCATTCTATGTTGGATGTCTTGTTTGTCTATTTCTGTGTTTGGCCTGATATGGTTCTCAATCAGGGGCAGGTGTTAGTCATTGTCTCTGATTGGGAACCATATTTAGGTAGCCTGAGTTTCACTGTGTTTGTGGGTGATTGTTCCTGTCTCTGTGTTTTGCACCAGATAGGGCTGGTTTTGGTTTTCGTACATTTGTTATTTTGTTAGTTTAATTGTGTATAGTTTCCGTGTTAAATCAAATGAATCACAACTGCGCTGCATTTTGGTCCGCTCCTCCTTCCCACAAAGAAAGCCGTGACACGTCCTGACCATAGAAAGCCTTTATTTTCTATGGTAGAGTAGGTCAGGGCATGACTAGGGTTTTTTAGTCTAGTTTATTATTTCTATGTGGGGTTCGAGGTTTGATTTTCTATGTTGGGGTTTATTTATGATTCCCAATTTAAGGCAGATGGTAATCGTTCTCTCTAATTGGGGATCATACTTAAGCTGCATTTTTCCACCTGTGGGTTATGGGATATTGTTTATGTTTAGTTGCCTGTTCGCACTAAATTGTCGTCACGGTTCGTTTATTCTTTATTTGTTTTGTATTTGCTTAAGTTTCACTTTATTCATTAAACGTATGTGGAACTCAACATATGCTGCGCCTTGGTCCAACCATTATTAAGAATATCGTGACAGATCTAATAAAATAATAATTTCAGATTGTTATTTAATCCTGTATGCTGTTGCATGTTGAACAACATTTGTTAACATGTTGATCTACCAACTTCTCTGTGCCAAATTTTGCCACATTGCTTACTATTACAAATAAAAAATAAAGTTTGACTTTGGTTACTTCAAGGTAATTCTCCAAGGCAGATACTGTAAATGAGGTCATGCCCTGTTTTATCAAAAGGACTAACTCGGGTTGATTCTGGCAGCCTTAACACATGTATTACAGTGTGATGAACATCTGTCATGTGTCCACAGTGAAGTCAATCAACAACGGGATCAGTCTGAAAGAGGGGCAAGCTGTGAAGGCTACCGAGGTCAAGAAGGAGAGGAAGGTGGTGAAGAAGTTGTACTCCAACTCAGCTCTGTTTACAACCTGGGGTGATGAGCTCTCAGAGGAGGAGCAGAAAGAGGCAGAAGGGTTGTTTCAGATGTATGGATACAACGCCTTCCTGAGTGACAGACTACCCCTGAACAGGGAAATCCCTGATACTCGCGATCCTAAGTAAATCCTTTTCCTCATCTCTATGCCACCTCTACACCAAAAAATTATGGATAACTCAAGACTTCTCAATTCTAACCAGTCTGTTCCATTGCGCTCATCCGAGGTCAATTCCATCTCCAGCCCTTTAAATGCAATTTGACAAATGACACTGAAATGGATTAACTTTAAGAGTGAAACAGCAACTTTGGTGAAGTGACTGAATGATATGAGGTGGACCAAATGTTTTTGTTGTGTCTGTCAGGTGTGCTAATCACCAGTACCCCATTGACCTGCCCACCATCAGTGTGGTGCTGATCTACTTGGACAGCACCTCGGTCTCACACAGGCCCGCCTCTCAGGTTGGAGGGAAGCTGAAGGAGATGTGGTGGCCATCTTGGATGCCCACATTGAAGTAAAACGTGGAATGGTAGTCTGAATGGTTTTTATTATAAAGTCACTCAGTGACATTTTTCTGCGTCCCCATGTTTTCACTCTGTGTTTCTGGGAACAGGGCGGAGCCTCTTTCTGGGAACAGGGCGGAGCCTCTGTTAGCTCGGATAAAGGAGGACCGCACGTTGGTGTTGACACCGGTGTTTGACAAAGTCCATTTCGATGACTTGACAGTCACACGTTATTGGCCGAATGCAAACGCCTTTGACTGGGCCCTGTGGTGTATGTACGAGTCCTTCAGACCTGAGTGGTATGCCTTACAAGACGAGACACAGCCAGAAAAGTGAGTTGTTTGTGATTTCATCATCAGATGATAGTCCTGTTTCAAAAGTCTGTTTGAATAGGCGATAAGCAAAGCACAGCTTTGGGAGGAAAATCTTACCTAATATTTACACCTGGATAATTTTTTTGCGTTATCTATTCATTAAAATGAATGTCACATCTCCCAGTGTACAATTGACCATGATTTGTTGTGAATGTTTGTCAGGAGCCCCTCCATTATGGCCATACTAGTGGTTGATCGCCTGTTCTTTGGGGAAATTGGTGCTCTGGATGGTGGTATGAAGACCTATGGAGGTGAAAATGTTGAACTGGGCATCCGGGTAAGCCCCTCTGCTACAGTTTATGAATGAGTGTTGGAAATCAAAGCAGACTTGTGTTTGCAGATTTGCTTTCTGTTCTTGAGTCGTTCAGTTTCAACAAACCAATCTACGTCCAACATCCAGACACTTCAGTCCATATCTCATCCTCATCCTTGTCTCTTGGTGTCTGGTGTGTCTAGGTTTGGCTGTGTGGTGGAAGTGTCGAGGTCATACCTTGTTCTAAAATAGCCCACATCGAGAGGGCCCATAAACCCGATCTCCCAGACCTGAGCATTACAATGAAGAGGAATGCTCTGAGAGTGGCTGAGGTCTGGATGGATGAATACAAACATAATGTCAACATCGCCTGGAACCTCCCACTGAAGGTACTGTACACAACAAACAATTCAAAAAGTAGGTTTTGTTCAGCTGCTCATATGGAATAACAATCATCGCTGTTATGCATGCTTTGTGTTTGAAAATAAGTAGACTAGACAGTCAATATTATAAGAATGGTCTATTACTCAATGTCATAATAAAGATCATAGGATCTTTGTAAAATGATGGCGTTAAGCCATCACCAAGTGGATAATAGGTAGATTGCTCACACAACCTGTGTTTCTGATTTACAAATCTTCCTCTTTCACACCACAGGATCATGGCATAGATATTGGGGATGTTTCAGAGAGGAAGAAGTTGAGAAAGAGTCTGAACTGCAAACCCTTCCAGTGGTATCTGGACAATGTGTATCCAATGTAAGGGAATACCCCCCTGAAATGGACAAAAATGAATGGGAAAACATTGGCATAGTACAAACCATGTACACGATGGACAAAACCACCCAAATCGGCGTTGATTCATGCAAAATGTTTTGCAAATGCCATATGGCAATTGCCAGTTGTAACACTTCAAAAATCCAACAGGTGGCATGTGCGCTCCACCTTGGTTTTTCATATAGGAAATGGACCCCAAGTCAACATCCAAAAGCCAAATTTTGAAAAAATGATTTTTTTGTCAAAAGCTTATCACCCCTTAAAAAAGTGCTTTCTGGACCGTTTTTCGAATTTCTTTTGCTTTTTTTGTCAATTACACATGTGTAAGAACTGTATGAATATACTTTTGTCCAATTTTATTATCATAATTTTTTTTAATTACTTGCGCATAAGGCACATGTTTTGTCCATTTGCAATATGATTTCATAGGAAGTCAAAAGTCAAAAGTCAAAAATTGCAAAATTTCATAAAAAACTTCACACACCCCTAAAAAAGTGCTTTCTGGACCGTTTTTCGAAATTCTTTTGAATTTTGTGTCAATTACACACATATAAGAACTGTATCAACATACTTTAGTCATATTTTATTATCATAAATTATTTTATTTTTTTACTTGTGCATAAGGCATATGTTTTGTGAGGGCCAAATGTCATAAGAAATTTGACATGCTCAAAAATCCTGCAGAAATTCAAAATTGACTGGCCTGATGAACTCGGGATGGCCGGGCAGTGATTGTTGTTCCTTTCAATCACTCGTGGTGTTGATTTCATAAACATTTGTTTATGTTTTCTCACTTTTGCAAAGTCACTGTGCATTTGCAATATGGTTCAATGGGCATTCACCATCACGAATTTGTCATGCTATAAAAATCGCGCAGGAATGCAAAATTGACTGGCCCGATGAACTCGGGATGGCTGGGCAGTGATTCTGGTACCTCTCCATTGCTCGTTAGGGTTGATTTCAGAATGTCCATTTGTTTATGTTTTCTCACTCTTGCAAAGTCACTGTGCATTTGCCATATGGTTAACTGGGCATTCACCATCACAAATTTGTCATGCTATAAAAATCGTGCAGGAATGCCAAATTGACTGGCCCGATGAACTCGGGATGGCTGGGCAGTGATTCTGGTACCTCTCCATCGCTCGTTAGGGTTGATTTCAGAATGTCACTTTTGGTGATGGTACCTCACAGTTTAAACATATTGCAAATGGACAAGAGTCACCAGCAAGTCACTGTCCATCAGTCAATTTGATATCATTCTGACACCAAACTGATACAAACTGACACCAAACCCACTTTTCCCAACTCGTTTAGGAGCCAAGTATCACATACTTCAGAGCTGGCCCAAAATTCACAACGCCTTCGGTTCAAACCATAAAAAAAACATAAAACATGTAGTTACGTTCTAGCTGCGGGTCCATTTCTTGTGTTATGTGTAGGTCTAGCTGAGGCGACCCCGAATCCCAAGTTTCGGCTCGATAGGTCATTTGGTGTCCGAGTAAAACCCTAATTGGTGCTGAAAATCCACTTTTTTCAATTACTTGCTACGGGGTCCTTGAATGAGCTATCGGACAGAAACGTTGGGTTCTGTCTCTATGGGCCGAGACGGTCACAATGCACCTAGTCTTGTGACTCTGGGACATTTCTAAATGTCGCCATTTTCGTAATGGTCAAAATGAATTGAAGTCATTGCAAATGTACGAGGCTGTTTCTCGGTCCGAGAACCTTCTAGAGCGCCGTAACTCACCATGCACTATCGACCTGAGGTCTTGAACAGGATTCTAAAGTTTCGGAACTCTAGGTCTGACGGTTCTTTAAAAGTTCCAACAAGGTTAACTAATGCAGGGAGTGTATGTCTCTACGCACCCCAATGGGTCCCTACTTCCAAGCTGTGTGTGTGTGTGATTTAGTTTTCCTTTGAATTTTTATGGGAAAAATGACTGATTTACAGTTCATGGGGGTTGCCTAATCACACATATGAAGTTTTGGACAGATCTGATTTTTTTAACCCTTCCAAACAGCCCCTGAGACACCAATTATGGCACTTCCGTTTGGCACAGGAAGCTATAAGTCAACACATATCCTCATTGGGGTATGCTTTTACAGAATCCTGAGTTTTAAGTCTTTACGTTAAGAATTGACTGATTTACACAGGGTTCAATGCACTATCAAATTGCAGGCAGGGTATGGATATACACTTTTAGGGTGATTTTAAGCACTTCCGGTTGGTCCAGGAAGCTTAGAATCAACACAGGTAGACCTCATAGTGTGCTGATGGACTGTCATCAAAGACAGGTTCATAAGGCATTCATAACCCACATAGGCCTCAGGTTGAATTTAGAGGAGCAGGCAATGTATTCCTATGGGGAGAGAAGTCAATGCAAACTGTTTGATGTAAACACCTTCTTTTAACTGTGAAGGGTTAATGCCACATGGTCAAGGTTAGGCTTGCACGGATCGGGGGGACCTTAGGAACATTCCTGTGTTTGAATTGTGTTTCTCACCCTAACGGTTCTCTCACTGTCACCCAAAAGCAAATGACATTGTGGTGCAGGCTTCATTTTGGGCCTACTTTTCTAATGGTCGCTGCTCTCAGACCGAGCGAGCTACGGTCAAGCGGGATATCTCGTTGAACTCGGCACGGCCTTGGGATTATGTTTATGCCATTGCCTGCTCTCTGTGTCTTTAAGCACCGCGCTTTGTCACTCCATCCTTGCTGTGTGTGTGTGTGAGAGCTTTTCTTTGACATCTGTTGGGAGAAATGACTGATTTTACAGTTCAGGAGGGTTGCCTAATCACACATATGAAGTTTTGAAAAGATCTGACCTTTTTAACCCTTGGAAACAGCCACTATGACACCATTTAAGGCCCTTCCTGTTGGCACAGGAAGCTATAAATAAACCCATATCCTGATTGGGGTATGCCTTTACAGAATCCTGAGTTTTAAGTCTTTACGTTAAGAACTGAGTTATTTACGGAGGGTTTAGTGAGTGTGTTATTTCAGAAAATCATAGAAAATCACAGAAATCTCGCAGAGCTCCGCAGCACACTTTAAAAATATTCGTATGAACACCCTGCAACTGGATCTGTCACTGTTGAAAAAAAACCACCTATATCTGAACATCACCAATCTGTCATTGTGCGATTTCTCTTAATTGACGATAGATAAATGGTTGATTTTTTTTTTTATTGACACCGGAGGCTCCTAGACTTTGACGTGAAGTGAAAAAATAATTTCTCTATTTTCATTTTGGACCTTTAATCCCAGAAAAATGCCATAACTCAAAAACCGTTGAGGCCTAGACGCCATCTTGTTTGGGGCCACCTGCCCATTATGCCAAGCCTATGCTCACCAAGTTTCGGCTTCTAAATATTTTCAGTTTTCGAGATAAGGCCCGTCGTGATTCGTGATGTTTTGTCAAACTGCAATTTGATTGCTTATGCCCTCTTGTGGGATTTTCCGGGATAGCGGAAAAATGACCAAAATTTGATTATTTTATAAAACGAAAACCGAATGTCCGACAAAGTTCATTTGATGACTTCCCGGTAGGTCTGGCCCTGCCGCTCGGCCCGACGCCGTCCCCGAGTTTTACAAATGTTTTCGGACGTCTAGTAAGGGACGGTACATTTGCAATATGGACTTTCTCACTAACCATACAGAAAATGTCGAAATGTTCCCTTAAGGTATGTTAGACCCCCTGGGTGACTTGCTTGGTTATGGAGCTGTGAGTGACGCTAAAATGTTACTGTTGTTCTGGATATATTTCCTCACCAAGTGTGTTTGGTGCATATAATTATTTTTTCAATTGGATGCAGGTTCAAAAATCCAGCTCATTATCAGGATAGGAATTTGCACTTTTATAATTGTTTAATCTGTGTCCATAAAATCAACAGCTGGTCAATGACCTGAAGACGGATCTCTGTATAGATCAAGGCCCAGTTCCGGGGAACACACCTATTTTATATGGATGTCATTATTTTGGTCCACAGGTTTGTAGAATCATTGCTTAGTATTTTAGAATGTAGCCAATTGTATAATATGGTCCATACCATAGCAGAACCGGGATTCAAGCCATACCACAATGCAAAGTACTGTCAAAACCACAGATACAGAAAAGCCTAAATATCTATCCTCTCTGTCCAGAACTGTTATTATCGAGCCAGCGGGGAGATCTACATTGGAGGCATCAAGTCTCACAAGTACCATAGTAATCGCTGTCTGATGGACATTGGCACTCAAACCCCAGGACTGTATGATTGCAAGGAGGCCAAGCAGAAGGGATTCCACATGCTCTGGGAATTTCAACAGGTAAGCACTCCAACATGAAATAGGGAAATTGATGCCTATTAACTGTTGGAAACATGGGAGATGTCTTTAACTTTAGTGTGATGTTGTACAGTAGAATGTTTGCTGTGTTTTACAGGGAAAAGCCATCCAGAACAGACAGACAAAGAGATGTCTGGAGATTGCCCCAGGGGAGGACACTTTCTACCAGCTCATCATTCAGGAGTGAAACTCGTCTATCATTCCTGAGATTCAACATCTCCCAGATGCTGACCTCTGACGTCACCCACTAAGGAAATTACCTTTTTAACGGCATTATCAGCAGTTAAATGCAACAACAAAACATTATTTACACTAAGTTTTTGAACACTATCATTTTTGTACAAACATGATAGCTGTACTTACAGTTTATGGTTGACGCAGCCTGTTGGCCATTAGCCAATCTGAGTTTCTCAACGAGTTGAAAGCACGTGAATGCACTCAACTGATATTTACGACTTCACAACTGGTAATTACCACCTTCCCACTTTTTTTATGAACATAGCATTATCATCACGCTTTGAAAAGCCAATCAGTGGTCAGCAGTGAGATGACTGTGTGATCTTAGTGAGCTGTTGGTTGGACATAGCTTCATGGGGACAGATTTACAGTTTCTTCACAGAATGTGGAATGCTGTTGAGCTGTGTTGTCTTTGGTCCTGAATGTAATTGCAAAGAAATAATAAATATGATTCCTCTATTTAAGCTCATTTGTGGTTTATTGATTCACTGTAGATTTTCAACAAAGAGGGTCATAGAATATTTTTCTGCATTGACATCAGGTAGAGCGGAGTTGACATCAGTTTAGTTTTGAAGAAGACCCGTCCTCGACTGCTTAGGGATTTCTCTATGAGTTCTCTCTCTCTTACAGCTTTGGTGGTAGGGAGTTATACAGCGCATTCGGAAAGTATTCAGGCCACTTTAATTTTCTCACATTGTTAAGTTACAGCCTTATTCTAAAAAGTCCTGGCTCTGGCTGGGCCACTCAAAGACATTCAGAGACTTGTCCTGGAGGGGAAGCCGTGACAAGCTGTCAGCATCGGCATGCGCTTCAGCCCTTCCTTTACCTGATGTCATAGCTGTGAGCACTCAGCGTGCTGCCAGAGTGCGGGAAAAAAGGTCAGGGGACGATGTTCTGTCAGCAAGGTGAACCTCCACCCGAACAGGTAGGGGTGGAATTTTAGATCCTGAAGATAATACCCAACGTTTCTTTCTCAATCTGTGGGTATTTCAGTCCTTGACATGAAGGAAATGGGCTTATCTTCTCCTGCAGGTGTGGAGTGACACGACGGCCCCAACTTCATATGGGGAAGTGTCACAGGCCAGTTGAACTGGATGGGTTGAAGTGAATCAACACCTTATCAATCAACACTGCCTTTGCTTTCTTGAAAGTAGCGTTTGTTCTCTCTCATTAACTCATGCAAAGGCTTCAGCTGCCTGGTGCAGGTCTACAATTTTGTTTCTGGTGTCCTGTGACAGCTCTTTGGTCTTGGCCATGGTGGAGTTTGGAGTGTGACTGTTTAAGGTTGTGGACAGGTGTCTTTTATACTGATAAGTTCAAACAGGTGCCATTAATACAGGTAACGAGTGGAGGACAGAGGAGCCACTTAAAGAAGAAGTTACAGATCTGTGAGAGCCAGAAATCTTGCTTGTTTGTAGGTGACCAAGTACTTATTTTCCACCATAATTTGCAATAAATTCATAAAAAATAAATTCATCTAATTTTGTCTGTCATAGTTGAAGTGTACCTATGATGAAAATTACAGGCCTCTCTCATCTTTTTAAGTTGGAGAACTTGCACAATTGGTGGCTGACTAAATACTTTTTGCCCCACTGTATAAGCCTGTACAGTGCATTCGGAAAGTATTCAGACCCATTGTCTTTTTACATATTTTGTTACGTTACAGCCTTATTCTAAATGAAAAAGCAAAAACATTAAAAATACATTTTTTTGGGGGGGGGCAAATTTATAACAAATGAAAAACTGAAATATCACATACACATAAGTATTCAGACCCTTTACTCAGTACTTTGTTGAAGCACATTTGGCAGTGACTACAGTCTCAAGTCGTCTTGGGTATGACACTACAAGCTTGGCACACCTGTACCTGGGGAGTTTCTCCCATTCTTTTCTGCAGATCCTCTCAAGCTCTGTCAGGTTTGATGGGGAGTGTCACTGCACAGCTATTTTCAAGTCTCTCCAGAGACCTCTAACGAAGTGGATGGGCCACTATTGTCTAGACATGTACACATGTTAATAATATACAATAGATGGCTGCCATCAACCCCAGACACACCTGGCTAAATTGATGGTTCATGTAATCATTATCTTATAGTATTTTGTTTTGACATGTAGCTAGCTAGCTAAACAATTAACCATAATTCCAACCTATACAGTGCATTCGGAAAGTATTCATACCCCTTGACTTTTTCCACATTTTGTTATGTTACAGCCTTATTCTAAAATGGATTACATTTTTTTTAATCAAATCAATCTACACATAATACACCATAATGACAAAGTGAAAAATTATTTTTAGACATTTTTGCAAGGAGTCACACCTTTTGATACAAAGAGAGCATTAACTTATTTAGATAGCTTTAGTCACTGTTTTTAGGTGGGGGGTTTTAAGTTGAAAAATAATGTTTTGATAATTTTTTTGTTTTTGGGGTAGATCAGCTTTAATATTGCAGATAGATTGTAGCTTCCATCAATAGAATTGTCTGCATGATTTCCAATCCTCCATATATATTTTTTGTAAATATATACTGTATATTAGTAGGCCTGATTACCAACAATGACGAGACAGCCTACAGGGAGAAGGTGAGGACCCTAGGAGTGTGGTTCCAGAAATAGAACCTCTCACGCTCACTCTTTAGTACTGCAACATATTGGACAATGGATTCACCCTCCTCTTGGTTCCGTTTGTGAAACCTGAATCTCTCTAAGATTAGAAGTGGCTTGAGGCAAAAATGTCCTTCCAAGGTTTTAACAATGTACACAAATGACTGTTCACCTGCTTTTTCAGGCTGGACCAGGCTACTTAGCAGGTTAAACGTTTTAGCTCCCATTAAAACACGGGAATGTTGTCACTTTTTTTTTTTAATGTCATTAGTTGTCACAAGAAAATCAAAAACGCTCCATGTAAGCATTTTTTCCATTGTTTCCTCAAAATGACCAAGTGCTCCAATTAGTATTGGAGTCAGGTGAGTTAGCTGTGGCTGGGGCAAAACTGTGACACCAATCAGGCCCTCGAGGAACTGCCCACCCCTGAGTTAGAGGCATTTTAGCACCCTTCCATCTTGGTTTTCACGTTCGCAGCTTGTACCGCATTTCAACGAAAACATCAATCAATATTTTATTCTGTTTTGAGCGGATTGCCACATCCCTAAAATGGCAGCAGGATTTTTGGTCACTGCCCCTCCGAGGATTTAAAGACTCTCATACTTTGAGAGGAATTTCCTCCACTTTCAGTGCCCACCTGGTCTGCACAAGTATGCATGTTTGATTATCTCATTATAGCCTAGTTTTTCATTGTTGATATATTTTTCAAGACAAAAGACTATGATGTTACAAGGTAAACATTCATGGGCCAGAGGCAAATATACGTGACTGTGCTCACCTTTAATGGAAATATTAAAGATGACTAAAGTTCATATAAATAATTCATATAAATAAAGGTGAAATAAATATGTGACTTGTTTCAGGAAACGAGGCGTATGTCACAGGTCACAACTTCACAGGAGAGGCATTTGAATGTAAAATAAATGTTTTTTTTTAATCAAAATGCATTTTTGGCAGAAATGCCTTTTGGAACATGTGAACTTGTATGTGCCTTAATAACAAACTTGTATTACATCTGTAAATACAAATAAAATTATTAAATTACGAGCCTAGCTGGTTCAGCCACGGAAAAAAGCAGGAACCTTCTCGCTGGCCAGGATTGGCTGAGATAATGGTTATGTCAAGAGATGAGTTTAGATTGGTCTGCCATGTAGCACTCTTCTTCTGTCTATAATGAGCTGCTCAGTATTTGTAGGTAATCCTTTCTAACGTGCATTTTTTTAAAAGATAGCGCTCCACTTTCTGGAGGACCGGGTTTTGAAATAAGTGGAATGCCCGGTGGAAGCCGAGTATGATAGCTAAGGAGATGGAGAAACCTCAGGCATTTGATTGCAAATGCAGTGGGAATCGAGAAGAGAGCACAGATGGCTGTTGTATAAATCACCTGTCTCCAGATTACATCTTAAAACTAAGGGGGACATGGCATCCATGACAGAAAGGGAGAAGTGTTCCATGTAAGAGAGTCTAGCTAACTACATTTTCAGATATTATACGTTTCAAATTTTGCCATGAAGTCATTTTCATTGCAAGTTAAAGCGTACTGTGAACTAGCTAGCTAATGTAGGCTGGTTAGCTCGCTAGCTAACATTACTTGTATGATTAGTGTAGTAATATTATTCGTTTCTCCTATCCATTTGCATTGCTAGTTATAGCCTAATGTTAGCTAGCGAGCTAACATTGAACCGAGTTGGATAACGTTTAAATACCTGTAGAGTCATGCAGGGTGTAACATGAGCTAGCTAACTAGCTAGCTACATGTTTAAACAAAATAATCCACTATGTAAGTAACCATTTCACTGTACCGTTTACACCTTCTTTATCCTGTGCATGTGACAAATGAACATTGATTTTATTTGGTATAGTGTGTGTTTATCAGATATGGTAATGCGAAGAACAACATGACCTGCACCAAAGTCAAATTAGGATATAACATTAGGCCAACAAGGCATTCCCTAAATTCTAAAATTCTCTAGCATAGGTATTCCCAAACTGGGATACATGCAATGCCGTCAGGGGTACGCCAAATAAAAATGTGATTCACATTTTTGTTTATAAATGTACTTTTATTTACAGTTTTCTTCACATTTTTACAGTTAAACTTCTTGATACTACCCATCCCGTATCCGGGATCGTGAATACAGCCTCAGGCTCATTACCATAACGCAACGTTAACGATTTGCAAATGAAATGAAACTAATATGCCTGCTCTCAAGCTTAGCCTTTTCTTAACAACACTGTCATCTCAGATTTTCAAAATATGCTTTTGAACCATAGCAAATCAAGCATTTGTGTAAGAGTATTGCAAGCTAGCTTAGCATTTTGCGTAGCATTTAGCACGCAACATTTTCACAAAAACCAGATAACCAAATAAATAAAATCATTTACCTTTGAAGAACTTCGGATGTTTTTAATGAGGAGACTCTCAGTTACATAGCAAATGTTCAGTTTTTCCTGAAAGAATCTTTGTGTAGGAGAAATCGCTCCGTTTTGTACATCACATTTGGCTACCGAAACGAACCGAAAATTCAGTCACCAAAACGTCAAACTTTTTCCAAATTAACTCCATAATATCGACCGAAACATGGCAAACGTTGTTTAGAATCAATCCTCAAGGTGTTTTTTCACATATCTTTTCATTGATATGCCGTTTGTGGAAGCCTGCTTTCGTCTCAGAATCCCATGGAAAAATACCAGCAGCTGAAAATGACGGAGGACACCCGGCGGACACCTGGCAAATGTAGTCTCTTATGGTCAATCTTCCAATGATATGCCTACAAATACGTCACAATGCTGCAGACACCTTGGGGAAACGATAGATAGGGGAGGCTCATTCCTGTCGCATTCACAGCCATATAAGGAGACAATGAAAAACAGAGCCTCAAAAATCCTGCTCATTTCCTGGTTGCAGTTTCATCTTGGTTTTGCCTGTAGCTCCTGTTCTGTGGCACTCGCAGACAATATCTTTGCAGTTCTGGAAACTTCAGAGTGTTTTCTTTCCAAAGCTATCAATTATATGCATAGTCGAGCATCTTGTTGTGACAAAATATCTTGTTTAAAACGGGAACGTTTTTCATCCAAAAATGAAATACTGCCAACAGAGTTTCAAGAGGTTAATTTATATTTTCAAATGCGGCTATACATTTGGGTGAGGTTGTTGTCTCGCCTGAGTCGCCTCGTTTCACTGCCAAAAATAAAATGTAACCATCTAGTGTTCAGTGAAATAACACCACAATGTCAAATACAGGTAGCCTAGTCAAATAATTAACATCCAATCACATTAAACGTTACTCTCTCGCGAGAAATCCACTAACAGTCCATATGTAGCCAAACGTAGCTGCTGCTCATGTTGGTATCTGATGGCACAAAAGCCATGACAAGGAGACACAGTGGAGTGGTAATGCGCGTGCAAGCAGTTGCTCCCGAAGCCACTTGGGTACACTGCAGCATTCCCCGAGATGCTCTTGCTGCCAAGGGAATGCCTGACAGCTTGAAAGATGTTTTGGACACGAGAGTGAAAATGGTTAATTTTGTTAAAGCAAGGCCCCTGAACTCTCATGTATTTTCTGCACTATACAATGATATGGGAAGCGACCATGTAACACTTTTACAATATACATAGTGCGCTGGTTATCAAGGGACAAAGTATTGACACATTTTTTTAAATTGAGAGATGAGCTTATAGTTTTCTTTACTGACCATCATTTTCACTTGTCTGACCGCTTGCATGATGACGAGTTTCCGACTGGCCTATCTGGGTGATGTTTTTTCTCACCTGAATCTAGGATTACAGGGACTCTCTGCAACTATATTGAATGTGCGGGACAAAATTGAAGCTATGATAAAGAAGTTGGAGCTCTTCTCTGCTTGCTTTAACAAGGACTACACACAGGTCTTTCAATAATTGTATAATTTCGTGTGTGCAAATGAACACAAGATTACAGACAATGTCAAATGTGATTTAGCGAAGCACTGTGAGTGAGTTGGGTGCATAATTACGTAGGTACTTTCCGGAAACGGATGACACAAACAACTGGATTCGTTATCCCTTTCATGCCCTGCCTCCAGTCCACTTTACCGATATCTGAACAAGAGAGCCTCATCGAAATTGCAACAAGTGGTTCTGTGAAAATGTAATTTAATCAGAAGCCACTATCAGATTTCTGGATTGGGTTGCGCTCAGAGTATTCTGCCTTAGCAAATCGCGCTCTTAAGAAACTGATGCCCTTTCCAACCACATACCTTATGTGAGAGTGGGTTCTCAGCCCTCACTATCATGAAATATTAAATACGGGCACAGACTGTGTGTGAAAAATGATTTAAGACAGACTCTCTCCAATACAACCCAACATTTCAGAGTTATGTGCATCCTTTCAAGCACACACTTCTCATTAACCCGTGGTGAGTTATTCACAATTTTTGATGAACAAATAAGGTTTTATATGTAAGATGGTTAAATAAAGCACAAAATTATTGATTTTTATTATATTATTATTTGTGCTCTGGTCCTATAAGAGCTCTTTTTCACTTCATACGAGCCGGGTTGTGACAAAAACTTACACTCATTCTTATGTTTAATAAATGTATCATGTAGTGTGTTTGGCAGGCTTACAATGATGGCAAACAACAATATTTGAGAGTACGCTGGCTATGGGGCCAGAGGCAGTACACAGTTGAAGGTTGAATGTTTGAAGGGGTGTGGAACTATAAAAAGTTTGGGAACCACTGCTCTAGTAGAATGCCCGGCTTTTGCTTTGTCACACTCACAACCATAAGCTATTTTCTGTAATTAGCTTAAATAATGATTTTGTTGTGAGTTTCCTGTAATAATGAATGACAACTGTATACAGACATGTTGATAGACGTAGTATGAACCAGCCTTTAGTCTTAATCTCTGGTTGTTTAGTACACGACTGTATTCACTGTTTAGCGCTTAGCCTCACATGTAAATCCTTAAAGAGATGGGTGGGGCTGACGCTTAAGAGGGTGTGAAAGACGTTGAATGGGTGCAGACAGAAGAGCTCTCCAGTAGGTGTAACAAAACATTCCACGACCATTTTCTCAAAACTGGGGTTACAAGTTTATCAACTTTCAAAGCAGAATTACTTTTCTATTGTTTCTCAACTTGTGTGTATGATATACCATTTTTTAGCTCCAAGTCTACTTTTATCTAATGTAAAAAACACAATTTCACATTTTGCTACATAAGACCGAATCGAGCTGGTCGGTCACATATTTAATTTAGAGTTTGTTGTCATACATGTGAATTCCAGTGTTCTGATCGTAACACTTGGGTTGATGGTCACTAGACTAGAGGCTGTATGTTATGGATTAAACTTGTAACTGCTGATATGGTTGACGGCAGACTGGAGGTACAAGGACTGAAGATACACTGATTATTATTGTATGAAACACTGTGATTCTGTAGCAGCTGACAAAGTCACTTTGGACATCCCACAAGCCTCTTGGGCTGTTATTTACAGATGTTGCATCCTGAAGGCCAGTTAGACCTGTTCTCTGCTTTTGTGCTGGAGGTCTTTGTCTGTTTAGTAAAACAAATAGATTTTTGATTGAGTATCTGCGACTGCTCTTCTCTTCTCTTTACTTGGAACTTTCTATTACATCACCCCTCCCTCCTTTCAGGCGAGCCTGGATCTCAGTGAGAGAGGAAGGCCATTCTGTCTGTATCCCCAGGCTGAGCGCTCAAACGCAGAGGGACGATGAGGCTAAGCTGGGTTCGATGGCTGGCTTCTTTGCTGGCCTTGGGCACTGGAATACTCTACATCACATCCATTAAGCGGGAGGTTCATTCTCATGGGGAAAGACTGCAGAGGGCCCAACAGAATGACTCGGTCAGGGGTCAGGACATGCTCAAGAGGCTGGAGAAGATGGAGGCTCACATCGAGAAGCTGGGTAGGTATCAATCTCCTAAATCTAAAAGTGCTGTGAAAAAGTATTGCCCCCCTTTCAGATATTCTATATTTTGCATATTTTTGATACTGAATATTATCAGATCTTCAACCAAAACCTAATATTAGATAAAGGGAACCTGAGTTTACAAATAATACAAAAAAATGGACACTTGTTTTATTTACTTAATTAAGTTAAGTTGCATAACTTAAAGTTCTAAAACCAAGAAATCAAATTATAATATATGTATTCCGTCTCCTGTAATTTGAAAAAACAAATTTGAATTGAATAACATAAATAAAATGCTCAACTATTACTCTTCACTCTTAGTCTCTATCCAACAATGACACCAAGATTCTCAACACACATACTACAGGCTGCCACTGTTAAACATTTTAATTGAGAACCAATTTGAGTCTAGCATGAGCCGACATCTAGAGTTGATCCCCCAAAAAGTTATTTCACACGTCACAGGGATGATTGTGAAAGGGAAAATGTATCTTTGAAAGTAAAGATACATTTTTTTTTATAAAAATGTGTTTTTTGGCAGAAATGCCTCCTGGAATGTGAACTTTCATGTGCGTTAATAACAGACTTGTATTCCATCCGTAAGACATTTAAATTACGAGACCAGTTGGTTTAACCATGGAAAAAGACAGAAACTTTCCTGCTAGCCATTATTGGCTGAGATAATGAACGGGCTGGACATTCCGGGAGGTGAATTTGGATTGGTCTGCCATGTAGCATGCTTCTGTCTATAACATAAACTGCTCAGTATGTGTTGATAGTCCTTTCTACCGCGCTGTTTTTAAAAGATGCAACGTTAGCCATAGAGAACTACAAAAGTTTTGCTGCTTTTCTCAACAACATTGATGCCCTGAATTTAGCAGGCGCTATCAACAGATCACTTGGAAAAAGTGATGGGCTATTTTCTGCACATGCCACAGTCAATATGAAATGAAATGACATGCCACAATGCTGGCCAAATAAAATGTAGCTACAATCAAACTGGAGTTAAATGGTTCCAGTCTGCCGTGAAGCGTTCATCCATGTATATGAGTAAAATCATGCTACATTTTTAGATATTCTAATTTTCAAATTTTGTCAAAGTTGTTTTCATTGCAAGTTAAAGCATACAGCTAGCTAGCGAATGTTAGCTTGCTGGATCGCTAGCTAACATTACGTGTGTGATCTGTGTTGAAATATTATTCAAATCAGAAATCCATTTGCATTGCTGGTTATAGCCTAATATTAGCTATCTAACATTGAACCTAGTTACTAGCTTTAGCTACCTACAGGTTCATTCTACAGGTACAACAATGTTTGTATTGGGAGTAACATGAGTTGGGATTATCCGGTTCATTGTTTAGCTAGCTTCTTTGGGGTAGGGGGCAGTATTGGGTAGCTTGGATGAAAAACGTGCCCAAATTAAGCTGCCTGCGACGCAGCCGTAAAAGCTAGAATATGCATATAATTAGTACATTTGGATAGAAAACACTCTGAAGTTTCTAAAACTGTTTGAATGATGTCTGTGAGTATAACATAACTCATATGGCAGGCAAAACCCTGAGAGAAAATCCAACCAGGAAGTGGGAAATCTGAGGTTTGTTGTTTTTCAACTCAGCCCCCATTGAAGATACAGGGTGAAATAAGTTATGTTTCACTTCCCAAGGCTTTCACTAGATGTCAACTAGATGTCAACAGTATTTGGATTTGTTTACCAAACGCCATAACAAAAGAAGATATTTGGACATAACTGATGGACACTATCGAACAAATTAAACATTTATGCTGGAACTGGGATTCCTGGGAGTGCATTCTGATGAAGATCATCAAGGGTAAGTGAATATTTGAAATGCTATTTCTGAGTAATGTTGACAACCCAATATGGCGGCGGGTATCTTTTTGGCTGCTTTGTTGTCTAAAGGCTGTACTCAGATTATTGCATGGTTTGCTTTCTCCGTAAAGTTTTTTTGAAATCTGACACAGCGGTTGCAAACCAGTTAAGCATTAGGGGCGCTATTAAAATTTTTGGATGAAAAACGTTCCCATTTTAAACAAGATATTTTGTCACGTAAAGATGCTCAACTATGCATATAATTGACAGCTTTGGATAGAAAACACTCTGACGTTTCCAAAACGGCAAAGATATTGTCTGTGAGTGCAACAGGGGTATTTATGTCCGCTGCGTTATGCTAATTTGTTTGAGGCTATGATTACGATCCCGGATCCGGGATTGCTCGTCGCAAGAGTTTAAGGAAAAGTTTATCTAAAGTTCCATGTATAATAGTCGTATCTTTATCAATGTTAATTATGAGTATTTCTGTAAATGGATGTGGCTATCTGCAATATCACCGCAAGTTTCACAACTACAGTTGTGATGGATCGGTCGGGCTCGGTGTCGACTATAAAGGGTCCAGGCCAATTGGCAAAAGAGGTATTGTAGCCCAAGAGTTAGCTGGTATACATTCGTCGGCTAGCCGGGAGATGGGCCTCGAGGCTAGCTCAAGGCTATCTGGTTCTTGATTTAGGACAGAAGCGTTAGCCAGCAATAGCCACTAGGTTGCAGCTACGATGATCCAGTGTAATGGTCCAGAGCTTGCGGCAGGAATCCAGTGACGTGTTAGAGAAAAGCAGTCTGATATGCTTCGATATGCTCTGGGTTGATATCGCGCTGTGCAGACTTGCAGGTATTGAACAAGCTAAAGCTGGCTGGTGCCGAGCTAAAGGTGAAGACCGCTACCAGTGGCTAACAATGACTACTAGCTCATGGCTAGTTAGGTGGCTAGCTGCTGATGGAGGTTCCAGTTAAAAAGTATAAAAATAGCAGATCAGTACCACATTGGGGGAGGCGGGTTGCAGGAAAGTATATTTAGTACTTAGATGGAATGTGAGATTAAAATATATATGGAAAAAAAACTAGAAAGGTTTATACATGGGACAAGACAAACACACGTTCGACTGCTACGCCATCTTGGATTTAACAAGTTGTCTGAACATGTCTAAACATTTTTACATGTCTAAACAAAAGACTCCACTTCGCCATATGATTGCATGACCCATCAAGATATCCAGGTGATTATGGCCATCTATTGTATTTCATGAACATGTGTACTGTACATGTCTAGACAATAGTGACCCATCCACTTAGCTAGATGTTGCTGGGGGTGGCTATAGCATGTCCTTCATATGACCCATCAATTTATTGTGTTAGCGTACTCTAAAAATTACCAAAATGTATAACATATTTTTATCTGGACACTTTGTTTTGTGTTTACCAGAGACTTGACCTGCACCATGAACAACATGACCTGCACCAAAGTTAGATTAGGATATAGGCCAAGGACTAGATGAAGTGTATTTTTATTGAGTTTTTCACTATTGTAGGCTACTACTTTTAGTATTGAAATCTTTGGTTGTTTACTAAACTACTTAGTCCGTTTAGCATGTCTTCACATTAGAATCCTTAAAGAGATGGGTGAGGCTAAGGCTTAAGATGGTGTGAACATTGCTGAATAGGTGTTGGCAAAGAAGAGTTGTCTAGTAGATGTACAAGGGCCATTTTTCTACCAAGTTGATCAACTTTCAATGCAGAATTACTGTCGCATTGTTCCTCAACTGCAGTGTATGAAATACCATTTTCTAGCTCTGAGTCTCTACTTTTTTCTCATGTAACAAACACACTAACATTTTTTACAACATAAAACTGAATTGAGGCTGTCGGTCACATTTGTTCTCAATTAAATAAACAAATAAAGGATTAGATAAAATCTATAAAATATGGCCAATAATAATTTTTAGAATGTGCTTTAATCCTGCACACTGTTGTTTGATCTCAATTAAATAAAGGCTTTAAATAAACAAATAAAGGATTGGATAAAAAAACATTGGCCAAAAATCAGAATGTTCTGTAATCCTGCATACTGTTGTTTGATGTACAAAATGTGTTACATTTAGATCCAACAATTTCTGTGTGCCAAAACAGCTACTTCAAGGTAATCCTTCAAGGTAATCCTCCAAGGCAGAACAAACCTTATTAATCAACTTTTTAAAAATCAAATGCAAACAGTAGTTATGTAAATGAGGTCATAATCTGTGTGTATCAAAAGGAGTGGCTTTAATTGATTCTGGCGGCCTTAAACAATCTGAAATACACAGCAACAACCAATTAATGACAGTTTGATGAGCAGCTGTCTTGTGTCCACAGTGAAGTCAGTCAACAACGGGATCAGTCTGAAAGAGGGGCAGGCTGTGAAGGATACCGAGGTCAAGAAGGAGAGGAAGGTGGTGAAGAAGTTGTACCCCAACTCAGCTCTGTTTACAACCTGGGGTGATGAGCTCTCAGAGGAGGAGCAGAAAGAGGCAGAAGGGTTGTTTCAGATGTATGGATACAACGCCTTCCTGAGTGACAGACTACCCCTGAACAGGGAAATCCCTGATACTCGCGATCCTAAGTAAATCCTTTTCCTCATGTCTCTGCCACCTCTACACAAAAAATGAAGGATAACTCAAGACTTCTGAATTCTAACCAGTCTGTTCCATTGCGCTCATCCGAGGTCAATTCCATCTCCAGCCCTTTTAATGCAATTTGATGAATGACACTGAAATGGATTACCTTTAAGAGTGAAACAGCAGCTTTGGTGAAGTGACTGAATGATATGAGGTGGACCAAATGTTTTTGTTGTGTCTGTCAGGTGTGCTAATCACCAGTACCCCCATGACCTGCCCACCATCAGCGTGGTGTTGATCTACTTGGACGAGGCCCTGTCAATCATCAAGAGAGCTGTCCGCAGCATCATAGACAAGACCCCCCAACACCTACTCAAAGACATCATACTGGTGGATGACCACAGCTCTAATGGTTCGCCTAATTTGTCTATGCTCTCTGCCCTTTGTCTATGCTCTCTACAAACATTTGAAAGTATATTTGAACTCAAGTGTGGCTTTCAACTTTTGTTGTGTACCAATGATTTGCAAGTGTCTGCTTTCCCAGAGGACCTAAAGGAGAAGTTGGATGCCTACATCAGCTTCATCGATGAAGAGCGTCCGGGCCTGTTGAAGAGAGTGAGACACTCAGAGCAGCTCGGTCTCACACAAGCCCGCCTCTCAGGGTGGAGGGAAGCTGAAGGAGATGTGGTGGCCATCTTGGATGCCCACATTGAAGTCCACGTGGAATGGTAGTCTGAATGGTTTATATTATAAAGACACTCAGTGATATTTTTTTGTCTCCTTTAATGCAATGTTTTCACTTTGTGTTTCTGTGGACAGGGCGGAGCCTCTGTTAGCTCGGATAAAGGAGGACCGCACGTTGGTGTTGACACCGGTGTTTGACAAAGTCCATTTCGATGACTTGACAGTCACACGTTATTGGCCAAGTGCAAGTGCCTTTGACTGGGCCCTGTGGTGTATGTACGAGTCCTTCAGACCTGAGTGGTATGCCTTAAAAGACGAGACACAGCCAGGAAAGTGAGTTGTTTGTGATTTCATCAACGAAGGAATGTCCTGTTTCACAAGTCTGTTTGAATAGGAGAAAAGGAAACCACAGCTTTGGGAGGAAATTCTTACCTAATATTTACACCTGTAATGTTATTTTGCGTTATCTATTCATTAAAATTAATGTCACGTCTCCCATTTTAGAAATGACCATTATGTGTTGTGTATGTTTGTCAGGAGCCCCTCCATTATGGGCATACTAGTGGTTGATCGCCTGTTCTTTGGGGAAATTGGTGCTCTGGATGGTGGTATGAAAATCTATGGAGGTGAAAATGTTGAACTGGGCATCCGGGTAAGCCCCTCTGCTACAGTTTATGAATGAATGTTTGAAATCAAAGCAGACTTGTGTTTGCAGATTTGCTTTCTGTTCTTGAGTCGTTCAGTTTGAACAAACAAATCTACGTCCAAAATCCAGACACTTCAGTCCATATCTATAAACTCGTACTTGTCTCTTGGTGTTTGGTGTGTCTAGGTTTGGCTGTGTGGTGGAAGTGTCGAGGTCATACCTTGTTCTAAAATAGCCCACATCGAAAGGGCCCATAAACCCTATCTCCCAGACCTGAGCATTACAATGAAGAGGAATGCTCTGAGAGTGGCTGAGGTCTGGATGGATGAATACAAACATAATGTCAACATCGCCTGGAACCTCCCACTGAAGGTACTGTACACAACAAAACATTCAAAAAATAGTGTTTTTTCAGCTGCTCCTATGGAATAACAGTCATCGCTGTTATGCATGCTTTGTGTTTGAAAATAAGTAGACTAGACAGTCAATATTCTAAAAATATTCTATTACTCAATGCCATAATAAAGATCATAGGATCTATGTAAAATGATGGTGGTAAGCCATCATCAAGGATTGCTCACATAGTCTGTGATTCTGATTTTGGAATCTTCCTCTTTCTCACCACAGGATCATGGCATAGACATTGGGGATGTTTCAGAGAGGAAGAAGTTGAGAAAGAGTCTGAACTGCAAACCCTTCCAGTGGTATCTGGACAATGTGTATCCAATGTTAGACCCCCTGGGTGACTTGCTTGGTTATGGAGCTGTGAGTGATGCTAAAATGTTACTGTTGTTTTGCAATTATTTCATTATATATAATTACTTCTTCAATTGGACGCAGGGTCATAATTCCAACTCATTATCAGAATAGGAATTTGCACATTTATAACTGTTTAATCTGTGTCCATAAAATCAACAGCTGGTCAATGACCTGAAGACGGATCTCTGTATAGATCAAGGCCCAGTTCCGGGGAACACACCTATTTTATATGGATGTCATTATTTTGGTCCACAGGTTTGTAGAATCATTGCTTAGTATTTTAGAATTTAACTAGCGGTATACTAAGGTCCATACCATAGCAGAACCGGGATTCAACCCATACCACAATGCAAAGTACTGTCAAAACCACAGATACAGAAAAGTCTAAATATCTATCCTCTCTGTCCAGAACTGTTATTATCGAGCCAGCGGGGAGATCTACATTGGAGGCATCAAGTCTCACAAGTACAACAGTAATCGCTGTCTGATGGACATTGGCACTCAAACCCCAGGACTGTATGATTGCAAGGAGGCCAAGCAAAAGGGATTCCACATGCTCTGGGAATTTCAACAGGTAAGCACTCCGACATGAAATAGGGAAATTGATGCTTATAAACTGTTGGAAACATGGGAGATGTCTTTGACTTTAGTGTGATGTTGTACAGTGGAATGTTTGCTGTGTTTTACAGGGAAAAGCCATCCAGAACAGACAGACAAAGAGATGTCTGGAGATTGCCCCAGGGGAGGACACTTTCTACCAGCTCATCATTCAGGAGTGCAGTGGGCAGCACTGGAAAATACGGAATGTGATAAAAGACTTCTGATACACTGAGATAGTTAGGCCTACTGTACCAGAGACAATACAGCAGGACTATAGGAGTTGTGCCGCGATCATAAACAAGTGGGAAAGTGGGACTTACCACAAACGATTCGTAAAATCCACTTGAACACCCCTCCAACTGTAATTCCCCGTGGGAAACTCGTCTATCATCCCTGAGATTCAACATCTCCCAGATGCTGACCTCTGACGTCACCTACTAAGGAAATTACCTTTTTAACGGCATTATCAGCAGTTAAATGCAACAACAAAACATTATTTACACTAAGTTTTTGAACACTATCATTTTTGTACAAACATGATAGCTGTATTTGCAGTTTATGGTTGACGCAGCCTGTTGGCCATTAGCCAACCTGAGTTCTCAACGAGTTGAAAGCACGTGAATGCACTCAACTGATATTTACGACTTCACAACTGGTAATTACCACCTTCCCACTTTTTTATGAACATAGCATTATCATTACGCTTTGAAAAGCCAATCAGTGGTCAGCAGTGAGATGAGTGTGTGATCTTAGTGAGCTGTTGGTTGGACATAGCTTCATGGGGAGAGATTTACAGTTTCTTCACAGAATGTGGAATGCTGTTGAGCTGTGCTGTCCTTGGTCCTGAATGTAATTGCAAAGAAATAATAAATATGATTCCTGTATTTTATGCTTATTGATTCACTGTAGATTTTCAACAAAGAGGGTCATAGAATATTTTTCTGCATTGACATCATGTAGAGCGGAGTTGACATCAGTGTAGTTTTGAAGAAGACCCGTCCTCGACTGCTCAGGGATTTCTCTATGAGTTCTCTCTCTCTTACAGCTTTGGTGGCAGGGAGTTATACAGTGCATTCGGAAAGTATTCAGACCACTTTACTTTTCTCACATTGTTAAGTTACAGCCTTATTCTAAAAAGTCCTGGCTCTGGCTGGGCCACTCAAAGACATTCAGAGACTTGTCCTGGAGGGGAAGCCGTGACAAGCTGTCAGCATCGGCATGCGCTTCAGCCCTTCCTTTACCTGATGTCATAGCTGTGAGCACTCAGCGTGCTGCCAGAGTGCGGGAAAAAAGGTCAGGGGACGATGTTCTGTCAGCAAGGTGAACCTCCATCCGAACAGGTAGGGGTGGAACTTTTAGATCCTGAAGATAATACCCAACGCTTCTTTCTCAATCTGTGGGTATTTCAGTCCTTGACATGCAGGCAATGGGCTTATCTTCTCCTGCAGGTGTGGAGTGACACGACGGCCCCAACTTCATATGGGGAAGTGTCACAGGCCAGTTGAACTGGATGGGTTGAAGTGAATCAACACCTTATCAATCAACACTGCCTTTGCTTTCTTGAAAGTAGCGTCACACTCCTTTGTCCACAACCAGAGTTTATTCTCTCTCATTAACTCATGCAAAGGCTTCAGCTGCTTCGCCAGCTTTTTGATGAACTTCCGCAGTAGTTCAGGAGGCCCAGGAAAGACCGCAGATGGCTTACATTCTCGGGAGCAGGTCCCTCTGCAATGACAGTCACTTTCGATGGAGCTGTGTTCAGAACGTCAGCATCAATCACATGGCCTAAGGACTCCACTGCATGCTTGCAAAAGTTGCAATTCTGTTTTGCGAACATGTAAGCCTTACTCTTCGAGTCAATTAAGAGGTTTTTACATTTGAGTAATTTAACCGACGCTTCTATCCAGAGCGACATAGCGATTGCTCATGCACGCAGTAGCAAGAGACTGCCACACAGCTCCCCAGGACTGCTGTTCAGAAATATCAGCCCACAGAGAGAAGCACGAGATTGAACTTCACTCTATTAGTCGCCAACCGGTCGATCGCGACCGATCGACAAGGTATTCCCAGTATATCGGCAAACATTTCTGTAAAAAAAAAACAGAATAAACCCTTGTGATCTTGTTTTTTTTCCGTCTCGGGCTGTTGGCGGTACATGCACCCGTTTCAGCCGCCCTGTGCGCCAGGTAGGCGAACTGTTGCCATTTTGAACCATTTCATGTGTCTGAAGGAACAAACTCTGCATTCCCGGCGGGCCTAGAGAACAAATCACGTGCCCTCTATGCTTACAGTAACAGTCTGCAGTAACATGGCAGCCATAAAAGAAACATGGCAGCCATAAAAGAAACATGGCGGCCATAAAAGAAACATGGCGGCCATAAAAGAAACATGGCGGCCATAAAAGAAACATGGCAGCCATAAAAGAAACATGGCGGCCATAAAAGAAACATGGCAGCCATAAAAGAAACATGGCAGCCATAAAAGAAACATGGCAGCCATAAAAGAAACATGGCAGCCATAAAAGAAACATAGCAGCCATAAAAGAAAGCCACACAAAGTTGATACTGTGAGATTTCAAAACGTTTAAAACTATGAGTAGAAAGAGACTGTCAATGAATACAGCAAAGAGCTGCTGGTTTAATGAGTGAGTTCATGTTCAAGTTCTTACTCAACACTGTCGACAGAAAACGATAAAATCACACAGATGTAGCTATGCTACGGGTAAATAAATTAACAAGCTCCAGTAATCTTTTTGAGTGTGACCTGCATTACTTTATTGTATTATAATATATTAAATGGACAGGAATTACACACCTTGTTCAAACCATGATAAGGTGCAGCACATGCGGCCTACAAAGTTACAAGTATAGGCTAGCTAATTTGATTTAAATGTTTCATAATATTTCCCCTAATGTTATTAGCCTACCTCCTCTTTCTCTCTCTAGCGTTGCTCCATTCCTTCCTCTCTTTCCACAGTTAAATGAAATAAGTTGTGTTGCCCTTATCTTCCTCATTCTAATGATATGTTTGAATAATATAGGACTAGAACGAGATAAACGAGATAAAGGAGGCTTTCACTTCTCTTCATGAGGATTGAATGGTTATGTGTCTGGATAAATAATAACTATAGCCGAACCGCCATCACGTGTTCGTTCTTCTTTCAAACCTTCACCAAACAAGAGCTTGCATCCCTCTTGAAATAGTCTATTGCTATAAAAAATGCACACAAAAAAAAATTGCAGCAAGGAGTTCTAGTCTAGCTTTTCCTGCATGGGACTTCAAGAGCTACGGTGCCTATTTTACAGAGAGAGGCCAGCGGAGCATAGGTGCCTATTTTACAGAGAGAGGCCAGCGGAGCACAGGTGCCTATTTTACAGAGAGAGGCCAGCGGAGCACAGGTGCCTATTTTACAGAGAGAGGCCAGCGGAGCACAGGTGCCTATTTTACAGAGAGAGGCCAGCGGAGCACAGGTGCCTATTTTACAGAGAGAGGCCAGCGGAGCACAGGTGCCTATTTTACAGAGAGAGGCCAGCGGAGCACAGGTGCCTATTTTACAGAGAGAGGCCAGCGGAGCACAGGTGCCTATTTTACAGAGAGAGGCCAGCGGAGCACAGGTGCCTATTTTACAGAGAGAGGCCAGCGGAGCACAGGTGCCTATTTTACAGAGAGAGGCCAGCGGAGCACAGGTGCCTATTTTACAGAGAGAGGACAGCGGAGCACAGGTGCCGATTTTACAGAGAGAGGCCAGCGGAGCACAGGTGCCGATTTTACAGAGAGAGGCCAGCGGAGCACAGGTGCCTATTTTACAGAGAGAGGCCAGCGGAGCACAGGTGCCTATTTTACAGAGAGAGGCCAGCGGAGCACAGGTGCCTATTTTACAGAGAGAGGCCAGCGGAGCACAGGTGCCTATTTTACAGAGAGAGGCCAGCGGAGCACAGGTGCCTATTTTACAGAGAGAGGCCAGCGGAGCACAGGTGCCTATTTTACAGAGAGAGGCCAGCGGAGCACAGGTGCCTATTTTACAGAGAGAGGCCAGCGGAGCACAGGTGCCTATTTTACAGAGAGAGGCCAGCGGAGCACAGGTGCCTATTTTACAGAGAGAGGCCAGCGGAGCACAGGTGCCTATTTTACAGAGAGAGGCCAGCGGAGCACAGGTGCCTATTTTACAGAGAGAGGCCAGCGGAGCACAGGTGCCTATTTTACAGAGAGAGGCCAGCGGAGCACAGGTGCCTATTTTACAGAGAGAGGCCAGCGGAGCACAGGTGCCGATTTTACAGAGAGAGGCCAGCGGAGCACAGGTGCCTATTTTACAGAGAGAGGCCAGCGGAGCACAGGTGCCTATTTTACAGAGAGAGGCCAGCGGAGCACAGGTGCCTATTTTACAGAGAGAGGCCAGCGGAGCACAGGTGCCTATTTTACAGAGAGAGGCCAGCGGAGCACAGGTGCCTATTTTACAGAGAGAGGCCAGCGGAGCACAGGTGCCTATTTTACAGAGAGAGGCCAGCGGAGCACAGGTGCCTATTTTACAGAGAGAGGCCAGCGGAGCACAGGTGCCTATTTTACAGAGAGAGGCCAGCGGAGCACAGGTGCCTATTTTACAGAGAGAGGCCAGAGGAGCACAGGTGCCTATTTTACAGAGAGAGGCCAGCGGAGCACAGGTGCCTATTTTACAGAGCAGAGGCCAGCGGAGCACAGGTGCCTATTTTACAGAGAGAGGCCAGCGGAGCACAGGTGCCTATTTTACAGAGAGAGGCCAGCGGAGCACAGGTGCCTATTTTACAGAGAGAGGCCAGCGGAGCACAGGTGCCTATTTTACAGAGAGAGGCCAGCGGAGCACAGGTGCCTATTTTACAGAGAGAGGCCAGCGGAGCACAGGTGCCTATTTTACAGAGAGAGGCCAGCGGAGCACAGGTGCCTATTTTACAGAGAGAGGCCAGCGGAGCACAGGTGCCTATTTTACAGAGAGAGGCCAGCGGAGCACAGGTCCCTATTTTACAGAGAGAGGCCAGCGGAGCACAGGTGCCTATTTTACAGAGAGAGGCCAGATTGCGGAGACAGAGGCTATAAGTTTACTTATTACTCATAACCCATCATTCATTAGCTAAATACAGGTGCATTGAATGTTTACCTGAAATAGTTACGCTAGGACATCAGCCGGAGCACAGGTATTGACCCTGATTTTACATTTTGTTAGTTACAGCCTTATTCTAAATGAAAAAGCAAAAACATTAAAAATACATTTTTGAGTGGGGCAAATTTATAACAAATGAAAAACTGAAATATCACATACACATAAGTATTCAGACCCTTTACTCAGTACTTTGTTGAAGCACATTTGGCAGTGACTACAGTCTCAAGTCGTCTTGGGTATGACACTACAAGCTTGGCACACCTGTACCTGGGGAGTTTCTCCAATTCTTTTCTGCAGATCCTCTCAAGCTCTGTCAGGTTTGATGGGGAGTGTCACTGCACAGCTATTTTCAAGTCTCTCCAGAGACCTCTAACGAAGTGGATGGGCCACTATTGTCTAGACATGTACACATGTTAATAATATACAATAGATGGCTATCATCAACCCCAGACACACCTAGCTAAATTGATGGTTCATGTAATCATTATCTTATAGTATTTTGTTTTGACATGTAGCTAGCTAGCTAAACAATGAACCATAATTCCAACCTATACAGTGCATTCGGAAAGTATTCATACCCCTTGACTTTTTCCACATTTTGCTATGTTACAGCCTTATTCTAAAATGGATTAATTTTTTTTTAATCAAATCAATCTACACATAATACACCATAATGACAAAGTGAAAAATGATTTTTAGACATTTTTGCAAGGAGTCACACCTTTTGATACAAAGAGAGCATTAACTTATTTAGATAGCTTTAGTCACTGTTTTTAGGTGGGGGGTTTTAAGTTGAAAAATAATGTTTTGATAATTTTTTTGTTTTTGGGGTAGATCAGCTTTAATATTGCAGATAGATTGTAGCTTCCATCAATGTAATTGTCTGCATGATTTCCAATCCTCCATATATATCTTTTGTAAATATATACTGTATATTACTAGGCCTGATTACCAACAATGACGAGACAGCCTACAGGGAGAAGGTGAGGACCCTAGGAGTGTGGTTCCAGAAATAGAACCTCTCACGCTCACACTTTAGTACTGCAACATATTGGAAAATGGATTCACCCTTCTCTTGGTTCCGTTTGTGAAACCTGAATCTCTCTAAGATTAGAAGTGGCTTGGGGCAAAAATGTCCTTCCAAGGTTTTAACAATGTCCACAAATGACTGGTCACCTGCTTTCTCAGGCTGGACCAGGCTACTTAGCAGGTTAAACGTTTTAGCTCCCATCACACTAAGGAATGTTGGCACTTTCGTCTTTAATGCCATTAGCTGTCACAAGAAAAACTAAAACGCTCCATGTAAGCATTTTTTCCACTGTTTCCTCAAAATGACCAAGTGCTCCAATTAGTATTGGAGTCAGGTGAGTTAGCTATGGCTGGGGCAAAACTGTGACACCAATCAGGCCCTCGAGGAACTGCCCACCCCTGAGTTAGAGGCATTTTAGCACCCTTCCATCCTGGTTTTCACTTTCGCTAGTAAAATAATTTTAATCGTTTACTTTCTCCTCCTGTTTTCACTCTTTATATAGTTTTGTCCTTTAGGTTCTTCTACTTGACAGAGTTTGATTAAGCTACCGCGGGTTGAACCAAGAGTTAGAACTAAAGGCAAAGTTGGAGCAATAGAAATTAGAGTTGGAGAACAGGGAAAGACCAGATGAACATGCAGCCAAAGAACGAGATTATGCAGCCAGACTACAACAAGAAGAACGTACGCATGACATTCAGTTAAAAGAGATTGAGCTGGGAGCGCGACAAAGAGAGATAGATCTGGAAGCACTCCGAATCCAGTCAGGCCAACAGAGTTTCATCTTGGTCAGAACAGCCAGCTTGTACCGCATTTCCATGAAAACATCATTTAATATTTTATTCTGTTTTGAGCGGATTGCCACAAGATTGTCCGCAAGATTTTTGGTCACTGCTCCTCGGAGGATTTAAAGACTCTCATACTTCTCACAAGGAATTTCCTCCACTTCAGTGCCCACCTGGTCTGCACAAGTATGCATGTTTGATTATCTCATTATAGCCTAGTTTTTCATTGTTGATATATTTTTCAAGACAAAAGACTATGATGTTACAAGGTAAACATTCATGGGCCAGAGGCAAATATACGTGACTGTGCTCACCTTTAATGGAAATATTAAAGATGACTAAAGTTCATATAAATAATTCATATAAATAAAGGTGAAATAAATATGTGACTTGTTTCAGGAAACTAGGCGTATGTCACAGGTCACAACTTCACAGGAGAGGCATTTGAATGTAAAATAAATATTTTTTTTAATCAAAATGCATTTTTGGCAGAAATGCCTTTTGGAACATGTGAACTTTCATGTGCCTTAATAACAAACTTGTATTACATCTGTAAATACAAATAAAATCATTAAATTACGAGCCTAGTTGGTTCAGCCACGGAAAAAAAGCAGGAACCTTCTCGCTGTCCATGATTGGCTGAGATAATGGTTATGTCAAGAGATGAGTTCAGATTGGTCTGCCATGTAGCACTCTTCTTCTGTCTATAATGAGCTGCTTAGTGTTTGTAGGTAATCCTTTCTAACGTGCATTTTTTTTAAGATAGAGCTCCACTTTCTGGAGGACCGGGTTTTGAAATCAGTGGAATGCCCGGTGGAAGCAGAGTATGATAGCTAAGAAGTGCTACATGGCAGACCAACCTCAGGCATTTGATTGCAAATGCAGGGGGAATTGAGAAGAGAACACAGAAGGCTGTTGTATAAATCACCTGTTACCGGATTACATCTTAAAACTAAGGGGGACATGGCATCCATGACAGAAAGGGAGAAGTGTTCCATGTAAGAGTGTCGAGCTAACTACATTTTCAGATATTTTAAATTTTGCCATGAAGTCATTTTCATTGCAAGTTAACGCGTACTGTGAACTAGCTAGCTAAAGTTAGCTGGTTAGCTCGCTAGCTAACATTACTTGTATGATTAGTGTAGTAATATTATTTGTTTCTCCTATCCATTTGCATTGCTAGTTATAGCCTAATGTTAGCTAGTGAGCTAATATTGAACCGAGTTGGTTAACGTTTAAATATCTGTAGAGTCATGCAGGGTGTAACATGAGTTGGGATCATCGTTCATTGCTTGGCTAACTAGCTAGCTACATGGCTAAACAAAATAATCCACTATGCAAGTAACCATTTCACTGTACCGTTTATCCTGTCACGGCTCCTCCTCTGCAGTGCAGGGGCGGTTCCTCCTGCAGGCAGAGGAGGGTCGTTAGTGATTGGAGTCATCTGGGCTAACTGTGTCACTAATCACTACTCTCTCTGCTCCTCCAGGTATGAACCTGTTTTGTTTGTTCTTTTGTAGTTTTGCATAGTTTTCACTCAGGCATTCACACACACATCCATGCACTGTACATACACCTTACATTATGATACTTCCACACCTCATTCATTTTTCTTAGTTTAAAGTTAAGTTTTGTTTACAATAAAGAACATTATTTAATTGGCCTATACCTGTTGTTCGTGTCCCCTCATTTTTGCCACAGGCTATGAGCCGACCTGTGACAACTAGGGGCTCGTCTGTAAGTTAAAGACTAAAGTACAATTAACTTTATTTTAGTTTACTTTAACATTTTGTTATATTTAAGGTTTTGTCTAGATTGTCTTTGTTTTATTATTGATATGTTTGTTTTATTTGTAATTTTGCTTATTTGATAATTGGTTTGCAGTTAACTTGGGTTAGTTTAGTTCAGATTGCCAAATTTTTTGTTTGATGAGATGTTTTGGTTGGGCCAATATTGGAGAGAGCATTGAGCCATGTGTTCTTTTGGTTCAGTTAGCTTGGTAGCTAAATTCGGTTAACAATTCACTCTGGGGTTTTCTGGGTTTTGTTCAGGTGGGAGTCCTCTTGTGTTCAGGCTTATCAGCGAGTGTCAATAGGAGGCTCATGGTGTCTTTGTTTTAGGTGGCAGTGAACGTGGGTAGAGCATCCCTTTCCCTTGTCCCTTACATCTACTCGGGAGCACCTCCATGGGGGGGGTCGGGGGGGGGGGCGGGGCGCCAGTTTCTGGTTGTCTTTTCCACCCCACTGGTTTTGTGCATAAAACCCCACCACATGTGACTGCACGAAGACCAGGGCCAGTTAGTTAGTTGTTTTTGGAGGATAGTGGGGTGTGTCTCCTGTCCTTGAACCCAGACTGACAGCAGGTGAGTTGTGTTTTTTTTAGCATTTGTAATAGTTGTATTGGTTGAGGAAAATGTCTTCCATTCTGAGCAGTTTTGTTCAAGCTCCTTCAGATGTAGCCTTAGTACACAACTCTAAGGAGCAGTTAATTGAAATTGCTGAACATTATCAGATTGAGATTGTTGATAAAAACATTAAAGAGACTGTTAAAACTAGATTAAAGCAGGGTCTTAGAGAAATGGGTGTTTTTGGGGTCAGTCTGCTAGTAGTGAGGGTGCAGGTTTTCAGTCTAGCCCTTCATTAACTTTTGAGCAGCAAAGGGAGCTGTTGCAAATGCAGTTAGAGATGGAGTGATTGAGAAATGCTAATAGACCAGGAGGACTACCACAGTTTGATGTTTCTCAGAATCTTCATTTGTTGCCTAAATTTGATGAGTCAGATCCAGACACATACTTTGCTTTATTTGAGCGTATTGCGGAAGCTAGAGCTTGGTCAGATTTGGACATGACTATGTTGTCGCAATGTGTACTTACAGGTAAAGCACGTGAGGCTTTTACAGCACTGAGTGTAGCTGACAGTAAAGTTTTTGCTAAAGTTAAATCAGCAGTTCTGAAGTTCTACAAGCTTGTGCCAGAGACATATTGTCAACGTTTTCGTTACAGGAAAAAGTTAGATTCACAAACCTATTCTGAGTTTGTTCGTGATTTGACTTCTGCATTTAATCGTTGGTTTACGGCTTCTGAAGTTAGTACTTTTGAGGGTCTGTCTAATTTCATTGTGTTAGAACAGTTCAAAAATTGTGTCTGACCAGGTTGCTACATACATGAATGAACGCGAAGTTAAGTCTCCAAATGATGCAGCTATCCTTGCAGATGAGTACAGGCTAACACATAAAAGCCATTTTGAGTCAAACGGTGACATGTACCATTAAAATAACTTTACTCCTAGGAATAGTAGGTCACCTTTTTCTGGGGCTTCTTTCCAAAGACCTCAGCAGAAGTTTGGATCTGGAGGATAAAAGCACTGGTTTATGCTAATATCTGTTGCTACTGTTTAGCTGAAGGACATTGGAAGAAAGATTGTACTCTGCTTAAATAAAAAAAGTCAGGTCAAGTTAAACCTGCTGTGATGGCAATTCCTGTTGCAGCCTCTGACCACTCGGGTGAACTTTCTCAGCCACTCGTTGAGTTTGATTCTCAGTCTTCCCACTGTTATTTTTCAGCCTTTCAGATGGTGTAGTGTCCCTGGTAGATGGCAACCAAAATGTTTCAATCAAGATCTTAAGAGACACTGGAGCTTTAGATTATTTGATTCTGTAATCTGTTTTGCCGTTCTCTAAAGAGTCTGATACTGGCAGTGGTATGTGGTATGGGTTTAGTTCCATTCTCTTGTCCTTTACATGAAGTTACCCTAAAATGTGGTCTGGTAGAGGGTGACGTAGATGTTGGGGTTAGACCCAGTTGCCAGTAGAGGGAGTCCACATGATTTTGGGGAATGACTTGGCAAGTTGTAAGGTGTGGGCAGATGGCAAACTAAACATCTGTAAGAAGCAACCTTCAGTGTCACCTGCAAGGGAATCGCCGGATCAAAACTATGTCTCCTGAGGTATTTCCAGTTTGTGCGGTTACCCGTGCGGACTCTCGTAAGGAGATTGAGAGTAAACCAGAAAGTCTTGAGTTGCCAGTCAAACTCGAGATAGAACAGTTGACTAGTTCTAGAGATTCATTGATGGCTGAGCAAAAGGCCGATACTACCTTGGCTGATCTGTTTGATAAAGTTGTTCCTGATTCAGTGGTGAGGAATAGTGCTCAGTGTTATTTTCTTCTTGATGGGCTGTTAGTCAGGAAATGGGTTCCACACTATGATCAGGGTCTAGGAGAACCAGTCTGTACCTACTACTTTGCGAAATAAAGTGTTGCAAACTTCACATGGTGATGTGGCAGGTCATATGGGTGTTTGTAAAACTTATGATCACATACTTCGCTATTTTTTTCTGGCCACGTTTAAAGCGGGATGTATCTCAGTTTATTAAAACTTGTGATACGTGTCAGCGCACAAGCAAGCCAAACCAGGTTGTAAAGCCAGCACCTTTGTATCCAATACCAGCCATAGGGCAACCTTTTGAGCATCTTATTATCGATTGTGTTGGGCCTTTACCAAGGTCCAAGTCAGGTCATAGCTACTTATTAACTGTTATGTGTCAAGCAACCAGATATTTGGCAGCTTTTTCCTTGCGTACCATAACTTCAAAATCAGTAGTTAAAGCGTTAACTCAATTTATTTCAACATTTGGGATTCCAAAAATCATCCAGTCAGATCTGGGGTCTAACTTTACCTCCCATTTATTTGCTCAGGTTCTCAAACAGCTTAAAGTTAGACACAACAAGTCTACTGCGTTCCATACCCAGAGCCGGGGAGCTTTGGAACGTTTTCATCAAACTTTAAAATCCTTGCTTCGTGCATACTGTACAGAACTGTCTGCAGATTGGGAAGAGGGGTTACTTTGGCTGCTACTAGCTGCTCATGAAGTAGTGCAAGAAAGCACAGGGTTTAGCCCAAATGACTTAGTGTCTGGTCATAAGGTGCGTGGGCCTTGAGCAGTGTTGCAGGATGGTTGTTTGCCGGAGGAACCAACTCAGAACCTTATTGACGATATAAATGGTTTTAGGTTGAAGTTGTATAGGGCTGGTGAACTGGCGAAAGAAAAAAACAATCTTCTCAACGGAAAATTTAACTGAAATATGACGGACAGGCTGAGCTGCATGAGTTTAGTCCCGGTGATCGTGTACTTGCTCTTCTGCCTCTTGTAAGTTCACCTTTTCAGGCAAAATATTGTGGTCCGATTTGAACTTATCTTATTGAAACCCCTAGTCATAGGAAGTCTTCTAAATTATGCCATGTGAACCTGTTAAAATGTTATCACTCCCGGGATCTAAGCAAAGTTGAAGGCACTCCAGCGGTGAGGTCAGTGTTGACTGCTGCTCCAGTCACTGCATCTTGTGGCTTTAATTTGGTGGAGGGTGGAGAAGAGAATGACGTTAGGGTTTCGGATGAGGTCTTACAAGGTCGGTTGAAAAACTCCCAGACTTTACAAAGCCTTGGGGTTTTGGTAGATCATTTAGACTGAGAAACGTGATGAATTGGTAGCTCTTATTAGAAACTACCCAGTTTTGTTTTCTGACACTCCATCGCAAACCCACTTAATTGAGCATGATATAGACATCGGAGATGCTAAGCTTATCAAACAGAGATTTTATTGTGTATCTGAGGAGAAGAGATTGAAACTGGAAACAGAGGTGCAGTATATGTTGGACAATGGTATTGCGGAGCCATGTTGTTCAAATTGGGCATCACCCTGTCTTTTGGTCAAAAAGTCTGATTCCACTTTCAGACCTTGCACTGATTATAGAAAAGTTAGCATTGTTACTAAAGCAGACCTTTACCCTCTTCCTAGGATGGAGGAATGTATTGATCAAGTTGGGTCAGCAGAGTATGTTAGCAAATTTGATCTTTTAAAGGGATATTGGCAAGTACCCCTTACCAAAAGAGTTGTGAGATTGCTGCCTTTATAACTCCATCTGGTTTGTTCTCTTATACAGTGATGCCTTTCGGCTTGCGGAATGCTCCAGCCACCTTCCAGAGGCTAATGAATCGGGTGGTCTCAGGTCTGGAAGGGTGTGCCGTGTATTTGGACGACGTGGTCATCTACTCAGACTCCTGGGAGGAGCATGTTTGGAGAGTGCAAGCCCTGTTTGAAAGACTGGTGTGGGCCAGGTTGACTATTAATTTGGCAAAATGTGAGTTTGCCAAAGCTACAGTCACATACCTAGGCAAGGTTGTTGGTCAGGCTGTGAAGCAGTTCCCACAGCCGTCCACAAAGAAAGAACTGATGCGCTTCCTGGGAATGGTGGGGTACTGCCGCGCTTTCTGTAAACTTTTCAGTAGTAGTGTCCCCCCTGACCAATCTGTTGAAGGCCAAGGCTGAATTTCTGGTCCACCCAGTGTCAAGATGCAGTTAAGGCTCTCTTGTGTTTGGCACCTGTATTGGCAGCCCCAAATTTTGGGAAACCTTTCAAATTGCAGGTAGACACCAGTCAAATCGGTGCTGGAGCTGTGCTTCTCCAGGAGAATGATAACAATGTTGAGTGTCCAGTCAGTTTATTCTCCCGAAAATTTGATAAGTATCAGAAAAACGATTCTGTGATTGAAAAGGAGGCTTTAGGTCTCATTTGGGCTTTACAGCACTTCGAGGTCTATGTTAGTTCTGGTTTGACCCTTTTAACTGTGTTCACTGACCACAACCCACTTGTTTTTCTGCTCTGTCCCGTGCTCCTTTAACCTAGTTTGTATCTTCTTTCTGCTGACCCCTACGGGCTGTGCCTCTTTCCTGTGCCTCTTTCCTCTTAAATTGCTCCCCAGGTACCAGGGCTGCAGAGTTTGAGGGGCGGACAGTCAGTTGGGGGACACGGGGCTACTACTAGGAGCCGGGACTGGTATCCTTTTTTTGGGGGGGGGGGGGATTTGAATTGTTTTGAATATGTTGGAGGAAGTTGCGTTGAGGGTGGGACCCTCTTTTTAAGGAGGGGGGTGTCACGGCTCCTCCTCTGGAGTGCAGGGGCGGTTCCTCCTGCAGGCAGAGGAGGGTCGTTAGTGATTGGAGTCACCTGGGCTCTAAATATTTAAACTGTCACTAATCACTTCTCTCTCTCTCTGCTCCAGCAGGTATGAACATGTTTTGTATGTTTTGCATAGTTTTCACTCAGTCATTCACACACACAGATTCACGCATCCATGCACTTTACACACCTCATTCATTTTTCTTAGTGAAAAGTTAATAGTTTTGTTTACAATAAAGAACATTTTTTAATTGGCCTATACCTGTTGTTCGCATCCCCTCATTTTTGCCACAGGCTATGAGCCGGCCTGTGCATGTGACAAATGAACGTTGATTTTATTTGGTATAGTGTGTGTTTATCAGATATGGTAATGCGAAGAACATGACCTGCACCAAAGTCATATTAGGATATAACATTAGGCCAACAAGACAGTGCCTAAATTCTAAAATTCTCTAGCATAGGTATTCCCAAACTGGGATACACACAATGCCATCGGGGGTACGCCAAATAAAAATGTGATTCACATTTTAAGACAGACTCTCTCCAATACAACCCAACATTTCAGAGTTATGTGCATCCTTTCAAGCACACACTTCTCATTAACCTGTGGTGAATTATTCACAGTTTTCAATGAACAAATAAGGTTTTATATGTAAGCTGGTTAAATAAAGCGCAAAATTATTGAATGTTATATTATTATTTGTGCCCTGGTCCTATAAGAGCTCTTTGTCACTTCCCACGTGCAGGGTTGTGACAAACTCATTCTTATGTTAAATAAATGTATTGTGTAGTGTGTGTATGGCAGTCTTACAATGATGGCAAAAAACTCAATTTTAGAGTGCGCTGACCCTGGGGCCAGAGGCAGTACGCAGCTCGAGGTTGAATGTTTTGAAGGGGTACGGAACTATAAAAAGTTTGGGAACCACTGCTCTAGTAGAATGCCCGGCTTTTGCTTTGTCACACTCACAACCGTAAGCTATTTTCTGTAATTAGCTTAAATAACTTAAATAATGATCTTGTTGTGAGTTTCCTGTAATAATGAATGACAACTGTATACAGACATGTTGATAGACGTAGTATGAACCAGCCTTTAGTCTTAATCTCTGATTGTTTACTACACGACTGTATTCACTGTTTAGCGCTTAGCCTCACATGTGAATCCTTAAAGAGATGGGTGGAGCTGATGCTTAAGATTGTGTGAAAGACGTTGAATGGGTGCAGACAGAAGAGCTCTCCAGTAGGTGTAACAAAACATTCCATGACCATTTTCTCAAAACTGGGGTTACAAGTTTATCAACTTTCAAAGCAGAATTACTTTTCTATTGTTTCTCAACTTGTGTGTATGATATACCATTTTCTAGATCTGTCTACTTTTATCCAATGTAAAAAACAGTTTCAAATTTTGCTACATAAGACCGAATCGAGCCGGTCGGTCACATATTTAATTTAGAGTTTGTTGTAATACACGTGATTTCCAGTGTTCTGTTTGTAACACTTGGGTTGATGGTCATTAGACTAGAGGCTGTATGTTATGGATTAAACTCATAACTGCTGATATGTTTGACGGCAGACTGAAGGTACAAGGATAGAAGATACACTGATTATTATTGTAGGAAACACTGATTCTGTAGCAGCTGACAAAGTCACTGCCTTTTGTCTTCCTACAAGCCTCATCCTGATACAAGGGTGTTTCCAGAGCAGGCCAGTTAGACATGTTCTCTGCTTCTGTGCTGGAGGTCGCTCTCTGTTTAGTAAAACAAATAGATTTTTGATTTGACTATCTGCGACTTCTCTTCACTTTACTTGGAACTTTCTATTACATCACCCCTCCCTCCTTTCAGGCAAGCCTGGATCTTAGTGAGAGAGGAAGGAAATCCTGTCTGTATCCCCAGGCTGAGCGCTCACACGCAGAGGGACGATGAGGCTGAGCTGGGTTCGATGGCTGGCTTCTTTGCTGGCCTTGGGCACTGGAATACTCTACATCACATCCATTAAGCGGGAGGTTCATTCTCATGGGGAAAGACTGCAGAGGGCCCATCAGGATGACTCGGTCAGGGGTCAGGACATGCTCAAGAGGCTGGAGAAGATGGAGGCTCACATTGAGAAGCTGGGTGGGTATCAATCTCCTAAATCTAAAAGTGCTGTGAAAAAGTATTGGCCCCCTTTCAGATTTTCACTATTTTTGCATATTTTTGATCCTGATCAAAACCTAATATTAGATAAAGTAAACCAGAGTTTACAAATAATACAAAAAATGGACACTTGTTTTATTTAAGTTATGCAACTCCAAATTCCTCAGTGTGAAAAAGTAATTGCACCCTTACACACAATAACTGGGCTCCTGAGTGGCACAGCAGTCTCAGGCACTGCATCTCAGTGCAAGAGGAGTCACTGGTTTGAATCCAAGCTGTATCACATCCGGCCATGGTTGGGATTCCCATAGGGGTGTGCACAATTGGCCCAGCGCCGTCCAGGTTTGGCCGTCATTGTAAATAAGAATTTGTTCTTAACAGACTTGCCTAGTTAAATAAAGGTTAAATAAAATAAATGAGCGTGCACATGAGAAGTGACTTCAGTTCATGTAATGAGAGTTAACAATGGTCTTGGAGTGGCGTGGTCATCACCTCTTAATCAGGGAACAGGAGGGGACTTAGCTATATAAATAGCAGATACATTCCATTACAGCTGTGCCATCGTAGGTTTGGACAATGAATTTCTCTATTAAGTTTAATCTCAAAATTCATAAAGTCAAACAGACTGCGCATTTCGCCCACTTGACACATCAATGTAGCTCAAGAAACATTCTGGAATGAAGCCCTGACAATTCACATACCTGATAACTGACAACTGCAAGCAGACTGGTGGCACCATAGGTCCCAGAGCGGTGGGGTAATTTTTACCTTCGGGGGCCTGGAGTTTTTCCTTATATGCTAACCTAACTAGGAAAACTCTGGACCCTATAAAGTATGACAGTGATTAATCAGTTATAAAAACGTTTTACATGGGCTATGATGGGACCTGTTTTTCCTAATCAGGGCGCATAGGATGTAAAGTTATTCAGCTGTTCTTATTAGTAGCCTACAGTTGATCAGACTGAAAAATACTCTAATTTTTATCCCATACAGCATGTCAGATTTCTAATGTTTAGATGCAACGCTTATGTAACGATCTTTTGCTTGTGTCTGTGCGGAGTGATGTGTTATCATCTTTGCTAAATAAATACCGGAGTATAGTGGTACGCCTAATGGAGCGAACGAGAAAAAATGTGTTGCGTCAACCGCTCTCTTTTATCTACAATTTAATGGATGATGCGATGGAAGCTATCAAATCATTCGGAATTGTTTACGACATCCTAGAAAAGACAGTCAAGTTCAATATGTTCAGCAAGTAAAGCGTTGTAATGCGCAATTACCTCTGCAAGCTCATTGTAGTTGCCCTTGTAGGCGGAACTTTCCCTCTCGCCGTGTCTTCTATCGATGCAGTTTATTCCCAGAAACTTGAATCTGATGTGGGCATTTATACGCTCATGCTTTTGTTTTGCCATTTAGCTGAACGATCGATGTTCTTTGGGTCACTGTACCCACCTTTCGACCAAGGCTCAGACTTTCCAAAAAGCAGGCAAGGCCAGCAATACAGGCAGCTTGATGAAAGTCTCACTGTTAACCAGCTATACTTTTGATACCTGTTGATATTGAACGCCCTCACATGTTCATCCTTCTTCATGAAACTGATCTCAGGCAGAGGTTGGCCCTGGATTTTAATTTGCACGAGTACCCCAGGGAATGAAAGGGGTTTTTCCGCAAAAAGTCCACAACATTTTCGGCGGCGTTGGACATTCTACCATTCTGATGCAGAAAATTGCACACTCGCGCTGGTAGCTAACTAGCTACTGAAGATGACAAGGCTAACTTTTAAAAATGTTGAATAAATTGCAATAACTGGACACAAAAATAAAGTTCTAAAACCAATAATTGTTTTGATAATATACCTCTTCCATCAACTGTAATTTTAAAAAACGAATTTGAATTGAATAATATAAATACAATTCTCAACTATTACTCTTCACTCTTAGTCTCTATCCAACAATGACACCAAGCTTCTCAACACATATAACCCCCACAATGCTCTGTGGCACAATTCCATACACTAGGTTCATTCTCTGATCCCAATTCTAAGATTGGATGGACAACATGTCAGTTCATATTGCCAAAGATTTGATTGGTTGGAGAAAGTCCTCCGGAATGGGTCACAAAGACCATGTATGTCTATGGAAGGGGGTGAGGCCTACGAGCCTCCTAGGTTTTGTATTGAAGTCTATGTAGCCAGAGGAGGACTGAAACTAGCTGCCCTCTGGCTACACCATGGAGTGACCTCAGAAAGTGCTTTTGAAGTTACTTTAGACCTTCATTGCAAAACAGTGTATTTGAATAAATTATTTGGTGACATATGAATATATTTAGTAGAGTCTAAAAATGATAACTTTTTTAATGTCTATAATGTTTTTATTTTTATGAAATTTCACTGAGGAGGATGGTCCTCTCCTTCATCCTCTGAGGAGCCTCCACATGTTCACATACTGTACCTGGACTAAAGTCTGCCACTGTTAAACCCTTAATTTAATTGAGAACCAATTTGAGTCTAGCATGAGCCTACATCTAGAGTTGATTCCCCCAAAAAAGTTATTTCACACGTCACAGGGATGATTGTGAAAGTGAATTTGTGACTTGTTCAGGAAACTAGGCGTATGTCACTAGTTCATAGGAGAGGCATTTGAAAGTAAACAACATGAATTTTGGCAGAAATGCCTTCTGGAACGTGAACTTTCATGTGCGTAATAAAATAATTGTATTCCATCCATAAATACGAATAAAAAATGTAAAATACGAGACTAGTTGGTTTAACCATGGAAAAAGACAAACTTTCCTGCTAGCCATTTAATAATAATAATAATGAATGGGCTGGACATTCCGGGAGGTGAATTTGGATTGGTCTGCCATGTAGCATGCTTCTGTCTATAATATAAACTGCTCAGTATGTGTTGATAGTCCTTTCTACCACGCTATTTTTGAAAGATGCAACATTAGCCATAGAGAACTACAAAAGTTTTGCTGCTTTTCTCAACAACATTGATGCCCTGAATTTAGCAGGCGCTATCAACAGATCACTTGGAAAAAGTGATGGGCTACTTTCTGCACATGCCACAGTCAATATGAAACTAAATGAAACGAACTTGACACAATGCTGGCCAATTAAAATGTAGCTACAATCAAAACTAAGTTAAATGGTTCCAGTCTGCCATGAAGCTTTCATCCATGTATACGAGTAAATGTCATGCTACATTTTCAGATATTATTAGTTTCTAATTTTGTCAAAGTTGTTTTCATTGCAAGTTAAAGCATACAGTTAGCTAGCTAGTGAACGTTAGCTTGCTGGATCACTAGCTAATGCTACATGTGTGATGAAATATTACTAAAATCAGAAATCCATTTGCACTGCTAGTTATAGCCTATTGTTAGCAAGCTAACATTGAACCTAGATGTTAGATTTAGGTACCTGCAGGTTCATACTACAGGTACGACAATGTTTGTATTGGTAGTAACATGAGTTGGGAAGGTCCCGGTTCAATGTTTAGCTAGTTAGCTAAATGTTTTTTACATTTCTTTAAAAAATATATATTTCACCTTTATTTAATGAGGTAGGCCAGTTGAGAACAAAATCTCATTTACAGCTGCGTCTTGGCCAAGATAAAGCAAATCAGTGCGAATAAACAACACATGGGATAAACAAACGTACAGTCAATTAAACAACAGAAAAATCGATGTACAGTGTGTGCAAATGTAGTAAGATTAGGGAGGTAAGGCAATAAATAGGCCATAGTGGTGAAATAATTACAATTTAGCATTAACACTGGAGTGATAGATGTGCAGATGATGATGTGCAAGTAGAGATACTGGGGTGCAAAATAGTAAGAAACATAAATAACAATATGGGGATGAGGAAGTTGGTGGAATATTTACAGATGGGCTGTGTACAGGTGCAGTGATCGTTAAGCTGCTCTGACAGCTGATGCTTAATAAGAATGTTGTGGAGTGGTTGAAAAAGTAGTTTTAAAGGCGGAAGTTTACATACACTTAGGTTGGAGTCATTAAAACTCTTTTTCAACCACTCTACTAATATCTTGTTAACAAACTATAGTTTGGCAAGTGGGTTAGGATATCTACATTGTGCATGACAAAAGTAATTTTTCCAACAATTGTTTACAGACAAATTATTTCACTTATAATTCACTGTATCACAATTCCAGTGGGTCAGAAGTTTACATACAGTAAGTTGACTGTGCCTTTAAACAGCTTGGAAATTTTCAGAAAATTATGTTATGGAAGCTTCTGACAGGATAATTGGCATAATTTAAGTAAATTGAAGGTGTACCTATGGATTTATTTCAAGGCCTACCTTCAAACTTTACCTGACATCATGGGAAAATCAAAAGAAATCAGCCAAGACCTAAGAAAAAAATTTGTAGACCTCCACAAGTCTGGTTCTTCCTTGGGAGCAATATCCAAACGCCTGAAGGTACCACGTTCATCTCTACAAACAATAGTATGCAAGTGTAAACACCATGGGACCATGCAGCCATAATACCGCTCAGAAAGGAGATGCGTTCTGTCTCCTCGAGATGAACGTACTTTCGTGCGAAAAGTGCAAATCAATCCCAGAACAACAGCAAAGGACCTTGTGAAAATGCTGAGGAAACAGGTACAAAAGTATCTATATCCACAGTAAAATGAGTCCAATATTGATATAACCTCAAAGGCCGCTCAGTAAGGAAGAAGCCACTGCTGCAAAACTGCCATAAAAAAGCCAGACTATGGTTTGTAACTGCACATGGGGACAAAGTTCGTACTTTTTGGAGAAATGTCCTCTGGTCTGATGAAACAAAAATAGAACTGCTTGGCCATAAGGACCATTGTTATGTTTGGAGGAAAAAGGGGGAGGCTTGCAAACCGAATTACACCATCCCAACCGTGAAGCTTGGGGGTGGCAGCATCATGTTGTGGGGGTGCTATGCTGCAGGAGGGACTGGTGCACTTCACAAAATAGATGGCATCATGAGGAGGGACAATTATGTGGATGTAATGAAGCAACATCTCAAGACATCAGTCAGGAAGTTAAAGCTTGGTCGCAAATGGGTCTTCCAAATGGACAGTGACCCCAAGCATACTTCCAAAGTCGTGGCAAAATGGCTTACGGACAACAAAGTCAAGGTATTGGAGTGGCCATTCCAAAGCCCTGACCTCAATCCCATAGAAAATTTGTGGGCAGAACTGAAAAAGCATGTGCGAGCAAGGAGGCCTAAAAAACTTACTCAGTTACACCAGCTCTGTCAGGAGGAATGGGCCAAAATGCACCCAACTTATTGGGGGGAAGCTTGTAGAAGGCTACCTGAAACATTTGACCCAAGTTAAACAATTTAAAGGCAATGCAACCAAATAATAATTGACTTCTGACCCACTGGGAATGTGATGAAATAAATAAAAGATGAAAAAAATCATTCTCTCTACTATTATTCAACATTCTTAAAATGAAGTGGTGATCCTAAATGACGTAAGACATGGAATTTTTACTAGGATTAAATGTCAGGAATTGTGAAAAACTGAGTTTAAATGTATTTGGCTAAGGTGTAGGTAAACGTCTGACTTTAATTGTATACAGAATGGTGTCGTCTGTGTAGAGGTTTATCAGAGAATCACCAGCAGCAAGAGCGACATCATTGATATATACAGAGAAAAGAGTCGGCCCGAGAATTGAACCATGTGGCACCCCCATAGAGACTGCCAAAGGTACAGACTACAGGCCCTCCAATTTGACACACAGAACTCTATCTGAGAAGTAGTCGGTGAACCAGGCGAGGCAGTCACTTGAGAAACCCAGGCTATTGAGTCAGCCGATTAGAATGCGGTGATGGACAGAATCGAAAGCCTTTGCCAGGTTGATGAAGACTGCTGCACAGTACTGTCTTTTATCGATGGTGGTTATGATATCGTTTAGGACCTTGAGCGTTGCTGAGGTGCACCCATGACCATCTCGGAAACCAGATTGCATAGTGGAGAAGGTATGGTTGGAATCGAAATGGTCGGTGATCTGTTTGTTAACTTGGCTTTGTTTAGACTTTAGAATGGCAGGGGAGGATGGATATAGGTGTGTAACAGTTTGGGTCTAGAGTGTCTCCCCCTTTGAAGAGGGGGATGACCGCGGCAGCTTTAGAAACTTTAGGGATCTCAGACGATACGAAAGAGAGGTTGAACAGGCTCGTAATAGGGGTTGCAACAATTTCGGCGGATAATTTTTGAAAAAGAGGGTCCAGATTGTCTAACCCAGCTGATATGTAGGGATCCAGATTTTGCAGCTCTTTCAGAACATCAGCTATCTGGATTTGGGTGAAGGAGAAGAGGGGTGGGCTTGGGCATGTTCCTAAGGGGGATACAGAGCTATTGACTGGGGTAGGGGTAGCCAGGTGGAAAGCATGGCCAGCAGTAGAAAAATGCTTAATGAAATTCTCGATTATCGTAGATTTATCACTGGTGACAGTGTTTCCATGCCTCAGTGCAGTGGGCAGCTGGGAGGAGGTGCTCTTATTCTCCATGAACTTTACAGTGTCCCAAACCTTTTTGGAATTAGTGCTTCTGTTTAAAAAGCTAGCTTTTGCTTTCCTAACCCTACTGTGTATATTGGATCCTGACTTCCCTTAAAAGCTGCATGTTGCTGGGGTTTATGCTGGTCAAGGGCAGTAAAGTCTAAAGTGAACCAAAGGCTATGTCTGCTCTTTTTTTCTACATTTTCTTGGGATGGGGCATGCTTATTTCAGATGGTAAAAAAAATACTTTTTTAAAGAACAACCAGGCGTCCTCGACGGGATGAGGTCAATATCCTTCCAAGATACCCAGGCCAGGTCGATTAGAATGGCCTGCTAGCTGAAGTGTTTTAGGGAGCATTTGACAGTGATGAGGGGTGGTCCATAACGGATGCAGGCAATAAGACAGCAGAGGTGTATTTAGAGGGCAAGTTTGTCAGGATGATATCTATAAGGGTGCCCATGTTTACGGATTTAGGGCTGTACCTTGTAGGTTCCTTGAAATCTGTGTGAGATTGAGGGCATCTAGCTTAGATTGTAGGATGGCCAGAGTGTTAAGCATATCCCAGTTTAGGTCACCTAACAGTACAAACTCTGAAGATAGATGGGGGGGCAATCAATTCACACATGGTGTCCAGGGCACAGCTGGGGGATGAGGAGGGTCTATAACAAGTGCCAACAGTGAGACACTTATTTCTGCAAATGTGGATTTATTTGGTGGCCTTCCTAAGCCAGGATTCAGACATGGCTAGGACATCATGGTTGGCTGAGGGTGCTAAAGCAGTGAATAAAACAAACTTAGGGAGGAGGCTTCTGATGTTAAACCAAGGCTTTTATGGTTACAGAAGTCAACAAATGAGAGCACTTGGGAAATAGGTCTAGTATTGGGGGCTACAGAGCTTGGGTTAAGCTCTACATCACCAGAGGAACAGAGGAGGAGTAGGATAAGGGTATGTCTAAATACTATAAGAACTGGTCATCTAGTGTGTTGGGAACCGAGAATAAAAGGAGCAGATTTCTGAGCGTGGTAGAATAGATTCAGGGCATAATGTACAGACAAGGTGTGAGAACAGTGAAGGAAACCTAGGCATTGAGTGGCAATGAGAGAGGTTGCATCTCTGGAGGTACCAGTTAAGCCCGGTGAGGTCTCCGCATGTGATCATAGGGTCCAATGAGCAGCAATAGGTACATCATCAGGGAGCCGTTTGGTAGTCCCTACTACGCTCGGCGAGAGGGAGACACAGCGTTCAGAAAGCTAGCGGGCCAGGGCTAGCAGATGGGTCTTCGGCGACAACGCAACGGAAAATCCTGTTGAAGCCACATCGGACGATTACGTCGGCAGACCAGGCGTGATGGATCGGCAGGGCTCGGTGTCGACAATAAAGGGTCCAGGCCAATTCGCAAGAGAGGTATTGTAGCCCAAGAGATAGCTGGTATACATTCGTCGGCTAGCCGGGAGATGGGCCTCGAGGCTAGCTCAAGGCTATCTGGTTTTTGCTTCAGGACAGAAGCGTTAGCCAGCAGTAGCCACTAGGTTGCTGCTGCGATGATCCAATGTAATGGTCCAGAGCTTGCGGCAGGAATCCAGTGACGTGGTAGAGAAAAGCAGTCTGATATGCTTCGATATGCTCTGGGTTGATATCGCGCTGTGCAGACTAGAAGGTATTGACCGAGCTAAAGCTGGCTGGTGGCGAGCTAAAGGTGAAGACCGCTACCAGTGGCTAACAATGACTACTAGCTTGTGACTAGTTAGGTGGCTAGCTGCTGATGGAGGTTCCAGTTAAAAAGGATAAAAATAGCAGATCAGTACCACATTGGGGGAGGCGGGTTGCAGGAAAGTATATTTAGTTCTTAGATGGAAAGTGAGATTAAAATATATACAACAAAAATGAGAAAGACTATATACACAGGACAAGACAAACACACGTTCGACTGCTACGCCATCTTGGATTTAACAAGTTGTCTGAACATGTCTAAACATTTTTACATGTCTAAACAAAAGACTCCACTTCGCCATATTATTGCATGACCCATCAAGATATCCAGGTGATTATGGCCATCTATTATATTTCATGAACATGTGTACTGTACATGTCTAGACAATAGTGACCCATCCACTTAGCTAGATGTTGCTGGTGGTGGCTATAGCATGTCCTTCATATGACCCATCAATTTAGTGTGTAAGAGTAATCTAAAATTACCAAAATGTATAACATATTTTTATCTGGACACTTTTTTTGTGTTACCAGTGATGGTTGTAACGATTGACCTCCTCTTCTGAGGAGGAGTAGGAAGGCCCGGACCAATATGCAGCGTGGTACGTGTCCATGTTAATATTTATTTAAACTGAACACAAATAACAAGAGAACGACCGAAATCTAAACAGTTCTGTCTGGTGCAGAGACAGGAAACAACTACCCGCAACCCATAGTGGGGGAACAGGCTGCCTAAGTATGATTCTCAATCAGAGACAACAATAGCCAGCTGCCTCTGATTGGGAACCATACCAGGCCAAACACATAGAAATAGAAAACATAGAACACAAAACATAGAATGCCCACCCCAACTCACGCCCTGACCCAACTAAAATAGAGACATAAACAAGGAACTAAGGGCAGGACGTGACAACGATAATGTAAAGAACAACATGACCTGCACCAAAGTTAGATTAGGATATAGGCCAAGGACTAGAAGAAGTGTATTTTTACCAAGTTTTTCACTATTGTAGGCTACTACTTTTAGTATTGAAATCTTTGGTTATTTACTAAACTACTTACTCCGTTTAGCATGTCTTCACATTAGAATCCTTAAAGAGACAGGTGAGGCTAAGGCTTAAGATGGTGTGAACATTGCTGAATAGGTGTAGGCAAAGAAGAGTTGTCTAGTACATGTACAAGGGCCATTTTCTACCAAGTTAATCAACTTTCAATGCAGAATTACTGTCGCATTGTTCCTCAACTGCAGTGTATGAAATACCATTTTCTAGCTCTGAGTCTCTACTTTTTTCTCATGTAAAAAACACACTAACATTTTTTACAACATAAAACTGAATTGAGGCTGTCGGTCACATTTGTTCTCAATTAAATAAACAAATAAAGGATTAGATAAAATCTATAAAATATGGCCAATAATAATTTTTAGAATGTTCTTTAATCCTGCACACTGTTGTTTGATGTACAAAATGTGTTACATTTAGATCTACCAACTTCTGTGTGCCAAAATTTGACACATTGTTTACTTTTACAAATGTACAACAGTTACTTCAAGGTAATCCTCCAAGGCAGAACAAACCTTATTAATCAACTTTTTAAAAATCAAATGCAAACAGTAGTTATGTAAATGAAGTCATCATTTGTGTGTATCAAAAGGAGTGACTTTAATTGATTCTGACGGCCTTAAACAATCTGAAATACACAGCAACAACCAATTAATGACAGTTTGATGAGCAGCTGTCTTGTGTCCACAGTGAAGTCAGTCAACAACGGGATCAGTCTGAAAGAGGGGCAGGCTGTGAAGGATACCGAGGTCAAGAAGGAGAGGAAGGTGGTGAAGAAGTTGTACCCCAACTCAGCTCTGTTTACAACTTGGGGTGATGAGCTCTCAGAGGAGGAGCAGAAAGAGGCAGAAGGGCTGTTTCAGATGTATGGATACAACGCCTTCCTGAGTGACAGACTACCCCTGAACAGGGAAATCCCTGATACTCGCGATCCTAAGTAAATCCTTTTCCTCATCTCTATGCCACCTCTACACAAAAAATGAAGGATAACTCAAGACTTCTCAATTCTAACCAGTCTGTTCCATTGCGCTCATCCGAGGTCAATTCCATCTCCAGCACTTTTAATGTAATTTGACAAATGACACTGAAATGGATTAACTTTAAGAGTGAAACAGCAACTTTGGTGAAGTGACTGAATGATATGAGGTGGACCAAATGTTTTTGTTGTGTCTGTCAGGTGTGCTAATCACCAGTACCCCCATGACCTGCCCACCATCAGCGTGGTGTTGATCTACTTGGACGAGGCCCTGTCAATCATCAAGAGAGCTGTCCGCAGCATCATAGACAAGACCCCCCAACGCCTGCTCAAAGACATCATACTGGTGGATGACCACAGCTCTAATGGTTCGCCTAATTTAATTTGTCTATGCCCTCTGCTCTTTGTCTATGCTCTCGAGAAACATTTGAAAGTATATTTGAACTCAAGTGTGGCTTTCAACTTTTGTTGTGTACCAATGATTTGCAAGTGTCTGCTTTCCCAGAGGACCTAAAGGAGAAGTTGGATGCCTACATCAGCTTCATCGATGAAGAGCGTCCGGGCCTGTTGAAGAAAGTGAGACACTCAGAGCAGCTCGGTCTCACACAGGCCCGCCTCTCAGGGTGGAGGGAAGCTGAAGGAGACGTGGTGGCCATCTTGGATGCCCACATAGAGGTCCACGTGGAATGGTAGTCTGAATGGTTTATATTATAAAGACACTCAGTGATATTTTTTTGAGTCTCCTTTAACACAATATTTTCACTCTGTGTTTGTGTGAACAGGGCGGAGCCTCTGTTAGCTCGGATAAAGGAGGACCGCACGTTGGTGTTGACACCGGTGTTTGACAAAGTCCATTTCGATGACTTGACAGTCACACGTTATTGGCCGAGTGCAAACGCCTTTGACTGGGCCCTGTGGTGTATGTACGAGTCCTTCAGACCTGAGTGGTATGCCTTACAAGACGAGACACAGCCAGGAAAGTGAGTTGTTTGTGATTTCATCATCGGATGATAGTCCTGTTTCACAAGTCTGTTTGAAAAGGCGAAAAGGAAAACACAGCTTTGGGAGGAAAATCTTACCTAATATTTACAACTGTAATGTTATTTTGCATTATCTATTCTTTAAAATGAATGTCACGTTTCCCATTTTAGAAATGACCATTATGTGTTGTGTATGTTTGTCAGGAGCCCCTCCATTATGGGCATACTAGTGGTTGATCGCCTGTTCTTTGGGGAAATTGGTGCTCTGGATGGTGGTATGAAGATCTATGGAGGTGAAAATGTTGAACTGGGCATCCGGGTAAGCCCCTCTGCTACAGTTTATGAATGAATGTTGGAAATCAAAGCAGACTTGTGTTTGCAGATTTGCTTTCTGTTCTTGAGTCGTTCAGTTTGAACAAGCCAATCTACGTCCAAAATCCAGACACTTCAGTCCATATCTATAAACTCGTACTTGTCTCTTGGTGTTTGGTGTGTCTAGGTGTGGCTGTGTGGTGGAAGTGTCGAGGTCATACCTTGTTCTAAAATAGCCCACATCGAGAGGGCCCATAAACCCTATCTCCCAGACCTGAGCATTACAATGAAGAGGAATGCTCTGAGAGTGGCTGAGGTCTGGATGGATGAATACAAACATAATGTCAACATCGCCTGGAACCTCCCACTGAAGGTACTGTACACAACAAACAATTCAAAAAGTAGGTTTTGTTCAGCTGCTCATATGGAATAACAATCATCGCTGTTATGCATGCTTTGTGTTTGAAAATAAGTAGACTAGACAGTCAATATTATAAGAATGGTCTATTACTCAATGTCATAATAAAGATCATAGGATCTTTGTAAAATGATGGCGTTAAGCCATCACCAAGTGGATAATAGGTAGATTGCTCACACAACCTGTGTTTCTGATTTACAAATGTTCCTCTTTCACACCACAGGATCATGGCATAGATATTGGGGATGTTTCAGAGAGGAAGAAGTTGAGAAAGAGTCTGAACTGCAAACCCTTCCAGTGGTATCTGGACAATGTGTATCCAATGTTAGACCCCCTGGGTGACTTGCTTGGTTATGGAGCTGTGAGTGATGCTAAAATGTTACTGTTGTTCTGGATATATTTCCTCACCAAGTGTGTTTGGTGCATGTCATTCTTTTTTCAATTGGATGCAGGGTCATAATTCCAGCTCATTATCAGAATAGGAATTTGCACATTTATAACTGTTTAATCTGTGTCCATAAAATCAACAGCTGGTCAATGACCTGAGGATGGATCACTGTATAGATCAAGGCCCAGTTCCGGGGAACACACCTATTTTACATGGATGTCATTATTTTGCTCCACAGGTTTGTAGAATCATTGCTTAGTATTTTAGAATTTAACTAGTGGTATAATATGGTCCATCCCATAGCAGAACCGGGATTCAACCCATACCATAATGCAAAGTACTGTCAATACCACAGACAGAGAAAAGTCTAAATATCTATCCTCTCTGTCCAGAACTGTTATTATCGAGCCAGCGGGGAGATCTACATTGGAGGCATCAAGTCTCACAAGTACAACAGTAATCGCTGTCTGATGGACATTGGCACTCAAACCCCAGGACTGTATGATTGCAAGGAGGCCAAGCAGAAGGGATTCCACATGCTCTGGGAATTTCAACAGGTAAGCACTCCGACATGAAATAGGGAAATTGATGCCTATTAACTGTTGGAAACATGGGAGATGTCTTTGACTTTAGTGTGATGTTGTACAGTGTAATGTTTGCTGTGTTTTACAGGGAAAAGCCATCCAGAACAGACAGACAAAGAGATGTCTGGAGATTGCCCCAGGGGAGGACACTTTCTACCAGCTCATCATTCAGGAGTGCAGTGGGCAGCACTGGTTAATACGGAATGTGATAAAAGACTTCTGATACACTGAGATAGTTAGGCCTACTGTACCAGAGACAATACAGGGGGACTGTAGGAGTTATACTGCGATCATAAGCAAGTGGGATGTTGGTATTTACCACAAACGATTGGTAAAAATCCACTTGAACACCGCTCCAACTGGTAATTAACAGTGGGAAACTCTGAGAGATTACCAGTGGGAAACCTCTGATGTCACCTACTAAGGAAATTACCTTTTAAACAGCATTGTCAGTAGTTAAATGCAACAACAAAACATTATTTATACAAAGATTTTGAACACTAATTTTTGTACAAACACGATAGCTGTACTTATAGTTTATGGTTGACGCAGCTTGTTGGCCGTTAGCCAATCTGAGTTTCTCAACGAGTTCAAAGCACGTGAATACATCCAACTGATATTTACGACTTCACAACTGGTAATTACCACCTTCCCACTTCTTTATGGACACAGCATTATCATTACACTTTGAAAAGCCAATCAGTGCTCAGCAGTGAGATGACTGTGTGATCTTAGTGAGCTGTTGGTTGGACATAGCTTCATGGGGACATATATACAGTTTCTTCACAGAATGTGGAATGCTATTGAGCTGTGTTGTCCTTGGTCCTGATTGTAAATGCAGAGAAATAATAAATATGATTCCTGTATTTACGCTCATTTGTGGTTTGTTATTGATTCACTGTAGATTTTAACCAAAGAGGGTTATAGAAAATGTTTCTGCATTGACATGGTATAGAGCTGAGTTGACATCAGTGTAGTTTTGAAGAAGACCCGTCCTAGACTGCTCTATGAGCTCTCCGAGATGAACTTATCCCATGGATGGCCGGCCCTCTCTCGTACAGCTCTGGTGGCAGGGAGGTATACAGTGCATTCGGAAATTATTCAGACCCCTTTACTGTTACCACATTCTTAAATTACAGCCTTATTCTAAAATTGATTAAATTGTTTTTTCCCTTCATCAATCTTCACACAATAACTCATAATGACAAAGCAAAAATACATCATCGTTCTGACCCTTTTCTCAGTACTTTGTTGAAGCACCTTTTGGCAATGATACAGCCTATAATCTTCTTGGGTATCATGCTACAAGCTTGGCACACCTGTATTTGGGGACTTTCTCCCATTCTTCTCTGCAGATTCCCTCAAGCCATTGGTCAGGTTGGTCGCTGCACAGCTCTTTTCAGGTCTCTTCAGAGGTGTTCGATCGGGTTCAAGTCCGGAATCTGGCTGGGCCACTCAAAGACATTCAGAGACTTGTCCCGTCGGGAAAGCCATGACGTGCTGACAGCACTGGCGTGAGCTTCAGCGCTTCCATTACTTGATGTCATCGCTGTGAGCACTCAGGATTAGTGCTCAAAGCTGCATTCTGCTTGCTGCCAGAGTTGTTATGCCAGAGTGGGGAAGGAAAATAGAGGTCAGGGGATGATGTTCTGTCAGCAAGGTGAACCTCCATCCGAACAGGTAGGTGTGGAACTTTTTGATCCAGAATACCCAATGCTTCTTTCTCAATCTGCGGGTATTTCAGTCCTTGACATGCAGGCAATGGGCTTATCTTCTCCTGCAGGTGTGGAGTGACACGACGGCCCCAACTTCATATGGGGAAGTGTCACAAGCCAGTTGAATTGGCAAGGATGGATTGAAGTGAATGAACACCTTATCAATCAACACTGCCTTTTCTTTCTTGAAAGTAGCGTCACACTCCTTTGTCCACAACCAGAGTTTGTTCTCTCTCATTAACTCATGCCAGCTTTTTGATGAACTTCCGTAGTAGTTCAGGAGGCCCAGGAAGGACTTCAGATGGCTTACATTCTCGGGAGCAGGTCCCTCTGCAATGACTGTCACTTTCGATGGGGCTGTGTTGAGAACGTCAGCATCAATCACATGGCCTAAGGAAATGCACTGCATGCATGAAAAAGTTGCACTTCTCTTTTTACGAACACATAAGCCTTACTCTTCGAGATGATTAACCCGTAATAAACATTCATAAAAAATACAAGTTTTATACATCGGCTTAATGATAAACTTCTTGTTAATCCAGCCGCTTTGTCAGATTTCAAAAAGGCTTTAATCCAAAAGCATACCATGCGATTATCTGAGGACAGCGCCCCTCTTACAAAAGCATACAAACGTTTTACAACCAAGTAAATGAATTACAAAAGTCAGAAATAGCGATAAAATTAATTACTTACCTTTGAAGATCTTCATATGGTTGCAGTCACAAGAGTCCCAGCTACACAAAAATGTTTGTTTAGTTCGTTAACGTCCCTCTTTATATCCCAAAAACACTTTGTTGACACGTTTTGTTCAGTAATCCACTAGCTCAAAGGCGGTCTCAACATGCAGATGAATACTGTCACGACTTCAACCGAAGATAACTCCTCTCCCTGTTCGGTCGGCGCTCGGTGTCGCCGGTTTACTAGCCGCCACCGATCCCTTTTTCCTTTTCTGTTTGTTTTGTCTGTGATTCTTTTCACACATGGTTTCATTTGCATTTATTTCTGTGTGTATATATGGCACCTGTTGCCTGCCTTAGTTCGTGCGGGATTAAGCTTGTGTGTATTTGCACTCGATTATCTTTGATGTTTATTGTTTTCACTATTACGCACGTGTATGTAAGTGTCGGAACTGTGGTTGTTCCTCCATGTGTTGGCACGAGTTTCTGATTCTTCGAGAGCGTAGTTTTGGATTTTCGTCTGTGCCATTTTTGTATTGGTGGAATATATATATATAGATAGATAGATATATATATATATATAGAGATATATATATAGAGATAAATAGATATATATATATAGAGATAAATAGATATAGATATATATAGATATATTTATAACACGCTTCTCAAAAATCCCTGCTCTCCTGCGCCTGACTCCTACACCTCTCACCGAGAAGCACCTTATCACAAATACATCCTAATAGTACCGGTAAAGTTTGTCGAAACATGTCAAACGATGTTAATAATTAATCATCAGGTTACCAATTGTCTAAATAATTGATAATATTTCCACCAGACAATAGCGTATTCAATAGAAAGGAAAAACAAAGAAGGGCGCGCAATCGGTCATGAGCGCAAACCAGCTCTGCATTCTTCCTCAGTCCACTGACAAAAAGGTCTCATTCTTCTTCATTTTTCAGAAAACAAGCCTGAAACAATGTCTACAGACTGTTGACATCTAGTGGAAGCCATAGGAACTGCAATCTGGGTCCTAACCCATTAGATACTGTACAGGCATTCAATTGAAAATTTAAAAAAAATCCCACTTCCTGGATGGATTTTCCTCGGGTTTTCGCCTGCCATATCAGTTCTGTTATACTCACAGACATTATTTTAACAGTTTTGCAAACTTTAGTGTTTTCTATCCAAATCTACCAATTATTATTATTATTATTATTATTATGCATATCCTAGCTTCTGGGCCTGAGTAACAGGCAGTTTACTTTGGGCACATTTCTCATCCAGAAGTCAAAAAAAACTGCCCCCAAGCTATGAGAAGTTAAGTCTTTTACAGTTTAGTAATTTAAAAGACAGAGTGATATACAGGAGCAATTAGTGTTAAGTGCAATCTTCCCTCTAAACTGTGTGAGTGCCCATGCACGCAGTAGCAAGAGATTGACACACAGCTCCCCAGGACTGCTCAGCCCACGGAGAGAAGCACGAGATTGAACTTCATTCTAGAGCATTAGTCACCAACTGGTCGATCGCGACCAATCGACAAGGTATTCCTAGTCGATCGACAACCATTTCTGTAAAAAACCCAATGATAAAGCCTTGTGTTCTTCTTTTTTTGTCTCGGGCTGTTGGCGGTAGATGCACCCACCAGGTAGGCAAACTGTTGCCATTTTGGACCATTTCATGTGTCTGAAGGTACAAACTGTGCCTTCCTGGTGGGCCAAGAGAAGAAATCACGTGCACTAGGCTTACTGCTGGCTAATCGGATGGCTCAGATGACCGTGTCTGCAGTAACATAGCAGCCATAAAAGAAAGCTACACAAAGTTGATACTGTGAGATTTCAAAATGTCTAATACTATGACTACAAAGAGACTGTCAACAAATATAGCAAAGACATGCTGTTTTTATGAGTGAGTTCATGTTTAAGTTCTTACTCAGCACTGTCAGCACTCTTTTATAAGCCATAAAATGCACGTTCTTCCTATTTCCACTCAGCACTGCAACAAGCACTGCAGCAGTAATGAATGAGTTGGAAAGTGAAACCTATAGGCTTGTTGTTGTTATTAGCAGCTTGGGTCTTTTTCAATATCCAGGAATATTACACTTTCTCTGTCCATAGGAGTAACAACATGAATTTGTGCATGAGGCAGAAATAATGTGGTGCGACTTGAGTTTCGCCATCAGCTGGAAGACTGTGTCCCTTTTTGGTCAGTGTCAGTGGTGGAAAGAGAGAGCGGAGGGATGTTGAGAGGCTGACCCTCAGTCTGCTGCTCTCCCATCTGCTGAGACTGACCATCAAATGAAGTCACCATCAGCCAAGTAAAATACAAATACAAAACAAATGAGTTAAATGTATGCCCACTCAGCTGTGCTTCACAAGTAATATTACAACAGATCTATTACCTCTGTGATCATATAGCCTACCTCAAATTTTGAAATATAATTTTAAAAAATGTCTTGAACAACAATGCATTGGCAGCAAAGCCAATATGTGGTGATAATGTATTGGGCCTATAGCTTACTGCATAAACCTCATTGCTACAGTACTGTTTTTAATTGGTTACAGGCTTACATTTTTTAAGTTATGTAAAAACTAATCTGAGAGGTAGATCTCGGCTTGCATTTTGATTCAAATTGACCTTGACTCAGAAAACGTTGGTGACCACTGTTGTAGTTCTCCTTGTTAACACTATCAACATTTCCCTTTAATGTGGCAAATGTGATCAAGTCAATGCAATTTTAGACACTTTCAATGCAACATACCGAAACAAAATTACCTATGCAAGAGATTGTTGTCGGCAGAACGCATCGGAGTAGGATTCTATTTGACACACACTACTTAGCCCGTACTCTACACAGACCAGTGCGGCATAAACAATCAGCGCTGTAGTAGGCCTATATGCAAATAGACAGTTGCAATGTATGGATCTGTGCCATTTGCATTGAACTGGATTCTGTTAACAACATGAGCGGTTGTGAGTAGATGCACTTGTTTTGAGATCAAAGCGAGAGCTGTATGTAGCCAAGTGTGCACATTGTGTTCATATCTTTTGCTAGTTAGTGAGTTATTAGCCCTGTTATAGATCATTTGTTGTGAACAATAGGGGAGGGATTTCTTCCGACAAGAGCACAAAACATATATTTCTAGACATCTTTGAAAAGAAGGTCAGGTAAAGAGCTTTGTTCGTTTCTTAAAGGGGCAGTGTTGTATTTTGAGACAGGCTTGAAAGAGATAAGTAGACAATAAGCAGAGCGTAGAATAATTTGTCTTATTCTCTGTAATAATGGTATGGAAATAATCACCAATTTGTAAGTCGCTCTGGATAAGAGCGTCTGCTAAATGACTTAAATGTAAATGTAAATAATACATTTAATTTGGAAAGTGGTTTCTTGCATCAAACAATATAACAATATTTTCAGTCACCTCCCTTTCAGACGGACAAGTGGATAACAACAATGTCAAGCCCTGCATGTTTTTTCCCCCAAAAGTCTCATGGAATATAGGCCAACATTGCGATGTGATTGGCTTAGTGTTCTGTCACTCATGGGGACACTACATCATCGCCAATTTTAAGTCCTTAGTAAGAGTAGACATCCCAAATTTTAGGCCTTTGGTTCCTGCCATGGAGTTATACTACAGGTGTCCTTTTTTTTAACACCTCCACCAACCCCCTCTTCAGAGGACAAATATCTTAGTTTTTTTTACAGCTACTTTGCTACATATACATACATTTTACATACATGGTACTTTTATATAAAGCAGTCACATAACAATAATATATTATCAAACATAAGCTCTTTAATCCCACCCCTCAGCCACTCTCAGCCCATCCCACTTATCACCATAGACCACCCTCGTTTGGTTTCCATGTGCCATATACACTGCTCAAAAAAGATTGCTACGGGCAAGGTCTAGAGGCTTAACCTTGAAAGGGAACACTTAAACAACACAATGTAACTCCAAGTCAATCACACTTCTGTGAAATCAAACTGTCCACTTAGGAAGCAACACTGATTGACAATAAATTTCACATGCTGTTGTGCAAATGGAATAAACAACAGGTGGAAATTATAGGCATTTAGCAAGACACCCCCAATAAAGGAGTAGTTCTGCAGGTTTCGGACCACAGACCACTTCTCAGTTCCTTTGCTTCCTGGCTGATGTTTTGGTCACTTTTGAATGAAGGCAGTGCTTTCACTCTAGTGGTAGCATGAGACAGAGTCTACAACCCACACAACTAGCTCAGGTAGTGCAGCTCATCCAGGATGGCACATCAATGCGAGATGTGGCAAGAAGGTTTGCTGTGTCTGTCAGCGTAGTGTCCAGAGCATGGAGGCGCTACCAGGAGACAGGCCAGTACATCAGGAGACGTGGAGGAGGCCGTAGGAGGGCAACAACCCAGCAGCAGGACCGCTACCTCCGCCTTTGTGCAAGGAGGAGCAGGAGGAGCACTGCCAGAGCCCTGCAAAATGACCTCCAGCAGGCCACAAATGTGCATGTGTCTGCTCAAACGGTCAGAAACAGACTCCATGAGGGTGGTATGAGGGCCCGACGTCCACAGGTGGGGGTTGGCTAACAGCCCAACACCATGCAGGACGTTTGGCATTTGCCAGAGAACACCAAGATTGGCAAATTCGCCACTGGCGCCCTGTCATCTTCACACATGAACGCAGGTTCACACTGAGCACATGTGACAGACATGGCAGAGTCTGGAGACGCCGTGGAGAACGTTCTGCTGCCTGCAACATCCTCCAGCATGACCGGTTTGGCGGTGGGTCAGTCATGGTGTGGGGTGGCAATTCTTTGGGGGGGCCGCACAGCCCTCCATGTGCTCGCCAGAGGTAGCCTGACTGCCATTAGGTACCGAGATGAGATCCTCAGACCACTTGTGAGACCATATGCTGTTGCGGTTGGCCCTGGGTTCCTCCTAATGCAAGACAATGCTCGACCTTATGTGGCTGGAGTGTGTCAGCAGTTCCTGCAAGAGGAAGGCATTGATGCTATGGACTGGCCCGCCCGTTCCCCAGACCTGAATCCAATTGAGCACATCTGGGACATCATGTCTCGCTCCATCCACCAACGCCACGTTGCACCACAGACTGTCCAGGAGTTGGCGAATGCTTTAGTCCAGGTCTGGGAGGAGATCCCTCAGGTGACCATCCGCCACCTCATCAGGAGCATGCCCAGGCATTGTAGGGAGGTCATACAGGCACATGGAGGCCACACACACTACTGAGCCTCATTTTGACTTGTTTTAAGGACATTACATCAAAGTTGGGTCAGCCTGTAGTGTGGTTTTCCACTTTAATTTTGAGTGTGACTCCAAATCCAGACCTCCATGGGTTGATAAATTTGATTTATATTGATAATTTTTGTGTGATTTTGTTGTCAGCATATTCAACTATGTAAAGAAAAAAGTATGTAATAAGAATATTTCATTCATTCAGATCTAGGATGTGTTATTTTAGTGTTCCCTTTATTTTTTTGAGCAGTGTATTATAAAGACACTCAGTGATATTTTTTTGTCTCCTTTAATGCAATGTTTTCACTCTGTGTTTCTGTGGACAGGGCGGAGCCTCTGTTAGCTCGGATAAAGGAGGACCGCACGTTGGTGTTGACACCGGTGTTTGACAAAGTCCATTTCGATGACTTGACAGTCACACGCTATTGGCCGAGTGCAAACGCCTTTGACTGGGCCCTGTGGTGTATGTACGAGTCCTTCAGACCTGAGTGGTATGCCTTACAAGACGAGACACAGCCAGGAAAGTGAGTTGTTTGTGATTTCATCATCGGATGATAGTCCTGTTTCACAAGTCTGTTTGAAAAGGCGAAAAGGAAAACACAGCTTTGGGAGGAAAATCTTACCTAATATTTACAACTGTATTGTTATTTTGCGTTACCTATTCATTAAAATTAATGTCTCCCATTTTAGAAAGCCCCTCTGCTACAGTTTATGAATGAGTGTTGGAAATCAAAGCAGACTTGTGTTTGCAGAAATGCTTTCTGTTCTTGAGTCGTTCAGTTTGAACAAACTAATCTACGTCCAAAATCCAGACACTTCAGTCCATATCTATAGACTCATCCTTGTCTCTTGGTGTTTGGTGTGTCTAGGTGTGGCTGTGTGGTGGAAGTGTCGAGGTCATACCTTGTTCTAAAATAGCCCACATCGGGAGGGCCCATAAACCTGATCTCCCAGACCTGAGCATTACAATGAAGAGGAATGCTCTGAGAGTGGCTGAGGTCTGTATGGATGAATACAAACATAATGTCAACATCACCTGGAACCTCCCACTGAAGGTACTGTACACAACAGACCATTCAAAAAGTAGGTTTTGTTCAGCTGCAAAAAAGTATTTAGTCAGCCACCAATTGTGCAAGTTCTCCCACTTAAAAAGATGAGAGGCCTGTAATTTTCATCATAGGTACACTTCAACTATGACAGACAAAATGAGAAAAAAAAATCCAGAAAATCACATTGTAGGATTTTTTTATGAATTTATTTGCAAATTATGGTGGAAAAGAAGTAATTGGTCAATAACAAAAGTTTATCTCAATACTTTGTTATACACCCTTTGTTGGCAATGACAGAGGTCAAACGTTTTCTGTCAGTCTTCACAAGGTTTTCACACACTGTTGCTGGTATTTTGGCCCATTCCTCCATGCAGATCTCCTCTAGAGCGGTAATGTTTTGGAGCTGTTGCTGGGCAACACGGACTTTCAACTCCCTCCAAAGATTTTCTATGGGGTTGAGATCTGGAGACTGGCTCGGCCACTCCAGGACCTTGAAATGCTTCTTACGAAGCCACTCCTTCATTGCCCGGGCGGTGTGTTTGGGATCATTGTCATGCTGAAAGACCCAGCCACTTTTCATCCTCAATGCCCTTGCTGATGGAAGGAGGTTTTCACTCAAAATCTCACGATACATGGATCCATTTATTATTTGCTTTACACGGATCAGTCGTCCTGGTCCCTTTGTAGGAAAACAGCCCCAAAGCATGATGTTTCCACCCCCATGCTTCACAGTAGGTATGGTGTAAATGTGTTCTTTGGATGCAACTCAGCATTCTTTGTCCTTCAAACACGACGAGTAGAGTTTTTACCAAAAAGTTCTATTTTGGTTTCATCTGACCATATGACATTCTCCCAATCTTCTTCTGGATCATCCAAACGAGCCTGGACATGTACTGGCTTAAGCAGGGTGACACGTCTAGCACTGCAGGATTTGAGTCCCTGGCGGCGAAGTGTGTTACTACTGATGGTAGGCTTTGTTACTTTGGTCCCAGCTCTCTGCAGGTCATTCACTAGGTCCCCCCGTGTGGTTCTGGGATTTTTGCTCACCGTTCTTGTGATCATTTTGACCCCACAGAGTGAGAACTAGCGTGGAGCCCCAGATCGAGGGAGATTATCAGTGGTCTTGTATGTCTTCCATTTGCTCCCACAGTTGATTTCTTCAAACCAAGCTGCGTACCTATTGCAGATTCAGTCTTCCCAGCCTGGTGCAGGTCTACAATTTTGTTTCTGGTGTCCTTTGACAGCTCTTTGGTCTTGGCCATAGTGGAGTTTGGAGTGTGACTGTTTGAGGTTGTAGACCGGTGTCTTTTATACTGATAACAAGTTCAAACAGGTGCCATTAATACAGGTAACGAGTGGAGGTCGATCCCATAGCAGAGCCGGGATTCAACCCATACCACATTGCAAAGTACTGTCAAAATATCTATCCTCTCTGTCTAGAACTGTTATTATCGAGCCAGCGAGGAGATCCACATTGGAGCCATCAAGTCTCACAAGTACAACAGTAATTGCTGTCTGGTGGACATTGGCACTCAAACCCCAGGACTGTATGATTGCAAGGAGGCCAAGCAGAAGGGATTCCACATGCTCTGGGAATTTCAACAGGTAAGCACTCCACAACATTAAATAGGGAAATTGATGCTTATAAACTGTTGGAAACATGGGAGATGTCTTTGACTTTAGTGTGATGTTGTACAGTAGAATGTTTGCTGTGTTTTACAGGGAAAAGCCATCCAGAACAGACAGACAAAGAGATGTCTGGAGATTGCCCCAGGGGAGGACACTTTCTACCAGCTCATCATTCAGGAGTGCAGTGGGCAGCACTGGTTAATACGGAATGTGATAAAAGACTTCTGATACACTGAGATAGTTAGGCCTATCATGCTTTGAAAAGCCAATCGGTAGTCAGCAGTGAGATGACTGTGATCTTAGTGAGCTGTTGGTTGGACATAGCTTCATGGGGACAGATTTACATCCTTCACAGAATGTGAAATGCTATTGAGCAAAGAAAGAATAAATATGATTCCTGTATTTACACTCATTTGTGGTTTGTTATTGATTCACTGTAGATTTTCACCAAAGAGGGTCATAGAACATGTGTCTGCATTGACATCATATAGAGCTGAGTTTACATCATTCTGGTTTTGAAGAAGTCCCGTCCTCGACTGCTCAGGGATTACTGTATGAGTTCTCAGAGATGAATTTATCCCACGGCCTCTGCCACATGGCCAGCCCTCTCTCCTTCAACAGTGATTGCAGTGAGCTATATCTATGGTAGATTTGTGGTTACTTGGACATATACAAACTACAACTTTGTCAAACAAACTTTTCACGACTACAAATTAAGCACTTGGTTGTCTCCGAACCCAATCACCATACGCTAGCTTGCTATGTTAACAGCCATGAGAGATGAAACACTTATTAGCCAGAGCAAACAGAGGTAATAAAATAGAGATACATGAAATACTATTACATTGAAATTCTCTAAACAACTCTTGACCTCACCTTATGGAGTTGATGGTCAGCTCCTTGAGTGCCCAGGTTAGCCCTCAAGCCACCGATGCCCACAAACACCCCATAGAAGTCATAGGAAAGCCCAGTGGTCCCAAACAGGGACGGGTCATCAGAGCTGACCAACATGGGGTGGCCCTCAGACATCAGCACAGCTGCAGGGTGGTTCCTTAGGTCGGACACCAGCTTCAGCACCTGGTCATTGACACACAGGGATTCAGGGACGTCAACACTGATTTAACTCAATGGACTAATGACAACTGACACGGAGAAATCTAGAGTTACAGTTAAGATTAACTTTACTGTCATCAAACTGAAATACCCTACAGTGCAGCTTTTTTATTTAACCAATGGGAATTAGTTAATATTATGATGAGTACTGACAGACAATGTGGCATTTACCTGGTTTGAGATGGGGCATACTTCCACGGCCACGTTGTCTTTCCTGGAGAGCTCCTTTGCCAGTGGGTGGTGTGCCAAGGCATACCCATTGTCACGACTTCCGCCAAAGTTGGTTCCTCTCCTTGTTCGGGTGGCGTTCGGAGGTCGACGTCACCGGCTTTATAGCCATCGCCGATCCACCTTTAATTTTTCCATTTGTCTTGTCTTGTTTTCCTACACACCTGGTTTCAATTCCCTCAGTATTAGACGTGTATATAACCATCTGTTCCCCCCCATGTCTGTGTGGGGAGTTGTTTCGTGTATGTGCACGCTAGACTGGTTTGCGCTGGGTTATGTCAACCCATTTTGTGTTTAGTGTTCTTAGTGCCTTGTGTTTTGTGTTTTGTTCTCCGAAATAAAAGGCTCCTTTGGCTGCCCATCTTCTGCGCCTGACTCCCTTACAGCCAGTTGCGCATACCTAACACCCATTCCCAATACGTGTGGTGTTGAACAGTAGGGCATCCAGAATGCTTTCATCCACTTCAGTGCCCTCATGGTCTGCGAAAGTATGAATGCGTGCACACACACACGTTATACTATAAGTGCATCACAATAATGTGCATATAAGGTAGATTTGTTTTTGTTCAATACACAATTGTTTTAAATCAGTCATCCAATGCTTGCCAATCTCTCCTGCATGAAAGAAGTATGGCACCGTGACTCCAAGCGCTGCAGGTCGAGAGCTTGACAACCTAAAACCACAAAAGAACAGTTCACTTTACAAGGTATGTCAAATAGACGGAATGTAATAAATACGTTTGTAAACATTGTATTAAATCAGGAAATTGTTTGCGTATTTATTTTCAGTAATGAGTGGACATAATGATTGGTTCTACCCCTCAAGAGAATTCTCACCAGGTCGAATCCTGCAACAAACTCTGGGAAATCCTTCTCTATCTGAATGGCCTCTTTTACAGCTGCTTTAACATCAGACACACTTAGAACCCTAAGGTGCACACAAGGGCAGTGCCAATCATTCTATTGTTTCCATTGCAACATGCTAGCTCAGTCAAGCACAGATAGAGTGTCCGAAATGTTTATGAATAGTATGTCTGTACTGTACCTAGGGACAGAAATGATGAGTTGCGCTCCCAGGAAGCCAGGGTGTTCAGCTACAAACTGGTGAGTGCCTTCCTGATAAGTCCTCAAGGACCAGGCTTTATCATGGTTGCTTCCAGCTCGTATTTCTGCAGGATGTGCAGAATAAAAACAGTTCAAAACACCAAAAACCCTTGGGGGAAGAAAAAAATATAGCTATCGAAAATAGCCTAGGTAACATGTAATTCCAGCCCACTACATTTCCCAATATACTTTCAATTAAGGCCCACAGTACGAACCTTTGATAGCCCAGTTCTTAGTTCCAGGTACGTGATGTTGTCATGAAACAGCTGTTCTAAGCCCTTGTAGAGAAAGTCTTTAAACACAGGAGCGTAGCTGACCAGCCCAGCTATGGCCACGAATGCCATCACAAATCTCTCCCACACTGCATCCTGGCTCGGGTAGGTAGTGTTTGGATCATCATTGGATAGTGTGAGGTTTTGCATCAAGCTGGAAAAACATCCAAAAAGACAAACTACCCTTCCATGAATAAGAAAGTTGTCTTTTTGCTACTACATGTGTTCATTCACAGACACCTATTTGTATTGCTTGGCTTTGATGATATAGTGGACTGTCTGTAGGATCCGCCATGTTGGCTCTCAAGGTCTTCAACAGTTGCCAGTAGAGGCAGTCCCAGGTAGAGAAGACGAACCATACAGACCTGCCCTATGTGAAGCAGATGTAACAATGGGGCCTGTATGTGATGTTCTTCACCAGCCAATCAACCAGGGATGAGCTGTGGATGTGGAGGGCTGCCCCTGTGACCCAGCATAGAGAATGGACTAACCATACATAAATTGATGGAAAACATTTGTAGGGAGGTGGGACTGTATTACTGTGTTACCTTTGGGCATCATTTGCAGCAGGCTAAAGATGGGACTCCTGTGGATGAGGCGCCGTGCCTTGAAGAAGTGAATGGCAGGAGGGAACTGGGCTGCAGCCATCTCTTGTTCTTTTAGCTTGTGAAGGTGTGTGTCGAGCCGCTGCTCTGCCCCTGTCAACTGCACACGGCCTCCTGTCTGCCTGGAGGCCTCCTGGTGCAACATCGTCTCCCTCTTACTGGGGTCCGGGGTCCCGTCACATACTGTAACACAGCACATCACAGCTGCCAACTGGAGTGTGATGTTATAGTTCCCTCTAGAGGGCAAAACCACCTTGCCTGCAGTGTCATTGGAGGATGGAAGAAGAGGCTGTGGAAATCCTTCTTGAGGAGGCCACTCATTCAACTAAATACTAGATTTTATTCAACAATGAATAAAGACTTTTTCAGAAATTGTAATTTAGAACACAAGGTACTACTGTAAACCTATACGCTGATGCTACAAGAGAAAATAGCACCAACGGATAGGGCTGCCGTGCTTCATGCTCTTAGGAAACATTACAATATCTAGTTTATGTATTATTTCTTATATTATTAGCCCAGGAATTTGTGTTACTACATGAAGCTGGGGAGAACTTTTTGAAATCAGAGCGGTGGCAACTCACCAGCATTTAAAAAAAAACAACATTTTTTTTAACCTTTATTTTACTAGGCAAGTCAGTTAAGAACAAATTCTTATTTTCAACGACGGCCTAGGAACAGTGGATTAACTTCCTGTTCAGGGGCAGAACGACAGATTTGTACCTTGTCAGCTCGGGGATTTGAACTTGCAACCTTTTGCTTACTAGACCAACGCTCTAACCACTAGGCTACCCTGCCGCCCCGACAAAGAATATGACAGTCACTTAATTTTTTGTATTTTTTTTTTTTTTACATATTTTGCATTTCTCATCTGAAGTATATATATACATGAAATGAGAAATGCAAAATATGTAAAAAAAAAAAGTGACTGTCATATTCTTTGTCGGGGCGGCAGGGTAGCCTAGTGGTTAGTGGTTATATAGTGGCCTAGTGGTTATATATACACACACACACACACACACACACACACACACACACACACACACACACACACACACACACACACACACAGTTGAAGCCGGAAGTTTACATACAATTAGGTTGGAGTCATTAAAACTCATTTTTAAACCACTCCACAAATTTCTTGTTAACAAACTATAGTTTTGGCAAGTCGGTTAGAACATCTACTTTGAGCATGACACAAGTAATTTTTCCAACAATTGTTTACAGATTATTTCACTTATAAGTCACTGAATCACAATTCCAGTGGGTCAGAAGTTTACATACACTAAATTGACTGTGCCTTTAAACAGCTTGGAAAATTCCAGAAAATTATGTCATGGCTTTAGAAGCTTCTAATAGGATAATTTACATCATTTGAGTCAATTGGAGGTGTACCTGTGGATGTATTTCAAGGCCTATCTTCAAACTCAGTGCCTCTTTGCCTGATAACATGGGAAAATCAAAAGAAATCAGTCAAGACCTCAGAAAAAATTGTAGATTTGCAAAATTCCTAGAGATGAACGTACTTTGGTGCAAAAAGTACAAATCAATCCCAGAACAACAGCAAAGGACCTTGTGAAGATGCTGGAGGAAACAGGTAGAAAAGTATCTATATCCACAGTAAAAACGAGTTCTATATCGAAATAACCTGAAAGGCCGCTCAGCAAGGAAAAAGCCACGGCTCAAAAACCGCCATAAAAAAGCCAGACTACGATTTGCAACTGCACATGGGGACAAAGATCGTACTTTTTGGAGAAATGTCCTCTGGTCTGATGAAACAAAAATGGAACTGTTTGGCCATAATGACCACCATTATGTTTGGAGGAAAAAGGGGGAGGCTTAAAAGCCAAAGAACACCATCCCAACTGTGAAGCACATGTTGTGGGGGTGCTTTGCTGCAGGAGGGTCTGGTAACTTCACAAAATAGATGGCATCATGAGGTAGGAAAATATGTGGATATATTGAAGCAACATCTCAAGACATCAGTCAGAAAGTTAAAGCTTGGTAGTAAATGGGTCTTCCAAATGGACAATGAACCCAAGCATACTTCCAAAGTTGTGGCAAAATGGCTTAAGGACAACAAAGTCAAGGTGTTGGAGTGGCCATTCCAAAGCCCTGACCTCAATCCCATAGAAAATGTGTGGGCAGAACTGAAAAAGCATGTGCGAGCAAGGAGGCCTACAAACCAGACCCAACTTATTTTGGTAAGCTTGTGGAAGGCTACCCGAAACATTTGACCCAAGTTAAACAATTTAAAGGCAATGCTACCAAATACTAATTGAGTGTATGTAAACTTCTGACCCACTGGGAATGTGATGAAAGAAATAAAAGCTGAAATAAATCACCCTCTACTATTATTCTGACATTTCACATTCCTAAAATAAAGTGGTGATCCTAACTGACCTAAGACATGGAATGTTTACTAGGATTAAATGTCAGGAATTGTGAAAAACTGAGTTTAAATGTATTTGGCTAAGGCATATGTAAACTTCCGACTTCAACTGTATACACTGTATTCTATCCTATTTCACTATATCTTAATCTGTGCTGCTCCAACATTGCTCATCAAAATATTTATATATTCTTAATTCCATTCCTTAAATTTAGATTGTGTGTATTGTTAGATGTTACTGCACTGTTGGAGCTAGAAACACAAGCATTTCGCTACACCCGCAATATCATCTGCTAAACACGTATGTGGCAAATAAAATTTGATTTCTAAGAACATTGAAACACAGCACTGAACAGGAATGTTCAGATAATCATACAATTTGAATCAAACAATTGAATGCAACCAACATTTACATTAATAAAGCATACTTACAAATGAAAAGCAACAGAAGCAAAGTATTGAACACTTCCCTTATTCACTTTCTTCTTCTGACGTGTGTAAACCTCTCAATAAACTACCCCAGTACTATGCTATTTTGTCCGAGTTGACAGGCTCACAATACCATTGTGGTATACCCACTTCTTTAATGGTTGTTGCTAGGCAGCAGAATGCAGACCACAAATGTTGCATGTCATGAGATTCTCTGGATGGGCTATGGATGATTCACTTTAATAAATAAGAGACTATAGTGCAACTCCTGTCACCAAAAAATGTGTGGCACGATAGAGAAATCTGTGTAAGTCAAAAAAGAGCCGGCAACTGAAACTATCGATTTAATCTTTATAACATTTTCACAATAACCTCTTAAATTTGGACCCTTGTTTCATGATACAACAGCAAAGACATATCAATAACTTAATTGGATTCAACAAGGACATAGTTGGTCTTCAATGTTTTTCCAGCATCACTTCATTTAAATTGTGTTAGATGGGAGCAAATAGCGATGGGTGAGTCAATGCTCTATGCAATGTTTTATTATATTTTTTCATGAGAGGAAGATGTTATTAGATGAAATAAGGAACTAATACAAGATGCATTGGCTATAATAGACTCCCACAGTGGAGCTGTCATATTACCCATAAAACCTAACGGTCAAACAATGAAATGGTTCCAATTATTTCCCCACCATGTTTTCCCCTTAGGTCATTTTAGAAACACTTACAATAAGGGCTGTATTTCTTGTAGGCTTACCATGTACATTTCTGGGACAAGGTGATTTATCAATATATTCAGCTCGATTTACTCTCAAATCCGAGATTCTTACATTTGCCTAGATTCTGCAGTCTCGTCCCGATCATCATGGCATTTGTAGTTCTTTATTATAGTCACATTGGAATGACATTTTTTTTAGGTTAATACATTGACACAAGTCACCTTGTCCTAGAGAGATTTACACATATCAAAACGTCACGCCAAGGTAAGCCTACATGAAACACAGCCCTTATTTTGAGTGTTTCTAAAAAATCCCATATGGGAAAAATGTATGGTGAAAAAAAACAATTGGAACCATTTCCTTGTTTGACTGCTAGGTTTTATGGGAATTATGACTCATACTGTGGTACTCTATTTCTCTCATGCAGCCTGATCCAATCAGACTGAAATTATTACTGTCCAGCCAATCATAATAAAGATGACTGCAGTGTAAACCAAGATCCCAAGTGGAGCAGCAGATCCATTACCACTGTGCAAAAGTAGCTCCTCCTACTCACATCTGCAATGAAGTTCAACTTTTATACTGTCCCAAGATGCACAGAAATACAATAATACATGACAAAACGGTGTCTTTTCCATTTTTTAACTGTGTTTTTGGAATTCTTCTCAGACACAGCAATGGTAATTTTCACACAACAAAAATAAATAACTCCTCTTCAAGACGATGGATGGAGACACTCAGTCCAAAAACTTGCGGTTCTGGTTCTGACCAAAGAGAGCCACTCGAATCTCAGGCATCATCTGAGCAGAAAGACAGACACTGGATTAGTGCCAAGCTGAACCTCATGAAAAACAGGGCCAAACTATATCTGAGAATTTGCAGTACAATCATGTGCAAAACTTCACACAGTGTATACGTCTAAGGAATCTTGGTAAGCCGATAGCTTTATGCAAGGATATTCACACGGTTGGTTGTTTATATAGGAAAAATGTAAATTAACTAGATGTGCTAGCTGTTCATAGTGCCACTATAGTTCCTGTGAGACTGTCCCTGTGCCCTTACCTGCTGAGCCATGAGGTCCAGTCTGCTCTCTAGGGTGTTGGACACCTTGATCTTCCCATCAGCGTTGTAGATTTCAATACCTCCAGAACTGAAAGAGACACAAACATCTTTGAATTAACTCATGAACCCTTGACTTACACCTTAGAAAGACCACAGAAGACAATTATTTTCAATAACGTGTTAATCAATCAATACTAATTCAAAATAAAACTTATTTGAAATGAATGGGTTTACATTGAGACAAGGGACTGTCCTCTTACATGTCTGGGGACAGGAAGTTGTCCTGGTCGATGCGAACCTCAATATTGTTTTTCACTGCTGCTTTATAGCTGGGAATAGTCTTCTGGATAGCCGCCTGAATAGGAATACAACATATGAATCAACCCTGTATACAAGGAAATACACTTGGAACAACATTGAACTGTTACCAAGTGAAAAGGATCATTCTAACCTGAAGCACTTGCAGGTCCTGTTTACGACAGCGGATGGTCACTTTGGTCTCAAGAAGCTGATAGAAACCCTAATATTAAAAACAGAGCGACAGACACATTCAAAACATTTGAATCAAATAAAGTGAAACTCACCGCACAATGCCTTTGACCTAAACAACATGCAGGCCTATGTTTGCATGAGTGTAACTGATAGACGCTACTGAAAAATGTAACATGAATGAATGTAGGCCTAGAGTAATAGTTATTTCTGTTTCTCTTAGCGTTGTGTTCTATTGGTCTTATTTTACATGCATGTCGTTCTCCTTGAGCTGTTCTTGTCGATGTATGTTCTGTATTATGTCATGTTTTATGTTCTTTGTGGACCCCAGGAAGAGTAGTTGTTGCTTTAGCAATAGCTAATGGGAAACCCAATAAAACACAAAAACCGTGTCAGTGACAAGTATTGCATTATTACAAAAAAGGCCTCACCTGCAGAACCAGCCCATCCATCAGTGCTGGGTATCTGGCTGGGTCCTTGGCTACGTTGGCCAGCCGTTGGCGCGCCTCGCTCAACATTTCCTGATGACACACATTGAGGGTTAGCCTATTATTTACATGGAATTCATTGCTGTCGCAGGACATCATGCCTCTGGCTGTGTTTGAACAAAACAATATTCCAGCCAAGACAAATTAAACTTACTGAAATCATGTCGTCGCGAGCCTTTAATACCTTCAGACGAGCCTGGTTCATCAGGTTAGACATTTGACTGTAGAGGAAGAGAGGTACGTAAACCTGTGGCACAGGACCACATCACAAGTCCAAGCAGTTGCAAGTTATAGCTACTGTAACATATACTGTGCTTGTTACAATGAATGAGCTGCTGAATGTGACTTCAAATTTAGAATACTTAAAAGGAAGTTGTGTGTCAGACAAATTCCTCGTCAGAGAAAGAAGAGATTGAGGAAGTCTCAGAGGGAGCTGAGAGACCAGCAGCAACACTGCCTGAGCTGTAAAGAAAAAGAGTGACTAACATTTTCTTCTGCTGCTCGATCTGCTTCTCTTTCTTCTCATAATACTCCATGATCTTCAACCTCTGGGTCTGCACCAGACGGCCCTTCTCGATGTTGAACTCCTCTTCTGCCTGCAGGGGGAGACACTTGTCACTCAGAGTATGCAATTAGGAGGCCCTGTCTTTATGAGGATACATTTTAAGAAGCATTGAACCAGTAGAACTGTTAAAAAGGTACTAAAATGATTGATTTAATTCAGTAAATTCTCATGTCTTAGGGGAGTGATCATGCCTTCTTATTTCAGTTGAACGTGCCTATGCAAATCTTTTGAGTTTGTGTTTGCTGAAAACACACAATGTGTATGTGCTGAACTATGCCAGTCACTTGTGAATAAGCACTGTACCTTGGCATCAATTTCTTCTGCCTTCTCATTGGCCTCCTGTTCAATGAAGGCCATCATGTGTTTGATCTATACAGGGGATAGAACAGTGTGAATTAGAGATGATTTGACAGTATAACACTCACCACATTAGGCATGCTTTCCAAGTCATGTTTCATACTGAAGAGAGTCAAGAGGCAGACTTAGAAAGCTTCATTGCTCTATACATTAATTAACTTCTCTTTTGGTTCCACCATGTTGTGTGGAATGTATAGCTTACATTTCTGTTTCATAATTTTCATCTAACAAAACATGTTTCTAAACCATAAACTACAGAGGGAAATTTAATTATGAAGCCTCCTAATCTATTCTACTTTATATACAGTGCATGAGAAGGGTTGGTGAGACAAGACACCCAGGATCACTCAAGTTCCTCCGCTGACCATGGGTTTTTCCATCATGTGACCATATTGCATCTTTACCTCACAAATACAGCACTGGGTAAATGTATTGTGCAATTAGATGTCTCAATTAAATGTATTAACAATTAAACATCCTAATTATACTAGACATTGTGATTGTATTTTAGTAGAAGTATTTCTGATTTATTTTCAAGGACAACCTTGGCATAATACAATCACAATTATGCTCCTTACAAATATACAGTTGCAAACATTTATAATTGGAAAGGAAAAATGCCTTAATATAGCAGAAGTTGGATTAAGGTTAAAAGGCTGTAATTGCAATGTACCTGCTTCTGAACGTCGGCATCGCTGAGCGCCATGGTTGCAGCAGTCTAGTATCTTGTTTCCTTGAATAAAATAAACACCGTGATTTAAATACAATGAATGCAACATGGTTTTCAATATTGTAAATCCTTTAGTGCGATGTATGAATCAATTCATTAAATACCAGTGAAATACAGCCAGGAATGTATGGATTAATCGTTGTAGTCGTGACTAAAGACGTCTACGCTGGATCAGCTGATTTTCAACGTCACATGATGTTTACTTCCGGTCTCACCCACCAGTAACACGAGTGATGAGCAGACACTACTGGCACTGTATATCATGCCTGCTTCGTTAAGTTAGGGGTATATATTAACAAAAACGAGTGAGTGCAGTGGATACATTTGTAAAATATCTAATAATCAGTGGTGGAAAAAGTACCCAATTGTCATACTTGAGTAAAAGTAAAGATACCTAAATGACTCAAGTAAAAGTGAAAGTCACTTGTACACAAATGTACTTACTTATCAAAAGTAAATGTAATTTCAAATTCCTTATATTAGGCAAACCAGATGCCACCATTTTCTTTTACACTCAAACATCATTTACAAATGAAGCATTTGTGTTTGTTTAGTGAGTCCGCCAGATCAGAGGCAGTAGGGATGACCAGGGATGTTCTCTTGATAAGTGCCTGAATTGGACAATTTTCCTGTCCTGCTAAGCACTCAAAACGTAATGAGTACTTTTGGGTCTTAGGGAAAATGTAAAGAGTAAAAAGTATATTATTTTCTTTGGGAATGTAGTGAAGTATAAGTAAAAGTAGTCAAAAATATAAATAGTAAAGTACAGATGCCCCCAAAAATACTTAAATAGTACTTCAAAGGAAGTATTCAACCCCTTTGTTATGGTAAGCCTAAATAAGTTCAGGAGTAAACATTTGCTTAACAAGTTCCAAGGACTCACTCTGTGTGCAATAATAGTGTTTAACATTGTTTTTTAATGACTACCTAATCTCTATATCACACACATACAATTATATGTAAGGTCACTCAGTCGAGCAGTGAATTTCAAACACAGATTCCACAAAGACCAGGGAGGTTTTCCAATGCCTCGCACAAAAGGAAACCTATTGGTAGATGGGTAAACATAAAAAAGCAGACGTTGAATATCTCTTTGAGCAGGATGAAGTTATTAATTAAACTTTGGATGGTGTATCATTACACCCAGTCACTACAAAGATAGAGGCATCCTTCCTAACTCAGTTGCTGGCTAGGAAGGAAACCACTCAGGTATTTCACCACGAGGCAAATGGTGACTTTAAAACTGTTACAGAGTTTACTGGCTGTGATAGGAGAAAACTGGGGATGGATCCACATTATAGTTACTTCACAATACTAATACAAATATTATAAAAACATATATCCTGTTTGCAATAAGGCACTAAAGTAGAACTGCAAAGAATGTGGCAAAGAAATTAACATTATGTCCTGAATACAAAGTGTTATGTTTGGGGCAAATCCAACACAACACATTTCTGAGGACTATACATATTGTCAAGCATGGTGGTGTCTGCATCATGTTGTGGTATGCCTGTCATCGGCAAGGACTAGGGAGCTTTTTAGGAGGACTAGGGAGCTTTTTAGGATAAAAAAATAAACAAAATAGTGTTAAGCACAGGTAAAAAAAAACACAAGGCCAAATATACACTGGAGTTTACCAAGATGATATGTAATGTTCCTGAGTGGCCTAGTTACAGTTCTGACTTAAATCAGCTTGAAAAATCTATGGCAAGACTTGAAAATGGCTGTCTAGCAATGATCAACAACCAACTTGACAGAGCATAAAGAATGTTAAAAATAATATTTTGCAAATATTGACAATCCAGGTGTGCAAAGCTCTTAGAGACTTACCCAGAAAGACACACAGCTGTAATCATTGCCAAAGGCAGACACTTCCAGATGGCAGACAGTCATTCACTGTGCTGTAGAAAGAAATAATCCAGAATGAGTCAGAACCAGAATGGAAACTCTGTGATATTTTTTAACATGTATTGACTCAGGGGTATGAATACTTACGTAAATGAGATATTTATGTATTTAATTTTCAATACATTTGCAAACATTTCTAAAAACATGTTTTCACTTTATCTTCATGGGGTATTGTGCGTAGATGAGAGGAAAAATATATTTAATCCATTTTGAATTCAGGCTGTAACACAACATAATGTGGAATGAGTCAAGGGGTATGAATACTTTCTGAATGTGTGTATTCAATTAAATAAAGCTGTCAAGCATGGACTTCTCACTGAATTTTTTTCTCAAATGTTAATATTTTTAATGATTTGATACATAATTGTAGCTAATATGATAAAAATGAGAAGGAAATCAATTGTGGGTAAAGTCAACATCAGTGGAGGCTGGTGACAGGAGCTATAGGAGGATGGGATATTTGTAATGGCTGGAATGGAATGAAAGGAACGGTATCAAACACATCAAACATATGGAAACCACATGTTTGACTCTGTCCCATTTATTCCATTCCATCCATTACAATGAACACATCCTCCTGTAGCCCCTCCCACCAACATTTATTTAAAGGATTTTCGTAATAATCCTCAGGAAAAAAATAGCACGCTGCAGACTGACTATGTAGTCAATGGTGCAGACCATGGTGCTTGCCAGTAGATGATGCTAGAGGTTTAGAGGAATTCCATAAAAATAGCACAGAGTTTCCATTCTGGTTCTGACTCAGTCTGCATTCTTTCCTTCTACAGAACAGTGAATGACTGTCTGCCATCTGGAAGTGTGTCAGAAAACTTTGGCCAACTGCCTGTGACAGCACTACCCTCTCTGCCTCCTCTGTACTGTTAACTATTGTGTCACTCAGAGGTTTTTCACTGACTTACAGCTAGTTAGGTCTACCCAGTGCAAGACAATAGGCATAATAGAAGGCAGAGCTATTTTACCAAGCTGGCACAATGAAGAAGTATTCAATCACTTTGCATGCTGCAATTCTATAGCAGCCTCTTACAAATGGAATATATTTATTTTTCCCTCCATAAAACATGCATGGCCACATTGTAGCCAACTGTTATGTCATAGTCTGGGCACTGGACAGGGGATGGAGAAAGAGAGAGTGGAAGAATGAGATAGAGGGGGGGGCTGTTGTGTCCTGTGGAGCAGCTGGTAGTCCATTGCTAACTACAGCGTGTATGTCACCCTCTTGTCGATGTGTCCTCAGCCCTGACTTTCTGTCCGAGTGCACGTCTCTTACTCTATTTCAACATCTGTCTCCCACCTACAACTTCCAACACTTTACAGAGAGGAGCCAGGTAAGAAAGACACTTATTTTATTCTGCTTTTAATTAATGGAATGCAAGGCCACATCACAGGATATCTTGTTGTTGTTTTAGGGCAGGGCTCCCCTACTCTGTTCTTGGAAAGCTACCATCCTGTAGGTTTTTATTCCAACCTTAATCGAGCGCACCTGACTCTAATAATTAGCTGGTTGATACAATGAATCAAGTTAGTTACAACTTGGGTTGGAGCGAAAAATCTACAGGAGGGTACCTCTCTAGGAACAGGGATGGAGAGCCCTGTTTTAGGGGAATTGTGGTGTGTGAGTGTATACTACTGTAGTTGTATTAGTAGGACATAATAGTACACACAAGTAGTAGTAATATATGTAGTTGAGGGGAGAGGGCCTTGTAAAAGTTTGCTTTGTTAAACCAATATAGAAGGCATTTATATCAGCCATCATGGAGCTCTTTGATGTTATGAAGGGCACAACTCCAAGAGGTTTTAACCATGTCTATCACCTGTCAACATAAACAGGTCTGTTTCTCTGTTGTTTGGTGGTTGTCATTAGTAACTGATTAAATCAACAGGGACAGGACTATGTTCGAAGTCTTGTGTCCAGCTAACTTGTCATTGACATCAGAAAATACTAGCTTATGTGCGGCCTTTCCTCGAGTGTGTGTGTCTGTGTCCATACGTCCCTGTGTATATGTTTGTGTGTGTGTCTGTTGTCATGTGTCTGTTTCTAGAAATCCAATCGGATAAGATCATCAGATGGTTCACGAGGGGCTGAGAATGTGTCATTTCCTCTGTCTGACATTCAGACTGACCTTTTATCTCTGGGGCTCTGATATCATGACCATGAGTCTCTGACATCAGTACCATGGGTATCTGATACTATGGGGCAGAGAACAAACCTGGGTTCAAATACTATTTGAAATCATTGCAAATACTTTATCTGGGTTTGATTGAACTTTCCTGGAGCAATGGAGCCAATAGAATGGTCACAAACGTGCAAACCCCATCCATCTGGCACTCCAGACAGACTAGACCAAACACTAAATGTATCTGAAAGATTTCAAATAGTAATTGAACCCAGGTCTGGAAAGGAGTGGGACTCCACATTATAGGGATTAGTTTTAATTAAACTCTGTGGGGGTTAAAAGCCATTGTCAGGGGGTGGATCATTGGAAACCTATAACTCAAAGAGTGAATGAGTCTTATTGGACAGATTAAGCAATTAATATGCTTTAGAACAGGTACTTTAAAGTAACCTTCCACATGAACACGTTTGTGGATATCTGCCTATAGGTCTGCTCTGTGCCTTGCAGGGAGAGCGTGATCACCATGTCACTGGTTCCCCTTGTGCCAAAATGCCTAGTAACATACACCTGGCAGGCCTCGATGTTAGAGAGAGGGCAGCTTTCTCAGCATGCTTACAGCTTACACTCAGCTTTAGCCAACCGATATTTAATCCACAGTCTCTGCTGATGTGCCTCTCAGAGACAGTCCATCTCAGGACAAACACACAATGCGTTCTGTAACTGTGCAGAGGAACACAAGTAGTACGGCACAAGAGCATGAGCTGTTTAATCATTCAATGTTGATCAAATCAGGAAATATTTATCGTAAACATGGATAAAGGTGACCTCTATGTCCTCTGCCACTGTGGTTCTATGCTTTTTCATTATGTAATAAACAGCTCTGACTTGATCTCAGTGTTTTGACTCTGTGCCTGGGATGAGATTTACATGCATGCATAATAATTAATCAGGGTCACTCAGTGAAGGAAAGATGTATTCAATCTCAATATACAAGGAATGAACAATTACATACAGGTGGCATTTAAATGGAAATGATGGACTGAAAGACAAGGGGACAATAAGAGTGTGAGGAGTGGGTGTTGGGGGAATACAGTGCCCTCGAAAAGTATTCAGACCCCTTGACTTTTTCCACATTTTGTTACGTTACAGCCTTTTTCTAAAATGGAATTTAAAAACATTCTATACACAATACCCCATAATGACAAATACCTTATTTACATAAGTATTCAGACCCTTCGATATAAGACTTGAATTTTCAGTTTAGGTGCATCCTATTTCCATTGATCATCCTAGATATGTTTCTACAACTTGTTTGGAGTCCACCTGTGGTAAATTCAATTGATTGGACATGATTTGGAAATGCACACATCTGTCTATATAATGTCACACAGTTGACAGTGCATGTCAGAGCAAAAACCAAGCCATGAGGTTGAAGGAATTGTCCGTAGAGCTCCGAGACAGGATTATGTCGAGGCACAGAACTGGGGAAGGTTACCAAAAAAAATCTGCAGCATTGAAGGTCCCCAAAAACACAGTGGCCTCCATCATTCTTAAATGGAAGACGTTTGGAATCACCCAGACTCTTCCTAGAGCTGGCCGCCCAGCCAAACTGAGCAATCTGGGGAGAAGGGCCTTGGTCAGGAAGGTTCCCAAGAATCCGATGGTCACTCTGAGAGAGCTCTAGAGTTCCTCTGTGGAGATGGGAGAATCTTCCAGAAGGATAGCCATCTCTGCAGCACTCCACCAATCAGGCCTTTATGGTAGAGTGGCCAGACAGAAGTCACTCCTCAGTAAAAGGCACATTACAGCCCACTTGGAGTTTGCCAAAAGGCACACACACTCTCAGACCACGAGAAACAAGATTCTCTAGTCTGATGAAACCAAGATTGAACTCTTTGGCCTGAATGCCAAGCGTCACGTCTGGAGGAAACCTGGTACCGTCCCTACAGTGAAGCATGGTGGTGGCAGAATCATGCTGTGGGGATGTTTTTCAGCAGCAGGGACTGGGAGACTAGTCAGGATCGATAAAAAGATGAACGGAGCATAGTTCATCCTTGATGAAAACCTGCTCCAGATTGCTCAGACTGGAGCGAAGGTTCACCTTCCAACAGGACAATGACCATAAGCACACAGCCAAGACAACGCAGGAGTGGCTTTGGGACAAGTCTCTGAATGTCCTTAAGTGGCCCAGCCAGAGACTGGACTTGAACCTGATCGAACATCTCTGGAGACCTGAAAATAGCTGTGCAGTGACGCTTCCCATCCATCCTGACAGAGCTTGAGAGGATCTGCAGAGAAGAATGGGAGAAACTCCCCAAATACAGGTGTGCCAAGCTTGTAGCGTCATACCCAAGAAGACTTGAGGCTGTAATTGCTGCCAAAGGTGCTTCAACAAAGTACTGAGTAAAGGGTCTGAATACTTATGTAAATGTGATATTTCAGTTTATTTTATTTTATATAAATTTTCAAACATTTCTAAAAAATCTGTGTTTGCTTATTATGGAGTATTGTGTGTAAATTGATGAGGGGGGAAAGCAATTGAATCAATTTTAGAATAAGATTGTAACATTACAAAATGTGGAAAAAGTCAAGGGGTCTGAATACTTTCTGAATGCATTGTATTTTTCGACCTCTAACGTTTTGTGCAAGTGCAATGCATTGTGTCCTCTGTTTTACTGTGTGAGACATTTTCAACGACACAACTGCAGTACAGCATTCGTGCTGGGTTTGTAAAAATCCCTTCTCCTCTATATCCCCACTCTCGACCACGCGTCACGTCATGTGAAATCTCTGGGATAGCTTCCGCTCCTGGCTGAAATGGAAATACATATATAGGGCTTATACATAGTCAGACATGTGAGGGCCAGGCTATATATAGAAAAGAATGCTACAACACGGAGCAGAGGGTGCTACTTTTTCCACACAGAACTTTATCAGTACACGTCACTGAAGGACATCTTCTAATATGTTGGTTAACCTTTTCCAGGGTCCACAGCTATGAGATAGCCTAGTCCCAGATCGGTTTGTGCTCTTGCCTATGAGATTCTGTGTCATTAAAACACACAATCGTTCTAGCAACTATTAAGTAGTTATAAAGGTTTTATATTCAACTCACTACAGTTGATTAATTTATTGTTGATTTTAGGAATTGACTTTCTTTTTTGAACAATATTATCCAATATGTTTTCATGTTAATGGTTGGTTGTCTGTTGTGTCTCTCTAGTGGCCGGTTTTCAGTCTGGAGGGCAAGGTCCCAGCAGTGTCCAGAGGGGATGACAGTGGTGAGGTCAGTTCCATGTCTGGAGAGCAGAAGCCTGATTGGCTGGGCCTTGCCACGCTGCATCTGAACCAGGGAGACAGTGGCGGGTCTGGCCCCTGGCAGACAGAGAGCAGCCTGGTAGAGTCCTGGTCCACTGTGGGAGACATGATCGACACCGAGGACACCAAGAGCCTGGACAGCAGCGACGGAGTGGTCCACCTAGCTGAGGAGCGCAGCGAGAACCACTCCTCCATCTCCGACATGGTCCACCTAGAGCGGGAGGAGGAGGAGATGCTGGCAGAGGAGGAGGAGGAGGACGGGAGCCTGGGGGAAGAGGAGGAGCTGCAGGCCAGTGTGATGAGTGTGCTTGGGGGAGAAAGAGAACTGGCTGAGCTCAGGGAAGAGGAGCTGGACACCCAGGAATTATTACCTTCATCTGAGGTGTCAGCTGACCACCAAGAGACTATGGATTTAATGATGTCTGTGGCTGAGGAGCTATTTGTCCAAGAGGAGCCTGCTGAAGTATCCCACGCCACCACCGTCTCTATGCCCATGCCAGTTTGGAAGCTAGAGCCCCCCTCTGCCTCCTCTACTCCTGTCCCCTCAATACCTACACTAGCTGAGTTACATTCAGAACTCCAATACTCTATGCAGGAGCAGCTCCACCCTCCCCCGGTCCTAGGACCAGGAGCACCACAGCCACCAGATGAGAGACAAACTAACAGCCAACCAGAGTCCTCAGTCTCGCTCCATGCTGCCCAGGAGACACAGGAAATCCCACCAGTGACGCAGGAGGTTCCGCCAGAGAAGACAGAGGCTGAGCCTGCTACATGGCTCCCTGCCACTGAGCTACCTGTGCTGCTGTGCGGGGGCGCTGCAATGGTGGCTATTGTGGGAGTGTTAGCTTATGGGGCAGTGGCCTACTGCAGAAAGTAGCAAACCCCTATCCTGTGAGCCCCAGCAGCCATATAACCCAGGTCGTTTCAAATCTACTCTAAACTATTCCACCAAGTACATACTGGATTTTACACAATGCATTTCTTTGCATCTATGTAGTATTATGAAGGTTGGTTGCATTTTTTATCTATTTCCTGTGCTAACTCAGTTCACGGAAGAGCTCAGGAGATTTGGAAGAGCAAGAATTTTGGTTTCTCTGTAAATTCACAGGAAATTACACTTAAAATATCTTAAAAATCAGAACTTTGTTTGTTGTTTATTTTTTGTCCCCGTCAATGCACTATAAAATAAAACCGCACACACGCACACACAGACACACATACTAATTATGACTATAGTTGAGCCACTTCAAGGGGTATTGTATAATTGCTTGTTCTGTGTCACTGTGGGCAAACTCAATGACTATGTTAGTTATTGATCAAATGTATTAGTGGATATTCATCTGTATAGTGACTCAGCTACAAATCAGCAAAGGGCCAAAGCTTATGTAGCAGGTGTGGATATCTGGGCTTACAGTAATGACTCTGCACTGCCCTCTGGTGCTCAGTTTGCTGTAATACAGAACAACAGCTGCAATTTGTCGGCACACTGTAGAGATGGATTTCCGGTTTAACATGGCAGATCAATAAAGGTCTTCTGCAAGCCCTAGAGAATTGAATGCACTCAGATTATGCTCTGTGCTCCAATATTTTCCGACATTGGCCACTGTGGGGGAAATAGATTTGATAAGCAAATGTCTCTTTGGCATTTTATTCCTTGTGAAACACACTATGGTTACTCAGCAAACATTCCCAACCTTAATTCTCGCTCTGTTATAAAAAGTGATAAATGTTAACACTTTCTATGAAGTACATACATATACCGTTTTTTCTTTGAACTGAAGGTTTGACTAAATTAGACATAGTGTGATGTGTCTTTACTACCTCCTAGTGGCCATGTGTGGAACAGTTTTTCCTGTTGTGGATATAATTATAAGTGACTCATGTTCACATTTCCATGTCCATGGATTCACAGGATAAAACTTCAAATGGAAAGAGTAGAAATTGCGTTATTAATTCTGTATTATTTCATTTGAAATGATATCTAAAAACAATCTCAGAGATATACATCACATTTTTTTCTATATAGTACATGTGATTACATTTTCTCTATGCTTGTTGGACCACAAGCCAAAGGTTATCTACACTTGACATTGACTATCTCAAATTCATTCATTCTCCGTTAATAGGAACCAGTGGCATCTACAATTACTTTGATACAGTGAGAGAAAAAGACATTCTTGCAGAACAAAAAATGATACAAAATAACAAAAGAAACTCAACATCCATAATCTAAATATATGCCCTGACCATAACATGATCTCACTGATATAGTATTACAACCCTGTTGCCTCACAAACTTTATTCCACAGATCTAATCTGTGTCAGTGGCTTTAGTACTTCTTGATTTTCATTGAGTGCCAGTAAATAAAGAAGTTGAATAGGTGTCGACCGTGTTGCGGTTACACTGCCCTTCCCTCATTGGTGTTGATATAAATAGACCTTTTCAATAGAGCCTGCAGAGAAGGGGAAGAAAAATGCTTCTTTGTTTGAAGAGATAAAGCGCCCTCGTGTCTGCTTTATGATTAAATGTAAACACCTTGGCACAGACACGCACTCATACACACCCACGCACGCACAGAACGCTCTCAGGGAAATATTTCAACCCCATTCTTTCTGCTATGGGTTAATTGTTAGAACTATAGCTGTGATGTTGTAATGAAAACATGCACTTGATCACAATCTATACAAATACATTTAGTAAATAGAGGGAGTCAAGAGAGCCTGCATTATTGGTTGCATGGTTGTTGTTTTTGATTTATAGTTTACTTTTGACAGAAGTTTGACCATGTTAATGTGTGCAATGGAAAGAAAGCTAGAGGTGGAGAACGTTTAGGCACTGTGGTTTCTAGCATTCGAGTAATGCTAGTCACCGAGAGAAAACCCCACACAAGCACACACACATCTATACACACGCACACACATGCACCCAAAAACTGTCTACTTATATAAATGTAGGGTCTAGTTCAGTGAGTGTAGACAGCGGTTTTACAGTGTATGCCATTGTGTAGGCTAGGGATACGGATAGATATAATCTGTGCATCTTTATTGCATTGTGTCCATAATCTTTTAATCTACCCATCCAGGCAAGATCACCTCTGTATTCACACTCAGCGAACCTGAAAGGGGAACTTCAGGAGTCAATCCGTTGATATTTAAAACGTACGTTGGCAGCATCTAAGAAATGAACTTCTCAAAAATCCCTTGTTTATTTGGAGAGGGAGGAGTTGGGATTTGCGGACAAGACAAATACTTATACTTGAACTATGAATCATTAACGATAGCTTTTATGACATAATGCATAGATCAGTTCCACAGTTCCAGTCAAGCAACACATATCTATTTATAAAAAATTGTGATAGCTGTACAACATATGGTTGCAACAGTGACCATATGGTGTGGCCCACATTGATTTACTGAAATATTTAATAATTATGTTAATCATCTCAAAAAGGTTCAACCTATGTATTCGACTCACAGCAAGTTATAGTTACAGTACTTATGTATTGTATTTTTATTATTTTTATCATCACTTAGTTTGTTTAATGCTTTGAAGTATCAAGGGTGAAAATTAAATCAACAAATGCTGTTAAAAAATATAGAAATTGTGGTGAGTACATTAGCAATCCATAGTGGTTCAGAGGGTGCAATCATGTTACACAAGGTTTTAACAGGTGCAGATGATTCCATCATTAGAATTAGGGAAGTATGGTTTTTAATCATTTACTTTTCAGTCTCCTGCTGAAATCAACACTCATCATGCACACCTTATTGTGTTTGTCTTAGGCATACAGTAATATCCATTACAAGTCAGGATAAATCAACAACATTGTATCAATTCAGATTGCTAATCTACTGAAATACAGATCAACTATTTACCAGACATGATGCAACACTTTTCACTACTTTTGATAGATCAGGACCCATCCCGTGTGTCCATAATAACTTACTATGAAAAAAGGCTAGATGGGCTAAAGGCTATATGGAGCTTATACTCAGGCTTTAGAATGGGAAACTAATAGGGTTCTTATCACTTGATGTCAATGACTGCAGTTTGGTTACAGATACAGTGCCTATAGAAAATCTACACCTCAGATTTTCTTCACATTTTATTGTTATGAAGTGTGATAAAAAAAAAAAATTGAATTGTACTTTTTTTTTGTTAACGATCTACACATATTCTGTAATGTCAAAGTGGAAGAAAAATGTAATTTAAAAAAAGATGAATGAAAAATAAAACACTAATATACCTTGATTAGATAAGTATTCACTCCCCTAAGTCAAAGCATGTTAGAAACACCTCTTGCAGCGATTACAGCTGTGACTCTTTCTGGGTAAGTCTCATAAAAGCATTGCACACCTGGATTGTGCAATATTCCCACATTATTCTTTTCAAAATTCTTCAAGCTATGTCAAGGTATTGGGGATCATGGCTAGACAGCGATTTTAAAGTCTTGCCATAGGGTTTCAAGCAGATTTAAGTCAAAACACTCACTGTGTTCTTGGTAAGCAACTCCAGTGTAGATTTGGTTATTGTCCTGCTGAAAGGTGAATTCCTCTCTCAGTGTCTGGTGGAAAGCAGATGAAGCAGGTTTTCCTTTAGGATTTTGCCTGTGCTTCGCTCCATGCTGTTTATTTTCATCCTGAAAAACAACCCCGTCTTTGCCAATGTCAATCATACCCATACCATGATGCAGCCACCACCATGCTTGAAAATAAGGAGGCAGTTACTCAGTGATGTGTAGGATTTTCTACAAACATACATTTTTGCATTTAGGCCAAAAGTGTATTCCTTTGCAGTGTTTTTGTTCTTCAGGATTACTTTAGTGCCTTGTTGAAAACAGGATGTATATTCTGTATATTTTATTATTCTTTTCGCTCTATCATTTAGGTCATTATTGTGGAGTCACTACAACGTTGACCCATCCTGTTTTCTCCCATCACAGCCATTGAACTCTGTAGCTGTTTTAAAAATCATCAATGGCCTCGTGGTGACATCCCTAAGCAGTTTCCTTCCTGTCCTCAGTTCAGTTCAAAAGGACGACTGCATCTTTGATGTGTCTGGGTGGTTTAATACATCATCCACAGCATTACTATTAACTTGACCATGCTTAAAGATATATTCAATGTCTGATTTGTTATTGTTGCCCATCTACCAAGCACTGACCTTCTTTATTAGGCTTTCAAAAATCTCCCTGGTCTTTGTATTTGAATATGTGCTTGAAATGCAACAACTATATTTTAGTTATTCAATTTTATTAATTTGTAAAAATGTGTAGAATTTTCTTATCACTTTGACATTATGGAGCATTTTGCATAGATCAATGACAAAGAATGACAATTAAATCTATTTCAACCCCACTTTCTAGCGCATCATATTGTGAAAATAAAGTGAAAGGGAGAGTAGACTTTCTATAGGCTCTGTAAATGTTAGCCATGTCATACAATACACTTAAAACACAGAAGATATAATGGAAATGATATAGACATTTCCTCCAGCAGTTCAAGGGTCTCAGATTTCAATTTACAGGAAAGGCTATATTTACTGAAGAGCATTTATGATAAGATAATATGTATGTTAATAAATATCTACCCAGAAATGCTAATTAGAATGCTATTGGAAGATATTCCTGGATAAATTAAGTCATAAGAGAGGTTATTGTTGTTCATGTGATCTTCATGTGATCTGATCTAGTAACAGTGTGAAAGAGTGATTGTGGGAGGTGTATCTGATCTGCTCTTCCAAAAAGAGAAGTGTTGCCAACCACGAATTGACGTTGACACATTTAAATAGACCAATCTCTTTATCTGACGCTTCGTTTTAGCCGAAAGGTGAATATTGGGGCTTACACCACTATATATACACTTGCACAAGTACATCCATCTCACACAGACAGTGGTCAGACACTGCTTGCCTTGTCTGAAGTTTACACTCAAATATACAAAATGGTGAGTCATGACGGATTGAAGATCAATTTAGTTTAATTTTAAATACATTCCATGTTGTTTTTGAATAAGGCATTTATTCCTATTCATTCTGTAGCTTAACTTTTCTCCTAATTACGACATTGTAGTTGATTGCATGTTATTGATGTTTTCCTAGATCTCCCTGGATAATGACATCAACCAGCACTTCCAGGATGCAATTGATGTGATTCAACGGCACTCTGACGATCCGTATTGTGATACAGGTAAACTTACACTTCAAAACTCATTCCAGAAAACCAGATTTAAATCTGAACGCTAACAATCACCATCATTATATTAGGCACGGACATTATTGTTAATATTTTCTTTGTATTGAGCATGTCAGAAAAATTATTCAATACATTTTAGTCTCATTGGTTCTGGCAGTGAAGACTATTCAATGACTATATTTTTCTCCCACTACTTAGAGTATAAGTACTTTGAGCCTCCAATGCGATCGAGCATAATGTGCTGCTACCCCATCACCCACCCTTCTGATGTGCCAGGTCCATATGACTGGAATGAGCAGATGGTGAGTGTACAGAACAAGTGATTGTATTTTACCAGTAAAGTACTATTGACTGACTTCTCCAAGTTTGCACAACTGTGATGTAAGGTTACAGTACATGTATGTGTCATGTCTCATGTGAATGTGACTGACCTGACCAGTCTTTCTCTCCTCGTCCTGCCAGTCATGGCCTCATGTTGTACCTTACGACTCACTGGGTCCATCTGTAACCATGGACTACCCCCAGTTCTACTCCATCGCACCACCCCCGAGGAACGGCAAAGGTGAGCAATGGTTGGCCATCAGCGATGAGTGTTGACAATGTCTGTAAGAGATTTCAGAGAGTACAACTACACATGCTGGAATTGAACATGTTTCTACTACCTCAGATTGTTGATTGGCAAGTATCAAATTGACATCGTTACAACTGAATCTCTGCCTGTTTATGATTTTATTATAACTAAAGTCAACCTTTTCATCTCATCAGGTCGCAAGAAGCTGCGTCTTTATGAGTACCTGCATGAGGCTCTGGGCGATCCCAACATGGCTGACTCCATCCAGTGGACGGACCGTGGCAGCAGCACCTTCCACTTCATCTCCAAGAACAAAGAGAAGTTGGCCGAGTGCTGGGGCAAGCGCAAGGGCAACCGCAAGACCATGACCTATCAGAAGATGGCACGGGCGCTACGCAACTACAGCCGAACGGGCGAGATCGTAAAGGTGCGCCGCAAACTCACCTACCAGTTCAACCCGTCGATCATCCAGAGGCTTGGGGGCATCAGTCACGTCATTCCCCCCGCCGGGCACACCGAGGCTGGCCACCCTGGGCGGGAGGTGCTCCTCCACCAGCAGCATTCCCCAGCTGAACAGGCTTACTATGGCTCTGCTGCTGACTGGCACAGCTGGTATGGACATTACTCCCTCCAGGGAGACTGTGATCTTGCCACAAGCTTCACTTCATCCACAGTCACCAAGGTATGAACTCAGGTAATGTCACTGTGGAAAATAACAGAGGTTAAAAGCTGCTTTAGCTAGTTGTCAATTCATACAGCTACTCCTGCATACTTTTGTGGAGGTCAACATCTGGGGCTTGTTATGCAGCCATTGTGTTATGGGGGTCAGGAAACGTAATGAAACATAAAGAAATGTAAAAATGTTTACTCTCCGTTAGTTATGCAATTTAAAAGAAAATGTAATGACCATTGATCAGGTATTGTGGATCATTGAATATGTAAATAATGAAAATATATCAACTTTTTTTTACCTATGAGAACTGTGAACCAGTTACAAGCATTCGGTGTGGGTACTGTACATGTAAAGGGAAATAACTACAATGTTGGATTCAAATAAGAACATGTATTACTGCAGGTCATTTTGTAAATAATGAATTTAAATCCTTTGTATCTCACACACATTGATGTATTTTAATAAATAATTTTTGTATAATTTGTGTTTGTACTGTGTATACTGTACAAACGCACAGAACGAGCAGTATGGCTGGTGGCATTGTCATGCTGGAGGGCCACGTCAGGATGAGTGTATACATTTTAGGCAATGAATGATTCATCACTGCATCAACACTGACTTCAACACTGACTTCAACACTGACTACATAACTGTGGTATTCTTGCTTACCTAACAATGGTGAAAATGTCATGAGTTCCAACAAGTGTCCATCCTTGTTGTGTCATAGCAAAAAAAGAGGTAAAAAAAGAGAAAACCATGAACTTTGTTGAATGAGCCAAATATGTCTGCTTGTGCAACGGCAATAACAACACTGTCTACCCCTCACTCACAATTCCTCATCAATCCACACTCTGTAAGACATGAACACAAGGTGTATCTCTATCCCAAAAGGCAAACAATTGTGATAGGTGCTGTTTTCTTGTCAAGAGAGCCCATGGCTGCTCTTATCTTGCCCAGCGGTGAGGATGTGGTCAGTTCTGGGAGAGAGTGCTTCTCTGGTGGTGGTCATTGTTCCTGTGGTGAAGGCTTAATTATGGTAGCCTAGTTGTGGTGAGGTGTGCAGGCCAGGCGATAAGCAAGGCAGCCCCAACTTGCTGTCATGTTGAGGAGGCATAATACAAGCCTGGGTGTCACACAGTTCCTTCATGCATTTCATCTAACACACAACTGGGATCAGGACCTGTGACTGCAGCAATCTACGTGCATCCGGCAACAATGGTAAATATGAGACCGTTATAAGCTTAAGGATAACTGCACAGTGATGTATATTGACATCACACTTTCAAACTGAACTGTATGTGTGAGTGCTGTGCAATTTGAACCGGTTATCTTTGTCAGAATTCTTTCGAAGACAACCAGACAGATCTGGAGGTGATTTTGGACTTTCTGGAGGAACACTACAGACAGGGCACTGGAGATGGCAGAGAAAAAGGTTATTCTCTATTAGCGTTATGAATCACACAAATAAATGGATTATTGTATATTTTTAATGCCACCCCTTGTTCTACACTATTGCAGTGGGAGGCGTCTGTGCTTTGCCTACAAAGTGACAATGGAAGGAAACTCTGGTGAAACTTGTTGTGATCAATCACTGGTGCCATGAGGAAAAGGTACGCATTCAATGATATAAGCCTCCCCATGAGGCTTAGGTCAGCATGTCATAGACAGCACTTTGATCTGTGAAAGATACATAGTATATGGCTATAGTTTATTGGGCGATGTTCTGCTTGTCTCAGTCATACAACTCAGTTGGTTAAAAAAACATGTTTTTCTGGCCCTGCAATCACATGGTGGCTACACAACAACACTACTGGACCAAAACAACACTACACTGCCTGAGAGAGGGACAGACCACACATTGCCACATACTATGCCAGCAAGACCAGCACCCACACACCACACTGGACCTGGTGAGAGAGGCAACTTCCCTTTTTGTGGTTAGCAGATACTGCCACTGGAGCTCATGCTGCCCTGAGGGACCAATGCCTAAAGAGACCTGCCTTTAACTGTAAAGGACAATGGTCCCATACACCGCTTATCTCTGTACGTTTTACATACATACAACTTTACCACTGAACACCATCACAGCTGGTCATCTCAAAAGGGATTTTTATTATCAATTATGATGGGATATTGTTAACCGCTCCACTCTATCTTATCATTGTTACTGTGGTTACAGGTAGAAAGGTGCGTCTGTTTCACTTCTTGTTTGAGATGCTGGAGAACCTTGGCATGGCCCACTGCGTTTCCTGGGTGCCAGCGGCAGCAGACGGAGTGTTCTGCTTCTCTTCCCGGAACAAGGAACAGGTAGCAGCACTCTGGGGGCAGAGGAAAGGCAACAGGAGGCAAATGACCTACCAGAAGTTGTCCAGGGCGCTGAGGAAGTACACCCAGTCTGGAGAGATCTTCAAGGTGAAGATGAAACTGACCTATCAGTTCAGCAGACCGACATTGAGTGCCTTGAGGAAGTGCCATCAGGGAAAACTGTAAAGGACACATTTTCACATGAAAAACTGTAATCTATTGTAAATATCAATCATCAATTAGATCATCATCAATTCAATCATCAATCATTTGAAGACTGACTTGATTTAGTCTATAGATTTTTATCAGTAGCTAGGCCTGCTGTGTGAGATTTTACACAGACAGAGGTATGTGACTGGCATGTAGTGTAGGCTTTTGCTATAGGATACTACACTGAGTTTACAAAGCATGTCCATGACAGACTGACCAGCTGAATCCAGGTGAAAGCTATGATCCCTCATTGATGTCACTTGTTAAATCCACTTCAATCCGTGGAGATAAAGGGGAGGAGACAGGTTAAAGAAGGATTTTTAAGCCTTGAGACAATTGAGACATGGATTGTGTATGTGTGCCATTCAATGGGTGAATGGGCAAGACAAAATAAGTGCTTTTGAACAGGGTCTGCAACTCAATATTAGGAAGGTGTTCCTAATGTTTGGTATACTCAGTGTATATGTAATAAACATTTGAATACTGCATGTGTCACACATATATGAGCATAAGTATTACACATACTTATACATGTACATATATTATACACATATACACTGACTATACAGGAACACCTTCCTCCTAATATTGAGTTGCAGCCTACAAGGTGTTGAAAGCGTTCCACAGGGATGTTGGCCCATGTTGACTCCAATGCTTCCCACGGTTGTGTCAAGTTGGCTGGATGTCCTTTGGGTGGTGGACCATTCTTGATATACACGGGAAACTGTTGAGTGTGAAACACACAGCAGTGTAGAAGTTCTTAACACAAACCGGTGCACCTGGCAACTACTACCATAACCTGTTCAAAGTCACTTAAATATTTTGTCTTGCTCATTCACCCTCTGAATGGCACACATACACAATTCTTGTCTCAATTGTCTCAAGGCTTAAAAAGTATTCTTTAACCTGTCTCCTACCCTTTATCTACACTGATTGAAGTGGATTTAACAAGAGACATCAATGAGGGATCATAGCTTCCACCTGAATTCAACAGGTCAGTCTGTCATGGATAGAGCAGGTGTCCTTAATGTTTTGTACACTCAGTGTAGTATCCTATAGCAAAAGCTTACACTACATGCCAGTCAGAACAGTTGAAGTCGGAAGTTTACATACACCTTAGCCAAATACATTTAAACTCAGTTTTTCACAATTCCTGACATTTAATCCAAGTAAAAAATCCTTGTCTTAGGTCAGTTAGGATCACCACTTTATTTTAAGAATGTGAAATGTCAGAATTATAGTAGAGAGAATTATTTTTTCAGCTTTTATTTCTTTCAGCACATTCCCAATGGGTCAGAAGTTTACATACACTCAATTAGTATTTGGTAGCATTGCCTTTAAATTGTTTAACGTGGGTCAAACGTTTCAGGTAGCCGCCACAAGCTTCCCACAATAAGTTGGGGGAATTTTGGCCCATTCCTCCTGACAGTCAAGTTAGTCAAGTTAGTAGGCCTCCTTGCTCGACACACGCTTTTTCAGATCTGCCCACACATTTTCTAAAGGACTGAGGTCAGGGCTTTGTGATGCCCACTCCAAGGCCTTGATTTTGTTGTCCATAAACCGTTTTACAACAACTTTGGAAGTATGCTTGGGGTCATTGTCCATTTGGAAGACCCATTTGTGACCAAGCTTTAACTTCCTGACTGATGTCTTGAGATGTTGCTTTAATATATCCACATAATTGTCCTCCCTCATGATGCCATCGATATTTTGAAGTGCACCAGTCCCTCCTACAGCAAAGCACCCTCACAACATGATGCTGCCACCCCCGTGCATCACGGTTGGGATGGTGTTATTCAGCTTGCAATCCTCCCCCTTCTTCCTCCAAACATAAAGATAGTCATTATTGTCAAAAAGTTATATTTTTGTTTCATCAGACCAGAGGACATTTCTCCAAAAAGTATGATCTTTGTCCCCATGTGCAGTTGCAAATCGTAGTCTGGCTTTTTTATGGCGGTTTTGGAGCAGTAGCTTCTTCCTTGCTGAGCGGTCTTTGAGGTTATGTCGATATAGAACTCATTTTACTGTGGATATAGATACTTTTGAAACCTGTTTCCTCCAGCATTTTCACAAGGTCCTTTGCTGTTGTTCTGGGATTCATTTGCACTTTTCGCACCAAAGTACGTTCATCTCTAGGAGACAGAACGCGTCTCCTTCCTGAGCGGTATGTTGGCTGCGTGGTCCCATGCTGTTGATACTTGCTATTATTTGTACAGATGAACGTGGTACCTTCAGGCGTTTGGAAATTGCCCCCAAGGATGAACCAGACTTGTGGAGGTCTACAATTTATTTTCTGAGTTATTGGCTGATTTCTTTTGATTTTCCCATTATGTCAAGCAAAGAGGCACTGAGTTTGAAGGTAGGCCTTGAAATACATCCACAGGTACACCTCCAATTGACTCAAATTATGTCAATCAGCCTATCAGAAGCTTCTAAAGCCATGACATAATTTTCTGGAATTTTCCAAGCTGTTTAACAAGAAATTTGTGGAGTGGTTGAAGAATGACCTAAGTGTATGTAAACTTCCATCTTCAACTGTACCTGTAAAATCTCACACGGCAGGCATAGCTACTGATACAAATCTATAGCCTAAATCAATTAATGCTTTATATACTCAGTGTATATTTAGGTAATAAGACTCGAGGGGGTGTGGAATATGGCTAATATACCACAGCTAAGGGCTGTTCTTAGGCATGACGCAACCCTGGATACAGCCCTTAGCCATTGTAAATTGGCCATAAACCAACGTAATTATTAGAGTAAAAATAAATGTTAAACCCTTGGTATAAGGTCTGTTATAACCTGGGTGGTTCGAGCCCTGAATGCTGATTGGCTGACAGCCGTGGTATATCAGACCGTATACCACCGGTATGACAAAACAAATATTTGAACTGCTCTAACTATGTTGGTAACCAGTTTATAATTGCCATAAGGCACCTCTGGGGTTTGTAGTATATGGCCAATATACCACAGCTAAGGGCTGTATCCAGCCAGGCCCACCGTGTTGCATTGTGCAAAAGAACATGTCTTAGCAGTTAAATATTGGCCATATACCACACCCATGTGCCTTATTGCTTAAATATACCACGGATTTCAGACAATCAGCATTCAGGGATCGAACAACCCCAGTTTATAATATATATTTAATAATATTTATGTTTCATAATGTTTACTTAGGTTTCTTTCTTGTTAAATGTTAATAAAGTATAATAAATCTCATGAAAAATGATGTAATTGAAACATATCCAAACCACATGAGTCGTGACAATGTCGGGGGGACTAGTTTGGTATTTATGCATTTTCAATTCATGAAATAATCCATTCCGTTTTCAACTAAATGTAATTATGTTTCTCGAGTCAAATTTCAACATTTGCATGATTGGAACTAAATTCACCCGGGGGAAAATCTGTGGCCACTGTGGAGCGCGTGCATAATTATTAATCTCACCTGCCCAGTTGTTGACACCACTGAGGTATAATAACTGTTGACACGATGGAGATATGCCATGTTTTCACCTGATACACGCCATGTAAACGTTTCTTTGAAAAGGAATGTAGGCCTATTGTTTATACGTAAAAACCAGTTGAGACAACGCTGCAGAGTGCCGAGGTGAGTTCGAGCTACTGCATTTTCTTTCATAGGCCTATATTTTCTTCATGGGCATTTTCCGTCTGAAGTTGTTCATGAAGAGTATGCGATGAGTCAGTGTATTCATTCTGCCAGTTGCTAAACTAGTTTCTATTGGACAAATTCAGTTATGTCCCGTTTCGTTTCGTTTGCTTCCGTTCAAGAAACGTTTTGAATCGACGGAATCGGCGGAATTAATACGCCCCTACAGGAAGGGTTTAAATTATAGAGCCGATTGACTGAATAAAAATAGTTCGGTTGGCTGTTAGCCTAATTTTTTCAGATATGACTGATTTAAGTTCGATTACGCCTACACGGGTGGCTGTTCCTAGGTGTCATTAAAAAATAGATTTTTACCTTTATCTAACTAGATCAGTTAAAATAAAATTATTATGTCCATTAGGCCCAACCCGGCCAACGCTGGTCCAATTGTGCACAGCCCTATGGGTCTCCCAGTCACAGCTGGATGTGATACAGCCTGGATTTGAACCAGGGATTGTAGTGCCTTAGACTGCTGCGCCACTTGTACAATAGCCCTAAAAAGTGCCAAATACTGTTGGTTAGAGGGGCCCATATTGAAGTATTATGTTACTACAGTAGGCCTAAAAAGCATTTTTCTTTGTCATTCAAGCTCCATGGACTGAAGAGCTGGAAAGCTGGAGGGTTTGGAAAGTGTTCAGCAACCAGTCCAGAGACGGTCATATGCCACTGCTCTCAGGAATGCCTCCTGGGCCCAGTTTTTAAAAAAATAAAGTATTTTGGTTATCGGATAGGATTAAATGAATAAAAAAAATGGATTAATCATTGTCTTGAATGGAGACCCGCCTTCTATTCATTCTATTTTTTTGCATTTAATCCTATCCGATAGCTGAAATCCGGATAGATATAACCTTTAAAAAAGTTTGCCCTGAAGTCAGAGAGACATTTGATCAGAGCATGGGGAGTTCCATCACCATAAGGAGGAAGAAGTGAGTCTATTTATAGTCGACTTTCCATCCTACCCTCAACGTTTAAAATGGGCCATTCTCCTCTGGGAACAGAATTATGCGGTAATGAGCATCACTGCAATAGCAGTCTCTTGGTTGAGTGGGATCCTTTGCCTGGTCTGTGTGATTGTCATCTCTCCTTTTGTGTGAGGTTAATAATTTGATGTAATCATTGACTAGAGTATGTCTACATACTATTGGTCTGCATGTGTATGTGTTGGTGTTAGTTTCATCATGTGTTTATGGGTAGAATGGTAAGAGCTGTTATGCCCTTGTGAGACCAGCAAGGGTCAGTGTAGTTCCACTGTGGGGCGCTGTTTACCCCTGGTTGTTCAGCTCTCAAGGGTGACCTCATGGCTAAATCTCCCCTGTGATGCCAACTCCTGCCCAGACCAAGCAATTCCAAATGGTTTTGTGTTCTCTTTGTAGCAGACCCAGATGATACGGCCCTAAGCCTTGCATTTACCACTGGAGCCCACTCTGAGTTATAAATGGGGTACAGAGCATGTGTGTGTCTGTTACCAAGAAAGGCCACATACTTCAAAACTATCTGTGAAGGCAGTCACCTAACACTAGGCCTAAGTAAGGACACATTTTTTTCTTCATGAAATCTGTCTGGTGTGAATCATTCAAGTCTTTCATGTTATTAGGAGACAATGTGCGTAGTAGGGGTGCAGGACATATGCAGAGATTCAACAAATTAGTTGCAGTGTTTCTTTTACGAAGGGCTTTACTGTCCCATTTCAATAGGATAGCCTGAAAGGCTGCAGACAGAGATGTTGTTTCAGATACAGTCAACAGTCTTCTGTGGTCTTTTGTGTTCAATGGACAGGGGCAGCACTACGCTGATATTGGTCACACCTTGGTATGTTGTTGATACAGTGAATGATAGCAAACAAATGAAGTGTTGGGGAAATGGGATCCTGGTGTTGAGTGGTTATGTTAAGTCTCAGCAGGACCCTGGGACTGCCCACAATAAGAAGCCCTCATTGTGTGTTTTATAAAAGCTCAAAGATGACCTCTCCTTTTAAGTCCCAACAGCTTTAAGCCTTGTTGGCCGAATCGTCACAGCCTCTCTAGAGACCACTGCCTGATTTATCACTCACCCGATGTGCTAAAAGGTTAATTAGCCTCCTAGCAACCGCACCAATCTCAAAATTCTCTATCAAACCCTCTTTCCATGTCGGATATGTCAAATGTCAAGGTTCATGACAGCTTTCTATCTATAGGCCATATAACCACTACCCAGGCAGCTCTCCAGTATTTATTGGCCCCCGCAGGCAGGCCTACTTACTTGGACAGCATCCCTCGAGGACTACACAGATCTGACACTTGGCATAAAGTCTATATAAGCTTGTCTTCTCAATCTTTTTATGTGCAGCGAACCCACAAAGTCACTCAAATAGCTCTTGGTATAGGCCTAACAAATGTGACTGAATCATCAGGAACTATCAGATTAATCTCACGCCTGAAATGTCTCACTGGCTTTTATGCCCTATTTACCACGGTTCCTAACTGACCAGTGTCCTCCCTCATTGCCTTATTTTGTTCCCTACTGTTTGCATTCTGGAACCCTGACTGATGCGTAGGGTTGCAAAATTCCTAGAACGTTCAATAAATTCCCCAGTTTTCCAGAAATCCTGGTTGGAGGGTTCCAGATGTCCTGCTTATTGGGAATCCTCCAACCTAGATTCTGGGAAAACCAGGGAATGTATTGAAACTTCCAGAATTTTGGCAACCCAACGTTTTTTTTTGCCACACACACACAATGTCCACCTCATTCAGGGTTGATAGCCTGGGCAATGGTGGCACAAAATGTTGTATTCCCAATGTGCTGTTTATTTTGATATTGTATAGGCAACGGATGGTCCAAGAGCCTCTGTCTGCCTTCTATATATTACAATAATTAATTAAGCCACAGTTGAAATGTTCTGTCCCAATTCTGTTTTTTGAACGTGCCTACATGTATTACTCCTAAAAGTGTATCTATTTCACAAACAGTGTGTTATCTGTAAGGGTTTTGACATGATATTTTAGAGTTCCAGGATAGTAGCGTATGGACCCCTATCAGATTACATCACACCTGTACAGCAAGACATTTGTTGCCACACAGCCCTGAGGGGCCAGTGTGAAATTCAAAGTATACTGGCGGCTGGCCAGTTATGTATGTCATAGTGCTAACCTCAGCATCCTTTCATCTGGCAACCTTCAGGAAATCATTAGAAACCAATCATTTGGATCCACCACTGCTTGGACGAGGAATTAGAGCCTTTAGAATAAGAACCACACCTCTGCCAGAGTCTTCCCACCCAGCACCACACCGAATCCCTGGGAGAGTAGCCTATAGAGCTGGCATAGAGGCCAGTGAAGACAGTGATGCTGGGGGCAGGATGGAGCTGTACTGTCAGCTAGAGAGAGGAGGGGCCAGCTGCCCTGCTATATAAAGACAGGAAGCCCGACTCTTCTAGATGTGTCACTGTGCCGCTTCTCCCCAATTGAGATTCCCATACTGTCCCACACTGTGCCCTCCTCATCTCTTCCCATCACTCAGGTCTGAGGGTCCCAGAGAATTTCCCTGGTGGTTGCCCATCTTTGTCTCTCTCCCTCTGGACTGAGGGCTCCCACGTCCCACCTGGCCTCCCATACAATCACGCTGGTCTGAAGGCACCTACCGACCTGCAGCTTTTCTTTCGTTGATGCTTTTCTTGGGACCCGGCTCAAGATGCCAGAGCCCACAAAGAAAGGTAGGAGTGCCCCTGTTCTTGTCACTGAGTGTACAGACAGGATTTCAGCAAACTGTACTGTACAAGCTGTCCTGAAGCAACGCTGCATCTAGGATCCTGCTTGTTTAACGTATTAACAACAACTGATAACTGGGACTGATAATTGTAATGCACATGTTCTTTTACATTCATGTTGTAGTTACTGGTTGATTTTCTCTACTGGCATATACTATGAGGAAAAGTTCCATTAACCCTTCATTCCTTTTTCTTGTGTAAATAAGGGCAAAATATAGATTTTTCATGGTTTATTTTGGTGTTTGTTTTATTTGTTTGTTGGCCTTATTGACTAGCTATTTAGCACTAGACAAAAATAAGTTCTCCAAACTCTACTTTGAGAGTTCCCAGGAGTTTGCTCACGGTAATTGAGAAAGTGTCTTTAGCGACAACAGTATTGTATTTATGCTCGGATGTTTCTACCTCATTTGTAGAGATGGAGATTCAGGAGGTTTATAAAAAAAACTGTTGTTGCTGCTGTTGGCATGATGGACAGTGGTCTCATGGTGATTAGGAGCCCACTGGAGGGAGACGTGATGAGCCCTGTTGGGAGAATGTTGATGATCCCTGGTGCTTGGTGCTGTGCTGAGCTGGACACCAGCAAAGAAGACCCCTGAAGGGTGATGCAATCTGGATGGACTCTTGGGATCGTGTTGGAATGAAGATGCCTTCCGGGTGATGGATACATTCTGTCCTCGATCTTGCTGATGACTGATGAATAGATGGCAGGGTGGATGACATGCTATTGTGCAGCAGAAGCCAAACAAGATCCCAAACCCATCCCCCATATTCAACTCCATATTCATCTCACTCCTCCTCTCTATGGCAGACCCCTCAATAGCATATTGCTGCTTGTCTGCATAGACCTAATCACTCGGTGTCCGTCTTCTCTGTAATTCTGCTATGCTAGTACTTCTTCTCCATTAGTTCAGGTCTTTGGGAACTTTAGTAAGATATGCCCATGTACAGGAACAGAACAGTATATTCATCGCTTGGACACCACCACAACGGAGGGAATAAAACGTTTTATTATAAACCGTTTACCTTCTGGTGGACTGTAGCTTTATCTGCAGCAGTACTCGCACATCAGGAATGGTACACACTCTTTTCTCTCCACACATACATCCAAGGCACTCTACCTGTGTATTCTCTCCCCTGCAGGACAATGGGGCTTATAGGCTGGAATGAGAGGGCTTTGCAAGATTGCGTTCATGGAAGTTATTCAATAAATATGGTGGCAATAAATTTGAGGACGAGACCAGTTATGCAGCAACCGGTCCAATCCACCTTTTGGCATCTTTAAACAGTCAGCTGTGAGCACAAAAACATACCATTCACTTTACTGGCCTAAATCAGATTTCAGTACCAGTTTATTGTTTGCCCGTGTTGCTTTGATAGGGCTCTTGATAAATGTCAACATCTCAATGTGGTGTAGCAGAGGCTGGGTGAGCTAGGAGAAGTTTAACATCTACGACATCTCTTTGGGGTGAGGTACCATGAGACTGTTGGACAGCTTAGCTTCCTGTTGTACATGTATAACACACACTTTACTATAAAGTGGGGTTTATTAGTACAGGAGAGATGCCTGCAGAACGTTTATCCACTATAATAAACATTCATCATCCCGTCTGAGACAAACACACAGGGGAAGGGGAGGCAGTTGCATGCCAGTCCACCGCAACTGCCTTCCATAAATAGCTGCTCTGTTGCAGAAGACTAGATAAACGACTGTGAAAAAAAGTATTGTTGTTATAAATTACTCTGAACAGCTGAATATGAAGAGGCTGCTGGATGTGGTGTTGGTTTAGACTGCAGACCCAAGTCTTTAAAAAGCAGGATGAGAGATGACGGACTGACTGGCTGGCTGGCTTTCTGAGTGACCCTTGGAGCTCCTGGGACCTGGATTCCTTGGTCCCTGAAATAGTTCATAATGAGCGGACTTTTAATCCTCTCTCGCTCGCTGTCTCTCGCTCTCTCTCTATTGCGCTCTCACTCCCCCACTCAACACCCACCATTGTCACACCATCATTTTAGATGATGATTCACTCAGGCCACTCCCACTCCCACCCAAAGTCAAAAGACCATCATCATCCACCACACTGCCTGCTCTCAGCAACAGTCTTGGGTTTCAGTGGGAAGAAAGCCCACATCCTCACCTCGATATATTTACAACCGCTCAGCCCCCATCATTCTCCCTGCTCCGTTACCTCAGACAGCATGGTCTTCGTTTTCCAAATTCCACTCCACATAAATCAAGCCTTTAGGTAAACAACACAGGGAGACCCTGTCGGCTATTAATCTTCAAACCACAGCCCCACATCCACACTGAGGTCATCAGCAGTTCCTTTCTGTGGCCTCTTCACTTCTAGCAGCACTCATTCTCAGCGCTCCTAGGAATCAAGAGTGTCATTCTGCAACGAACAGACACTTTCCCTTATGTGGGACCGCCGGTCCGACTGACACACAATAGTCACAAAGAAGGGGTGTTGATAAAAGGTGTGCATTCAAAAGTTCTGGGGGTCTATATTAAGAAGAGACGGCAGCCTGGCTCTCGTTGGGGTCACCATGAGCCCATCTGTCTGCACGGCAACAGGGGTGACAGCTGAAGATACCTGCAGCGTGGTCAGCTGCACTGGGGAGTTCACTGAGGTGAAACAAAACCTTTCTCTGCGGTCATGATCTCCGTGAGGAGACAAAGAATGCCTCCCTGTAGTGCACATTGATGTGTGTGTTTGTGAGACCCTATAGGATTCTGATGTGATGAACCAACATCAAGTTTTTGGTGAGGTGTGACAATGTCTAAATTTGAACTGGAGTGTCTGATGGGAATCACGAAAGATTGGCTGGACATTATGGTTCTAATAGTGTATGGACTTTGGATTACAGTATGTACAGTGTTACTGTAATTAGGCATACAGGGATTTAGGAATGAGATATGGATGGGAGTTACTGTATATTATAAAGAGAGGAAATTGGCAAAGGCAATAGATGTGAAGAGAGAGGGGAGAGGACAGAGAAGTCACAATGGGCCATGGCAGACTGTCTTAGAGAGAGAGAGAGACGCTTCAATGGTCCTAGGACTTTGGACAGGAATGGCACAGTAATGCACAGTATTCCTCTGGATCATTAACAAAGGACCCGTCATGCCTGCCACAGGGCAGAGTGGCAAGGCTGGCATCCCTGCGGAATTCACAGGCTGTTGTGCCAGGCCCAGTGCTCATTGATGAGTGCCCCTCTCTGTGGAAATGGACAGGCTAGCAACAGAGCTGTGCAAGTACACTGTCATCACCTTCCAAAAATCCCCCTACACCCCCCCTTTTTCCTCTCCATCCCTTAGTCAGTCAGTGGCCATGTCCAATATCTGGCTTACCTACTACTTGTTTAAACTGCGTACTAATTGTACCACACACTCTTTTGCACGCACTGTTTGGTAAACAGTATGCAGTATGCCATGGCCGAAATGTACTACTTTTGGTCCGTTCAAAACAACTGGGAATACGGAAACTAAATAAACTCTGACTGGGAAAATCGGAACATCGGTGATCTTCAGATCAAAGAAGTCGGAGCTCAAAGTTGATGCCAGAATTTCTGACTTGTAATTCCGAGTTGCACGACTGTTCAAAAATATTTTTCCCAATCGTAGCAGGTTTTTTCTCACGTTCCCCACTGTCTTGAATGCATCGTCAGTTACGTCTTCACATGAACTGGAAAGGATCGTCTGTCGACCCACCCAGTGACTTTTCCGTGTTGTTGTTTTGGGGTTACGTTAGCTAAAAAGTTAGCATTTGGAACAATGTATTTGGAGTAACCTTTTAGTGTACCGTAGGCCTATGCATGTATTAATGGAAGAGTCACCTGAAGCTTGAAAGCAATGAGAGATGCAGTAGAGGAATGGAGTGCTGGGGCAGATGGCTCGTAATAAGGACGACTGGCTACTACTCGGGAACGGTGTGTGGTGAGATTTCTGGCACAGAGCGACTGAGGCATCACCCAAGTGGGTGCTATACATTGTGAAGGAGAATTCCAGTAGCTACCCGACTCCCAGAGCAGCCCACAACAAGATCGTTACCAGACTATCTTCATCAACCATGTCCCTGACCTCCTTCCTCTGATCAAGCCATGAACTTTCCCTCCATCTTTGAAGGATGCATGCACTTGGCCTCTATTGGTTGACCTAGCCAAATATAGCTAGGCTACTCATGATGATGTATGTATTAGTTGACCTAGCCAACTATAGCTAGGCTACTCATGAGGATGTATTGGTTGACCTAGCCAACTATAGCTAGGCTACTCATGAGGATGTATTGGTTGACCAAGCCAACTATAGCTAGGCTACTCATGATGATGTATTGGTTGACCTAGCCAACTGTAGCTAGGCAACTCATGATGTATTGCTTCTTTGTGTTTTACTTTGTACGCACTTTGAGATTATGAAAAGCGCTATTGAAATGTAATCAATTATTATACGAAAGATGGTTTATTTAGTTTAATAGAGCAAAAACCTCTGACGAAGGCCGAGAGGCCGACACGTAAGCTTCAATAAAAAAAAGTGCTATTAGCGAGAGCAGTGTGCGGGTTTCTTTTTTCATCATAACCGTGATACTAGTGAGATCAGTGTGCGGGTTTCTCTTTTCTTTCAACTTATTGAATTGTTACCATGCACCTGGAACTTTTAACTCCTGAAAAATATGGAAAAGGATAGCTTCAGGCATTTAACATATTACATGTAAAAGCCTGTAAAATGTATTATGCCAATTACAGTATATTTCTCTGGAATACTTGCACTTAATATGTATATCTTCACATCTACAGTACATGAATGTGCCAGTGAAGCATAGGAAATAGTTGGGAACATGTTGTTGCGGACACGACATTCGGGTATTCAGACACAGCCACTCTCATAGTTCCTTTTGTCAATTACTAAGACTCCACCATTTTAACCATCCAAACTACTTTGTGTGACGCAAGTACCCCCCCCCCCCCCACACACACACAAAAGGTCTGTGTTTTCTTGTACTGTATGCAGATGTGAGTGGTATAAGCGTGGTTATCAGGCTCAAAGTAGTTATTTTTGATGCCAAAGTCCCTGTGGGCTTGATATCACTCTTGGTGAAAGTGTTCTTCTTGTAGCCTCTATCTGTCACTGTCTGCTGGAGTCTCCATGTCTGTGTTTGCCTGTTACTATGTAATCCATCCTCAGTCTACCAGGCTAATGTGACGATTGGGTGGAATTCCCTTTCCTCCAGTTTGCATATTGACACACGACATCAGAATGGGACTTTGTGAAACTTGCATTAACTTTCAACAGGAAGAGGAAAGAGGAAGAACCACTGTGTTGTGCAAAAGTGGATATTTTCTATCTAACCTTCTGGTAAGAACTAGACGGGAACACACGTGACTCTGTTTCACTAGCCCATTAATAACATACAAGGTAAATGTTTAAACCCGATAGGCTAGGGCGAACCAAGGGATGTATAGAGACTTTGATCCACTGAGGCCTAGCTTTAGGTCCAGTAATAGGTTAAGATTGTAGTGTCCAAATAGGTGTCATGACCCGCTGTGCGGGTTTGATCAGTCCAGACAGTGCAGAGTTCAAACAATGTGTGTCAATTGGTACCTTTATAATCAGTTACTACTATATAGTGTCCAGACACAAGGTGCTGTGCACCACAGGGATGATGTGGCTCACTGGGGACAATAGACATAGGCTTATAGCAGTAGCATCCTAGTCATGATACTATACATTAAACTGTGTAGCGGGTGTCGTGTCTTTACTCTCATTAACTGAAGACTTATAGTTTTTATCAAAGATTCTCTGTAATTAGTTATTAAGCAATCAACTGATTAATCACGTAACTAATTAACTAGGAAGTCGGGGCACCAAGGAAAAATATTCAGATTACAAAGTTATCATTTCCTAAAATAAGTTTTCAGATATTTTATCTGATCAATTAGTCTTCGAATTAATTAATTATTTACTTTACCTCACGTTAGTCTCATTCCAAACGTCGTAAATTGTTGGTTATCTGCACGAACCCAGTCTTCAATATGAGTCACCCATACATCAATTGTCTTAAATCATTTATTTATTACAAACCAAGTAATTCACAGAAATGCATAAACAGACAAACAAACAAACAAGGTAAATGTAATGATAGGAAAATGCGCCCTAGTGGGCTAAACCGGCATGGCGGCTTGTTAGACAAAAAGGGGAAGTGGGGGTCGACTAAGAAGTCACGGCAGAGTGATAATTATAACAATTGAAATGCTAATCCTTTACACATGAACTCTCACTCATTCGGGAACAATTGCAATCAATATGTACATTTACGCTCAGTGTGTTGTCTTGATCGCTGGTGAAAAGTTTATTTATTTTGTAGAATAGTCCGTCTCTCCCTCTCTCTCTCGGTTGTGGTTAGAGGGGATTGTTCAGATTTGTTATAGAATGGATGTTTCGGTGGTTGTCGTTCTTCGCGTTTAATGATGCCAAATTCCTAGCTGCGGTCTAGTAATCAATATCAAAGACTTGTTCTTATTCTGTCGGTATCGATAGTCTAAGAGTTTAACCACGTGGTATGGTTAAAAGAATCAGCAATGGTCTACAACCTTTTTCCCCTCCTAATGGAGAAAAACATGGTCTGCATCCTTTAGCCATCTTGTAATTGAGGTAAGCTCAGTCTGCTGATAATTTCTCAAAGTTGGTTTTTATTCGGAATGGCAGAAAAGGGGCTGTCCCAGGAGGCCTGACCCTAACTGGGCTCAGGGGCGGTCCTCTGATTTAGTTCAAATCAAAAGGGAATTGTATTTTTCTTCATTAAACAGTCCACAATCATATTACACAATTTATACAGTATCATACTCACTTATTCATCTTATACAACAATTAGATGTAAATCTCATCTGAGGCTATTATATAAACAACATTATGGTAATGTGGCCACACCGTCTCCTATGAGCTTCCCAAAGTTGTGACAAACGGACCAGTTCGTAGCTGGATTCTTCACCGATCTTTTATACTTTCTCCGGAACATGAAATGTGTTCATACCTCAAGTTCTGTGAGGTGGAAGGATTTCATTTGTCCTCTATGAAAGTTTACCCTCTCTCTACTATGTGGCCATGTGGCAGGGTCTTCTCAGGAATTTACGACCTCTGACCACAACAGCCTAGTTGAAGGAGGCAAGGGGGAGGCAGGGAGAGGGGGATGGGCTTGCTCTTCCCGAAGAGGCCAACGTCATGACACAGGTATATATCGGACCTTCTCAATACTTTCAGAAAAACGGTCACATGCTACTCTGATTTGTCCACTTGCAGTATCAACATTTTGATAGTCGCTTTGGCGCGCAACAAATTGACTAGATCAAAAATGCCCCCTTTTGAATTGTTCTCTTTTGTCTCTGTTTTGCAGATGAGATGTCCAATGGTGAGAAAGGTCAGTAAAGGGTGATGCCCAACAATGTTCTTTCACCTCACACAGCACTGGCTTTGATCAGAGAAGTTGGTATTATTATGGGATACTTTGGTTATGTCAGGCAGGAGAGAATGTATCCCATATTATGTTGGCAGTTTTGATCTATTGGATGGTGGAAACCATGTTTGTGCAACATGTGAAGGCACATTAAGGTACTACTGAGGCTGCATGTAATGTGACCATTCCACCTTTGACTTCAGTGTGAATGTGGAAACACGGTCGCTGGTTTAAACACTGTAAAAGTGTAAATGTGAAGGGTCTACATGTCCTTGGCAATATAACTGTTGTACTACTGTGGCTTAGTGGTCAGTGGTGACGACCGAGTGGTCAGAATCTACACATTCCCCCTAGCGGACCGGCTGATCCAGGCCTGTTGATTCAGCTGACGCTCCTGCCCCCCCCCCCCCATGTGACCAGGTCGCTGGCATGTTATTGGCCGCCTGCCGACACCAGGCTTTGACCTTGGGAGCAGTGTCTTGGGCCTGTGGCTTCGCACAGTGGAGGGAATAGCTCTGCTCACACACAGGTTTAGGCCAAATGTATCCCTGGCCGGGCACTGATTTCATTTTATGTACTTATATGAAAGTATTCAATCGTAATTGTGCCATAAATATTGCAATTTACATAAGAGATGAATTCTGAATGAACCTGCCATACAGTAAGTGAAGGACACATTTGAACCCTGTAATATATTTCATCCATCAACTTTGGGGCGGCAGGTAGCCTAGTGGTTAGAGTGTTGGGCCAGTAACCCAAGGGTTGCTGGATTGAATCCCCAAGCTGACAAGATAAAAATATTTTGTTCTGCCCATGAACAAGACAGTTAACCCACTGTTTCCCGGTAGGACTTCATTGTCAATAAGAATTTGTTCTTAACTGACTTACCTAGTTAAATAAAGGTTCAATTTAAAATCAAATTTAAATAAATTCCCTCATAGTCAAGCACCAGAACAATGAATCTGATTCAAGGGAAATGGCTGTAAAAATAAATCTACATTCAGAAAATATCCCACTTGATATTGTGCATGCATATATACAAACAAATACAGTGGATTTACTGTATGTGTCCCATTCTGTGTGTGACTGAATGGAAAATGGCAAGTGAGGTTGAGCATACAGTGAGTAAGTCTGCCCATTGGTGTGAGAGTGAGTATGTTAAAGGATAGATGTGGAGGCTTTGCGCTATTAAATGTAGCTCTTCCATCCCTGCTATATTTGTCACATACTCAGAGAGTGTTGCCCCAGACAGTAGTGAGGTACCAATGCCCACACCTGAGATATCCCTCGAGGTCTCACCTCCACCCCCAGGTGGGTAACCATGCACTGGTGTCATGCCCCTCTTTTCTCTCCTTCCAACACGCGTGTTTGTTGTTGTGTGTCCACCATTCTTGTTTTTCTTCTTTCAATGGGATTTCTCAACTGTTCCCTCTACGACACACACAAACATAACGCATTTAAGTCTAAATAGTCTACGTGCGATCCAAATAAGTCAACTTCCTGATAAACAGCCCATATGATGCACATCATTCTGTAGTTGCACTGTTGTACTGCTGCTACTGTAACACAGTCCCGTGCTCTGCGTTGCTGTGATGCTCTGTCCCCAATACTGGCTTGTGCTTTCTCTACCAAGTATGTCACCGTTGTGTGTGTGTGTGTCTGTATGAGGTACTGAAGTATTGTTTTGGAATATGGAGTCATCCACAGGAAGTACATTCAGTGTGAATGAGGAAGTATAGCTTTAATTGTTACATTCAGCAGGTAGCCGTCATTAGACTTATAATAGATTCAGATGATATTGTCACGTTCAAATTTCTGGGAACTGTTATGATTGGCTATGTGAAAAAATGAAAATCGTTTATTTTTTTAGCTTGTGGTACATTGTAATGAAGTCTTGTTCAAACTTGCTGAATAAGTAAAACTATACTTCCTTGAAGCCTCCAGGACTAGCTATAGATATGCAATGACCAGATTGGTAACATCCCTCAATTTTACTTAATTTCTATCAATTTTGATTGCCTGTCAAGCATTCAGACATGACTGTCAATGGAACGACCCATTCTGGTTGCTGGCTATCTATGCTCATCCATGTCCAGCCAGCACCTCATATGTGTTTTGAGAGGCTGCTAGTGCTTTTGCTCAAGGCTTGCTGCTCCAGCCTGGCACTGTTATCTGCTGTACAGAACAACCGGTAGAGACTGAGGGGAAGGATCCACAGCCCATAGAGGTGATTAAGCCTGTACAGCCAGAACCAGTAGAGAATGGGTCTAAAGAACCAGAACCAGAGGTGGTTGTGGTCGGGGCTAAAGAGCAAGTCGAGTCTGTGAACTCTGAAGTAAAGGAGGCCCCGTCCCCTTGCTCACCCCAACCGCCTGGTAAGTCAAATTCACTCAGTCTCAAGCCATTCACAGTAAAAGTGCATGCTGTTTACTATAACTAAAGCTATAACTGAAGTCCCAGAGTTTTCCTAATCCGGTCATGTGGTTAGGAAAAACTCCATGCCCTACTCATAAATAGTAACAAGAGCTTCCATTCAATTGTCCCACTCAAACCATTGAAGCATTAAAGCAGTTTGACTCTAGTCTGTAATAGAGTCAGATCCATAGTTCTGGTCTTTACTAAAGCCTTTTATTTTCTCCCAATAAATCATCATATGGGCCAAAGTTCCATTCAAATCAGGCAATGGACTGATAGTCTGTATGAATCAGGGTTTTATTTGGATTGAAGAGCTGTTTGTCATGACAGACAGAGACACCTTTTGCCTCTATGACCCAATGCTGCTATGACCCAATGTGATGAATTTCATTGGCATTTACACTACAACAGACATATATTGGTTCATGCTTTGCTTTCTGCAGAGTGTTGACTAGTGCATTTTTTCCCCTAATTCTTCTAAGGTGAAAGTGCCCCCAAAGTCGTGTCTGATAGCTTTGTCATGGTCAAACAGCACATATAGGCTACATGTAAATACAGCGTGTCTGCTGTGTGCATGGTTTAGTACAACATCTTTACGGCACATACAGCTGGAGTTAGCAGTTTGTTTGTATTAAAAATTGATGACTGAAAGAAACTTAGTGCTGTGTGAGTGGAGGAGATGGACGGTAACTTTAATCTATGAGAGCCTTGTCCCAATTCAGCAACCGTGATGGAGGAAGCAGAGCCAGTTGTTACGGAGGTTACACAACCGCCAGATCCTGTTGTTACAGTGGTTACCCCACCACCACCACCACCCCCACCTCAAGAGCCTATTGTTACAGTGGTTACCCCACCACCACCACCCCCACCTCAAGAGCCTGTTGTTACAGTGGTTACCCCACCACCACCCCCACCTCCCCCTCAAGAGCCTATTGTTACAGTGGTTACCCCACCACCACCACCACCCCCACCTCAAGAGCCTGTTGTTAAAGTGGTTACCCCACCACCACCCCCACCTCTCCCTCAAGAGCCTGTTGTTACAGTGGTTACCCCACCACCACCCCCACCTCCAGAACCAGTTGTTACGGTGCAGGTTACCCCACCCCCACCTCCAGCAGGTCTGGAAGAGTGTGTGTCTGTGCAAATGCACAAACATGTGTATGTGCATATGCAAGAACGTGTGTGTATATACAGTGGGGCAAAAAAAGTATTTAGTCAGGCACCAATTGTGCAAGTTCTCCCACTTAAAAAGATGAGAGGCCTGTAATTGGCATCATAGGTACACTTCAACTAACAAAATGAGAAAAGAAAATCCAGAAAATCACATTGTAGGATTTTTAATGAATTTATTTGCAAATTATGGTGGAAAATAAGTATTTGGTCACCTACAAACAAGCAAGATTTCTGGCTCTCACAGACCTGTAACTTCTTCTTTAAGAGGCTCCTCTGTCCTCCACTCGTTACCTGTAATAATGGCACCTGTTTGAACTTGTTATCAGTATAAAAGACAGCTATCCACAACCTCAAACAGTCACACTCCAAACTCCACTATGGCCAAGACCAAAGAGCTGTCAAAGGACACCAGAAACAAAATTGTAGACCTGCACCAGGCTGGGAAGACTGAATCTGCAATAGGTAAGCAGCTTGGTTTGAAGAAATCAACTGTGGGAGCAATTATTAGGAAATGGAAGACATACAAGACCACTAATAATCTCCCTCGATCTGGGGCTCCACGCAAGATCTCACCCCGTGGGGTCAAAATGATCACAAGAACGGTGAGCAAAAATCCCAGAACCTCACGGGGGGACCTAGTGAATGACCTGCAGAGAGCTGGGACCAAAGTAACAAAGCCTACCATCAGTAACACATTACGCCGCCAGGGACTCAAATCCTGCAGTGCCAGACGTGTCCCCCTGCTTAAGCCAGTACATGTCCAGGCCCATCTGAAGTTTGCTAGAGAGCATTTGGATGATCCAGAAGAAGATTGGGAGAATGTCATATGGTCAGATGAAACCAAAATATAACTTTTTGGTAAAAACTAAACTCGTCGTGTTGGAGGACAAAGAATGCTGAGTTGCATCCAAAGGACACCATACCTACCGTGAAGCATGGGGGTGGAAACATCATGCTTTGGGGCTGTTTTTCTGCAAAGGGACCAGGACGACTGATCAGTGTAAAGGAAAGAATGAATGGGGCCATGTATCGTGAGATTTTGAGTGAAAACCTCCTTTCATCAGCAAGGGCATTGAAAATGAAAAGTGGCTGGGTCTTTCAGCATGACAATGATCCCAAACACACCGCCCGGGCAACGAAGGAGTGGCTTCGTGAGAAGCATTTTAAGGAGTGGCCTAGCCAGTCTCCAGATCTCAACCCCATAGAAAATCTTTGGAGGGAGTTGAAAGTCCGTGTTGCCCAGCAACAGCCCCAAAACATTACTGCTCTAGAGGAGATCTGCTTGGAGGAATTTGGCCAAAATACCAGCAAAGTGTGAAAACCTTGTGAAGACTTACAGAAAACGTTTGACCTCTGTCATTGCCAACAAAGGGTATATAACAAAGTATTGAGAAACTTTTGTTATTGACCAAATACTTATTTTCCACCATAATTTGTAAATATATTAATTAAAAATCCTACAATGTGTTCTCCTGGATATTTTTTCTTCTAATTTTGTCTGTCATAGTTGAAGTGTACCTATGATGAATATTACAGGCCTCTCTCATCTTTTTAAGTGGGAGAACTTGCACAATTGGTGGCTGACTAAATACTTTTTTGCCCCACTGTAGGTAGACTACGTTTATGTGCGCATGCACAAACGTGTTGGTGTGTGTGTATGTATGTTTGTGTGTGTGTTTTATTGTGTGCGTGTGTGTGTTTTCTGTGTCTATTCTTCTCAGTACAGTTTACAGACAGTTTATAGCTGAGGGTCTAGGATTCATAGTGAGGCTATACTGTAGCAACAAGCACAGTGTTGTTGACGGTTACAGCAGAAGCAGCTGATTTAGATGTATGGAAGGTTATAGCTCTCCGATAGTTGTCACTCATCACTCAGCATTGCTCCAGAGCCTTTTTACCACAACAAAGGTCCAGTTTCATATGTCGCTTCTGTTTTACTCAATCCTCACCCCCCTTGAACGCTCTCTCTATGAGACCCTTATTTTTAAGAAATAGCACCCCTTGTGTGGACATCTGGTATTATCGTTTACACTGGTATTCTACAAAAACGGTATAAAAATCTGGATACCGCCCAACACTACTCTCTATAACGTCTCTGGAGGGGAAGCTGAGCTCAGTTACTCTTTTGATCGACGACAAGCAGAGGGTTTCTCAAGTAACGGGGCTTTTCTTGGATAGTTAGGTCTTTAATCTTTCATAACCCTTGTGGACATTCTTGTGTTCTTCTGGCCGCTGCTTGTCAACTTCAATCTCTCTCTTCCTCTCACAGTGCTTCTTACTTGTGCTTCCAGCTTTCCTAAACCAAGCTTGTGGTGTTACGCATAATTCCTTTATCTTACGTACACGTGTGATCTCTCACATCACCGTCCACTCCCATCTCATAGACACTGGTGTGATCTCTCACAGGACACGCTTCAATCTCACGATCAGCACATTTATGGTCTCGTACACTTCATCTATCCATTTCAAAGACATGCATATGTGGTGGTGTTGTGTCGGTCCCATGTTTTGTCTTGTCTTGCATGCTTTGTCTTGTGGCTTGTCTTGTTGGCCTGCCTTGCCGGTGATGAACTTGGAGCTTTTAATAGGTGGGTCTGTGTCAATCACACCTTTATTGCAGATAAAGATGATGACGCTACAACCAACACCCCATCACCACCACCCCCACCAGGTTGGTAACCATGACAAACCGTCCTCATTTCTCCCCCCTTTCCCATCTTGTCAAGTCGGTTACCATGGAGACTCCACTATAGGACAGTGCTCCCATCAACACCCCAAAAGTACATTTTGCAGGAGTCAGTTACTGTGGGGAAGAGTCTAACTATAGAGAACACTATGGCTAGATGGTGGATGGGTCTCTTACCTGTCTTTTAAACACAAGGTTTTTCTCAAACCTTTGGAATATATTCCTGATATGCATTTAATACTTGCACATGGCAAGTGGTTAGAATATTGCTGGTTAGAATATTCAGGATCATCTCCTAAACTATTGCAATATATGTTTGTGCATATCACATACATATGTTGTTTACATGCATGCCAATTCAAAAATGGCAAAGCATAATTCCTACAAGCACACAAACCTTTATTTATTATAATTTTAAAATAAAAGTATGGATGTGAAGATCACATCTGACATGCACACCTTGACTTTTTCTACATTTTGTTGTCTTACCCCCTGAATTTAAAATGCATAAACTTGAGATTTTGTGTCACTGGTATACAAACAATGATGTCAAAGTGGAGTTGTTTTTTGAAATGTTTACAAATTACTTAAAAATGGAAAGCTAAAATGTCTTGAGTCAATAAGTATTCAACCCCTTTGTTATGCCAAGCTCAAATAAGTTCAGGAGTAAAAATGTGCTTAATAAGTCACATAATAAGTTGCAGGGAGTCACTCTGTGTGTAATGATAGTGTTTTGTAAGATTTTTGAATGACTACTCCATCTCTGTACTCCACATACAATTATCTGCAAGGTCCCCTCAGTCGAGCAATGAATTTACAACACAGATTCAAGCACAAAGACCAGGGACGTTTTCCAATGCCTTGCAAAGAAGGACACCTATTGGTAGATGGGTAAAAAAAAGAAAAGACATTGAATATCGTTTTGAGCCTGGTGAAGTTACTAATTACACTTTGGATGTGTATCAATGGTACAACCCGTCAGTACAAAGATACAGGGATCCTTCCTAACTCAGTTGCCGGAGAGGAAGGATTCTGCTCAGCGATTTCACCATGAGGCCAATGGTGACTTTAAAGCAGTTACAGAGTTGAATGGCTGTGATAGGAAAAAACAGAGGATGGATTAACAACATTGTACCGTAATTGCTGGACTATTAAGCGCACCTGAATATAAACCGCACCCACTGAATTATTAAAAAGTATGTATTTTGTACATAAATAAGCCACACATGTTTATAAGCCGCAGGTACCTACCGGTACATCGAAACAAATTAACTTTACACAGTCTTTAAACGAAACATGGCTTGTAACAAAAATAAATAGGCTTTAACGAAACACGGATTGTAACAAAAATAAATAGGCTTTAACGAAACACGGCTTGTAACAAAAATTAAACAGTAGCCTACCGAGAAAGTCAATGGTCACTATCTTCCTCCTCCTGTGCACTGAAACCACTGAAGACATCTCCTTCGGTGTCGGAGTTGAATAGCCTCAGAATTGCTTCATCCGATGTTGGATCGCTGCACTCTTCCACACGCAGCAGTCCAGCCTTTCGAAACCCGTTGATGATAGTGGATTTTTTTGACAATGCTCCACGCTGTCAGCAGCTCTATTTCCTTTTCCAACAGCCAGATCGATCTCCTTCAACTTGAAAGCTGCATCATATGCATTTCTCCGTGTCTTTGCCATGATGAGGGTGACAAAATGACTACCGTAATCAGAATGATGGGAAGTTTGAGCGCGCTCGATTTACGTCACCTAATGTGACGGTGCTCAGTTTTTTTGGCGGCATGAATCTTGTGAAAGCGGGAAAAATCCATAAATTAGCCGCGTCATTGTATAAACCGCGAGGTTCAACGCGTGGGGGAAAAAGTATGGGCTTATAGTCCAGAAATTACGGTAGTTACTCCACAATACTAACATAAATTACAGAGTGAAAAGAAGGAAGCCTTACATAATAGAAAATAAAGTAAAACTGCAAAAAATGTGGATAATAAGTTAACTTAATGTTCTGAATACAAAGGATTATGTTTGGGGAAAATCCAACAGAACACATCACTGAAAACCACTCTTCATATTTTCAAGCATGGTTGTGGCTGCATCATGTTATGTGTATGCTTGTCATCGACAAGGACTAGGGAGTTATTTTAGGATAAAAAGAAATGGAGTAGAGCTAAGCACAGGCAAAATCCTAGATGGAAAACCTGGTTCAGTCGGCTTTCCAACAGATACTGGGATACAAATGCACCTTTCAGCAGGACAATAACCAAAAACACAAGGACAAACATACACTGGAGTTGCTTACCAAGATGACATTGAATGTTTTCACTTTATCATTATGAGGTATTGTGTGTAAATGGGTGAAAAAATCATTTAATTCATTTTGAATTCAGGCTGTAAACCAACAAAATGTGCAATAAGTCAAGGGGTGTGAATACTTTCTGGAGGCTTGGAATATACACACATAAGATCCATTCATGCCACTCATGCTCATCATGTATACTGCATGTATATTATATGTTATGTATATATGATGATATTATACATGTTTTGGTTTGTTCTAGACCTCAACTATGTTGATATCATACCGGTTCTCGTGTCTTGAATTGTCTTATATGTATTCATATTTAATTCATTGGAGATTGTTGGTAAGAGTAATTGGAAGTTTCATTTCATACTTTTTCCAATTACAAGGCCATTAAGGACAATTTGTCATACTTTATTTTGTCAATCATCACAAAGGGTCAATAGCAATATTCTTCACCAGAGTCAAATAAATTGACTAGATAAAAACACAAATTAATTTCAGTAATACTATGCTTTCTTTCACAGAGGATGCCAATACAGTCAAGAAACTCTCTATTGAGCTGCCTAGTAAGATCTCTCTGTTAATTATTACAACTATTTCTCTGACCAAACTGGTCTTTTTGCTCAGAATGTTACAACTGCCTGGATGTAAGAAACATGTTCGGAGACATGTATATTTCTAGAAGGTGTTTTGTGTGATTTTTGAAGTTAATTATTTTTCCAACCTTAAGAGGTCAGATTGTCAACGGTGAAACATGTTGCAAAAACATCAATTAAGATACGAATTTAAGGATTTTAAGGGTCTCCTTTTCTGATATTTTCTGTCTGGCACATGAATGTTATACATATTTTATGTGCACACATTTGGAATTCTGATCGTAATACAATGATACAGTTTGTATAAAACTTTATTTTACGAAATACAAAGGCATTGAAAGAAGATTCAAAACTGATTCTCCTCACTGGTGAAACCTAACAATATACAACAATGTACATAGTTACAGCTTTTGATTGGCAGCTTGCATCTTTATGTCAGAATTCGTCAGGGCTCAGCTTGCTTATTGTTAGGTGTCTTGTATTGCTTGCTGGTCCTGAATGTTTGTGTGTGCTTGCTTCTGTGGACTTTACAGTACTATTTCTTATAATATGCTGTAAATTTCTCTCTGTCTTTGTTCAGATGATAGCGTCCATGTGTCAGCCATGGGGAGAAAAGACTCAGGTAATACTATGTAACAAAAGTAGTAATAACCATCCTATTGGGAGGTTAGTTTTCAATAGCAGAGCTCCAGAATAGCAGTATCCTCTCTGGAGCAAGCCCACTCACGAATAGTGTTAGTCTCTTAGCTGGCTCTTTTCATTTTCCCCGCATAGCTGGTCCAATGGAACCTGGCTTGGCATACTTTTAAAAGCTCGGGTTCATTCGGACTCATTTGGATGTTCTGCTCCATGAAAAATACTGGTTTCCTAAAATGTCACAGTTCAACTCCCACGTTCCCCTCCAATGCTTGTAGGAAGCTATGGGGCTTTTGGACGTCAACATCTTTTTCAAACATGGGAAAATGAATGACATTTCACGTAAGTAGAAGAAGTCAATTCAATTAATTAAGTGACCTAGTTGAGTGTTAGTCTTTGAGTCAGGGATGAAGTAAAGTGGGGGAGGGTAGCTGGTTCTTTACAGTAGGTAGTGAGGGGTGGGGCTGAAGGGACTCCCTATGTAGGTCTGTCTATAGCAGTTTCATCACATGTTGAGCATGGCGACTGCTGGCATGAGTCCTATTCCACTTAGTCCTCTGAGATCTCAAAGAAGACCGGAGCATCTAGAAATTGAAGAATGTATCAATCGATACACTTTTGCACACGGTAAAGGAGTCTCTTCCGATATGGTATTCATTCAAAACCCGTAACGCTTTTCCCAGTACAGGTATTTGTTCTATGTTCCATGTTCTTATGCTTTACATGTTGCAAAATGTTATGCTTTCCATGTTGCAGCTGCCATGAACAGCTGAGGAACAGTATGAATGTATTTCTGTCTGTCTATCTACCTTGGGAAGTATATAACTTTCAGATGAATACAGAGAAGTGTGGTGACGGATTGTTGAAGCCATTGAGTACAGTATACGAGGAGTGTGTTGGTCTGTTGGTGTTGAGTCTTTGTGTGATGGTGTGTATCTGTCTCTCCTGATCGACCAGTGTGGTCTCTGGGAGAGGGACAGGCTCCAGAGGACCTTGACAAGCCCGTAGACACCCCACCGCTGTCCAGCCTGCTCATAGAAAGACCCCAGGGCGGATCCATCACTGTGGGTGAGTGCCTGCAGAGTGAGCTCTCCTCTCACAGCTGTTGTAAACCAGAGATGATATACTCGTAGAGACCTTTTAAAACCCTTACATGTATTATATTTGTACTGGCCAAGGTCTTTTAGATTTGGCTGTCTCCCTTGTTAAAATAGCCTCTTCTCTCTGCCTATCTCTCACTGCCTCTCTCTCTCTATGCTTCTGTCTCCCTCTATCTCTCTCTCTCTGCCTCCATCTCTTTCTCTCTCTCTTTCTCGCACTTGCAATTGTATTTATTCTCTCCAAGAGAAGGGACCTCTGGTAACCATGTGTAGGACATCTTTCCACCTCAAAGGCTATTCCCACCATGGACATGCTGTGTTTTACATGTTCACAAGGTGGAGACATCTCCTTTGTTGCCAAGGTGGAGGCCCAAGACCTGCTCCGTAAACCCACCATCAAGTGGTTCAAAGGGAAATGGATGGACCTGGCCAGCAAGACCGGAAAGCACTTGCAACTGAAAGAAACCTTTGACCGACGCACCAAGGTAGACAACCTCCCATGTATAGCTCTATGTACTGTATGTTAACACACACACACACATTGGTCCCCTAGCTGTCTTCCAATACCTATGTATCGCCCCGCAGATTCACACATTTGAGATGCATATCATCAAGGCCAAAGACAACTATGCTGGAAACTACAGGTGTGAGGTCACCTACAAGGACAAATTTGACAGCTGTTCCTTTGACCTGGAAGTGAAAGGTTTGTTGCACTATTTGAGTCTCCGTCGTACAGCAAAGAACACACACTGAAACACGAGCAGTAATATACTGTGTTATTGTTTTGCATTATTGTCTTTCAGAACTGGAACAGTCACAGAGTGTTGATATACGATCAGCCTTCAAAAGAAGGTAATGAGAGCAACACAATCTGACCATGTTATTTCGATTTTTGAAAACAGACAGTTAGTAGACTAGTTTTCAGAGTCAACAACAAAATGATATTTTTACAGTTAGTGGTTAGAGTGAGCATTTGAATAATGAGTATCCTTTTTTCTCATAATGATAAATATGACAAAAGTAACATTAAACACAAACTTCACTGGTTTCGAGCAAGATTCATTACACATGGCAAATAAACCTGAAAATGTACATTTGAGCATCAGATACGTGGGACATTGTGGCTCAGTAGGAAAACCATGGCTCTTATCACAAACCAACATGAGAGCATAATGTCTGAAACATAATGACCATGAAATCGGATGTGATTAACCTTTATTAAGGTAATTACCAACCAACGTGTTGAACAGCACAAAGGCCAATGCTTGCATTTGAAACTCCCTCCCAACAATGTGTCAGAAAGCAACGCAAAACATCCCAGCCCCATAGCATTATCCCAACGTAGCTGCTCAGTGATGCTCCTGCAACACAGCAGAAACATTGTGGAAATGTTGTCATATGCTGGCTGGGATCGCTCTCAATACTCCTTACACAAACCAGTTCGTTAGAAGCATTTAATTGGAAATGAATCGAAAGGGTTTTTGTGTAAGCTACCAATCATGTGTTAGTCTGGACCTAATGCATTTGATTGAAGTCAGTAGCCATTGCTTTGCGTTGTTCTTTTAGCATTGTTTATCTAGTTGCCTGTTACTGTTTCTACTATGATTAAATCTCGATTAATCTCTTCTTGTTAACAACAGCAGTGAAGGACACGAGGATGCAGGGGATCTTGACTTTAGTGGTCTTCTTAAACATAGGTGAGAGTCACTGTCCGTCCTCAAGGGGACAGTCTTATTTTTGTATTTTTTTACTATGCCCTTGTTTTGGGTGTTGACCTCTTTTCTTTTGCCCCAGCAACCACCATTGAATCTTTTACTCTTCCAAATTGCTTTCTTATTTTGTTACATGGTTATATGTGTATTACAATATAGTATACTATATTAAAGTGTATTAAATATAATATATGAAATATAATATAGTACAGTATATTAGTTAGTACATAGGTGAAGTAACATGTACGGTAAGAGTACATCATTTCATTAATATTAGGCTTTACAGTGAATCACATACAAAGTTACTATCTAGCACACTATCTACTCTCACATATTGATAACTGTATTTTTGAGTTTCTTTTTTCATTTGTAAATACAAATCTACATTTTTTTCTTGGTTCAAACATCAAGACAACAGCATGTTTTTTCAATGTACTGCCAAGTACAATAGACCTAGTCAGACCGTGACACATCACTGAGGTAAAATTACACATTTATTTGGGCTTGTCTCTTCTTCTTCCCTACACATTCAGAAACCAAAGGTTAGTAGAGAGAATAACCTAGGTAATTAAACGATTAGACCTTACTGCGGGGTAAGTACTATAATCCTGTAGCGTCCCCAGCATGGAATGTAGTTCTAGGATCTGGAACAAGCAAGAGTGTTGGCCTACTGTAGTACGGTAACACTTCATTTACAGCCGACATTCTCAAATGCTCCATTAACAATCAGTAAGGATGGAAATGGACTTTGCGTCATAACGTCTCTCTGCTGTTTGGGATGACCACTTTTTTGATCAACAGTAGGGGTCAGTAATACTGTGTTTATGAGGCAAAAGGACTCCCATTTCGGATCATTAATGATCTGCTAGTGGACCATTTATAAATGATGCTGTGAAATAGTGTTATCACTACATTGTCATTTTATTTCAACTTAGAAATACAAGACACATATTACAATGTTTATTTCAGTCTACAAAGTAATTGCCTGAAAATAAACAAGAAGAGATATGCATAAGAATGAAATAATAATTCCATGCTTTTTTACCTCCAAAGCTTTCCGACATTTGGGAAAATGTCCATGAAAGAACGGCCTGATTGAATGATATTTATTTCACTGCCTAATGGATCTACTCACGCCCAGGGCAACATGCTTATTAACCTGGATCTCACAGATCTAACATCCCCTATGGACGCCTAGCCTTCCATCTCTAACACGGTCAGAGCGTCTCTGAAGTGGTGATGAGTGAACATGCTGAGACACAAGGCAAAGGGATGGGCAATGTGAATAGAAAGAGGAGGACTGTAGACTTTATCAGCAGCACATCTCGGAGTAAGATCTCCCTATATTCCTGCATGCAGAACCTAGATCAGTAGTTCTTTCTCAAATTGTTTCATTCTGTTTACCCCCCCCCTTCCCCAAGGAATAAAAGTAGCCTAATAGCATTTATCCATTTATGACCTTTTTTGTTATTCATTAACACAGCACTGGTTAAAATGTATTTTCTCTTGCAAAATCTCACCCTAAAGGCAAGTAACAATGTCCAGACTAAAGGAACTCGACCCTGGTCAAAACCCCTACCTGAAACATATTCAACTCCCTTGTAATAATCTGATCCCTCTACTTTCCTCAGCAGTAAAACCCTTCCTATAGGATATAATACATATAATAGGCTAGCCCCCCCCCTCCCCCGTAACACCTCATCCTCTCCCCCTGTAACGCCTCATCCAGAGAGGATGTCAGAGGACAGGTACAGGGCTTCAAACCACGCCCATCCCTTTGTGTGACATGTCCTGAGGAACTCTGTAGGGAGAAAGAGATGGGAGGGAGAGGACGTGTGCCTGATATAAGGAGAGAGGAGAGGGAGAGAGAGAGAGAAGAGAAATTACTTTTAGAAACACAGCAGATCAGTAGGACAGCAGAGGGAAAACACTCTTGAAAAGTAAGTCAGTAGGAAGTCCCTATCTATAGTAGATACAACAGAGAGTAGTCTTCCTTCAGCGCAGTCACGGCCCCTTTTCTAGTACCCTCTCCAGAACCTCCTTCCCCACCCAATACCCCCCATAGGGAGCAGTTCCTCAGGACACGTCGCGATAGCCCAGAGCGTGGCCCCAGCCCTCACACCCTCCCCTCGTGTCCTGCCCCAGGGAGCCCAAGCAGGATGAGACCCCCGAAGTGGACGTGTGGGAGATCCTGAAGTCGGCCAGGCCAGACCAGTACGAGAAGATCGCCTTTGAGTACGGCATAACAGACCTGCGGGGTCTGCTCAAGAGGTTGAAGAAGACCAAGAAAGAGGAGAAGAAGAGTGAAGGTGCTGAATTGAGTGTTTGTACATGCGACTGTGTATCACTGTTGGGATTATGCTGCACTATGGATTTATATTGTTTAGCTCATAATCAGCTAATCTGTGATTTCAGGGGAAAGGCTCACGTTTCACTGGTTTTCTATAGGATGCATAACCATTGTCATGGGATATTATCTTTTTTGTAAAGCTTTTGCCAAGAAGTTGGATCCAGCATACCAGGTGGACAAAGGAGGGAAGATCCGCTTAGTGGTGGATCTTGCAGACCCCACAGTAGAGCTGAAATGGTACAAGAACGGCCAGGAGATCCGTCCAACTCCAAAGTACGTCAAGCTTTTTCTTCTTTCTCCATGTGTTAGTATTCTATATCTTTTCCTCTCTTTCATCTTCTCACAAATGAAAGGCATTTTGGGAGTTCCTCATAAAATGTGTTTCATTCGTGGTTTGGTCCTCATTGCCAGTCCCCTGGCACTTGTAGTTTTTATCTGTTCCTTGTCACATTTCTCAGCATTGAAAAGCAATGGTTCACATGCTAGTGTTTCTGATGGTCTCGTGCAAGTAAGGACGGATACACCCACATGTGCGCATCAAAACACACATTGTCTTACACCAATAATTGCTTTCACATAATGACACACACATACAGCCCTGTGTGACCCCTGTTATGAACAGGGGTTTTCTTCTACTGCCTCAGCTCTTGTCAACCAGGGACAAGTCTGACCCTACATGCCCTTTACACCTATACAGAGCTCCCATTGTGTCCAGACACAAACAGCTGCAGGACCAGCCCAGATCTCTGCACTGTAAACCATTGCCAGCTGATACCCAGTGAACAAATAACGTTCTCTCAACACTAATGTGGTGTTGATAAGATGCCACATGCATCTCACCAACGCATCAAGAACGTTATTTGTTTTCTGGGCAGTGCGTGGCACTGAGCTACATTTGAGTGGAAATGCACTGTTTGATGATTTAAATAATGGTCCTTTGCTATTAACTACAGGTCCTTTTCTGTACAGGGAAATGGCGGTACCTTCTCCACAGGTCTTTAACACTTGGCTTTGTAACAATCAATGGATGATCTATTGTTTTGATAGCTGTGTACTCCACTAATGTTAGTGTACCATAAATATAATTTGGTGTAGTTTAAGTGTATTGATCTTACCACATTGTGTTGTTTTCTTAGCTCTCTCTGGAAATCATTTGTATAATTAAGTGATAATGCCCGAGAAGCCAGTGTTTCGAGGATATATTGGCACGGGTGTTGTGCAAACTGGCTTCGAGGGCATTATCATTTTTATACAACGGATTACCAATATATTCAAATAATGATTGACATATTTTAATTTTCAACGTTATTTTGATGAATTTATTCATACTATTTCATCCTTCCACTAGATATAGTCCCGACACAAATCTAGGGTTGCTACCCAAGCCGGCTGGTCGTTTGTTCTATTGGTTTGGTTGCCAGAGACTGGACCCAGTCGTTCAGTCTTTTTGTTCTGTATCTATGGACATGACCCAGTTGTTCGTTCTAAATGTTCCATTGCCATACTGGCTGGCAAAGTTCTTATCCCTTGCTTGCTAGCTAACTAACTACGGCTAAATTACAGTCACATCAAACAGTGCAGCCAGAATAACAACAGTAGCTGCATTTGCATTTGTTTAAGCTGTTTTCTAGTGACATTTATTCAGACACAACCATAACACTGAGCTAATGAGGCGCGATTCGCCTGGCATAGAAAATGTGCTCTCTTGTCAGGACACTGTTGTTCAGAGGAGCTAGCCAACAACAGACTGCAAACTAGCTGCACTCCGTTGACATTTTTTTGTATAAATCCATAAAAATGATGCCAGCTGATTCATGATTTCGACTGGCTAAGAAACACTGCCTGCCTGTCTGTCTCGTGCCAACTCCCGACACGTTCATTACTATGTAACAGCTGGAGATTGTTTCAATATTCAAATTCAATGTTGCAAATATCAGAGAGACAGACGGCAAGGTTTATACAAATCTCTGCTGTTAAAAACTAAGTGTTAGTCTAAAATAAATGTGAGATAATGTCTAGATGCTTTTTATAGTGGAGATCAAGTTTATAAAGTGCCTGGTGGGCTGATGAGACAGTGGATTGTGCAGTCAGATGGAACAGAGTAAACAGGCATTTTAACATCATAGATTTAGCCATTGGTGATTTGTGGAACAGACACAGGATGGAATTAGACCCACCCATTGTATAACTACTGTTAATACACATACTTTTGAAAGTTAATCTCCTCACTCAATCTAACATCTGTATTACTCGATGTTACAAGACCTCTATGTACTCTCAAAATGGCAGGTGTGTACTTAGATTCTAAAAAGTGAAGGGTCAATCTCAGGCTACTCTCAGTAGAGGTTGTTCAAAGCCAAGCCGAGTTAAAGCCATCTGGGAGGTTATTGCAGTTTTCTGTTCCCTGGTCTCCGGTGGTGTATTTCCCAGGATTCCCTGTTATGAAGATCTCTCGCTCTCTCTCATTTTGTTGTAACACTATTGGCTGTTACAGTCCCCTCCTCTATCCTTCTGTCCTATTTGTCTGTCTGTCATGCCGTGGTGCTCATCCCTTTCCTCTGCCATAACCACTTCCTCCTCTGGCTCCATTCCGGCTCCACTGCTGACCTTAAGTCAAAGGAAGTAAGTCCACCCGTCCTACATCCCTGACCTCTGGTGTGACCCCAACCCTCTATCTACTCTATTCCTCTGGGTGTGCACTGACAACCCACGCTGATGCATGTTGGGATGTGTTTATTTGTGAATGGGGGCGGGTCTCTGTATATGAATTTGTCTGTATATCTTCACATTACTATGATTTCAATGACAAAGGTTTTTGATTAATAAACTAGCACAACATTTTATTCTTAAAATAATCAAATATAAAATAATAAAATAATACATCTATTTCTGCTTTTGGAAGACACAAGTAAGCAGGTAGGTCTGTGGATGATATGAAGTCTTGAAATAATTGCCATTCACAAGCATATATGGTATAATATAACTTTCTCTCCAAGCACATATAGTCAGTCACTGTATGTTGATATCCAGTGATTTGATTGATTGATGCACTTGCTGCATAGGTTTATCTTTGAGCAAAAAGGCACACAGCGGATCATGGTCATCAACAACTGCGGCCTGAATGATGACGCTGCCTATTCCGTAGCCGCGGGAGAAGAGAAGTGTACCACAGAGCTGTTTGTCAAAGGTACCCCTCTGCATTCCATCATCATTCTCTCTTCATTTTAATGTCTCTTTGAGACATTAGTGGGACCAGAATGTGGTCTCTCCACAATTTCACACTTCACTGTTTCTAATTATATTGATGCCTTTTATGATTTGTATCTTACCTTGCTGCAGAGTTACCAGTGAAGATTACTAAAGAGATTGAGGCGGTGAAAACGACAGTGAACGAGAGGATTGAGTTGGCGTGTGAAGTGTCTGAAGAAGGAGCTCAAGTAAAATGGTAGGGCTATGTCAACTTATTGTGTGTGTGTGTGTTTTTTCCCCTGTTTGTGTGTTTTCTCCGTGTGTGTGTGTGTGAGCCTCTAACCTTTCATCTTCCCCCTCAGGTGTAAGAACGGCGTGGAGGTCCCGACCGGGCCCCGGTCACGCTACCGTGTCAAGTCTGAGGGGCTGAAACACTGGCTAATCATTGACGATGCCTCAAAGGAGGACACTGGAACCTTCTCCCTCATGGCCTCTGGGGGAACCTCTGAAGCCAAAGTCCAGGTTGAATGTGTGTATTTCACTTCCCTCTCCTTTCCTCACACGTTCTCTCTTACTGAGAAACTGTAGATCAACTAAATTGATGACTATTTTTTTTTATCCTCTTATTTCTTTCCATTCTTCCCTTCATCAGTGAAGCCACTGAAGATTATTCAGGATTTGCAGGACATGACAGTGCTTTTGGGCCAGCCACTGAAGATGCACTGTGAGATCTTCCCTGGGAATGTTCCAGGTCGCTGGTACAGGAATGGACAGTTGATCCAGTCCAACGACCGCATCAACATCCTGCAAAGAGCCAAGTATGTCACTTCCCTCCCACTCGCCTATCTCCTCAGCCCCATACCTGTGTTCATGGGGGTTTCATACCTGGTCAAGTAACAGAGGAAAGATTTCTGGGCCCAAATCCGGATTCACCATTAGGCCCATGTAACCTGAGCAAGAAAAACTCTGGGCCTTAGCCCTTCCCTCTGTCCTCCTGTCTTTTTCATAATGTTTAAGCTGTCTTCTCAGGAGCAAGCCTACAGTATTCACTTGTTTTCTTGTTTTGACAGGAACCACCGATTAGAAATTGTGAACAGCACCATTCACGATGCCGGGGATTATACCTTTGTGCCAGAGGGATACACTCAGAGCCTCTGTGCCAAAGTTCATATTGTTGGTACAGTCATTTTAATGATACAAAACCATCCGTGGGTTGATAGGAATATTATAGAGCACTTACTTGTTTTCTTCCTTGTCCCGTTCTTACAGATCCTCCCAGGGTGCACTGGAGAGCTTGAACTTCCCTGACAACACGGTGACCATTGTGGCAGGAAATAAACTCCGCGTGGAGATCCCCATCAGTGGAGAACCAGCACCCAGAGTGGTGTGGATGAAGGGAGAGAGGGTGAGTGCTGACCTGGGTCAAAATAAGCTTCATTGGACCTCCCGGGTGGCGCAGTGGTTAAGGGCGCTGTACTGCAGCCCCAGCTGTGCCATCAGAGACTCTGGGTTTGCGCCCAGGCTCTGTCGTAACCGGCTAAGACCAGGAGGTCCTTGGGACGACGCACAATTGACCTAGCGTCGTCCGGGTTGGTGAGGGCTTGGCCGGTAGGGATGTCCTTGTCTCATCGCGTACCAGCGACTCCTGTGGTGGGCCGGGCGCAGTGCGCGCTAACCAAGGTTGCCAGGTGCACGGTGTTTCCTCCGACACATTGGTGCGGCTGGCTTCCGGGTTGGATGCGCGCTGTGTTAAGAAGCAGTGCGGCTTGGTTGGGTTGTGTATCGGAGGACGCATGACTTTCAACCTTCGTCTCTCCCGAGCCCGTACGGGAGTTGTAGCGATGAGACAAAATAGTAGCTACTAAAAACAATTGGATACCATGAAATTGGGGAGAAAAAGGGGTAAAAAAAATGTTTTTTAAAATAGGCTTCATTGTGCTCAATTGTTGTCATAAGTACAGTATACATACTGTACTGTATGGGTACAGTACAATCTACTATTTGCCATCGTAGGTAATCCTTGACTCGGGCCACCGTGTGCGAGCTGAAACCTTCTCGGACCACACCAGCCTCACCATCGACATAGCAGAGAAGGAGGACACAGGAAACTACAAGATAGTCCTGCAGAACGAGGCTGGGGAAGCAGGGGCTAGCATCAAAGTCAAGGTGGTGGATATCCCAGACCCTCCTGAAGTTCCCCTGGTCACGGAGGTGGGAGGAGACTGGTGCTCTATGACATGGGAACCCCCGATCTATGACGGAGGCTCACCCATCTTAGGTAGGTGTGTGTGGGTGGCTTTATGCTAACAAGTTGGATATTCTGGTGTGTGTATGTGATATAGAACTATGCTTTTCCCCAAAGGCTACTTCATCGAAAGGAAGAAGAAGCAGAGTTCCAGATGGATGAGGCTGAACTTTGACCTGAACAAAGAGACCACATTTGAGCCTAAAAAGATGATTGAGGGTGTCCCGTACGAGGTGCGCGTCTTTGCTGTGAATGCCATCGGCGTGTCCAAACCCAGCGAGCCATCCAAAGCCTTTGTGCCGCTGGGTGAGTTCTGAGTATGCGATGTTCGCTTGGCAATGTAATCTTTGTGACAAAGCCAGTGAGGTGACACTTACAGTACAAAGGCGTTATCCTCTTACGTAAGCCAATACGGTTTCTCCTGTGGTTATATCATATCACGATAGTGGGAGAAAAATGAAAGAGCCGGTGCTGTGATACTGTGTGATAGTGCAGGCCATTGTGTGGGCTGCCCTTGCCTTTTGCAGCTGTTCCTCTGATACTCAACTATTCCAAGCATTCCGCATTCTGACTGTGACCTCTACTGGACGTGGCCGGGGCTTTAGGAGATATTAAATATGTCTTTATAATGGCTGCCAAATCATCTAGGGCTTATAGGTTTAGGAGATCAGCCTCCCACAGGGTTCAATAGGAGTTAAACGTGATGCAGAATATAAGAATAGACGTTAAGAGCCACCCCTAATCAGATCTGGTGAACAGATTGATGACATACCAGCGCCAGCTAGAGGGGTGTCCCACACACATGGGCATGGAGGTGTTTCTTACATTGTATGCATTATACTGTTATTATGGCAATTGAAGATCAACTTTTGACAAGGCATACTATACATGCAAGGAAATGTTTGCGTGAAGTCCAACCGTTGTAACACTCTCACACTGATTGCTCTCAGCTGTGACCAGCGAGCCCACCATGCTGGTGGTGGATGATGTCACAGACACCACGGTGACCATGAAGTGGCGTCCCCCAGACACCATCGGAGCTGCAGGCTTAGACGGCTACCTGGTGGAGTATTGCATCGAAGGAAGTAAGAAGCATTCGATTGACATGCCTCCATCGACGAATAGACTTCTTTTATAACTAGAACCCACTTGACTTTTCATGATCAGGAGAAACTCCTGGCCTGTTAATAAGTACCTGCTGTGTTAAGTCTATGGACATGTTCTCCACAGCTGATGACTGGAGAGTAACCAATAAGGAGCTGACAGAGAAGACTAAGTACACCATCACTGGCCTCCCTCCAGAGGCTAAGATCCTGGTTAGGGTAAGGGCTATCAATGCTGCCGGCGCCAGCACTCCCAGAACACTTCAGCACTCTATCCTGGTCAAAGAGGTCATCGGTGAGTCCTAGCCACTCTCCACTTCTCTTTTTGATGTCTGTATGTATTATTTATTAGCAAGGCTTAAGCAACAGGGCTAGGAACATGACATTTGATACACAAGTCCAAAAGACAACAGTTCATCAAATATTTACAGTGCCTTCGGAAAGTATACAGACCCCTTGATGTTTTCCACGTTTTGTTACGTTACAGCCTTATTCTAAAATGGATTAAAAATAAAATCAGCAATCTATACAGAATACCCCATAATGACAAAGCGAAAACAGGTTTTTAGAAAAATATGTGAATGTATTAATATAAAAAATAAAATAACGTATTTGCATAAGTATTCAGACCCTTTGCTATGAGACTCGAATTGAGCTCAGATGCATCCTGTTTCCATTGATCATCCTTGAGTTGTTTCTACAACTTGAATGGAGTCCACCTGTGGTAAATTCAATTGATTGGACATGATTTGGAAAGGCACACACCTGCCTATATAAGGTCCCACAGTTGACACTGCATGTCAGATCAAAAACCAAGCCATGAGGTCAAATGAATTGTCCGTAGAGCTCTGAGACAGGATTGTGTCAAGGCACAGATCTGGGGAAGGGTACCAAAACATTTCTGCAGCATTGAAGGTTCCCAAGAACACAGTGGCCTCCATCATTCTTAAATGGAAGAAGTTTTTTCTAGAGATTTTCCTAGAGCTGGCCGACCGGCCAAACTGAGCAATCGGGGGAGAAGGGCCTTGGTCAGGGCGGTTACCAAGAACCCGATGGTCACTCTGACAGAGCTCTAGAGTTCCTCTGTGGAGATGGGAGAATCTTCCAGAAGGACGACCATCTCTGCAGCACTCCACAAATCAGGACTTTATGGTAAAGTGTCCAGACGGAAGCCACTACTCAGCAAAAAGCACATAACAGCCCGCTCTGAGTTTGCCAAAAGGCACCTAAAGACTCTCAGACCATGAGAAACAAGATTCTCTGGTCTGATGAAACCAAGATTGAACTCTTTGGCCTGAATGCCAAGCTTCACGTCTCGAGGAAACCTGGCACCATCCCTACGGTGAAGCATGGTGGCGGCAGCATCATGCTGTGGGGATGTTTTTCAGCAGCAGGGACTGGGAGACTAGTCAGGATCAAGGGAAAGATGAACGGAGCAAAGTACAGAGAGATCCTTGATGAAAACCTGCTCCAGAGAACTCAGGACCTCAGACTGGGCGGAATTTCACCTTCCAACAGGACAACATCCTGAAAATAGCTGTGCAGCAACGTTTCCCATCCAAACTGACAGAGCTTGAGAGGATTTGCAGAGAAGAATGGGCGAAACTCCCCAAATACAGATGTTCCAAGCTTGCAGTGTCATTCCCAAGAAGACTCAATGCTGTAATCGCTGCAAAATATGCTTTAACAAAGTACTGAGTAAAGGGTCTGAATACTTATGTAATGTGATATTTCAGTTGTTTTTTTTTGGTATAAATTATCCAAAAATTCTCAAACCTGTTTTTTTCTTTGTCATTATGGGGTATTGTGTGTAGATTAATGAGGATTATTTTTATATTTTTTAATCAATTTTAGAATAAGGCGTCTGCTAAATGACTTAAATGTAATGTAAATGTAACAACATATGGAAAGTCGATGGGTCTGAATACCTTCCGAAGGGCACTGTAGATAAAAAATAATTACAAAATGTAAGTAATCACATTACATCCACTTATCTGACCTGTCCTCTTCCTAGAACCACCTAAGATCCGCATCCCCCGTCACTTGAGGCAGACGTACACTCGTAAAGTGGGAGAAGCCGTCAATCTTGTTATTCCATTCATGGTAAGGCAATAACAGAAAATGGCTGAACCACCTCCAGTAAAAGCCCTTTAGTAAATCATATGTCGTTAGATTCATGCTTCTATGCAATATGTGACATGTAGGGAAAGCCCAGGCCAAAGGTGAGCTGGCTGAAGGAGGGCCAGGCGGTGGACCCCACACAGGTCACTATCCGCAACACAGACTGTGACAGCATCATCTTCATCCGCAAAGCAGAGAGGAAGCACTCTGGGAAGTACGATATGAAGGTGGAGGTGGAGAACCACGTGGACACGGCCATCGTAGACATCCAGATAGTAGGTGGGTCAAAGGACACTGACAGGAAGGATATCCTGATCTCATGGTTAAAGTTGTTTAGACATAGATCAATTAAGCACTTGTATCGGTCATTTTTACAGATTGAATCAAACAGAAAGTAGAAGGAAAAAATACTATAAGAGGGAAAGATCTCATTGTAAAGAGTTGATCGAGTTGAATGTTTTTAGCTTTGTTCTGCCCTTTATTCCCTATCAAATTTTTCACAGCAGCTAATGTCTAGCACATAAATAAGACCCATACTGATGTTAATGATGTTAACGGATTAATCTCTCTACTCAGACCTCCCAGGGCCTCCACAGTGTGTGAAGATAGATGAGGTCTGGGGGGGAAACGTGGCTCTGGACTGGTCCCCTCCAAAGGACAATGGCAACGCCGCCATTACAGGCTACACCATCCAGAAAGCAGACAAGAAGACCATGGTATGAGTCTGCTGAATGCATCACTTGGTACTGTACTATATGGAATCAGTATGAGGGAGAGATTTTTACAGGAAAAGTACCTCTGTATGTATTATGCATATGGAATTCAAGTGTATGTGCTACTCAATGTGATCCCCTGCATGTTTAAACAAATCTGCTCTCTATGGGACAGGAGTGGTACACGTGTATTGAGCACTACCACCGCACCTGCATCACCATCACAGAGCTGGTGGTGGGGAACGAGTACTACTTCAGAATCTACTCTGAGAACATGGTGGGCCTGAGCGAGGGTGCCACCCAGACCAAGGACAGCGCCCTCATCGTTAAAGAAGGTATGTGTGAGCTCCTCTGTATGTGTGTGTGTGGGGGGGATACCATATGGAGAGCAATGAAAAATATGACCAGTATGTCATCCCCTCTACTTTCTAATATTATGGACCAACTCATTCAAAAAGCAGATGGACATGAACATCAGTCACTTCTTTTTTCGTTTTCTTCTTTGTTTTTTTGTCACAAGGTAACAATACATAGTGATAAAATATTCATTTTTACAGAATTGGACCAGTTGCTTTAATTCAAAGATGGCTTATACACTACATATCATGTTTCATTGTACTGTTAATGCCGATGTTGCTGTCTCTGACCGCAGATGATGAATTAAAATACTGTCTCTCCTTCAATCATGATCACAAGGGAAATTCCCCCATGATACAGCTCAGCGCCTGTATCATGTACAACCCCATTCTTCCTCCCTTCCTTCCTCTGCAGGCATGCAACTGAAGAACCCCGAGTACATCGACCACGACTTCAAAGAGCCTCCCAAGTTCACCCAGCCCCTCATCAACACCTTTGCCATCGCTGGCTACAACGCCACTCTCAACTGCAGCGTCCGCGCCAACCCACGGGTAGGTGTAGCCCGGGTCCCAGATCTGTTTGTGCTGTCTTGCCAACTACATTTCAGCAATTGGAGTTGGCAAGACGACACAAACAGATCTGGGACTCAGGCTAGGTGTATAGGACCTTACTTAGACAGTGCCTACACCAATTCTCCGGGAATGTTCTGTCCAACTAAACTCCTGGACATGGTTGTGGTATCATTGCTGTTGATGTTCAGTCCTGCCTATTAATTAGTAATTCATTTAGACATGGGAAACCGTATGTCTTCTCTTGACTGTGGCCAATCAATGGCATGAATTGATAAATTAAGAATCAAACCTAAAGACTGCAGCCATGAAGCTGGGACATCCAATGTCCTGGCCTAGTGGGTCATCTTAGGCCTTAGGTCAGCCTGTTCCCCATACCCCTCGAGCCTGTTCCCCATACCCCTCGAGCCTGTTCCCTATACCCCTCGAGCCTGTTCCCCATACCCTTCGAGCCTGTTCCCCATACCCTTCCAGCCTGTTCCCCATACCCTTCCAGCCTGTTCCCCATACCCTTCCAGCCTGTTCCCCATACCCTTCCAGCCTGTTCCCCATACCCTTCCAGCCTGTTCCCCATACCCTTCCAGCCTGTTCCCCATACCCTTCCAGCCTGTTCCCCATACCCTTCCAGCCTGTTCCCCATACCCCTCCAGCCTGTTCCCCATACCCTTCCAGCCTGTTCCCCATACCCTTCCAGCCTGTTCCCCATACCCTTCCAGCCTGTTCCCCATACCCTTCCAGCCTGTTCCCCATACCCTTCCAGCCTGTTCCCCATACCCCTCCAGCCTGTTCCCCATACCCCTCCAGGATGGATGAGGTCCAAATGGTCCAGGCCCCCAGCTGTATGCTGAAAGCTTTACACCTGCAGCCTGCTATTTCTGACCGCCTCTCAATCACGGCAGCCTTTACACCTGACAGCTATCCTCTCTCTAACAACACATCTCTAGTCAGCTGACAGAAGTTTTTTGTTGAGAGGTTGAAAAACTGCTTAAATTAACAGACCATGGGCACCATGTAAATATAAGGGTTTATCTGATTAATGCACTCTTGGTTATAAGATATGACTGTTCATAACAGTGTACCTCTAACTTGACCAGTGTATTGGCCCTCTCACTGAGAAAATAGTACAAATCAACAGACCAGTAAAACATTGCAATGTATTGAATGCTTCTGAAATAATGTACTACAACATATTGAGTTGACAAATATTTTAATGATACAGTGGCGAGGACTTTTATACTACTTGATAAACATTATGGGGAGTAACTTGCGAAACATCCCTGACTTAATTGAGTATTGATATTTTAGAGGCTTCTCTGGGAAACGGGCTAACCTTCTCTGTTTTTGACTTCAGCCCAAAGTGATTTGGATGAAGAATAAGATAGCCATCATTGACGACCCACGCTACCGCATGTTTAGCAACCAAGGGGTCTGCACCCTGGAGATCCGGAAACCCAGTCCCTACGACGGGGGCATGTACTCCTGCAAGGCCATTAATTACCTGGGTGATGCACTAGTGGAGTGTAAACTGGAGGTTAAAGGTCAGTTTGTGCTGTTAGGGGTACCTGGTAACCTGCGGTGTATGTTATCCACATGTGTACAGTATTAGGTGTCTAGACTCTTTGGTGACGTAGATCAGTGCATAGTTTGTTTCAGTGACTACACCACCAAAGGCCCGTCCGTATCAACTGTGGTCCTGTAAGTATCCGTCGTACATATATCGTATATGATATATGCTTATATTGTCATATACAATATCCAGGGGGTTTGTCATTACATCACCCCTGCTACTCCAATGAGGAACAACGTATTACATCACATGGCTGAACTCAATCTATGAATTTCCTCCTCATTTTAAACATGTTCATCTAGTTACAGGTGTTCATACAAGACTTCAATAATGTCACTTGTGTTCAGCCAAATCCTGTTCATCTGACTACCACTGTTGAATTTCCTACCACAACTTCAAAGTCGCATCGTCAAATGTAGCATGCTTCACCAATACAGCATGGTCCAATTCTTCCTAAGGCGTCATCACACATCAACACCTCATAACTCAAACGCGCACCAATACGTATTGTTCTAGATGTAGTTCCCTTGTTTGATGAATACTATCTTGTGGCTCCATGTTTTAGTGTCTCCCCTCAACAGATGGTGATGTTCCTTCAAGTGCGTGTTTAACTCCTCATATAAAATGAGTTCAATAACTGACCAGTATTCCCTGGAGAACACATAACTCCCCCATGTAAACATTTGGATAACCCCTCTTCTCTTCTCTCCCCCCAGTCCCCACTCAGGAATAGTGAATGTATGTTCTCATCCAAGGTAAGCTTTCATATGGTTTTGGCATATGAAGCTTATGTCATTCATTCTGCATCTGTCAAATGCCAATAATACAGCTTTTCTCAGCAGTACTAGGTGGTCTATTTAAGTTCACGCCCACCCGTCTGAAAGAGTACCAAGGGAAGGAATGCAAGAGTTCAGGGCTTGCCTGCTTTAGTCCAAATGGATGTGTGATATGTACAGTAACATAATAGATTGTGTATGTTGCTCTAGACACTGTATAGACAGTGTTCATTGGAGCCAGTTACTTTCCAATAACACTCTAGGGTGGCTGTCTAAAGTCAAGCGTACCCCTAACATTTCAGAAGTCTATTTTAACAGTTGGTGTGACGTGCCTGCTTGTATGACCTGTGTTTCCCTGGTAACCGTGTTTGTTCCTCATCTAACATATGCCACACACAAAAGGTGAGTAACCTTCAAAGTAGTGCAAATGGCCTGATTGTGACATCAGAGTAAATACCAACATTTGCAGAGCATGGCTCTTTATTGAAGATTAAAGGTTGACATTATGTTTACAGTATTTTCCAGAAGTCGTTACTCCAGGATGGTGTCCTGTACATACGTGTTATATTTACTGGTGTGATAAGATATAATTCATCCATAGATCACTTTCTGCTGATTTAATACATACAGTGGGGCAAAAATGTATTTAGTCAGCCACCAATTGTGCAAGTTCTCCCACTTAAAAAGATGAGGGAGGCATCTTTTTTTGTCCCACTGTAGATGATATATCTGTAGTAGACCTATATTTGACACAATAGGGTTATTATCATTTGTGTCAATGCACCATCTATTATGTACTAGAGAAGGCTTTAATCCAGTTAATGTTCCTGAGCTTCTTGGCGCATTTTGGGCCTACTTAGTGAATGGCCATGTCATGGCTCCTATAGCTCTGCCACTGTAAGCCTAGGCAGATATAGATTTACTCACAGACTCAAAAGTGATGTACCTGTCCTTTACTGACACTGTCTCTATTTTCTCTCCTCACTGCTGTCCACTTTGGTATCTCTTCTTTTTTGTACTGTATGGTGTCTCTCTTCTGTTTCTTTGTTGCAGACTCACCCTATTTTCGCTGTTTCAGTGTCTGTTTTGATGTTGCACACTGACCCTCTGCTATTTTCCTGTTGGACTCTTGCGATCTTCTCTCTGTTAAAGATTGATCGTCTTCGCTCTCTCTTTCACTTTCTCTGTATAGCTCCAAACAACAAATTGAGTGTCTCTCCTTTCTCCCCCAGGGGGCTTTACCTTCTCTGAGCTCATGCAGCGTGGAGTGCCTTTACACCTGATCGATAAGTACATGAGCGAGACCAAGGCCGTGGAGCAGCCAGAGAAGTAGTCGGACTGAGCAACCACTGATACGCCTAGGCTGCCCGGAACCTGTCGTCACACCACTAGTGATCTGCTACTCACCAGCAGTCGAGGGAGGGGCTGGAGGGGGAGGGAGGGTTGTACTGGACTTTGACATGGCATGCTGTGTGCGGCTATGGAGCTAGTTACCATAGAAGAAGCCAATTCATCACCAGCTTTGTGTCATCTCCTAGTATTCACAAGGCTCTGTTTAAGCTCAGTTGCATGTTGGCAGTGTTTTGGCTGTAGCTTTTTATTTTAGATGAGTTTTGCAGGAAATGTGCAGTAGGACAAACTGTAATTTCCACCTATCTGGACATGTTTTTGTCTCTGTTGGGTTTGGGAACTGTGTTTGGGGGAGGGAGCTAATGTTGAAATGTATAAACAATATGGCTTGATGTCTGTAATGCAATGTCTTGTGATTAAAGATTGAACTTCAAAAGATACAAATATTAAAACATTTCTGATCAGGTGATTTACAATGAGAATTGACAGTATTTCGCGTTCTTACAAGCATTTCGCTACACTCGCTTTAACATCTGCCAACCATGGGTATGTTACCAATAAAATTTGATTTGGGCTTTCAAACAGACAGTTATCCACCTTTTGTTTAAGCCTTACACTGCATGGCGCTGTGCTTTCTCTGCCCATACTGTACTTCAGGCTTGAGTATATTCTTAGCTGTCAGGCCATCTGCGCATGCATTCATCTTCAATTTTTTGTTTATGACTCCTGGAATAAAAGAAAAACATGTAACATAGCATCCTTTATGTGTAAATATTTTTTTAAGTGTTTTTCAGTACATAATAGGAACAAATTACAGTATTAAGATGCTTAAAGAACACGCCATAATAACTTCAGAGTGCACTCGAAACTTAAACGTTGGACTCTTACGATCTTCTTCTGTTAAAGATTGATAGTCTTCGCTCTCTCTTCTACTTTCTCTCTTTACCTCCTAACAACAAATTGAGTCTATCCTTTCTCCCCCGGGAGGCTTTACCTTCTCTGAGCTCATGCAGCGTGAAATTACAGTTTTAAGATGCTTAAAGAACACGTCATATTAACTTGAGTGCACTCAAATGTTCCAACTACAGAATAAAATGTTACAATGTTACGTTCAATGGAGCTATGAAGCTGCAGTAACCTACTGCAGTTGTAGTTCACTGCTCCTAGTGGTCAAATGACTACATTTCATTTGAAATTCCCGGCCTCATTCCCTTCCGGAGACTTGCTTCCTGCTGAAACGCAATTCTCAATCACAAACGGAAAAAATATCGACATTCATGGTTCCGCTCTAGAAAAATTACTATTCACACGTAACTGCCAATGAGCAAGTATTTTCTGGACGATCGCGAGAAGATATCAGTGCCTGAAACCCACAGGAACGTCAAGAGTATCGCTGGGTGATTGGCTACTTTTCGTAGCGCCGAAGCTGAAAACAATGCCACATTTCTTGTGGCCGGAGCCGCTGTCAGCCGCACAACTCAAGCGGCTAGAGGAGCACAAATATAGCGCGTCGGGTCGATCCCTTTTCGAACCTCCTTGTCAGATATATTGGAATTGGCTGGTCCAACAAATTCCAACTTGGGTAGCGCCTAATACTCTGACTATAATTGGACTGGTAATAAATATAGTCACAACTGTAGTGTTGGTGTTTTACTGCCCAACTGCAACAGAGGAGGTAAGTGCTTTGCGACCTTGGGGGGGAGAAACTTTCGAGTAGCCATGTAGCAACACCCCATGACAGCATTGTAACTCTCTGAGATCATGTGTAACATTGTTGCAACTCGAATCCATTTACAGCACTTTTGTTATTTTACAACTGCTCAAAGCATCAGAATAGTTGGTGGACAATGTGCACAGTCCACTATCTAATGTTTTGTTCCTCGAAAGTTTGTCTAATAGCCTATGGTTGTTGACTTAATGCATTTGCTTGATTAAAGTGCCAAACAAGAGTTGGTGTCAAAGCAGCCACCATGTTTGCTTACCCACTCACAAATCAAGTGAATAGTAATTTTAAGGTAACTGGGAGAAAGTCTGGCTGAATGTTTGTTCAAGGAAAACTAAAGTAATATCAACTTTACCTATTGCAAGTTTGAACTTTGATTGGATCATGTAAAATAAGCAAATGGATAACAATAGGTACACAACTTCAACCATAGTCAGCAAACCAATAACAGGGTGAATACGTAGGTTTTAACAATGACACGTGTTCATACTGTGACCTGTCATCCACTTAGGTCGATTCTCTGAAGAGAGAGAGGGTGTGGGTGAACCTGCCCTTTGCCTGTCTGGCTTCTTTTCTGTCCTGTATAGTGTGCGTGTCTCGGGTATTCAGAGACTAGTTACAGTATGTTTATGAGTACTATACCTTTGTCCACCCATCCCAGAGTACAGATTGGAATCTCACCACGGACACAAAGTCCAGATTCCATCAAGCTCCAGGCAGGTTTGTGCAGCAGACAATACAACAAGGGCATTGTATATGCAGCACAAGCTGTTGTGTCAATGCAGCCATGGACTCACATGTAACCTGTCGCCATCTGCATTCTGTACATTCAGTACAGCTTTGAATAACTAGATAAAAAGGGCTACCTGGCCTTGACATAAGCTGCAGCATACACCACTGTCACTGACCAACTAAAAATATGTCAAGGGTCATCCTGTACGCCTATACTCAATACCGAACTTGCCTGAGAGAGCCATGCGACTAAGATGACTACCTGTGTACAGAAAGGGCTCTTTTTGGGGCAGGGGTTGCAGAAGAGCAGTTTGTTGTTGGTAGAGGAAGGGACTGGAAAACAGCAGGATATCTAGAAAGAGAAAAAAAACAGTCAAAATAGTTGTGGTGGACAAACACAGGCCAGTACAGTAGTGTTGTGTTGAGAACACAGGCCAGTACAGTAGTGTTGTGTTGAGAACACAGGCCAGTACAGTAGTGTTGTGTTGAGAACACAGGCCAGTACAGTAGTGTTGTGTTGAGAACACAGGCCAGTACAGTAGTGTTGTGTTGAGAACACAGGCCAGTACAGTAGTGTTGTGTTGAGAACACAGGCCAGTACAGTAGTGTTGAGAACACAGGCCAGTACAGTAGTGTTGAGAACACAGGCCAGTACAGTAGTGTTGAGAACACAGGCCAGTACAGTAGTGTTGAGAACACAGGCCAGTACAGTAGTGTTGAGAACACAGGCCAGTACAGTAGTGTTGAGAACACAGGCCAGTTGAGAACACAGGCCAGTATAGTAGTGTTGAGAACACAGGCCAGTACAGTAGTGTTGTGTTGAGAACACAGGCCAGTACAGTAGTGTTGAGAACACAGGCCAGTACAGTAGTGTTGAGAACACAGGCCAGTACAGTAGTGTTGAGAACACAGGCCAGTACAGTAGTGTTGAGAACACAGGCCAGTACAGTAGTGTTGAGAACACAGGCCAGTACAGTAGTGTTGAGAACACAGGCCAGTACAGTAGTGTTGAGAACACAGGCCAGTACAGTAGTGTTGTGTTGAGAACACAGGCAAGTACAGTAGTGTTGGGTTGAGAACACAGGCAAGTACAGTGCAGAGAGAAGTTAGACCAGTAGAGCACAGTACATTGCAACTGCGTGGGCCCGGGCCCACCTACTGGAAAGCCAGGCCCATCAAATCAGATTGGGCAATAAAAAAATGCCCATTTCTCTTTGCCCCATGGTAACATTTTGTAGAATTTCAGAAAGCCGTTTTTTTTATATATATGTGTGTATGTGAGTATGTGTGTATGTGTGTATGTATGTATATGAAAAAAATGTCCCACCCAAATTTCTTGAGGCCCACCCACCAACACATTTCTGGCTACACTACTTGTACATTGTTGTATAGAGATGATAAACACTGATTGTTGGCTCACCCCTAATGTCCAGATGGCTGGGAATACTTCAAGTCCCAGTGGTAGGAACTCACAGTTAGGTCATCTACTTTCCTTTACCATACTTTCACTTTTTGTTTCTTACACACTCACACGTGTGGGAGGGTCATTCAAATGAGTAAGTTATTGAAATGTCTTTGAGGTATCAGGGAATGCTGTGTGCAAAGAGCATCGCTGTCTTGAAAGAGTACAACTTGACGAAGCAGAGAAATATAGGAATACGTCTTCTAGCCAGCATACTTGGGGTCCAACATGCTCGCTGCGGAAGTCTTCACGCTTTTTGATGTATTTCAGAACGGCAGTTTCCTCTGCTTGGAGCAACAGTGAAGTGGGCAGGGCATTATGGATTTCTTATTTTACATCTGCAAGTAGAGTCTGAACTCGAGGTCGACCGATTAAGATTTTTCAACGCCGATACCGATTATTGGAGGACAATAAAGCCGATAGCGATTAATCGGCTGATTTTTAATGTATGTATGTATGTATGTATGTATGTATGTATGTATGTTAGTGCCTTGCGAAAGTATTCGGCCCCCTTGAACTTTGCGACCTTTTGCCACATTTCAGGCTTCAAACATAAAGATATAAAACTGTATATTTTTTTTGTGAAGAATCAACAACAAGTAGGACACAATCATGAAGTGGAACGACATTTATTGGATATTTCAAACTTTTTTTAACAAATCAAAAACTGAAAAATTGGGCGTGCAAAATTATTCATGAACGGTAAAATAACAAAGGAACCCCTTTCATGTTCAGCCGCAAGTTATTACAGGAATTATAACGCATCAACTATTTCTCTCTAAACCATATACCTTTGACTATTACGAGCCTGCTGCTGCTGCCACCCCTCAGACAGACTGCTCTATCAAATATCAAATCATAGACTTAACTATAATAAACACACAGAAATACGAGCCTTCGGTCAAATCTGGAAACTATCACCTCGAAAACAAAACATTTATTCCGTTTCGTATTTTATCTAATGGGTGGCATCCATGAGTCTAAATATTCCTGTTACATTGCCCAACCTTCAATGTTATGTCATAATTTCGTAAAATTCAGGCAAATTAGTTTGCAAAGAGCCAGGCGGCCCAAACGGTTGCATATAGACTCTGCTTGTACTGAACGCAAGAGAAGTGACACAATTTCACCTGGTTAATATTGCCTGCTAACCTGGATTTCTTTTAGCTAAATATTCAGGTTTAAAAATATATACTTGTGTATTGATTTTAAGAAAGGCATTGATGTTTATGGTTAAGTACACATTGGAGCAACGACAGCCGTTGATTGATTGTTTTTTATAAGATAAGTTTAATGCTAGCTAGCAACTTACCTTGGCTTACTGCATTCGTGTAACAGGCAGGTTCCTCGTGAGGCAGGTGGTTAGAGCGTAGGACTAGTTAACTGTAAGGTTGCAAGATTGGATCCCCCGAGCTGACAAGGTAAAAATGTCGTTCTGCCTCGTTCCTAGGCCGTCATTGAAAATAAGAATGTGTTCTTAACTGACTTGCCTAGTTAAATAAAGGTAAATAAAGGTGTAAAAAATAAATACATTTAAAAAATCAGCAAAATTGGCGCCCAAAAATACAGATTTCCGATTGTTATGAAAACTTGAAATCGGCCCTAATTAATCGGCCATTCCGATTAATCGGTCATCCTCTAGTCTGAACATCAGACAGAATGGCATTGTCTCCCTCAATCTGTGCAATGGCTACTGCTATAGGTTTCAGGCTGCTTGCCACTCTCTCCCAAAATACATCATCCATGAGGATCCTCTTGATGGGGCTGTCCATATCGCCAGACTGTGATATGGCCATTTCTTGGAGACTCCTTCCCCTTTGACAGGAGACTGTCAAACATGATGACAACATCACCCCAACAGGTGTTGCTAGGCAGCTTCAATGTGGGGCTCTTGTTCTTCTCACTTTGCTTGGTGAGGTAGATTGCTGCTATAACTTGATGACCCTTCACATACCTAACCATTTCCTTGGCTCTCTTGTAGAGTGTATCCATTGTTTTCAGTGTCATGATGTCCTCGAGGAGCAGATTCAATGCATGAGCAGCACAGCCAATGGGTGTAATGTGAGGATAGGACTCCTCCACTTTAGACCAAGCAGCCTTCATGTTCTCAGCATTGTCTGTCACCAGTGCAAATACCTTCTGTGGTCCAAGGTCATTGATGACTGCCTTCAGCTCACCTGCAATGTAGAGACCGGTGTGTCTGTTGTCCCTTGTGTCTGTGCTCTTCTAGAATACTGGTTGAGGGGTGGAGTTAATTATTCCTTGCCCACGAACATTTGACCACCCATCAGAGATGATTGCAATACAATCTGCTTTCTCTGTGATTTGCTTGACCTTCAGTTGAACTCTGCATCCAGAAAATGAGTAGATAAAGCATGTCTGGTTGAAGGAGAGTATGCTGGGCAAAGAACATTCAGAAATCTCTTCCAATACACATTGCCTGTGAGCATCAGAAGTGAACCAGTTGCATACACAGCTCGAGCAAGACATTCATCAGCACTTCTCTTACTACGTTCCTCCTTTGAGTCAAAAAAAGTTCTGATTCCAGGAGGACAATTAGCTGTTGCTATCGATAAGATTCATCATCATTTTCACCTCGAATAGAAGTAGAGGGACTTTTGTCAGAGGTTGCTTGTGAGCGCTGAGGGAACTTTATGCACTTGGCCAGATGATTCTGCATCTTTGTTGCATTCTTCATATATGATTTGGCACAGTATTTGTAAATGTACACATATTTTCCTTCTATATTAGTTGCAGTGAAAAATAGTGCCCGTGGCATTTTCCGATAATGATTAGGAAAAAATGAGTTTAAAAAAATCCAAATACAATTCCATGTACAGATAAATAGTTAAGCAGTTAGATTAAACAACTCCTTTGTAAGATGACTGTTTTTAAAATGAAACATATATGGGAAACCGGTGAATTAACACTCCTCAGTTAGCAGGCTCAAGCAAACTAAAACCCACATGGTAGCAAAAACTAACTAGCAGAAATTGTTAGCAATGATTAAACACACTTTGATGTAGGCTACTATTTACTAGTTAACAAAAAATCATGTATGTCATATTAAATATATTCATCCCACCCAGTATTGTAATCAAAACTTACCAGAAAGCATGTAGTCTTTGGCTCAGACAGTGTTGTAGTGTGGGCTCAATAGTATCTCATTAGTGTGCAAGATCTTGAGAATCAGCTGTACATGTGATGGAAGAATGCACTGTGCATGTAGAGGGTTGCAATTCCATTGAATTGGGGATAGTTTAACCAAAATATGCCACAATACCTAGAATTGCCTTGTGTATCCCACAAAAAAATGAATTTAAGCAAAATACCCCAAATTCAAACCCTTTGCAACCCTAGACATAGTGTGAGGACATCGCAGAGAATATGGAAAAACAGTTGAAAGACAAGGTACAGGATTTCACCTATTTCTCTTTGGCCCTGGATAAGAGCAGTGATGAATGCGACACAGGGCGCAGTTGTTGATGTTCTTACCAGGCATAACACCAGACATTGAAATTACAGAGGAGCTTGCTTCAGTGCAGTCAATGAAGACGACAACCACAGGGAAATATTTATTGAAGGAGGTTAATAAGTGTGTGGCCAAGCTGGGACTGAGTTTTGAAATGTTATCCAGCGTGACCACTGATGGGTGTCCAAACTTGACAGGAAAAAACATTGGCATTTTGGAGAGGACACAAGATCAAGTAGCTGAGCTGAACCCAGATCAGAAAATAATTTTCTTGAATTGCATTATTCATCAGGAGGTTCTCTGTCAATGTGTTCTGAAAATGAGCCATGTTGTGGATACATTCACTAAAGTGGTAAATTTCATAAGAGCAAAATCTTTAAACTACATGCAGTTTGTCTCCCTGTTGGAAGCGACAGTCAGGTCATGCAGATCTCCACTACCACACAAACGTGAGATGGCTGAGTTTGGGGAAGGTGCTTAAAACTTCTTATGGCTGCAGGGGCAGTATTGAGTAGCTTGGATGAAAGGTGCCCAGAGGAAACGACCTGCTCCTCAGTGTCAGTTGCTAATATATGCATATTAGTATTGGATAGAAACCCCTCTGAAGTTTCTAAAACTGTTTGAATGATGTCTGTGAGTATAATAACTCATGGCAGGCAAAAACCTGAGAAATCTGAGGTTGGTATATTTTCAACCCAGGCCCTATTGAATTCACATTGGGATATGAATGAGGTTGTACTTCCTAGGGCTTCCACTAGATGTCAACCGTCTTTGGAAACTTGAATGAGGCTTCTGCTGTGTTGTGGGACTGAGTAAGAGCTGAATGAGTCAGCTTACTGGCAGAGAGCCATTTCCTGGTCACGTGCATTCCACATGATATCGACTTGCGTTCCGTTGCTTCTGTAGACACAAAGAAATTCTCCGGTTGGAATTTTATTGATGATTTATGATAACATCCTAATGATTGATTCTATACTTAGTTTGAAATGTTTCTTCGACCTGTAATATAACTTTTTAAAGTTTTTGTCCAAACGCATGAGCTTTTGGGTATGTTTACCTAACGATAACAAAAGTAGATACTTGGACATAAATAACGGACATTATCGAACAAATCAAGCATTTATTGTGGAACTGCGATTCCTGGGAGTGCATTCTGATGAAGATCATCAAAGGTAAGGGGATATTTGTAATGTAATTTCTGGTTTCTGTTGACTCCAACATGGCGGCTAATTTGATTCATTTTCTGAGCTCCGTCTCAGATTATTGCATGGTTTGCTTTTTCCGTAAAGTTGTTTTGAATTCTGACATAACGGTTGCATTAAGGAGAGGTATATCTATAATTCCATGTGTATGATGAGTATTTCATTTATGATGAGTATTTCTGTTGAATCGATGTGGTTATGCAAAATCACTGGATGTTTTTGGAACTAGTGAACGTAACGCGCCAATGTAAACTCCGATTTTTTTATATAAATAGGAACTTTATCAAACAACATACATATATTGTGTAACATGAAGTCCTATTGGTGTCATCTGATGAAGATCATCAAAGGTTAGTGATTAATTTTATCTCTATTTGTGTTTTTTGTGACTCCTCTCTTTGGCTGGAAAAATGACTGTTTTTCTGTGGCTTGGTGGTGACCAAACATAATCGTTTGTGGTGCTTTCGCCGTAAAGCCTATTTGAAATCAGACACTGTGGTGGGATTAAAAACAAGATTACCTTTTAAAACGGTATAAAATATATGTATGTTTTGAGGAATTTTAATTATGAAATTTCTGTTCTGAATTTGGCGCCCTGCACTTTCACTGGCTGTTGTCATATCATCCCGTTAACATTTCAGGCTGAAGTGTTAAGGGTGTGGGACCTGAAGTAGAGATTCATTTGCAAAAACTAAACAAAGGAAAATATAATGTGGATTTCCCTCAACTGGAAGATAAAGAATGGTTGGCTGACTTTGCCTTCACCGTGGACATCATGGCCTTCCATGAATGAACTGAATTCCAAACTACAAGGGAAAGGCCTTTTTGCACATCGATGTACAGCCTTGTCAAAGCCTTCAAGGGAAAATTACTCCTCCTGACCCACCAAGTAAAAGCCAACAATCTCACCCACCTTCCGACACTACTAGTCTGTTCCCTATCAGATGACCAGCGGGAGAAGTATACATCGCTGCTGCGTGCTTTGAACGGTGAGTTTTCTCGTCATTTTGAGGATTTCAAAGTGTTGGAAAATGACATGGTGTTGGTTTCCTCTCCTTTCACCTTCAATGTGGATAACGCTGCCACTGACCTGCAACTTGAGCTTATCGATCTTCAGTCTGATGCAGTGATTGGAGAAATATTGAAAACGATGTCACTGAAGAGGTTCTATGCATCTTTCGATGAACAACACTTTCCAAAGGTTAGGAGTCATGCTGAGAATATGTTTGTACTGTTTGGGTCAACCTATGAATGTAAACAGACATTTTCAGTGATGAAATATAACAAGTCAAGGCACAGATCATCTCTTAGTGACTCTCACCTCTCAGCAATCCTGCGCATAGCGACGTCAGAAACTATACCTGACTTCACTGCTCTTGTCAAAGCCCATCAGACTTCACTCCTCACACTGGCTAGTTTTTAAATGTAATTTTGAGCTCGTGTTTTTGTGCATACCTGTTAACAAGAGTTCTGTCCGTGGTGCTGAATGCACAGTATTTCTCCCTCCGTGTAGTTCATTGCATGTTTAATAATGAAAATACCTACCAAAATGAGAACATGATGTGGTTTATTTCTGTGCATGTTAAAAAAAAGTAAAATAAGTGGCATATCTGGATGTGATTTACAGTAGATATATCTGTCAAAATAATTGCCCAGGCCTGCAATATGCTGTTTTGCCTTTCAAATCATTTTCTAGAAAACAGCTGTAGTAAGCATACGGTTTAGGAAATGTTAGAACATGTCTGTTAGAGAAAGCAAACCCGTGTTGAAGGACACTTGTCCAACACAAGCAACTCTCAGTTTTGCAAGAAGTGACTCAAAATAAGAAACAACTTTCCCTGATGTGTCATGGTATTCTTCAATCTTCACTGATTTGGTAATACACCCTGCATCTCATGTAAACAAGTATGTTTGTCTTCTGACTTGGAGTTAACAAAGACCGAGATCTCTCTCTTCAACGGGGGATGGTGGAGGAAAAGTTTGTCCTATTTGAAATTGAAACCAGGTCATTCCATAGTCTTGTTTAATCAAATTTCTCTCCCTCCCTTTCTCGCTCTCCCTCCTTCCCCCCTCTCGCTCTCCCTCCTTCCCCCCTCTCGCTCTCCCTCCCTCCTTCCCTCCTGTCTGTCTTCCTACCTCTTTCCAGGCTCCAGCATGGGCCTTCATTCTGAGTGCGTTGGGCCTGTTCATCTATCAGTCGCTGGATGCCATCGATGGGAAGCAGGCCCGGAGGACAAACAGCAGCTCTGCGCTGGGGGAGCTGTTTGACCACGGCTGTGATGCTGTCTCCACAGGTGCGGGCCAAATAATTTTTGTTGTTGCCTGTTTTAATTTGTGGTGCTTTACAGTACCTGACCAAGTGCGTTTCAAGCAGTGGGGCTCCCCTGTACTTTTCTAGAGTCTGGACTGGACTGAATTTAGTGTTTTAGCTTCATAGCAATCAGTGTATCATATTGAATGACAACATGCATTGTTCTATGCATCAGAAGTACAGTGCCTTGCAAAAGTATTCATCCCCCTTGATGTTTTTCCTATTTTGTTGCATTACAACCTGTAATTTAAATGGATGTTTATTTGTATTTCAGGTAATGGATATACACAAAATATTCCAAATTGATGAAGTGAAATGTAAAAAATAACTTGTTTCAAAAAATAAAAAACTGAAGTGGTGCGTGCAAATACAGTGGGGCAAAAAAGTATGTAGTCAGCCACCAATTGTGCAAGTTCTCCCACTTAAAAAGATGAGGCCTGTAATTTTCATCATAGGTACACTTCAACTATGACAAACAAAATGAAAAAAAATAATCCAGAAAATCACATTGTAGGATTTTTAATGAATTTATTTTCAAATTATGGTGGAAATAAAGTATTTGGTCACCTACCCGAAACATTTGACCCAAGTTAAACAATTTAAAGGCAATGCTACCAAATACTAATTGAGTGTATGTAAACTTCTGACTCACTGGGAATGTGATGACAGAAATAAAATATGAAATAAATCACTCTCCTATTATTCTGATATTTCACATTCTTAAAATAAAGTAGGGATCCTAACTGACCTAAAACGGGGAATTTTTACCAGGATTAAATGTCAGGAATTGTTGAAATGTATTCAGCAAAGGTGTATGTAAACTTCTGAATTCAACTGTATACACCTGTTCTGAAAGACCCCAGTCTGCAACACCACTAAGCAAGGGGCACCATGAAGACCAAGGGGCACCATGAAGACCAAGGAGCTCTCCAAACAGGTCAGGGACAAAGTTGTGGAGAAGTACAGATCAGGATTGAGTTATTTTTTTTATATCTGAAACTTTGAACATCCCACAGAGCACCATTAAATCCATTATTTAAAAAAAAGAAAATAGAAAGAATATGGCACCACAACAAACCTACCAAGAGAGGGCTGCCCACCAAAACTCAGACCAGGCAAGGAGGGCATTAATCAGAGGCAACAAAGAGACCAAAGATAACCCTGAAGGAGCTGCAAAGCTCCACAGCTGAGATTGGAGTATCTGTCCATATGACCACTTTAAGCCGTACACTCCACAGAGCTGGGCTTTACAGAAGAGTGGCCAGAAAAAAAGCCATTGCTTAAAGAAAAAAATAAGCAAACACGTTTGGTGTTCACCAAAAGGTATGTGGGAGAGTCCTCAAATGTATGAAAGAAGGTACTCTGTTCAGAAATTGAGCTTTTTGGCCATCAAGGAAAACACTGTTTGGCACAAACTCAACATCTCACATCACCCCGAGGACCCCATCCCCACAGTAGAGTATGGTGGTGGCAGCATCATGCTGTGGAGATGTTTTTCATCGGCATGGACAGGGAAACTGGTCAGGATTGAAGGATGGTGCTAAATACAGGGAAATTCTTGAAGGAAACCTGTTTGTCTTCCAGATATTTGAGACTGGGATGGAGGTTCACCTTCCTGGAGGACAATGACCAAAAGCATATTGCTAAAGCAACACTTGGAGTGGCCTAGTCAAAGCCCAGACCTCAACCCAATGGAGAATCTGTGGTATGACTTAAAGATTGCTGTACACCTATAGAACCCATTCAACTTGAAGGTGCTGGAGCAGTTTTGCCTTGAATAATGGGCAAACATCCCAGTGACTAGATGTGCCATACTGCAAGAGACTTGCAGCTGTAATTGCTGCAGAAGGGGCTCTACATCTTCAAAGTAGGCATGTTGTATCAATCAAATGATACAAACCCCTCAAATCTATTTTAATTCCAGGTTGTAAGGCAACAAAATAGGAAAAATGCCAAGGGGGGTGAACTTTCTCAAGCCACTGTATGACACATTGTTGCTCATTTAGTTCTGTCTCTCTCTTCTCTCTCCAGTTTTTGTTTCCGTGGGAACATGTATGTCCTGTGGGATAGGAAGCTACCCTGATTGGATGTTCTTCTGTGGCTTTGTGGGGATGTTCATGTTCTTCTGTGCACACTGGCAAACCTATGTTTCCGGAACGCTGCGCTTTGGCCTGTAAGTAGAAATGATGTCAACAAATTATATAATTTGTTGACATGTTGCTGGACAGATAACAACTTTTTTGTTTTTGACATAGTACTTAAGTCTAGTCCATCGTGCTTCATAAAATATACAGTCTTGTTTTGATCTATGAGTTCTATAAATTCTCTCCACCCAGGGTTGATGTGACAGAGGTCCAGATTGCCATCGTTGTCATGTATGTGATGTCAGCTTTTGGTGGCGTGGCCCTTTGGGACTACAGGGTATGGTTTCAATACATTTCTCTATCCATGCACACAAACCTAACACACACTCCCATACCCACTCATACACTCTTCCTTTCCTTTTCTGTCAACTAAGCTGTAGGATTTGGAGACTTGGAAATTTTACACCAACATTTGGCACGATATGACACAAAGTTTACCCCAACATTTGGTACTTTAAGGCAACATAACCAATCCTTAACATGCACTGTATAACCACTCAACCAACCAACCCCACAACAACAATCTACTAGTTATTAAATAGTCCTTTTGTTTCACTTTCACTCTGTGCAGCCTGTGGAGGCTTAACGACTAAACGTCACAATCAGAAGTAAGAAGGTAATTATGGGTAGCTAATCCATCGTGGCGTAGACATGATCACATGATCTGGCTAGCAAACAGCTGATGTCACCACGCAATATTATTGGCTTCTCCTCCCATCTTGGCCTCAGCAGCATGCCCCGCCCACCCACAGCTTACTGGTGTAAACAACGCTAGCTGCTGTGACAAAGTTAAGTTCTATTAATTGAAACTCTTGGTTGTTTTACCCTCTTGTAGTTGCCCGTCCTTGGGGTGAAGCTGTACGCCTTCCCCATCATGGGCATCATTGGGGGAGCCGTGTACTCCTGCTATAACTACTTCCACGTCATCCTCAACGGGGGCGTCGGCAAGAACGGCTCCACCGTGGCTGTAAGTATTATTATGTAATGGCGTGTTTAGCTAAATATTTGGGTTGATTAGTGTTTTTTCTATTACGCTTAAGCCTTAACATCCAACGTAGTAGTAAAACGTTGCATATACAGTGTCTTCAGAAAGTATTCATACCCCTTATTCCACATTGTGTTTTTTTAAATGAATTCCCCCAAAAATGTTTTTGCGTTTTTTTTGCTAATGTATTGAAAATGAAATGCAGAAATATCTCATTTACATAAGTATTCACACCCCTGAGTCAAGTACTTTGTAGAAGCACCTTTAAAAGAGCTTTCCAATCCTGGATTGTGCAACATTTGCCCGTTTTTATTATTTTCTAAATTCTTCAAGCTCTACCAAATTGGTTGTTTTTCATTGCTAGACAACCATTTTCAGGTGTTGCTATGGATTTTCATGTAGATATAAGTCAAAACTGTAACTCGGCCACTCGGGAACATTCACGGTCTTCTTGGTAAGTAAGTCCAGTGTATTATGTTCTTCTGAAATAGACTACATTTTCTTCATATCATGTTTCTTTAGACCTGTCTAAAATAAATAATGGATTTATTGTGAATGTGTAGGCTATATTACATGGATTTATTAGAATATTTAAAATGTAAATGTTCCAAAGGTCTGCATCAGTGGCTTGTTTGGAAGCCAGGAGATGCTAAATGTGTTTAATTAACAGTCAATTTCCGTGAGGCCTGCAGTTATTTGCTTGACAATCACCGGCTGATGAAATTTCGTAGCGACGAAATGTGGAAAAATTCAAGCGGTGTCAATTTTTTCTGAGTGCTTTTAAGTTATGTACCCAGTAGGTCCCTCAGGTCCTCTGGTACTGACCTTTCAACTATCCTAAATCCTATGACCAAGAGACATGGAGAGGCAGACTTTAGGAATTATGCCCCCCAGCCTCTGGAATAGCCTGCCAAAGAACCTGAGGGAGGCCGAAACTGTGGACATATTTAAGAGGTCTTAAAACATATTTTTAGCTTTGATTTTCCTTATGGTGCTTTTTAGTAGTTCTGTTTGTTATGTAGTAAATATTTCAGCATTTTATTTTCATTTGTTTTTTTTCTGTAAAACACATTGCGTTGCATTCCATGTCTGAAATGTGCTGTATAAATAAAATTGGATATCATGTGAAGGCACTGTACATTTTAGGACAATAAACACTTTTTTTGGCTTATACTCCAGGTTAACAATTCAAAGTTATTCACTATTTTGCCGTGTGTTCCTTAGGACACCAGTGTGCTGGCACCAGGTATGCACATCGGCCTCATCCTCACACTGGCCTTCATCATCTTTAAGAAGTCATCCAACCAGCTTTTTGAGCTGCACCCCTGCCTCTACATCCTGACATTCGGCATGGTCGCCGCCAAGATCGCCAACAAGCTAGTTGTGAGCGCTCCATTTAATATAATAGTCTTCACTTTCTTACTTTGCTGTAATCTCTCAATCTATTAATATCTCTAGTCTGTCTGATGGGAAATTCATACAAAAAAAAAATATTTTTCTGTCTTTCTGGAGTGTCTTATCAAGCAAGCAATGAATACTTTTCCTCCCATAAATGGGACCTCCATATGTAACAGTGAAAGCCGTACCAGTATTTACCTTGGCTCATTCATTAGCTCTGCTCCTCCTCTAATATCTCTATGTTCCTTTTTGTGTTCCTCTGTCCTTGTCAGGTGGCCCACATGACCAAGAGTGAGCTTTATCTCCCAGACACGGCTTTCATCGGGCCTGGCCTCCTCTTCCTCAACCAGTACTTCAACAGCTTCATCGACGAGCACATAGTCCTCTGGATCGCAATGGTGAGTTCTCACGTCTTCACTATTCCATAGTTCTGTCATCAAACTGTTTACGTACAGGTCTGGTGTCATTTTCAACCCACTTCAGTTGATATTTCCACATAAATAGGTCCAGAATTTCCCCCAACCGCAAACTGCCCGGGAACACCTGCCCTATGTGCATCAAGTCCATTTATCATGCCGGTCCTTGTATTTCCTCCACAGGTCCTGTCGTTAATTGACTTGACACGCTACTGCACAGGCGTGTGCATCCAGATCGCCTCTCACCTGCGCATTCACGTGTTCAGCATCACGGCGCAAGCTGCCCTCAAACGCAACTGACGTTTTGCCCGGCGGAAGGAGGCGGAGGACGCCGCCCCGCTCTTGAAAGCAGACGATGATGAAGAGGTCCCCTCCACCCCAAACCTCAGCAGCCTTGACACAGTGACGACCTCTGACTAAAGGTCACCTGTAATAACACTAGAGTAATGACAGGAACGACGTAACCACCCCTGATTAGATCCATCGTCAAGGGTAACACTCTCTCCTCTGTGTCTCACTGGATGAGTGCAGAGTAGCTGGCATGGAAATAAGTTGGTTGGTTTTAATTTGTCTCCGTATAGGAAGTAATCACTACCTGAGGTAATCTGAGACTCAGATTTGATAAATATCATCAGACCGGTTTTAACATCCTCCATTATTTTCAGCTCATTTAATTTAGACTACATCATTACACTATGGGTAAAAGCTACAATACATTTTTTTGGCAAAGATCAAATGTTTCTCAGTGATCAGATAAAGGAGTTGCTTTGTGTTTTTCCCCCCTTGAATTTGGTTTCTCTCAATTATTGTTTTAACATACAATTGATACATATTCCTATCTAATTGACCTATATTCAATGCTGTAAAGTTAGAGGCTACAGTACTAGACACATCTGTCTTTACTTATCACATTGTTTAACAAGAGGCTCTTAATCATTCACTAGTCATGTTTATTTAATGAATGAGTCCCAATCTGACATGAAATGAACTCGATCAGGGCTAGGAAATACAAAATAAATCAACCTTTCAACCTCTGAAAACTTCCAAAAGTAGAATGAGACATTCCTAATGAGGTATGGTACGTTAATTGTCAAGGACTGCAGGTGAAGGGGCAAGGGTCTGGGTTAACGCTGAAAACAGTGACATTTCTTCTACAAGGGCTTCCATCTGACTGTGAATCCCCAGTGTATCCAGCACCACTTACCCTCTGTAACCTCTACTCCAGTTGAAGTCCTTGTAGTCATGTGGATGTGTTCACACCAGAGTCCCATCTGCTTTCAACGTTCTTCTCCGTAAAGGGCTAATTCTTTGATTGTACAGAATTCTGTTTGGCGCCTTAAATGTTTTTTGAATCCTTTGTTTTAATTTTAAAAATTTGAAGCAGTTTAGGAACAAGTACTAAAATGTTTGTCTTTTCTGCATCACTATGAAACCAGTATTTATGGTTGAAGTATCAGACAATATACGTAACACTGAGAATGTTGTACTGTGACTTATTTTACTGTTTACTATAATTCTGTACTGGAAGCCATCTTTTTTTCCATCACATTTAGAAAATGCATAGCTAAATGCATTTGGTACATTGTGATTTATTGTTGAACGGTATGATTCTGAACTGTTTCAGGCCCATAGCTGAATGCATTGTTTGACAACTTTAGGACAGACAGACAAAGGGATGCAACGGTGCAGATGTATTATTTCGGGGATGTTTTGCCTCTGCGGTCATGTAACTATTGGAACAAAGATAAGTAAATCAAGAACCCCTACTCTAGGAATATGCCCACCGTACCATAGAGAAAATGCCCCTAAAAAGGACATTTTGACTCGCAGATATTTCTGGGTAGAATTCCAATGAGAGCCTTCAGATTACGTAACATTTCAATAACTTTGTCTGGAAATAACAGCCAACCTTAAGTTAGCCACCTGTTTTTGTTCAATCAGGGTGTGAACTTAAACTATGCATTGAAAATGCCACATGCTCAATTTTTAACATGGTATTGCACTATTCAATACAAGTAAAACATCTTTATACTAAAGTTCAAAATGATTGTAATAAAGAAATATTTTCCATTCAAGAAATTCCATTTCATGATTTAAAGCATAACCAAGTGATTCAGGTTTATTTGATTTTGGGATGAGCCAAAGTGTTGACTAAACTAAAATTGTGAATTGGACACTCCCAAGAGACTCATTTCAAATGGCCATGCATACCACCCATTGCTGTAATTCAACCTGGTCTCAGAGCATTTTGTGTTATTCTGTACATAAATCCATGGCACGCCATATAGTACATGTTACAAATTCCAATTTGCCAAGTATTTAAAAATGAGTTAGTTGCCAAAGAGCCAAACACGCAACCTTTGGGTTACTAATGTTCGCATTATACACCCACCCCAATTTTTTCTTAAGTAACCTTTCTACATATCCTAATTTGAGTGTCCCAGATTTACGCTTGCTGTGTAAATCTGGCACACTGCATACCACAGTTCAGCAATACTAAGGTAGCAAACATCATGGTTCTACTGCTGCTGGCAATCATTCACATCAATGCATCACTTGTAAGCGGAGAGGAGAGCTACCAAATGCAGGCAACGAAGGCTCAACAGAGAGACCATAGAATTGAGGGTCAGTAGTAGAACACTTGTGGAGCTAAATTAACAGTCCGTGGCATTCATTAGGAACGCATTCACTGAACAATACAATCAGATGCTGCAGAGATGTGAATTTCAGATACTGGCAGAGCTATATGTACAGTATCCCACAGAGACACACTGTGTGAAACATTCATGATTTAAAAAACAACCGGTGCGCCATTTTTCACCCACAACCCCATGCCTTTGAAATAAATCACTTATGACATGTAAATAGCAAATCCAACCAAGACATTTAAAAAGGCAAGCAGGGACAATGGGTAAACACGGTCATACAGTCTGATACTTCAGGTAACACTCTTTAAAATAAGGCACTTGTGTTGAATGTAGACAGTGACATGATGAAACAGGTCAAATGGCATAATTCCTGTTATTCTGATCAACCCCTTCCCTTCCCGATCCCTTTTTTCCTTCTGTGGAATATAGGTTCAATTAAAAAAAATAGTGTCCAACCTAACCTCGAACGCTTCGGAAGGTTACAGCTCTCATGGTTAAAGGTGCTGTAAACCCACACCAGTGATGGTGTCTCCCGCCAATCGCTTCCAGATCATGCTTTTAACAGTACATCAATCACACTGCCCACACTGACTGGACTGGAGCAGTTTAGCACATAGTTGGCTCAGTCAGTGTCCTTCTCCACAGCCTGGCGTGTGGGTGATAAGTTCCTCTGGCGCCCCTGGTGAAAGGGAAGAGAAGTTTCTGGCTTTGTCCGCTGGCACAGCATCTCCCAGCCAGGTGATGCCTGTCAATCATCTTACCCACCACACATGATTTACGTTGTTTACCAGAGTCCCCCACTCCTTGACCCATGCTGACGCAATCCCAGGTGAGGACGTTTCGAGATTTAGGGATAGCCCTCCTCACTCTCCACCTACCCATGCATGGCCCTCACTTTGAACTCAGCGAGAGGTTGAGGGTGGAGGGAGAGGACAGGTAGCAGGGTGGAGAGAGGGAGGATGCAGAGGGGTGGATAAGGACGTTTTCCCTCGTTCTTCACACACGCTCTGGGTTGACATCGTTGCTGACCCTGCGTCTGGGAAACAGCTTGCGCTTCAGTAGAATCAGCTGAGGGAAGAAGAAAATACCGCAAAAGGAACGGTCACAAAAACACAAATGAGTGAAAAAGGAGGAAGCGACATTACTCTGTCAGCATGTGGCTCTGAGCAGAAGCTTTTAGCTTTATTTTTCTTGACTTTGAACAGATCAGGGCAACAGCATTTCGGGAGAGTCAACTTAAGTCCTGTAAAGTCACCAAAAGTTGGTTTATTGGTCCAAGCTTGAGCCAATAAACCAGAGATGTAAACAGCTCTCCAACTTCAGGAGGCAGTTTACAAACAAAGCACCTGATGCCTATGAAAAAAAGGAGGAGCGTAGCCTTCGGCCTGAGGAGAGGGATGATTCTTTTGGACAAAGACAAGATAGCGCCATCAGATTCCTCCATGGCCCAGTGTGGATTGCACGTTCCTCCACGGTCGCTCTGGCGATTAACCTTTATTAGGGCCGCTGAAGGAGAAACTTTACCCTGACCCCCTCGGATCTAATGGGTGTCATGATCAACAAAGAAACCATGCAACCACAATCCACTACTCACGGTCCAAAGAGGGACAGGTTTCAGTCTCATTTCAGTCATTCCAAAGCTCAACTGATAGTGAGGGATACGTGCCCCTGTAGAGCCCTGGGGCTAACTAAGTGCTAAATAGCACATCATCAAGCTACAAGTGTGCCGTTTATATTAGCGAGGCGGAAATATACATGACAGTGTAAAGTCCTACTGACCTGCTCGGCAAAGAAGGAGACGACAGTAAAGATCACCAGGGTCACCAATACACAGTGGGTCCAGAACTTCAGCTTGTCTCGATATACTCGCCTGTAAGACAGAGACAAGACAGTAAGACAGCAAAAATAAACAAACTATTTTTGGGCCATCAATGAATTCCTGACAAAGCAGATAGCTCGCTGAAAGTCATCACTCTCATATTCTGATCCCAGTCTCCAATATGACATTTGATTGGGTGATGGACATAGTGAAATGTTTTTGGGGAGTATCAATGAATACAAAAACAGAAACTCAAAAAAAGTCACCACTATCATATTCAGAGTCCAGTCTCAATTATGAAATATTTTAGGCTTGGATAACAGGGTTAAAGGTCATGATGAAATGCATGTGGTTCTAGGGGAAAGGACGACAGGGTAAAGGGGTGGCAATGTGACCAGACACCAGGGGACCTCTGCTACCAACCACCTGTCACTTCACTAACACCCTTGTGACTCTTGGAGTGTTGTGTGTGTGGATCATATGAGTCTAATTTTAAAGTATCGGTATCTGGGAAGATTCCTCCAGCTCAGGCCTGGCGCTATAAGTGCAGGATCCCACTCTAACCCCCTGGGATTCCCAGCGATCATTCATGGCAGTGCTGAACACTCGGAGGTGCTGACAGACAGGATCCTTCATTCTTCTCTTGGAGAAATGGGGAGAGACCTCTGTCTCACATGGCCCTGATACAGTAGGATAATGTATCTGTCCATCTATCATTTAGGACAGATACTACAATTGAAAAAGCATCTGTACAGGCATCTTGTATTGTGTGCACATTGTGCTTCTGCACTGCCACCAATTAATGGTATAATGAAAAAATAATGTACTAAATGCAGATCACATATTCAACTGATACACTCCAATATATAATACCATTCCCCTCTCTAGTATAAACTACCCCGGTCCTACCATTCCCCTCTCTAGTATAAACGACCCCGGTCCGACCATTCCCCTCTCTAGTATAAACCACCCCGGTCCTACCATTCCCCTCTCTAGTATAAACTACCCCGGTCCGACCATTCCCCTCTCTAGTATAAACCACACCGGTCCTACCATTCCCCTCTAGTATAAACCACCCCGGTCCTACCATTCCCCTCTAGTATAAACCACCCCGGTCCTACCATTCCCCTCTCTAGTATAAACCACCCCGGTCCTACCATTCCCCTCTCTAGTATAAACCACCCCGGTCCTACCATTCCCCTCTCTAGTATAAACTACCCCGGTCCTACCATTCCTCTCTCTAGTATAAACTACCCCGGTCCGACCATTCCCCTCTCTAGTATAAACCACCCCGGTCCTACCATTCCTCTATCTCTAGTATAAACCACCCCGGTCCTACCATTCCCCTCTCTAGTATAAACCACCCCGGTCCTACCATTCCCCTCTCTAGTATAAACTACCCCGGTCCGACCATTCCCCTCTCTAGTATAAACTACCCCGGTCCTACCATTCCCCTCTAGTATAAACCACCCCGGTCCTACCATTCCCCTCTCTAGTATAAACCACCCCGGTCCTACCATTCCTCTATCTCTAGTATAAACCACCCCGGTCCTACCATTACTCTCTCTAGTATAAACCACCCCGGTCCTACCATTCCCCTCTCTCTAGTATAAACCACCCCGGTCCTACCATTCCTCTCTCTAGTATAAACAACCCCGGTCCTACCCTTCCCCTCTCTAGTATAAACCACCCCGGTCCTACCATTCCCCTCTCTCTAGTATAAACTACCCCGGTCCGACCATTCCTCTCTCTAGTATAAACCACCCCGGTCCTACCATTCCCCTCTCTCTAGTATAAACCACCCCGGTCCTACCATTCCTCTCTCTAGTATAAACCACCCCGGTCCTACCATTCCTCTCTCTAGTATAAACCACCCCAGTCCTACCATTGCCCTGTCTAGTATAAACCACCCCAGTCCTACCATTCCCCTGTCTAGTATAAACCACCCCGGTCCTACCATTCCCCTCTCTAGTATAAACCACCCCAGTCCTACCATTCCCCTGTCTAGTATAAACCACCCCAGTCCTACCATTCCCCTATCTAGTATAAACCACACCAGTCCTACCATTCCCCTCTCTAGTATAAACCACCCCGGACCTACCATTCCCCTGTCTAGTATAAACCACCCCAGTCCTACCATTCCCCTCTCTCTCTAGTATAAACCACCCCAGTCCTACCATTCCCCTATCTAGTATAAACCACCCCAGTCCTACCATTCCCCTCTCTCTAGTAGAAACCACCCCAGTCCTACCATTCCCCCATCTCTCTCTAGTATAAACCACCCCAGTCCTACCATTCCCCTCTCTCTCTCTAGTATAAACCACCCCAGTCCTACCATTCCCCTCTCTCTGTCTCTAGTATAAACCACCCCAGTCCTACCATTTCCCTGTCTAGTATAAACCACCCCAGTCCTACCATTCCCCTGTCTAGTATAAACCACCCCGGTCCTACCATTCCCCTCTCTAGTATAAACCACCCCGGTCCTACCATTCCCCTGTCTAGTATAAACCACCCCAGTCCTACCATTCCCCTGTCTAGTATAAACCACCCCAGTCCTACCATTCCCCTATCTAGTATAAACCACACCAGTCCTACCATTCCCCTCTCTAGTATAAACCACCCCGGACCTACCATTCCCCTGTCTAGTATAAACCACCCCAGTCCTACCATTCCCCTCTCTCTCTAGTATAAACCACCCCAGTCCTACCATTCCCCTCTCTCTCTAGTATAAACCACCCCAGTCCTACCATTCCCCTATCTAGTATAAACCACCCCAGTCCTACCATTCCCCTCTCTCTAGTAGAAACCACCCCAGTCCTACCATTCCCCCATCTCTCTCTAGTATAAACCACCCCAGTCCTACCATTCCCCCCTCTCTCTAGTATAAACCACCCCAGTCCTACCATTCCCCTCTCTCTCTCTAGTATAAACCACCCCAGTCCTACCATTCCCCCCTCTCTAGTATAAACCACCCCAGTCCTACCATTCCCCCTCTCTAGTATAAACCACCCCAGTCCTACCATTCCCCTCTCTAGTATAAACCACCCCAGTCCTACCATTCCCCCTCTCTAGTATAAACCACCCCAGTCCTACCATTCCCCCTCTCTAGTATAAACCACCCCAGTCCTACCATTCCCCTCTCTAGTATAAACCACCCCAGTCCTACCATTCCCCTCTCTAGTATAAACCACCCCAGTCCTACCATTCCCCTCTCTAGTATAAACCACCCCAGTCCTACCATTCCCCTCTCTAGTATAAACCACCCCAGTCCTACCATTCCCCCTCTCTAGTATAAACCACCCCAGTCCTACCATTCCCCTGTCTAGTATAAACCACCCCAGTCCTACCATTCCCCCTCTCTAGTATAAACCACCCCAGTCCTACCATTCCCCTCTCTAGTATAAACCACCCCAGTCCTACCATTTCCCTGTCTAGTATAAACCACCCCAGTCCTACCATTCCCCTCTCTAGTATAAACCACCCCAGTCCTACCATTCCCCTCTCTCTAGTATAAACCACCCCAGTCCTACCATTCCCCCCTCTCTAGTATAAACCTCCCCAGTCCTACCATTCCCCTCTCTAGTATAAACCACCCCAGTCCTACCATTCCCCCTCTCTAGTATAAACCACCCCAGTCCTACCATTCCCCCTCTCTAGTATAAACCACCCCAGTCCTACCATTCCCCCTCTCTAGTATAAACCACCCCAGTCCTACCATTCCCCCTCTCTAGTATAAACCACCCCAGTCCTACCATTCCCCTCTCTCTAGTATAAACCACCCCAGTCCTACCATTCCCCTCTCTCTAGTATAAACCACCCCAGTCCTACCATTCCCCCTCTCTAGTATAAACCACCCCAGTCCTACCATTCCCCCCTCTCTAGTATAAACCACCCCAGTCCTACCATTCCCCCCTCTCTAGTATAAACCACCCCAGTCCTACCATTCCCCTCTCTCTAGTATAAACCACCCCAGTCCTACCATTCCCCTCTCTAGTATAAACCACCCCAGTCCTACCATTCCCCTCTCTCTAGTATAAACCACCCCAGTCCTACCATTCCCCTCTCTCTAGTATAAACCACCCCAGTCCTACCATTCCCCTCTCTCTAGTATAAACCACCCCAGTCCTACCATTCCCCTCTCTAGTATAAACCACCCCAGTCCTACCATTCCCCTCTCTAGTATAAACCACCCCAGTCCTACCATTCCCCTCTCTAGTATAAACCACCCCAGTCCTACCATTCCCCTCTCTAGTATAAACCACCCCAGTCCTACCATTCCTCTCTCTCTAGTATAAACCACCCCAGTCCTACCATTCCCCTCTCTAGTATAAACCACCCCAGTCCTACCATTCCTCTCTCTCTAGTATAAACCACCCCAGTCCTACCATTCCTCTCTCTAGTATAAACCACCCCAGTCCTACCATTCCCCTCTCTAGTATAAACCACCCCAGTCCTACCATTCCTGGAGCTCTCCCATGTGGAGGAAGCGATTGCGGTATTCTCTGGGCAGCTCGAACTGGGAGGTCAGGGGGAACATGGACTCATAGAAGTCCCTCAGCACCGCCTTGACAGTCCCTGCGTCCTTATGGCTGTGGTCAATGTTGTCGTTTAGACATATGAACTTCCTGTGAGGAAACACAGTGATGTGGTCAAATCATAAATCCACATCATGGTCATATGGAAAGGTAGTATGACAATAAAACAGGAAGAAGTAGTACATATTAATTAGGCAGGCACTAGGCTAGACACCTACAGAAAGCACAGAGACAATGATAATTATTTGGGGGGTGCTTATCTTTGTCCTGTTACACACAGGTATGTAATGGAAATGTGTCTTTCATATCCCAACTCCCCGAGACACTGGCAGGGAGTGGGGTCACAGCTCGGGTCACTAAGTACCTTGCTCAAGGTCACAACGACAGATCTTTCACCTTGTCCGCTCCAGTATTTGAACCAGTGACCTTTCGGTTACTGGCCCAATGCTCTAACCTCACCTGGGGTTCTTCCTGATGTCATCCAGCTGGCCCACCACATGGGACACGTTGGTCCGCACCCTCTTAAAGGTTACTGGCCCAACTCTCTAACCTCACCTGGGGTTCTTCCTGATGTCATCCAGCTGGCCCACCACATGGGACACGTTGGTCTGCACCCTCTTAAAGGTTACTGGCCCAACTCTCTAACCTCACCTGGGGTTCTTCCTGATGTCATCCAGCTGGCCCACCACATGTGACACGTTGGTCCGCACCATCTTAAAGGTTACTGGCCCAACTCTCTAACCTCACCTGGGGTTCTTCCTGATGTCATCCAGCTGGCCCACCACATGTGACACGTTGGTCCGCACCCTCTTAAAGGTTACTGGCCCAACTCTCTAACCTCACCTGGGGTTCTTCCTGATGTCATCCAGCTGGCCCACCACATGTGACACGTTGGTCCGCACCCTCTTAAAGGTTACTGGCCCAACTCTCTAACCTCACCTGGGGTTCTTCCTGATGTCATCCAGCTGGCCCACCACATGGGACACGTTGGTCTGCACCCTCTTAAAGGTTACTGGCCCAACTCTCTAACCTCACCTGGGGTTCTTCCTGATGTCATCCAGCTGGCCCACCACATGTGACACGTTGGTCCACACCCTCTTAAAGGTTACTGGCCCAACTCTCTAACCTCACCTGGGGTTCTTCCTGATGTCATCCAGCTGGCCCACCACATGGGACACGTTGGTCCGCACCATCTTAAAGGCTATCTCCTCCTCGCCCATTATCTCAAACCTGTCAAAGGAGAGGTTTCCATGTTTACTGTGTTCTTAAATAGGGTCAGGATATTCAGAGAAAATGTAGAATGGGTGATATATATCGATTAAGGACAGTGGCTGATGGTAGAGAACAGGACTTTTATTTATTTATTGTATTTTCATAGACCCAACCACCCCCTCTTCAGGAGGACAAAAATAAACATTTTTACAGCATTTTCTTTTGTTGTTTCACACATTTGACATACATTTTTTTTTTTTGGAGAACAGGACTTACTTGTACTTGTTCTGGTCTTTGAAGGCCTTGTGGATGCGCTCTGTGACGGCTTTACAGTGGACCACCAGACCTTTAGTGACGGGAGGCTGTGGATTCAAATACATGAATCAGTCTCTGCACCTCAAGTCTACCACACCTTATAAATGTTGTTGGGACACAGGACAGAGGCCGTGTAGAGTAGTCACCATGCTGGCTTCGTAGTATGCCTCCTGTGTAGGGCTAACGATATGCAGCTGGGTCAGGTTGGTGGGCAGAGTCTTAGAACAGTTGATCAGCAGCTGCTCCAGACCTGTCAGATCCTGCAACACGCCACACGCTATCACATTAACCTCACTGTACAACTGGTTTGAGATCAGCTTTTAAAACAGGAGTAAAACCAGGGTCGGTATTCATAAAGTGTCTCAGAGTAGTCGTGTCAATCTATGATCACTTTGGCCTTCGATGATAGACAACATGGACACGCAGGGACCTGATCTTCTACACCCAGACTTCTCTACTGACCTGTAGGTTGAGGGGGAGCTCATGGATGCGAGTGGCCAGCGTTCGGATCTCGCGGTCAGAGAGAATGCCGGAGTGGTCCGTGTCGATCTCGTCGAACACCTGCGAGACGTTGAGCGGTTGCAGGGCCGACATCAGGAAGTAGAAGTAGGAGAATGAAAACTGCATGTCCTCCGGGTGACGCACTCGGTGAGACGACGTCAGGTCAAACGCCTGTGGGAATCTGAAAGGTGGAGACATTCACATATCAGTTTGTTCAGCAACTAATTCACTTTAACGAGGTAAACAAATGAGTGCTACTGTTGTTAGACAAGCACTCACAACAGCTACTTCGGTCTTCTATATTACTAACCCAGTATTTCCCGTATGAAGACATTTCCTGCTACTCACATGTCCTGGAGCTCCTGCATGATGAGCCTGTCGATCATGTGGGGCATGTGGGCGGGGACCTTGCGGGAGGTGAAGCCAAACTGGCCGTTGAGCAGCTTGTTGACGTAGCGAAGGGAGTCGGCGAAGGTGTCCTGGAGCCTCCGGCCAGCGGCGGCGCTGTCTGCCTGGTACGCCAGCTCTCCCTCCAGACGCTCCTCCTCCTATAGGAGCCATAGAAAGAGCCAGAAAGCAGCAAGAGAATACACAATTAACATTCTGATCAAATTCAGATTCCCATTTACATTTGAAACACTAAAAGTTTAACATACAGTTTTTGCGATTCAATCCAATGCATGGTTGCTCTCGATTCTATGTTCTTCATCTCAAGAGCCAGGATTCTTCCTGACTGACCTTGTAACATTATTACAACCCAACCCCAGCTCACCTCCAGCAGGTCCTGGAAGTACTTCCGTCTCTCCCAGGGCAGGAAGCCTCTATCTGAGGAGATGTAGTGGTGCAGCTTCCTGCCAAAAGGAACCCCGCGGGCTCCCTCTGCTCCTTCCTCTGGTCCCTTCTTGGCCCCTGCCCGCTGCTGCTGTGATTGGTCCTCTGATCCCCTGGCTTTGGACATGCTGCCCACCAGGGTGCTCAGCAGCTTGGAGGACAGTGGAGGTTTTTCTGTGGGGGTGGTGTCCTGGGCTTTAGCGGCTTTCGGAAACTCCCCATCCACTAGAACTGGGATGGGGGTTGCTGGAGTCTTTTGTGCTTTCTGTTTCTCTTTCTCACCAACGATGCTCGACTTGGGCACCTCCTCTGGTGCCTCGGTTCCCTCTGGCTCTTTGGTCTTCTCTGCTCCGTTTCTTTCTGGAGTGTGTTGTTCTTCTGGGTTAGCCTCCACTAGCTGTGGTGCGTCTACCTCTCTCCTCACCACATGTCCTACTAGGTATTTAAAAGGCTTGTCCTGGGGTTTGATCTGGTCAGCTGGTGTTAACCTGGGGCCCTGATTGGCCAGAGCTTTGTACGGCCCCAGCAGTATAGCCTTGGTGAGGTTATAACCCTTCATAGTGATGTCACCCACCAGGAGCTTTCCTTGCAGCCTCTGAAGCTCACTCTGCAAGGCCACCGGTAGCAGGGACACATTCAGCGCAGGCACCTCCACGATCACCTCATTTTCCCCAGGTGAACTCTTCAGGACTCGGGGACCTTGTTTCTCCAGAGGGACATCCTCGAAAGGGACCTCAGGCTCTGCGGTGGCGGTGGTGGGCTTGGCCTCTTTGGATCCGTCTTTGTGGAGTGGGTCGGACACGGACGCGTTGGGCTGGGGGAGCTGGCGGGTGTCCACAGCCACGCTGAAGGTCAGGGAGAACTCCTTGTCGTCATCCCCTTGGACAGTGAGGTTGTAGTGGACCAGCGAGGCATTGTGGCCCGAGTGGAGGAGCAGGTGGACCGTCTTCCACTTGTTGGCCACCGAGGTATGGCGCACGGCCGGGTTGTCGCTGACCTGGGCCTCGGTCACCCGGCGAGCCACGCCTGCAAAGCTGAAGTACGGCCTGGTCTCACCCACCGGTAGGGTGTACAGGGTCCTGTTCTTCAGCAGGGTGACACTGTAGAGCTGGTTAAAGTGATCTACAACACACACACACACACACGATTATCACTGCTCTTCCACCTCACTGGATGAGCTAATGTGACCAGACCAGGAAACACACTTGGCCGACATTCTGCGCATTTTCTCATCAATGAAACATTCTCAGTCTTCTCTTTACAAAAGTAGAATCTGTTACGAACAAATTGCAGTAAGATTTGGAGACTTGAACCTGCCAAAGTTTCAAAAATAATTACGTTGTTTAAAAGGAGCTCAAGGGCGAATTGAGTTATTGTACATGCGCATTTCACAGAGTAGGCGTTCCCTCACGTAAAATATGTAAATACATGTTAAAAGGCGCAATAGGATCTGGCTGGTTCGTGCTTGGCACTGCCCACCTCTTTGCTTGTTCTGCCCACTGTGCTCATTTGCTCCCATTGTAAACTGCACATCACATATCTTGGGTTAGTTATCAATATTTTAGCTATAAATAAAGCTTTTCCAGGTCAGGTGATTAAGAAAAACTCCTGGCCCTACTTCAGGTCACACTCACCTTGTCCACAGTCGCCCACGTCGAAGCCACAGGAGAGCACGTTGCAGGCCTGGTCGCAGAACTTGTCTGCCAGCCAGGAGTTGGCACAGCCTTGGTTACAGCTGGACACGCCCCCGATGCCACCTAGACCTCCGGCAAACTGCCAGGGCTGATTACCCACTCCGCCCACACCGGTCCCAAACCGGCTGCCCCCAGCTCCTGTGTGGTGGGATGGAGAAGAGGAAGAATATCAAGCTCAGTGAACAACGAGTTGTGACGGAGGAGAGAAGGGAAGAAGGAGAAGAGGCAGACTGGTACAGGGAGGGATAAGGAGAGATTGTCACCCAGGCAGTCGCCACCATCCCAGTCACAGGCGGAGTTGTTACAGGCCTTGTCACAGTAGCCATCTTTGATCCAGGAGCCAGGACAACCTTCAGCGCAGTTAGGGACCGGCCACGTGAGGTACACCTGTAGGGAGAGAGGACAGGCGAGGTACAGTAGGGATGTTAAGACAATATTACAATATACAAAATAACAGAACTTTTCCTCAAAACATAACCCAATCTCATGCTAAAGAGATACAGTTGAAGTTGGAAGTTTACATACACTTAGGTTGGAGTCATTAAAACTTGTTTTTCAACCACACCACACATTTCTTGTTAATAACAAACTATAGTTTTGGGAAGTCGGTTAGGACATCTACTTTGTGCATGACACAAGTAATTTTCCAACAATTGTTTACAGACAGATTATTTCACTTATAATTCACTGTACAAGGACAACAAAGTCAAGGTATTGGAGTGGGCATCACAAAGCCCTGACCTCAATCCTATAGAAAATTTGTGGGCAGAACTGACAAAGCATGTGCGAGCAAGGAGGCCTACAAACCTGACTCAGTTACACCAGCTCTGTCTGGAGGAATGGGCCAAAATTCACCCAACCTATTGTGGGAAGCTTGTGGAAGGCTACCCAAAACGTTTGACCCAAGTTAAACAATTTAAAGGCAATGCTACCAAATACTAATTGAGTGTGTATGTAAACTTCTGACCCACTGGGAATGTGCTGAAAGAAATAAAAGCTGAAATAAATAATTCTCTCTACTATTATTCTGACATTTCACATTCTTAAAATAAAGTGGTGATTCTAACTGACCTAAGACAGGGAATTTTTACTAGGATTGAATGTCAGGAATTGTGAAAAAATGAGTTGAAATGTATTTGGCTAAGGTGTAAACTTCCAACTTCAACTGCATGTTATATTTATATGAAATGATCAAGAGTCTACATTAGCACAAACTTGAGTTTGTGAGCTAAATTCAAGACTATGGATTTAGTAACACTTGAATTTCAGTCTAGACCCGGACCTTCTGTCCTTTGGAGTGACTGAAGAAGTCGTCAGGCCACACGTCCTTCCCGAACATGACGTCGTCGTTGAGGTAGATGAACTTCTGAGACAGGCCTGGGATTCGGTGGATGTGGGTCTCAATGGCAGGGGAACTGAAGGTAGGCAGGTGGGTGTGGTTCTGGAAGACATCCTACACAGGAGAGACAATCATATGGCAACTTGGATTATTTTTCCTAACTAAAGGCCCAGAATTCTTCCTGCTCCGGTCACAACATCCCTTATTTTCTGTTATTGTCAACAATCATGTGAGAGTAGTACTGTAGGTCTCAGGTGTACCTGGTGTGTTACCACGGTGATGCGGGGGTTGTCCAGGTTCAGCCAGGAGGGGATCTGCCCATTGGTCACGATGAAGATGTGCCGCACCCAGGGGGCGTGTCTCTCCACCGAGCGCAGCGAATAACGCAGCTCCTCGTTGTCCTCGAATCGACTGGCCGAGACGTCCTCGTCCTGCTTCGACTAGTGGGGGCAGAGAGCAGAGCAGAGGGGTCTGAGACATGCTTTCATCGTGCTCTGAAAAGAGACCAATCCAAAATGTTTGCACTACATGTCATTGTATTTTATCCTCACGGTCATATAGGTAGAGAACAATGGAAGTTCTCAGTCCAGCAGTTTAGTTCCACTCAGTGATACTTACTACACCATGAATGGACAGTGGAACTGCAGTAGGAGCGCTAACTCTCGTCTTTTATCCTGAACATACACCGTTGATCTTCCCTGATAGATAGTGGGTGACGGGACAGAGGCAGAGTGGGGTCCTACCTGTGTGATGGCAGTCAGGTCCCAGAAAAGATAAGCAGCGCTGATGGTCAGCTCTTTCCCGTCCAGGGTCAGGTTCTTTTTGGCCTGCTGGGTCAGGTCAGTAAAGTCCTGAGGGCTGTTCAGATGGAGCAGGGCGATACTGGCCTCCGTATACAGCTGGAACTATGGGAAAGAGCGAGACAGAAAGACAAACATGTCAGTGTGGCACCAGAGACAGCAGATGCTACTCAGCATAGCCATGAGAAAACAACTTAAATATCACAGTCTTTATTTGGAGCCAAGGACACAACAAAACAGAGATATTTTTATGAACCACTTTAGACGTAGTGGCCATGTCAAAGGTTTTATGGCGCTGGGCCTAAAATCCATTATTGTGACTTTGGTTACCGCTCCTGTCCCAGGGAAGAATTCCGTGTGACAGAGATGACAGAGCCACCACATGACGGGTGCATACACAGACTACTAGGCTGAACGTGAGCTGGGTTCATCAAAATCAAATTGCTTTGTTGACCTATAACCTCTGACCCGTGGCCAGTTTAAAGGATGGACCACATCAAAGCAGAGGAATCGTCACCACCAACCACAACTACTGTACCCTTCAAGAAAGAATACTCCACATTCATGCCACTGGGGATATGGGAACGTGAGTGAGTGAGTGAGTGAGTGAGTGAGTGAGTGAGGCAGGGTTCAAAGGAAGGAAAGAGTGTGGCGGGCTCTTGGAAAGTTCTGTGATGTCATTTCTGTGTGGGGGAGCTGGTATTGATCTCATGGTTGGAATGGAAGGCAGGCTCGGTATCCTTGCATGGGTCATCTCAGTCGTTGTGTGCGTGGGTCTTCTCAGTCGTTGTGTGCGTGGGTCTTCTCAGTCGTTGTGTGCGTGTCTCATCTCAGTCGTTGTGTGCGTGTCTCATCTCAGTCGTTGTGTGCGTGTCTCATCTCAGTCGTTGTGTGCGTGTCTCATCTCAGTCAGTCGTTGTGTGTGTGCGCGTCTCATCTCAGTCGTTGTGTGCGTGGGTCATCTCAGTCGTTGTGTGCGTGTCTCATCTCAGTCGTTGTGTGCGTGTCTCATCTCAGTCATTGCCTCTCATAACCATCTGTCCCGACTCCCTCATCTCCTTAGTCCATAGCCTTCCAGACAAACCACTGAGCCAGAACCCAAACACCTTACTGCTGCTGATCTCCCTCTCAGCCTTCGCGTTTTTTCTCTGCTCCTGTTGTTATATAAATCCCGAAGATGAGGCAAGGACAGCCAACTGGAGATCACACTTCCATTTTTATTAGCCCCTTTTATAGGATCTGTTAACACACAGCTCCATGTGTCTGTACAAGTGCACAAACACACACACCTCCATGTCACGGTAACAAAAAGACAATAGTAAACATGGCTTTATATAGCTTTACTAGGAAAGATAAAGATATAAAGATATAAAACTGCATTTTTTTGTGAAGAATCAACAACAAGTGGGACACAATCATGAAGTGGAATGACATTTATTGGATATTTCAAACTTTAACAAATCAAAAACTGAAAAATTGGGCATGTTGTTGTTGATTCTTCACAAAAAAATACAGTTTTATATCTTTATGTTTGAAGCCTGAAATGTGGCAAAAGGTCGCAAAGTTCAAGGGGGCCGAATACTTTCGCAAGGCACTGTATAAGGTCTCGTCGTACCCATTATCATGAGCCAATGGCAATAGTGACCAGAGGATCCAAACATCAACTGTTGTTCCTACTCCTGACATTTAAACTACTTCATTACTTTTAAAAACGTCATTAGTCAGTTGAGACAAAGATGTGTATACATACAAACCACAAATACAGTAAAACCTTGAACCACATGCTCCGGAAGCAAAAAACTGAAGCCTAAATATACCTAACCTGGGTAGCCCAAACCAAATCTTGCGTGTATCACGAGAGTCTAACACACACCAGAGTCCAGTAAATAACGTCATATGATCGTCGATCCATCATCCCTCCACGTCTCAAACTCTACAGCAGGGATCATCAACTAGATTCAGCTGATTTTGTTCGAGAAGATGGCTGGTGGCCCGGAACAGAGTGACAAATCATTTGTAGACTGAAAGTTGATCGAAAGAAGCCCAAACAGATGGAATATTTGACTAAAACATTATTATAAACCTTGCCTACGTTTGTATACGATCACGTGTCTCTATTAAGAGTGGGACTGCTTGGGAACAGGTTTCCCAAGCAGTCCCAAAAAATCACAAGGAGTTCATTTCCTGCTGTTTTAACAGTATTTTCTGTCCAACAATAAATAAATAAAAATATATATAATATTTTGCGAGCCGCCAGTTGGGAAACGCTGGTCTACAATATAACCAGGGGTCATTCCAGTCATATGATGAAGGCCAGTGAGGTGAACGGGGAAATGATGTGTCTTGGTGGAATCTATGAATTCCCCGTGGGGTATGTGGCAGCTTCTGGCACACGACTTCAATATCAACAGCCTACTTCCCTTTGATACAATCTCTCTCCATCTTTTCCCACGGTCATTATCTCGTACGGTCTGTTCAATACAAATCTGAAATACCTATAAATGATACACATAAAGCAACAAAATAGTATGACTGTGTGACTATCATGGCTTTAAATGTCGTTATACTTTACTGCTTCTATTGATTTACTATTTTAGTATATTCTCTACATACACACTAGCTGCACATTCTAACCTCGAGTACATAAACAATAGGCTATCCTATACAAGTTAGCTATACATTAATAACAACATGTCAGTTAGAGGAACACACAAACAGAGGGCAGTATTTTCTAGGCGACAGTGTGAGCAGATGGGGGTTGTGGGGCCTCTCCCTCTCTCCCCCCTCTCTGTCTCTCTCCCACGCCGTGTCTCCGCATTCTCCCTCCCTCCGTGTCTCCGCATTCTCCCCCCCTCCGTGTCTCCGCATTCTCCCCCCCTCCGTGTCTCCGCATTCTCCCCCCCTCCGTGTCTCCGCATTCTCCCCCCCTCCGTGTCTCCGCATTCTCCCCCCCTCCGTGTCTCCGCATTCTCCATGTCTCCGCATTCTCCCCCTCCATGTCTCCCCCCCTCCGTGTCTCCGCATTCTCCCCCAATCCGTGTCTCCGCATTCTCCCTCCCTCCGTGTCCCCGCATTCTCGCCTCCCTCCGTGTCCCCGCATTCTCGCCCAATCCGTGATCTCCGCATTCTCCCCCCCTCCGTGTCTCCGCATTCTCGCCCAATCCGTGTCTCCGCATTCTCGCCCAATCCGTATACTCCGCATTCTCCCTCCCTCCGAAGTCTCCCTCCCTCCGTGTCTCCGTAGTCTCCCTCCCTCCGTGTCTCCACAGTCTCCCCCCCTCCGTGTCTCCACATTCTCCCCCTCCGTGTCTCTCCGTGCATTCTCCCTCCCTCCGTTTCTCCGCATTCTCCCCCTCTCTGTGTCTCCGCATTCTCCCCCCCTCCGTGTCTCCGCATTCTCCCCCCCCTCCGTGTCTCCCCCCCCCCTCCGTGTCTCTGCATTCTCCCCTCCCTCCGTTTCTCCGCATTCTCCCCCTCCTGTCTCCGCATTCCCCCCCCTCCGTGTCTCCGCATGCTCCCTCCCTCCGTTTCTCCGCATTCACACCCCTCCGTTTCTCCGCATTCTCCCCCCTCCGTGTCTCCGCATTCTCCCCCTCCGTGTCTCCGCATTCTCCCCCCCTCCGTGTCTCCGCATTCTCCCTCCCTCCGTTTCTCCGCATTCTCCCCCTCCGTTTCTCCGCATTCTCCCCCCCTCCGTGTCTCCGCATTCTCCCCCCTCCGTGTCTCCCATTCTCCCCTCCCTCCGTTTCTCCGCATTCCCCCCCTCCGTGTCTCCGCATTCCCCCCCTCCGTGTCTCCACATTCTCCCCCTCCGTGTCTCCGCATTCTCCCCCCCCTCCGTTTCTCCCATTCTCCCCCCTCCGTGTCTCCGCATTCTCCCCCCTCTGTGTCTCCGCATTCTCCCCCTCCGTTTCTCCGCATTCTCCCCCTCCGTGTCTCCGCATTCTCCCCCCCTCCGTGTCTCCGCATTCTCCCCCTCCCGTGTCTCCGCATTCTCCCCCCTCCGTGTCTCCGCATTCTCCCCCCTCCGTGTCTCCGCATTCTCCCTCCGTGTCTCCGTGTCTCTCCTCCATGTCTCCCTCCCTCCGTGTCTCCCTCCGTTCTCCCCCCTCCCGTGTCTCCGCATGCTCCCCCTCCGGTGTCTCCCCCTCCGTGTCTCCGCATCTCCCCCTCCGCGTCTCCGCATTCTCCGTGTCTCCGTGTCTCCGCATTCTCCGCCTCTCCATGTCTCCGCATTCTCCGCGTCTCCGCCTCTCCGCGTCTCCGCATTCTCCGCCTCTCCGCGTCTCCGCATTCTCCGCCTCTCCGTGTCTCCGCATTCTCCCCCTTCCGTAGTCTCCGCATTCTCCCTCCTTCCAACCCAGTCTCCGCATTCTCCCCCTCCGTGGTCTCCGCATTCTCCCCCTCCGTGTCTCCGCATTCTCCCCCCTCCGTGTCTCCGCATTCTCCCCCTCCGTGTCTCCGCATTCTCCCCGCCTCCGTGTCTCCGCATTCTCCCCGCCTCCGTGTCTCCGCATTCTCCCCCTCCGTGTCTCCGCAGTCTCCCTCCCTCCGTGTCTCCGCAGTCTCCCTCCCTCCGTGTCTCCCTCCCTCCGTGTCTCCGCATTCTCCCTCCGTGTCTCCGCATTCTCCCCCTTCCCCGTAGTCTCCGCAGTCTCCCCCTCCGTAGTCTCCGCATTCTCCCCTCCGTAGTCTCCGCATTCTCCCCCTCCGTGGTCTCCGCATTCTCCCCCTCCGCGTCTCCGCATTCTCCCCCTCCGTGTCTCCGCATTCTCCCCCCTCCGTGTCTCCGCATTCTCCCCCCTCCGTGTCTCCGCATTCTCCCTCCCTCCGTGTCTCCTGCATGTCTCCCTCCCTCCGTGTCCTCCTCCGTGTCTCCGCATTCTCCTCCGTTTCTCCGCATTCTCCCCCTCCGTGTCTCCGCATTCTCCCCCCTCCGTGTCTCCGCATTCTCCCCTCCCTCCGTTTCTCCGCATTCTCCCATTCTCCCTCCGTCCCGCGTCTTCTCCGCATTCTCCCTCCCTCCGTGTCTCCGCATTCTCCCTCTCTCCGTTTCTCCGCATTCTCCCCCCTCCGTGTCTCCGCATTCTCCCCCTCCGTGTCTCCCCCTCCGTGCATTCTCCCCCCTCCGTGTCTCCGCATTCTCCCCCCCGTGTCTCCCTCCCCCGTGTCTCCGCATGCTCCCCCCTCCGTTTCTCCGCATTCTCCCCCTCCGTGTCTCCGCATTCTCCCCCTCCGTTTCTCCGCATTCTCCCCCCTCCGTGTCTCCGCATTCTCCCCCCTCCGTGTCTCCGCATTCTCCCCCTCCGTTTCTCCGCATTCTCCCCCCTCCGTGTCTCCGCATTCTCCCCCCTCCGTGTCTCCGCATTCTCCCCCTCCGTGTCTCCGCATTCTCCCCCCCTCCGTGTCTCCGCATTCTCCCCCTCCGTGTCTCCGCATTCTCCCCCTCGGTGTCTCCGCACCCCCTCCGTGTCTCCGCATGCTCCCCCTCCGTGTCTCCGCATTCTCCCCCCTCCGTGTCTCCGCATTCTCCCCCCTCGGTGTCTACCCCCCTCCGTGTCTCCGCATTCTCCCCCTCCGGTGTCTACCCCCCCGTGTCTCCGCATGCTCCCCCTCCGTGTCTCCGCTGCATTCTCCCCCTCCGTGTCTCCGCATGCTCCCCCCCTCCGTGTCTCCGCATGCTCCCCCCCTCCGTGTCTCCGCATGCTCCCCCCCTCCGTAGTCTCCGCATTCTCCCTCGCTCCGTAGTCTCCGCATTCTCCCCCCTTCCGTAGTCTCCGCATTCTCCCCCTTCCGTAGTCTCCGCATTCTCCCCCTTCCGTTGTCTCCGCATTCTCCCTCCTTCCGTAGTCTCCGCATTCTCCCCCCCTCCGTGTCTCCGCATTCTCCCCCCCTCCGTGTCTCCGCATTCTCCCCCTCCGTGTCTCCGCATTCTCCCCCCTCCGTGTCTCCGCATTCTCCCCGCCTCCGTGTCTCCGCATTCTCCCCGCCTCCGTGTCTCCGCATTCTCCCTCCCTCCGTGTCTCCGCAGTCTCCCTCCCTCCGTGTCTCCCTCCCTCCGTGTCCTCCCTCCGTGTCTCCGCATTCTCCTTCCCGTATCTCCGCAGTCTCCCCCCCTCCGTAGTCTCCCCCTCCGCGTCTCCGTAGTCTCCCCCCCTCCGCGTCTCCGCAGTCTCCCCGTCTCCGCATTCTCCCCCTCCGTGTCTCCGCATTCTCCCCCTCCGTGTCTCCGCATTCTCCCCCCATCCGTGTCTCCGTATTCTCTCCCCCTCCGTGTCTCCGCATTCTCTCCCCCTCCGTGTCTCCGCATTCTCTCTCCCCTCCGTGTCTCCGCATTCTCCTCCGTGTCTCCGCATTCTCCGCCTCCGTGTCTCCGCATTCTCCCCCATCCGTGTCTCCGCTTTCTCCCCCATCCGTGTCTCCGCATTCTCCCCCATCCGTGTCTCCGCATTCTCTCCCCCTCCGTGTCTCCGCATTCTCCCCCTCCGTGTCTCCGCATTCTCCCCCATCCGTGTCTCCGCTTTCTCCCCCATCCGTGTCTCCGCTTCTCCCCCTCCGTGTCTCCGCATTCTCCCCCCCTCCGTGTATCCGCATTCTCCAACCCATCCGTGTCTCCGCATTCTCCAACCCATCCGTGTCTCCGCATTCTCTCCCCCTCCGTGTCTCCGCATTCTCTCCCCCAATCCGTGTCTCCGCATTCTCCCCCCCTCCGTGTCACCGCATTCTCCCCCCCTCCATGTCACCGCATTCTCCCCCCTCCGTGTCTCTGCATTCTCCCCCTCCATGTCTCTGCATTCCCCCGTGTCTTTGCATTCTCTCCCCCTCCGTGTCTCTGCATTTTCCCCTCCGTGTCTCTGCATTCTCCCCCTCCGTGTCTCTGCTCCCCTCCCCGCAGTCTCCCCCACTCCCCTCCGTGTCTCTGCATTCTCTCTCTCCCCTTCCCCCGCCGTGTCTTTGCATTGTCTCCCTGCATTCTCTCTCCCCCGTCTCCCTCTCACCGTCTCCCCCCTGCCGCCGTCTCTTTCCCCCGTCTTCTCTCCCCTCTCCCGCTCTCTCTCCATCTCCCCCGCCGTCTTTCTCCCCCCGCCGTCTCTACAGCCGTCTCCCTTCCCTCCACCTCTCCCTCTCCCCTGTCTCTCCCCCTCTGGCCGTTCCTTTGCTCCCCCCCCCGCCCCTCTGGCCGTCTCTCTGCCCCCCCCGGCCGTCTCTCTGCTCCCCCGGCCGTCTCTCTATCCCTCTTCCCCCCGGCCATCCCTCTGCTCCCCCCCCTCTGGCCATCCCCCTCCCCCCTCTCTGGCCCCCCCCCTCTGGCCGTCCCTCTGCTTCCCCCACCCTCTTTGGCCGTCTCTCTGCTCTCCACCCCCTGGCCGTCTCTCTGCTGCCCCCCCCAGCCGTCTCTCTATAGCCCCCCGGCCGTCTCCCTGCTCTCCACCCCCTGGCCGTCTCTCTGCTGCCCCCCTCTTGCCGTCTCTCTGCTGCCCCCCTGGCCGTCTCTCTGCTCTCCACCCCCTCTCTCTGTATTCTCTCCCTCTTTCCCTGTCTCTCCACCCCCTCGCCACCTCTGCATTCTCCCCCCTTCCCCCATGCCCCCCCTCGCCATCTCTCTACATTCTTTCTCCCTCTCCCCCGTCTCTCTGCATTCTCTCTCCCCCTCTCCACATTCTCTGCGCCTCTCTCTCTGCCCCTCTCTGAAACTGGATCCCTGCATTGTGCTACAGACAGATGGATGGATGGATGGATGGATGGATGGATGGATGGATGGATGGACACCCCCCCCGAACCTCCTGTCCCCATACACTCTGCTTATAAAGGCTACCTCACCTGTGGGGCTGTAGAAAGGTCTATGTGAGACAGAGGGGGTGAGTGGGTAGAATAGAAAGATAAAACAGGGGGGGGGATAGAGAAGGGAAGGTCAGTAAAATCCTGGTGACCTTTCAGTGTGCTGTCTGGAACCACCTCATGGCCGCTCCCCAAGATAGGGTTTCACCCTAATACCCTTCTGTTATCACATGACCCCCGACGAGAGAGACAGAGAGAGAGAGAGAGAGAGAGAGAGAGAGAGAAGAGAGAGCGAGCGAGACAGAGACAGAGAAAAGAGAAGGAGAGGCAGTAGGATGATAAGGAGGGCTCACTGTAGTCAGGAGTCTGCAGATCACAGACACTTTCTATTGTAGTGTAGATGAACGGGAGAAGACAGTTTAAAGAAGGATTTTTAAGCCTTGAGACAATTGAGATATTGAATAGGCAAGACAAAATATTGAAGTGCCTTTGAACAAGGTATGGTAGCAGGTGCCGGACACACCGGTTTGAGTGTGTCAAGAAATGCAACGCTGCTGCGTGTTTCACGCTCAACAGTTTCCCGTTTGTATCAACAATAGTCCACCACCCAAAGGACATCCATCCAACTTGAGTCCATGTGGAGTCCATGCCCTGACTAATAGGCTGTTCTGAGGGCAACACAATATTTGGAAGGTGTTCCTAATGTTTTGTACACTCCGTGTAGCTTTGTAATAGCCTGTCTCAATGCCTGCGGTGAGACAGAACTACAGTTATTTATTTTACAGTAAACTATGACTGGATTCTTTTCTTTGATTATCTCAAGAGTAATCTGGCTTGTTACTGGCATTCGTCCCCCGAAACATTTCAGTTCTGATTAGAGAAAATGATTAGATAGACAACCCGTGGCCAAACTAAACCTGGGCTCTTTACTACCATAATAACTTCAAATAGATGGAGACCTCATCTGCTGAAGTGTTATTACTTATTTAATCCGGTATAATTATATTGTTTAAGGTCTGTGGTTATGGCAGACAGACAGTGTCCGTGTTCAGTTTGAACACAATAGATTCTGTCTTGATCCTGTCTGATATACCAACGGTTGGAGCACGGCAATGACTAGCCCATCTTTCACGTCATGATTCTGAGGTACAGCAAGGGTGACATCTTGTGGCTATATGCATATAGTTACATATTATATTCATTTTTCCTGGAATTGTATATTTTTTCCTAAAAATCTGCATTTCTCATTAAATGTAAATAAAATACATTGTGGCATATCTGTGCCTGGTTAAGAAAACAACGAACGTGTTCATATGATAAAATGGCATACTGTATCATGTCAAACACTGCCCTCTAGTGAAATAACAGATACCTTCTCCCTGTCTAAAATAATACAGTATTTGACTTAGCACTGTGTTTTCCTGCTAGATTATGCCATTTGTTTTCCTTCTTCCATCCAGGTTAGTCTTACCTGCTTGATCTTGCCAGTGACAACAGATGGCAGTTTGACTCTGAGCTGCTCGGTCTCCTTGAAGGATGCTGGGAAGCCACTGAGGTAGGCCAGGCTCTGCATGCGGACCAGTCCCGGTGCTTCCTTATCTGTGGTCTACAGGATGAACAACAGCACAGTAGCTTATCGTTACCACATGACCGTGTGTCCATTTGCTTATTCATCCTTAAGGACCAGTGTATCCAATTGGGGTAAATGCTCAATCATATAATTGTGCTGGAATCAGAAAGGTCTCGGAAGTGTTGATTGCGTCTGGTGCAACAGAACTTCTAATAGCATACAGAGTCAGGTAACTCACCAAGTAACATCTAGAGACAGAGCGCTTCAGAGCCTCACGGGGAGCGTCTGTGTAGGCCTTGTCCGCTATGGAAGGGAGGGGGGAGAAGAGACAGAGAAAGAGAGAGACCGTGAGAGATTCTGCTGTGGTGACATGATTGGTGTTCTCGCACTGAGTGGGTAGCAGAACTGTGAACTGAAATAGCATGTGTGTCGAGTGCCAGTTAGGAGTGTTAGTTTCAATGACTCTTTACCATCAGCCTGAGAGTGAAAGACGACCACAGACACCGTGGTGGAGGGGTGGAGGGGCTTGGCCACCTGCAGCAGCAGCTTGGCGGTGGAGAAGGAGGGCGAGAGCGACGGCAGCTCCTTCAGAGTGACGTTGCCTGGCAGAGCCGGGTCCAGGGCTAGCATGGGCGCTGTGATACAATGGGACAGCAGACATTCTAGCTTCACGCTGCAAACAGAAACACAGACGTTTAAGGAGAAAAAGGGAGATAAAACAGTCAAAAAAAGGTCACAAAACACCAAGATGGTGTCAACAACGCCAATCCAACGTCTCTACTTCTACCGAACCACTATGGCTTGTGAAAAACCCCGCTCCGTCTTGCTGCAATTTGCACCCCTTGCACAAGGCTTCCTTTGTGCTGTGGTTGCATCTCATGCCTTAATGTTTGTTGGCAGAAGCCAACTGTTGTTGCAGGTTGGTCGACTACACTGAGACCCTCTCTCCCAAACACTTAGTTGAGCGAGAAACAGGAAATGTCAAAACCCTTGATCTAAGACGACCGCAGTTTGTGTCTCAATAAGATGGTTCATCATCAGCTCCCTGCCCTTAAGAGTTTGGAAGCATCCATATTGAGCTAGAGATGTAAAGAATCAGTATGAAAACCACAGTAAATCTACAGTAATGTACAGGTGTTTCTATCTTGTCACTCACCTGTCCTTTGGCAATTCAGTCGGATCACTTGCATTCTTCCCCAGCCGTTCCCTATGGTGAGAAACAGTCCAGAAAGTCAACGCACTGATCCGTTAACGCATGGAATGTTTTGTTGGGGAATGTTCTAGTATTGTGATTGACAATCGACCTTTGAGCTAACACAATCTCCCACTGGCAATATTAGTTAACTACTTATTTGGTGTCCCCTAGTCTTCACAACAGGATGAATGGGAATGATTCAATCACAGTAATCATGTAATGTGAAGAAGCACCCGCTTCCTTAACGTGCTAATGACCGCCTCTCAGAACACCCAGTGGACCACAGTAACCCTCTCGCCGTCCAAAACAAATATGTTCAGCGTGCATTCACGTAATACTATTTGTGTAGCCTAATGTGTGTGACGTGTAACTGAAGTCTCTGTGACCATGTGAAGTACCGCAATGTTCTCTGCTCTTCCTCCAGCTGCTCTCTCACACCACGTAGCTGCTTCATCAGGTCGGTGTCCGTGCCATTCACCCAGGTGTACACCACATCTATGGGCATGGGCTGGCACAGCCTACAGCGGCACAACACCATAGAGAAGATACACATCCATTTCAAATCAGTAGACAGACAAAAGCACCATTTGGAATAGTGAATTGAGACAGTGAAACACTGGTTATCCCTGTAGTGGATAGCACTTGGGCAGGGAGGGTTTCTCACCGAGTCTGGAATGATTTCCCAGCTACATTGTCTCTATACGAGTCAAACAGTACATGGTACTGATCCCTACTCCACTCTACCACCACCTACACACAGAGAGAGAGAGAGAGAGAGAGGGATAAGTTAACTGCTGCATCATTGCGTTTGACAAGGGTTAGCTTGTTAGCTAACTAGGCTACTTACTTCTCCAAACTGGAAGGCAGAGATGATCATGAGGACTATCCCTCCAAAGCAGAGGTACAGTCCATAGCGATGGGACAGACAGGTGTAGGTCTGTCTCTGCAAGAGTTTCAGTACTGAATTGATTATCACCATGGTTCTCCTTTGCAATCCATATCTCTTCAGTCATTCACCGAAGACGCGGGAGCATATCGGATGTTAATATAAAATAAACACTACAAAACGAACGACGTCTTCTTTGTCACATGACAACTAGCAAAAACTGTCAAAACATATGACCAACCATTGCACTTCCTTTATGGTGATATGCGCCTTGTCTCAAATGTTCCGGGTGCTGCTTTAAGAAAACAACTCAGTACCGCCCTCTATCGACGAGGAGGAGTTGTGCTCTACATTTAGCGTGGTGTGTCCTATACAGGGGAGAGGAGGGGGGATAAATGAGCCAATTGAAATTGATTAGGTGGCCATGATGGCATGAGGGCTAGAGAGGAGAATTTAGCGACCACAAAGAGCCAGGACACCTGGCATTGGAATATGTTTTTAGACAAAGGAAAGTGTGCATCCTACTGGCCCTCCAACACCACTTCAAGCAGCATCTGGTCTCCCATTCAGGACCAACACTGCTTCGCTTCAGAGGCAAGCCAGCTGTGGGATGCAGGATGGTATGCTGCTGATTCTATGTCAACAACACAAAGGCCAAGAAGATCATTAAGGACCTCAGCCACCCAAGCCATGGCCTGTTCACCCCGCTATCATCCAGCGAGTTCAGTACAGGTGCATCAAAGCTGGGACTGAGAGAATGAAACACAGCTTCTATCTCAAGGCCATCAGACTGTTAAATAACCATCACAAGCTGGCCTCCACCCAGTACCCTGGCCTGAACTTAGTCACTGTTACTAGCTGGCTACCACCCAGTTACTCAATTCTACACCTTAGAGGTTGTGGCCCTATGTACATAGACATGGAATACTGGTCACTTTAATAATGGAATACTGTTCACTTTAATAATGGAATACTGTTCACTTTAATAATGGAATACTGTTCACTTTAATAATGGAATACTGTTCACTTTAATCATGGAATACTGTTCACTTTAATAATGGAATACTGTTCACTTTAATCATGGAATACTGTTCACTTTAATAATGGAATACTGTTCACTTTAATAATGGAATACTGTTCACTTTAATAATGGAATACTGTTCACTTTAATAATGGAATACTGTTCACTTTAATCATGGAATACTGTTCACTTTAATCATGGAATACTGTTCACTTTAATAATGGAATACTGTTCACTTTAATAATGGAACACTGTTCACTTTAATAATGTTTGCATACTGTTCTACCCATTTCATATATACTGTATATACTGTATTCTAGTCAAGGCCATCCTATTCAACTAGTGCTGTACAGATACTATTCTATCCACATATTCTTCAGATATACTACATATTCTCTCCACATACTGTCCATAATGTCTATACTCCGGACTCCGACATTGCTCGTCCTAATATTTCAAAATGTCTTAATTCCATTCTTTTACTTGTAGATTTGTCTGTATTGTTGTATATAGTTAGATATTACTGCACTGTTGGAGCAAGGAACACAAGCATTTTGCTACACCCATAATAACATCTGCTAAATATGTATATGTGACCAATACAATTTGATTTGATTTGACAAGGTGATGAAAGCATTCCGCAGAGTGCTGCTGGCCCATTTTGACTCCAATGCTTCCCACAGTTGTGTCAAGTCGGCTGGATGTCCTTTGGGTGGTGGACCATTCTTGACACACACGGAAAACTGTTGAGCGTGAAACACCCAGCAGCGTTGCAGTTCTTGACTCAAACTGGTGCGCCTGGCACCTACTACCATATCCAGTTCAAAGACACAATCTTTTGTCTTGCCCATTCACCCTCTGAATGGCATCCAAACACAATTGATGCCTCAATCGTCTAAATGCTAAAACATCCATCTTTAACCCGCGTCCTCCCCATCATATACACTTATTGAAGTGGATTTAACAAGTGACATCAATAGGGGATCATAGCTTTCACCTGGATTCACCTGGTCAGTCAATGTCATGGAAACAGCAGGTGTCCTTAATGTTTTGTATACTCAGTGTAGAATGGTTGCATCCCTCTGCAGGCCTACAACACAGATTAGAATGAATAATAAACAATGAAGTTAGAAATAAAGAAATACATTTAGGTTCAGAAGAGGATGTGTAGCCATTTTATGTAAAGCTTTGCGTCTTAGTTTCTGTTACATGCAGAAATTATGGGACGAGGTACCGAAGTCAGCCCACACTCAACATGACTGAAATTCAATACTGTCTGTACCACGTGACTGCAAAATATAAATTTACGGTATAGTTTTCAGTGAGGGATGTCACTTTTTAGGTGGCCGATTAGCCAAATTATAATCCTACTTCAAATCTCAACTCTGAAGAATATTGACAGTGGGATTTTACCTGTCAATATTCTGCAACGTATTTATTCTTTATTAATTGCACTTAGGTCGGTCTGTCTGCGTGGTAACTTTTCCTTATTGCTGACAAAATGCTTTGGTTCATGGAGGGAATATGCTTTTTACCAATTTCTTTGGTAATCATGTCATCTAGCACGTTTATTGTTTCCTACCTAATTGCATTGTTCGAGCATGATGTGGATGTTATCTTCCCGTATATAAGGTAAGATTATAATTATTTATCAGCAGCTTGAGCATTTTTATTTTCCACGAACTTTTATTTTCCACGAACTTGCCGTTCTTCATTAAACCGTGATAATAACATTTACTTCTTATTATTTAAATCCGTGTGGGTAATGGAAATAATGTTTCTTTACTTCTACTCATCAAAACCGGCGATATTAACGTAAATCATATCGCATTCTTGCAACAAAAATAATTCAGTTTCGTTTTCCGCACCACAGTTGAACGCTGTACTTGGCTGGTTCCCAGTTCCCACTTGTGTAGTCTACAGTGTAGGGGCCTGTGAACTACTTAATGTCCGGTGTGTGACCTCACTTGACATTTAAACAGCTTATTTATTGAGCAGATAGATATTTAACACATATGCAAACTCAACATTAATAGGCATAGATAAGTAATAAGGGTTTAACTAATTAGCGCTCTATTCAAACAATTAAAGCCCTCTATTCAGTAATATGTTCCGTAGATTATTTGTTTGTCATCAAATTGTATGATTTTACGTTTGAAATGCAATTATCTATTTGGTTAATAGATTATGCCAATGGTATGATTTTGCTTTGATTACATTTTTTGATTTCATTAAATAACAAATTGTATCACTTTCTGTTCAGTTATACTTTAATGTGTATAATAATTTTTAATATAATGTATTGTTTAAATTAAATCCAGATGATTTAAAATTACTTCCAGACATGGCATTAATACACACATTAACCCTGAACTATTCTTTCTTTAGTGACACTGGGGCTGAACCCCCAGAGAGCTGTGTCTTTGGCTTGATGACGGTCATCACTGCATTTGCAGGTGAGCACAGAAAGACACGAAAACCATGAAAGAGCTTTTTGTCTTAATGTAAAGGGATAGTTCACCCAAATTATATATTTGGTTTCCTTACCCTTTAAGCAGTCTATGAACCATATATGACAGCAATCCATGCTTTGGTTTAGTTTCCCTGGCAATGTTTCTACATGCTAATGTCATGGGATGATGTTAGCATTTTTTCATGCATCATGTTCAAATCATCTATTTGACTTTGTTGAGCTTCACACTTAATTTGAGATACTTTTGGATGATTTGGACAACAAAAAAATGTTGATATTGGTCTCATGATTTAAATGGGATTTGTGCCACAAATGCTAAAATGTTAGCATGTGGAAACTGTGCTAGCGAAACTAAACCAAAGCATAATTTGCTGCCATAGCTTGTCCATAGACTGCTTACAGGGTTATTTAGTAATTTGGGTGAACTATTCCTGTAAGAAACCTCATGGGTTTTTCCAGGTCAGAGACAGTGCCAAGAGCTTTATTCACACTTCCCATTTTTTAGAAAATGAAAGCTAAAATGCATGGTCAGCCAGGGCTGCGATAAATGATATGATATTGCATTTGACTGAGTATTACATTTCACTTCACTATATTTTTCTTTCTTTGTTACCTCTGTTTTAAGGTGCAAATAAATAAATATTGCAGCAGGTTTCACATAGGCCTACAATAGCCTACTGTGAGCGTATACTGTCTAAATGTGAAAAGTGCAAATAAAAACATTCACTCCATATGCCATGCCAAATCCTCTACAGGTATGGCCACCATGTATGCCAGATACAAGTTTGTGGAGAAGCTCAATGAGAAGGCGGGTGGTGTGCCCCCAGCACTGAACCAGGCTGCTTTCTGGATTGGAATGCTTTCTTGTTTGGGGATGTGTTTTGTCGCTACCTTCCAGGTAGGTTGCCACGAAGGCACAAACATCAGTTCAACAACTAATTTTGATTCACATTTGGCTGAGTTGTCAATTAACGTCAATTCAACAAGAAATGTCACGGCACAGACGTCAATTCAATTAGCCTATTAAACTTTGATTCAACCAGTGTGTGCCCAGTAGGATGTAATAGGATTTAAGATAAAAGTTGGGGGAAATCCAATCAGTTTTCCATGTTTATTCAATATCATCACATTGAATTTCTTTGTTAAAATTCTATGTAAACAACATTGATTCAACCAGTTTTTGCCCAGTGGGTTGTCACCCCTTTAGTGAGAAGATGGGGGGGGGGTACCATTAAGTGACAGTGTGATATTCTATACATGATCTCTCTGGCGTGTTCTTTTTCCCAGGAGACAACGATTACAACAGTTCATGATGCAGGTGCATTACTCTTCTTCATTTCTGGTGTTCTGTACACCATCCTCCAGTCCATCATATCCTATAAGGCCTTCCCCTATGGATGTTCCTTGGCCTTGTGTCGTGTGCGCACAGGAATGGCAACCATTGCCTTCCTGGCAGTTTTCCCCAGTATCCTTGAAAACAATAGTAACCCTGAAGGATTTTAATCATGAATGATCATTGTTTTATCAAAGAAAATATCTCCTTCATTTACCATTCAGCTGTTGTCTGTGCTGTCTTTGTGACACAAACCACACTGCATAGAAAAACAGAAGATGAGGTACAGTATGAGCACATCTTTACCAAGAAGACCACTCACTTAAACAACAAAGATGGACGACATTCTGGATCCATATAGGCTTCATAGGCCAGATAATCTATACGTGACCATATCAGTCTCTATCCGACTCTCCCTGTCACTACAGGACAATGTGTTCCATCTGGTGAGTGCTGTGAGTGAGTGGATCGTGGCCTTCAGCTTCATCTTGTTCTTCTTCACCTACATCCACGACTTTAAAGTGAGTTTTCAGTCACCGCTCTGTCATTGTGGTGGGAATGATTCTCCTTTTCTTCTCCTTTGTTTGAGTGTTTTTATTTCTCTTTGTCCTGTTTCTTACAGAAGTTTACTCTGAAGCTGAGAACACAGTTTGTGGACTATTCCTGATGAAGCATTGATTTGAACCTTATAATCTGAATATTTACAAAATAAAGTTGTTGTTTTTTTAAAGCAAATGTATATGAGATTATCTGAATGGTATGATGTATTTCTTTATACTGTATCCATTGCAACATAACCCCAGTCTTAACGGTTAACCACAAAACAAGACATCCTGTGACCAGTTGTTGGGTTAATGAAAGAGTTAACCCATTGTTCATCATCTAGTGGGACAAAGGTCAGTATTGCGCAAGAAAATCACAAGATCAAGTTAATATAGAAAATACATTTCATGCATCACCAGTAAATGGATAAGAGGCTGTACGCACACTTACCTACTCCAAGGTTAATCGTTTGATATTACTATGTAAATATTGTTCTAGTTAGGTATTTTGCTCAAGAAAAACTCTTGTTTCTTAGGGTATTGAGGCATATCTATGGTATACCATTGTAATAAAGTAACTCAGAATACATACAGGGCTACTGTATGTGTGAAGTATTTCTGTTCCAAACACAAAACCCAAACAGTGTTTGAATAAAATGATGACCACATATCTTTGGGCAAAATATGTTATTTATTTTTCAGGCTAAACTGCATAAACACTACAGGCCATACTTGTGAACATTGGAAAAAGTTTAAGTTCAAGGTTAGGTAGAAGCTTCAGCCAGTTAAAATCTCTGACATAGTGGCAAGTGATCAAAGGCTACATATTAACTGTTCCCATTACATACAGTAACTTTGCACATTTTGCACTATGCTAACCTCACCAGGTCATCGTGATAATTACCTGTAGGACATTCCCTATCAGCCAATTCAAATCGTTGATGTAGTTGGACGTGTTCCAACACTTGTTCATGGAAGCGCACTTGACAGAAGTACAACAGCGCTTACAGATAATCAAAGAAACTACATCACGAGTGTTTGAATGACTGGTCAAATTGCTCTCTGTGTAGATTTGTGGCAAGGGTTCAAATCTCACTCAAGTTTTTGTCCGCTGTTGAAATGTAGCTATACATTTACTGTGTTCGTGTGTTGAGAACAGACGTAGCCTACAGCTTGAAAAGGAAGATTGTTAATTAATTTAATAAGGAGATACCTCTTTCTTCAGCCTTGCAGACAAACATACTGCTATGGCCTAATAATCATATTACATAAACTATATTACATGGACTATATTACATGGACTATATTACATGGACTATATTACATGGACTATATTACGTGCACTATATTACATGGACTATATTACATGGACTATATTACATGGACTATATTACATGGACTATTTTACATGGCCTATATTACGTGCACTATATTACATGGACTATATTACATGGACTATATTACATGGACTATATTACGTGCACTATATTACATGGACTATATTACATGGACTATATTACATGGACTATATTACGTGGACTATATTACGTGGACTATATTACATGGACTATATTACATGAACGTGTACACATATTACAATATTTTAAATGTATTTTTTATAATCATCTACTTTGTCACATATGTGTTATTTGATTGGAGGAAGAAGAACATAAAGTGTACAGTTTTTCGGATGACTGCCTTGCCTGGTTCACCAATTACTTTGCAGACAGAGTTCAGTGTGTCAAATCGGAGGGCATGCTGTCCGGTCCTCTGGCAGTCTCTGTGGGGGTGCCACAGGGTTCAATTCTCGGGCCGACTCTTTTCTCTGTATATATTAATGATGTTGCTCTTGCTGCGGGCGATTCCCTGATCCACCTCTACGCAGACGACACCATTCTATATACAGTGCCTTGCGAAAGTATTCGGCCCCCTTGAACTTCGCGACCTTTTGCCACATTTCAGGCTTCAAACATAAAGATATAAAACTGTATTTTTTTGTGAAGAATCAACAACAAGTGGGACACAATCATGAAGTGGAACGACATTTATTGGATATTTCAAACTTTTTTAACAAATCAAAAACTGAAAAATTGGGCGTGCAAAATTATTCAGCCCCTTTACTTTCAGTGCAGCAAACTCTCTCCAGAAGTTCAGTGAGGATCTCTGAATGATCCAATGTTGACCTAAATGACTAATGATGATAAATACAATGTCATGTCTTGTTATGTCTGTTCCTGTCCTTTCTCTTCACTCTGTCTCTCTCTGCTGGTCTTTTTAGGTTACCTTCTCTGTCTCTCATTCTTCAGCTGTTCTACATCTCCCCTAACTAGCTCATTCACCCTTTCCCCACCTGTTCTCTCTTCCCCCTCTGATTAGGTCTCTATTTCTCTCTCTGTTCCTGCTACTTTCAGTGTCTGATTCTTGTTTGTGTTTTTGATGCCAGAAGCAAGCTGTCGTCTCGTTTGCTTCCACCTTGTCCTGTCCTGTCGGAGTCTGCCTGGCAGGTGCATCCTGCACTATACTAACGTTCTTTTTGTTCCGCTGACAACGTTGGAAGAGGATTTATGCCATTCCTGTTTTTCATTAAAGAACTCTGTTTTCTGTTAAAACCGCTTTTGGGTCTTCACTCAAGTTCATAACAGAAGAATCAGACCAAGAATGGACCCAGCGGCTCCGGACCCTTTTCACTCCGCCGTCGAGATCCAGGGAGCGATGCTAGGCAGACACGAGGAGGAATTGTCTGCTGCTCAACATGCCGTTGAGACCCTGGCCGTCCAAGTCTCCGACCTCACAAGACAGGTTCACCAACTCCACCTCGATCCACCGCCCACTCCCAGGGTTTCCGAGTCTCCGGAGCCCAGGATCAACAACCCGCCGTGTTACTCTGGGGAGCCCACTGAGTGCCGCTCATTCCTCACTCAGTGTGATGTGGTGTTCTCTCTCCAGCCCAACACTTACTCCAGGAGCGCAGCCCGCATCGCCTACGTCATTTCTCTCCTTACCGGACGGGCGCGTGAGTGGGGCACGGCAGTCTGGGAGGCGAGGGCTGAGTGTATTAACCAGTATCAGGACTTTAAGGAGGAGATGATACGGGTTTTTGACCGTTCTGTTTTTGGCGAGGAGGCTTCCAGGGCCCTGTCTTCCCTATGTCAGGGGAATCGATCCATAACGGATTATTCTATTGAGTTTCGCACTCTCGCTGCCTCTAGTGACTGGAACGAGCCGGCTTTGCTCGCTCGTTTTCTGGAGGGTCTCCTCGTCGAGGTTAAGGATGAGATCCTCTCCCGGGAGGTTCCTTCCAGTCTGGACTCCTTAATAGCTCTCGCTATTCGCATAGAGCGACGGTTTGATCTTCGTCGCCGAGCTCGTGGAAAGGAGCTCGCGTTCTCCGTTGCTCCCCTCTCCACATCACTGCCACCTGCCGCATCACTGCCACCCTCCTCCGCCGGCTCGGATGCTGAGCCTATGCAGCTGGGGGTATCCGCATCTCGGCCAAGGAGAGGGAACGGAGAATCACCAATCGCCTCTGTCTCTACTGCGGCTCCGCTGGTCATTTTGTCTCCTCATGTCCAGTAAAAGCCAGAGCTCATCAGTAAGAGGAGGGCTACTGGTGAGCGCAACTACTCAGGCCTCTCCTTCTGGATCACGCACTACCTTTCCGGTCCATCTCCGCTGGCCCGGTTCATCTGCTTCCTGCAGTGCCTTGATAGACTCTGGGGCGGAGGGCTGTTTTATGGACGAGACCTGGGCTCGGGAACATGACATTCCTCTCAGACAGTTAGGGAGCCCACGGCCTTGTTCGCTTTAGATGGTAGTTCTCTCCCCAAGATTCAGCGTGAGACGCTGCCTTTAACCCTCACTGTCTCTGGTAATCATAGCGAAACCATTTCTTTTTTTTAATTTTTCGTTCACCTTTTACACCTGTTGTTTTGGGTCATCCCTGGCTAGTGCGCCATAACCCTTCTATTAATTGGTCTAGTAATACTATCCTATCCTGGAATGTTTCTTGTCATGTAACCTGTTTAATGTCTGCTATCCCTCCTGTTTCCTCTGTCTCTTCTTCACAGGAGGAGCCTGGCGATTTGACAGGGGTGCCGGAGGAGTATCACGATCTGCGCACGGTGTTCAGTCGTTCCAAGGCCACTTCTCTCCCTCCACACCGGTCGTATGACTGTAGTATTGATCTCCTTCCGGGAACTACTCCCCCCCGGGGTAGATTATACTCTCTATCGGCTCCCGAACGTAAGGCTCTCGAGGATTATTTGTCGGTTTCGCTCGACGCCGGTACCATAGTCTCCTCCTCCTCTCCCGCCGGAGCGGGGTTTTTTTTTTGTTCAGAAGAAGGACGGGTCCCTGCGCCCATGCGTGGATTATCGATCGAGGGCTGAATGACATAACAGTTAAGAATCGTTATCCGCTTCCTCTTATGTCTTCAGCCTTCGAGATCCTGCAGGGAGCCAGGTTTTTCACCAAATTGGACCTTCGTAACGCCTACCATCTCGTGCGCATCAGGGAGGGGGACGAGTGGAAGACGGCGTTTAACACTCCGTTAGGGCACTTTGAATACCGGGTTCTTCCTTTCGGCCTCGTTAACGCTCCAGCTGTCTTTCAGGCACTAGTTAACGACGTCCTGAGAGACATGCTGAACATTTTTGTTTTCGTTTACATGGACGATATCCTGATTTTTTTCACCGTCTCTCTCGATTCATGTTCAGCACGTGCGACGCGTCCTCCAGCGCCTTTTGGAGAACTGTCTTTATGTGAAGGCTGAGAAGTGCACTTTTCATGCCGCCTCTGTCCCTTTTCTCGGTTCCGTTATTTCCGCTGAGGGCATTAAGATGGATCCCGCTAAGGTCCAGGCTGTCATTGATTGGCCCGTTCCTAAGTCACGCGTCGAGCTGCAGCGCTTTCTGGGCTTCGCTAATTTCTATCGTCGTTTCATCCGTAATTTCGGTCAGGTGGCAGCTCCTCTCACAGCCCTTACTTCTGTTAAGACGTGCTTTAAGTGGTCCGTTTCCGCCCAGGGAGCTTTTGATCTTCTTAAGAATCGTTTTACATCCGCACCTATTCTTGTTACACCTGACATCTCTAGACAGTTTGTTGTTGAGGTTGACGCGTCAGAGGTGGGCGTGGGAGCCATTCTTTCTCAGCGCTCTCTCTCTGACGGCAAGGTCCATCCTTGCGCGTTTTTCTCTCATCGCTTATCGCCGTCAGAACGTAACTATGATGTTGGTAATCGCGAACTGCTCGCCATCCGCTTAGCCCTAGGCGAATGGCGACAGTGGTTGGAGGGGGCGACCGTTCCTTTTGTCGTTTGGACTGACCATAGGAACCTTGAGTACATCCGTTCAGCCAAACGACTTAATGCGCGTCAGGCTCGTTGGGCTCTGTTTTTCGCTCGTTTCGAGTTTGTTATTTCTTATCGTCCGGGCTCAAAAAACACCAAACCTGATGCTTTATCTCGTCTCTTCAGTTCTTCTGAGGTCTCCACCGACCCCGATGGGATTCTCCCTGAGGGGCGTGTTGTCGGGTTGACTGTCTGGGGAATTGAGAGGCAGGTAAAGCAAGCACTCGCTCACACTCCGTCGCCGCGAGCTTGTCCTAGGAACCTTCTGTTCGTTCCCGTTCCTACTCGTCCGGCCGTTCTTCAGTGGGCCCACTCTGCCAAGTTAGCCGGCCACCCCGGCGTTCGGGTACGCTCGCTTCCATTCGCCAGCGTTTCTGGTGGCCCACTCGGGAACGTGACGCGCGTCGATTTGTCGCCGCTTGTTCGGTCTGCGCGCAGACTAAATCTGGGAACTCTCCTCCTGCCGGCCGTCTCAGACCGCTTCCCATTCCCTCTCGACCGTGGTCTCACATCGCTTTAGATTTTATCACCGGACTGCCTTCATCAGCGGGAAGACAGTTATTCTTACGGTTGTCGATAGATTCTCTAAGGCGGCTCATTTCATTCCTCTCGATAAGCTCCCTTCTGCTAAGGAGACGGCTCAGATCATTATCGAGAATGTTTTCCGAATTCATGGCCTTCCGTCTGACGTCGTTTCCGACAGAGGCCCGCAGTTCACGTCTCAATTTTGGAGGGAGTTTTGCCGTTTGATTGGGGCTTCCGTCAGTCTCTCGTCCGGCTTTCATCCCCAGTCTAACGGTCAAGCCGAACGGGCCAATCAGACTGTTGGTCGCATTTTACGCAGTCTTTCTTTTCGTAACCCTGCGTCTTGGTCAGAACAGCTCCCCTGGGCAGAGTACGCCCACAACTCGCTTCCCTCGTCTGCTACCGGTCTATCCCCTTTTCAGAGTAGCCTCGGGTACCAGCCTCCGCTGTTCTCATCTCAGCTCGCCGAGTCCTCGTCCCCTCCGCTCAGGCTTTTGTCCAGCGTTGCGAGCGCACCTGGAAGGGGGTCAGGTCGGCACTTTGCCGTAATAGGGCGCAGACTGTGAGGGCCGCTAATAAGCGTAGGACCAAGAGTCCTAGATATTGTTGCGGTCAGAGAGTATGGCTCTCCACTCAGAACCTTCCCCTTAAGACAGCTTCTCGCAAGTTGGCCCCGCGGTTCATTGGTCCGTTCCGTATTTCTCAGGTCATTAATCCTGTCGCAGTGCGACTTATTCTCCCGCGCTATCTTCGTCGCGTTCACCCGGTCTTCCATGTCTCCTGTGTTAAGCCCGTTCTTCGCGCCCCCGCTCGTCCCTCCCCCCCCCATCCTTGTCGAGGGCGCACCCATCTACAGGGTTCGTAAGATTTTGGACATGCGCCCTCGGGGCCGTGGTCATCAGTACCTAGTGGATTGGGAGGGGTACGGTCCTGAGGAGAGGAGTTGGGTTCCCTCTCGGGACGTGCTGGACCGTTCGCTGATCGATGATTTCCTCCGTTGCCGCCAGGTTTCCTCCTCGAGTGCGCCAGGAGGCGCTCGGTGAGTGGGGGGGTACTGTCATGTCTTGTTATGTCTGTCCTTTCTCTTCACTCTGTCTCTCTCTGCTGGTCTTTTTAGGTTACCTTCTCTGTCTCTCATTCTTCAGCTGTTCTACATCTTCCCTAACTAGCTCATTCACCCTTTCCCCACCTGTTCTCTCTTCCCCCTCTGATTAGGTCTCTATTTCTCTCTCTGTTCCTGCTACTTTCAGTGTCTGATTCTTGTTTGTGTTTTTGATGCCAGAAGCAAGCTGTCGTCTCGTTTGCTTCCACCTTGTCCTGTCCTGTCGGAGTCTGCCTGGCAGGTGCATCCTGCACTATACTAACGTTCTTTTTGTTCCGCTGACAACGTTGGAAGAGGATTTATGCCATTCCTGTTTTTCATTAAAGAACTCTGTTTTCTGTTAAAACCGCTTTTGGGTCTTCACTCAAGTTCATAACATACAATCCACCTGTGTGTAATCAAGTCTCCGTATAAATGCACCTGCACTGTGATAGTCTCAGAGGTCCGTTAAAAGCGCAGAGAGCATCATGAAGAACAAGGAACACACCAGGCAGGTCCGAGATACTGTTGTGAAGAAGTTTAAAGCCGGATTTGGATACAAAGATTTCCCAAGCTTTAAACATCCCAAGGAGCACGTTTGCTTAGAGACCATGGTTTTAAAAACATTGGTCTAAAATGGTTAGCTACAAGGTTTTCTCATAGGCCAACCTGGCCAAGTTAGCCACGATGCTGAACCGAGGTAAAGACAGTTTCAGGTTGGATATTCGCCTGTAGTTTCCTCACCTCCACCAATAGCAGTTATGGACCATCAACATAGTGATAAATCACATTTTCAAATTTCAATAGCTCTTTAACCATTACTCCTAAAATTTTAAATTGGTTGTAGCTAACCTGATGGTATAGACATACATTAGACACTTTTTTTTGGTCGATTTACATCTCGCACTATTTTAAATAATTTATTTACATTTTTGAATTTGGTCATATGACCTACTGACTTCAAACAAGTTTCAGAATGTCCACTCCGTGGGCTTACACATTTCATACCCTTTAGTTTGTCCATTTTCATCTCACACGTTTTTGCATTAAAATGGTAAACTTTCACATTTCAATAGCTCCTTGGTCATGTCACTTACTGGATTCAAAGAAGGTTCAGAATGTCCCCTGACTACCCTTCTATATTGCACACCCTTTAGTTTGTCCATTTTCATCTACAGTCATCTACAGTCTGAGAACAACACGCATATGGGGTGGCTGCTGCCAGTGATCTTCTTACTAAAAACAAAACTTCAAAGGCTGTTAGCATCTTTCCAAATGTGCCTATCACTTATCAGAGCCATTCAGAGCGGTCTCCAAAAGCGCTCTGGAGAAATGGAGTAGTCACAGCTTATTGCTTCTGCCAAAGTTCAAGATGTTTTGGACTGACAAAGCTGATGTCACCATAGCCAGTATGATTTCTTTACTCCTAAAGGTTTTAACCTCATTGTCCATATGATGATATATTTTGGTCTTTGAGTCTTTAATTGTTTGTTTTTCTTTTCCTTCATTATTTAAGTTGCATTACAGGTGCTGGACAACAACCTTTGCGTATAACTATGTTTGGGTACAGCCAGACATTGACTCACCTCAACATAAGAGAATTAGTTAGGTCTGAATGTATTTGAACAAATCAATCTCAGTATCTGAGAATAACAAGTGTGTACGTCTGTGTTAGAGCTATTGCAATGTCAATAATATGATTGTGTGTTGCCAGCCACATACAAAAGAGTTTGCTGAAACACTGAATATGTGAACGTTGTGTTGTTTCCAATGTAAAGGTATGGCGTACCTGAAGAATCATCTTGACACAATCCACCTTTATGGATTTTGTTGTGTTTCTTGGTGATTTTTTTGGTTGTTTGCTTTAGCATCTTTCAACACCCTGCATTATCACATTCATGCATGCAAAACACTCACTTACACGACCGATTACTGATTACACACACCATTGTATATTATACTTAGTTACTTATTTAATAAATAAGATGCTAAAGCCAACAACCCAAAATTCACCAAGAAACACAACAAAATCCATAAAGGTGTCTGCATGGAGAGAGTCTCCCCCATGAATGGGGAAGTGGTGTATAAACGATGACGTGAATTTACAAAACCTGAAACAGTACCGTGAGGCCCAAACACTCACACGAAAACAAACACCCACAAACCAAAAGTGAAACCCAGGCTACCTAAGTATGATTCTCAATCAGAGACAACTAACGACACCTGCCTCTGATTGAGAACCCCCCCCCAAAGGTGCGGACTCCAGGCGCAAAAATCTGAAACTATAGGGGAGGGTCTGGGTGGGCGTCTTTCCGCGGTGGCGGCTCTGGCGCGGGACCCCACTTCACCATAGTTTTTGTCCGCCTCCTCAACCGCCCCCGTGGCCTCTTATGAGCGGCGACCCTCGCCGCCGACCTCGGACTGGGGACCCTCACCATGGGTCCCGAATGGATGGCGGGAGTTTCCGGCGGCTCCTGGCTGACTGGCGGGAGACTGAGGACCCTCGCCACGACCTCGGACTGGGGACCCTCGCAACGGGTCCCTGGCTGACTGGCAGGAGACTCCGGCGGCTCCTGGCTGACTGGCGGGAGACTCCGGCGGCTCAGGACAAACGGGAGACTCCGGCGGCTCAGGACAGACGGGAGACTCCGGCGGTTCAGGACAGACGGGAGACTCTGACAGCGCTGGGCAGGAGGAAGGCTCTGGCAGCGCTGGACAGGCGGGAGCACCTGTAGGGAGAAGACGGAGAGACAGCCTGGTGCGGGGGGCTGCTACAGGAGGGCTGGTGCGTGGAGGTGGCACCGGATAGACCGGACCGTGCAGACGCACTGGAGCTCTTGGGCACCGAACCTGCCCAACCTTACCTGGTCGAATGCTCCCCGTAGCCAGGCCAGAACGTGACAAAGATAAGATCCAGCACAGCTGATTTTAATATTAAATATTCAACTTGACATACACAAATGTTCAAAAGGCATATTTCATGTGGAACTACCTATCGAACACTTATGTGACGACCCTCCCACTCTGTCTGCCGTATTCTCTCTTTGTTCTTGTTTCCTTATTAGGATGCAGGTGGGCGGAGTTGGGAGTGTCGTCAGCTACATTGGAAACACCTGGGCCCGGTGTCTCCCAGGATAAATACACCACTTCCCCATTCATGGGGGAGACTCTCTCCATGCAGACACCTTTATGGATTTTGTTGTGTTTCTTGGTGAATTTTGGGTTGTTGGCTTTAGTTACTTATTTAATAAATAAGATGCTAAGTATAATATACAATGGTGTGTGTAATCAGTAATCAGTCGTGTAAGTGAGTGTTTTGCATGCATGAATGTGATAATGCAGGGTGTTGAAAGATGCTAAAGCAAACAACCAAAAAAATCACCAAGAAACACAACAAAATCCATAAAGGTGGATTGTGTCAAGATGATTCTTCAGGTACGCCATACCTTTACATTGGAAACAACACAACGTTCACATATTCAGTGTTTCAGCAAACTCTTTTGTATGTGGCTGGCAACACACAATCATATTATTGACATTGCAATAGCTCTAACACAGACGTACACACTTGTTATTCTCAGATACTGAGATTGATTTGTTCAAATACATTCAGACCTAACTAATTCTCTTATGTTGAGGTGAGTCAATGTCTGGCTGTACCCAAACATAGTTATACGCAAAGGTTGTTGTCCAGCACCTGTAATGCAACTTAAATAATGAAGGAAAAGAAAAACAAACAATTAAAGACTCAAAGACCAAAATATATCATCATATGGACAATGAGGTTAAAACCTTTAGGAGTAAAGAAATCATACTGGCTATGGTGACATCAGCTTTGTCAGTCCAAAACATCTTGAACTTTGGCAGAAGCAATAAGCTGTGACTACTCCATTTCTCCAGAGCGCTTTTGGAGACCGCTCTGAATGGCTCTGATAAGTGATAGGCACATTTGGAAAGATGCTAACAGCCTTTGAAGTTTTGTTTTTAGTAAGAAGATCACTGGCAGCAGCCACCCCATATGCGTGTTGTTCTCAGACTGTAGATGACTGTAGATGAAAATGGACAAACTAAAGGGTGTGCAATATAGAAGGGTAGTCAGGGGACATTCTGAACCTTCTTTGAATCCAGTAAGTGACATGACCAAGGAGCTATTGAAATGTGAAAGTTTACCATTTTAATGCAAAAATGTGTGAGATGAAAATGGACAAACTAAAGGGTATGAAATGTGTAAGCCCACGGAGTGGACATTCTGAAACTTGTTTGAAGTCAGTAGGTCATATGACCAAATTCAAAAATGTAAATAAATTATTTAAAATAGTGCGAGATGTAAATCGACCAAAAAAAAGTGTCTAATGTATGTCTATACCATCAGGTTAGCTACAACCAATTTAAAATTTTAGGAGTAATGGTTAAAGAGCTATTGAAATTTGAAAAATGTGATTTATCACTATGTTGATGGTCCATAACTGCTATTGGTGGAGGTGAGGAAACTACAGGCGAATATCCAACCTGAAACTGTCTTTACCTCGGTTCAGCATCGTGGCTAACTTGGCCAGGTTGGCCTATGAGAAAACCTTGTAGCTAACCATTTTAGACCAATGTTTTTAAAACCATGGTCTCTAAGCAAACGTTCACAAGTACGGCCCCCATGGGTTTTACAAGGTTTGAGACTGTGCTTTAAGCTTTAGTCACACTTCCCATGTTGAGAAAATGAAAGCACAAATGCACGGTTAGACAGGCTGGGAGGTCACATCCTGTGACCAGCAATTAGAGAAGTTGTTGGGTTAATGAAAGCGTTAACACATTTTTCATCACCCAAGTGGTACACAGGTCAGTATTGTGCAAGAAAATCACAAAATCAAGTGGATGTAGAAAATGAATTTGAATGAAAATGAATCACCAGTTTATAAGTCTACACACAAATTCTACAAATGTTAACAAATTAATAAAAATGTAATATCTAAAATATAGTTGTTACAAAAGTATTCACCCCTTTTGTTTAGGCAATACTAAATTAGTTTAGGAGTAAAATGCTTCATAATAAATTACTTAAATTACATGGACTCCTCTATGTGAAATAATATGGGTTGACATGAGTTTTGAATGACTACTCCTTCATCTGTCCCACAATCATACATCAGTAATGTCCCTCCATCAAGTATTGCATTTTAAGCACAGATTTAACTACAAAGACCAGTGAGCTTTTCATAAGCCTTATAGGGAAACAAAGATTGGTGAATTGGGTAACAATAACAAATCAGACATTGAATATCTCTTTAAGCATAGTCATGTTAATAATAATAATAATGCTGTGGATGATGTAGCATACTAAACCACCCAGACACAACAAAGATATAGTTATATTTTCTGAACCGAGCTGCAGGACAGAAATGAAGCTGCTTAGGGATGTCACCATAAGGCCATTGGTGATTTTAAAACAGCTACAGAGTTAATTGGCTCTGAAGGGAGAAAACGGGATGGATCAACAACATTGTAGTGACTCTACAATAAATACCTAAACAATAGAAATCCCATAATTAAAATTCCTCAAACATACAAGTATTTCACACCATTTTAAATATACACTTCTCGTTAATCCCACCACAGTGTCCGATTTCAAATAGGCTTTACGGCGAAATCACCACAAACGATTATGTTAGGTCAGAACCTATTCACAGAAAAACACTACTTTTTCCAGCCAAAGGGAGGAGTCACAAAAATCAGAAATAGAGAGAATGAATCACTAACCTTTGATCTTCATCAGATGACACTCATAGGACTTCATGATACACAATACATGTATGTTTTATTATTATTATTTTATTTATATAAAAAAAATATTTAAAAAATCTCAGTATACATTGGCGCGTTTATGTTCAGTAGTTCCAAAACATCCGGTGATTTTGCAGAGACCCACATCAATTTACAGAAATACTCATCATAAATGTTGATGAAAATATAAGTGTTATACATGGAACTTCAGATACACTTCTCCTTAATGTAACCGCTGTGTCAGATTTCAAAAAAGCTTTATGGAAAAAGCAAACCATGCAATAATCTGAGTACGGTGCTCAGAGACCAAAACAGCCAAACAGATATCCGCCATATTGTGCAGTCAACAGAAGTCAGAAATAACATTATAAATATTCACTTACATTTGATGATCTTCATCAGAATGTACTCCCAGGAATCCCAGTTCTACAATAAATGTTTGTTTTGTTCGATAATGTCCATCATTTATGTCCAAATAGCTCCATTTTTAGCGCGTTAAGTTCACAAATCAAAATTCATGATGCTCGTTCACTAGGAGCAGACGAAAAGTCAAGAAGTTCCGTTACAGTCCGTAGAAACATGTCAAACGATGTATAGAATCAATCTTTAGGATGTTTTTAACATAAATCTTCAATAATGTTCCAACCAGAGAATTCCTTTGTCTGTAGAATTTCAATGAAACAGAGCTCGCTCTCACGTGAACGAGCGTCACGAGCTCATGGCATTCTGGCAGACCTCTGACTCATTCGGCCTCCCTTCACAGTAGAAGCATCAAACAAGGTTCTAAAGACTGTTGACATCTAGTGGAAGTCTTAGGAAGTGCAACATGACCAATATCCCACTGTATCCTCAATAGGGAAGGAGTTGAAAAATGACCAACCTCAGATTTCCCACTTCTTGGTTGTATTTTTTTCTCAGGTTTTTGCCTGCCATATGAGTTCTGTTATACTCACAGACATCATTCAAACAGTTTTAGAAACTTCAGAGTGTTTAGCAACTGGGACATATATTAGCAACTTGGACTGAGTAGCAGGCAGTTTACTCTGGGCTCCTCTGGGCACCATATTCATCCAAGCTACTCAATACTGCCCTCAGCCATAAGAAGTTAATGCAAAGCCTTATCAGAAATGTCCAACATCCTTACTGGTTGTAGTTACACACGTCGAAATTGCACAGTTGCTAGTTCCGACTAGGAGGTGAACATGGCATAAACACAGGCAGAAATCCTAGACAAAAAAAACTGCTTCAGTCTGCTTTACACTGGGCAAGGAATTCACCTTTCAGCAGGACAAATCTATACTGGAGTTGCTTACCAGGAAGACAGTGAATGTTCCCGAGTGGCCAAATGACAGTTTTGACTTTAATCTGCTTGAAAATCTATGGCAAGATTTAAACTGCTGTCTAGTCATGATTCCCAACACCTTGACAGAGCTTGAAGAATTTTGAAAACAAGGGGCAAAAATGTCACAATGCAGGTTTGCAGAACTCTTTAGAGACTTACTCAATAAGACACAGCTGTAATCGCTGCCAAATGTATTTCTAACATGTATTGACTCATTGGGTGAATAGTTATCGAATACAGACAGTAAATGTCGTTCCACTTCATGATTGTGTCCCACTTGTTGTTGATTCTTCACAAAAAAATACAGTTTTATATCTTTATGTTTGAAGCCTGAAATGTGGCAAAAGGTCGCAAAGTTCAAGGGGGCCGAATACTTTCGCAAGGCACTGTATATGTAATATAATAGATATAATAGAAATATAATATGAGTGTTTTAATTTTCATTAATTACGTTTATTTTTTGAAAAATGTCTTCCAATTTAACATTACAGAGTATTTTGTGTAGATCAATGAGAGAGAGAAAAAACTAACAATTCAATTAATTTCAATCCCACTGTGTAACGCTACAAACTGCGGAAAAAATACAAGCGGTTGAATATTTATGATACCCACTCTGGTATGCACGGCTGAGTGTTGTTTTCTGTCACATGCGGAAATGATCGGAATACGTTCTATGTCTTTATAAATTGCACTCAAGTTCGGTCTGTCTGTGTTGTAACTTTTCCTTGTTGTTGACAATATGTTTTGGTTCATGGACATGAAGGGAATGTGCTTTTTACCAGTTTTCTTGGTCATCTGGTCATCCAGCACGTTTATTGTCTCCTACATAATTGCATTGTTCGAGCATGATTTGGGTTTCATCTTACCCTATATAAGGTAAGTACGCATTTAGAACAAGAAGATTATAGGCTATTATTTATCAGTTGCCTATTAGTTGTTATTTTCCACGAACTGCCTTTCTTTATCAACCCGTTAATAAGATTACACATGTAGTGGAGGGATAGGCCTGCGCCTTATCAATTACGTAGTACAGTATAAAAATCGTGCACAAAGTAGCCTATACAAACGCAAAGCAAGTGAAATATATTCACAGCCTAGTTTCAACAGAATCTCATTTGTCAGGCATCAAGAGCGCTCAGCTCTCAACTGGGTACCAGTACATGCTAATCAATGCAACAATGGGTATGCAACCCAAGTAGGCTGGTCGACTTCGATGTCTTGGTTGAATATTGACGATGCTCAATTCAATCATCATGCTTTGTTTGAATAAACATGTCTAAAGGCTTCCCAAAACACCTTCCCAGTTAAACATTGACCGCAAGGATTGCATCACAATGATTTGTCTCAATCGGCTGGGCATTTGTTAAGCAAACTCTGCCATCACATATCGGTCATTGTACAGTAGCCTACTGCTATTTTATAAAGTTTCTTGCTCGGTGCGCAATGAATTGGGGGAACTCAGACCTCAAAAAGTCTCCTGATGTGGATTAACATTGTTGTGGACTTAGAACATCCCATTTGTTCTATTTTTCTGTTAAATGGTGTGCTTTTGAGAGTGAAAACCTGAAAATCTGGCAGGAAAATATATAGAAAACAGAATTGTTCCTTTCCTTCGCTGGGAGGGCCTTTGGGGAAATTTGGGGCAACATTAGAGTATACCCACTTTTCCAGGCTCCATAACACCACTGGTTACATACAATGTGATACAATTTCCCTTAATAATTACAGCTTTTAATGAGTGCTTATAAAAACATATTTCCATTACACACACTGATTTAAATAATAAAGAAGTCAAATCAAATGTTATTTGTCACATGCTTCGTAAACAACAGATGTAGATTAACTGTATAAGTGAAACATGTATCACATTGTAGCCAGTGATGTAGTGATGCCTAGAGAAATGGGTACACGGTGTATAGCCTCCATTACACCACCGACTGTAGCGACAAAAATAAATCAGTTTGGTTTTCCCCAGTTCAGACCAATACTTGGCTGCCACCCACAATCATTGGCTGCTACCCAGGTCCTAGCGCCTAGAACCCTATAGAGGGCGTAGAGTTCTGATGTCGTATGACAAACAACTTCAAAGGAATAATAACACAATCGTGTGCCTGTTGGGCTACCCAGGTCCCAGCTGTGCAGCCTGTGAACTACTTACTAGCCAGTGTGTTTCCTTACTTGACTTTTAAAGGGGACAAGCTCTTACACTAAAGAGGCATTGTCAACATGTTCACAATTTCACAGTATTATTCCAACCTCATAGTGTGGAAATATAAAGCACAGAAAAAAATCTAGTTTTGGACTGCACTGGGCCTTAAACATATCAACAGTTTTAAAATGCCCTCTAGACACTGCTGAATTACACCCATTAAACCTGAACTCTTCTTTTCTTTAGTGAAATTGGGGCTAAACCCCCAGAGAGTTGTATCTTTGGCTTGATGACGGTCATCACTGCATTTGCAGGTGAGCACAGAAAGACACTAAACCCATGAAAGGCCATTTGTTTTTGTCTGAGCTTAAGCAACCTCATGGGTTTTCCAGTTCAGCAACTATGCCGACCGCTTTAGTAACACTTCACATTTTTTTGAAAATGAAAGTAGAAATGCATGGTAACAAAAGGCTGGGATCAATGGTATAATATCATTTTACTGAGTATTACATATACGTTCCCTATGTTTTAAAGTGCAAATGAAATAAATACATAAATATTGCAGGTTTTACATTGCCCTACAGTAACCTGTGAGCGAATACTGTCTAAATGTGACATTTTAAAATAAAAACATTCACTCCATGTGCCATACCAAATCCTCTACAGGTATGGCCACCATGTATGCCAGATACAAGTTTGTGGAGAAGCTCAATGAGAAGGCGGGTGGTGTGCCCCCAGCACTGAACCAGGCTGCTTTCTGGATTGGAATGCTTTCTTGTTTGGGGATGTGTTTTGTCGCTACTTTCCAGGTAGGTTGTCGCCTCTTAAGTGAGAAGATGGAGTGTCATATTCAATAAATGATCTCTCTGGTGTGTTCTTTTACCCCAGGAAACAACAATTATTCAAGTTCATGATGCAGGTGCAATACTCTTCTTCGTTTCTGGTGTGTTGTACACCATCCTCCAGTCCATCATATCCTATAAGGCCTTCCCCTATGGATGTTCCTTGGCCTTGTGTCGTGTGCGCACAGGAATGGCAACCATAGCCTTCCTGGCAGTCCCCCCCAGTATCCTTGAAAACAATAGTAATCCCATTGTGTCTAAATTATTTTAATCATGAATGGTCATTGTTTTATCAAATAAAAGGTCTCCTTCATTTTTCAACCAGCTATTATTTGTGCCTTACTGCATAGAACTGAAGACAAGGTACGGTATGAGCACATCTTTACCAAAAACACAGCTCACACAAACAACAAAGATGGACAACATTTTTTTTTTATTTAACCTTTATTTTACTAGGCAAGTCAGTTAAGAACAAATTCTTATTTTCAATGACAGCCTAGGAACAGTGGGTTAACTGCCTGTTCAGGGGCAGAACAGAACGACAGATTTGTACCTTGTCAGCTCGGGGATTCGAACTTTTAACCTTTCGGTTACTAGTCCAACGCTCTAACCACTAGGCTACCCTGCCGCCCCTTCTGGATCCATATACAGTTGAAGTCAGAAGTTTACATACAATTAGGTTGGAGTCATTTAAACTAATTTTTCAACCACTCCAACCACACAAGTAATTTGTCCAACAATTGTTTCCAGACACAGTGAATTTTAAGTGAAATAATCTATCACAATTCCAGTTTGTCAGGCGTTTACATAGACTAAGTAGACTGCATTTAAACAGCTTGGAAAATTCCAGAAAATGATGTCATGGCTTTAGAAGCTTCTGATAGGCTAATTGGCATCATTTGAGTCAATTGGGGGTGTACCTGTGGATTTATTTCAAGGCCGACCTTCAAACTCAGTGCCTCTTTCCTTGATGGGAAAATCAAAAGACCTCAGAAGAAAAATTATAGACCTCCACAAGTCTGGTTCATCCTTGGGAGCAATTTCCAAATGCCTGAAGGTACCACGTTCATCTGTACAAACAATAGTACGCAAGTATAAACGCCATGGGACCACACAGCCGTCATACCGCTCAGGAAGGAGATGCGTTCTGTCTCCTAGAGATGAATGTGCTTTGGTGTGAAAACTGCAAATCAATCCCAGAACAACAGCAAATGACCTTGAGAAGATGCTGGAGGAATTGGGTACAAAAGTATCTATATCCACAGTAAAACGAGTCCTATACGACATAACCTGAAAGGCCGGTCGGCAAGGAAGAAGCCACTGCTCCAAAACCGCCATAAATAGCCAGACTACGGTTTGCAACTGCACATGGGGACAAAGATCATACTTTTTGAGGACAAAGATTGTACTTTTTGGAGAAATATCCTCTGGTCTGATGAAACAAAAATAGAACTGTTTGGCCATAATGAACATCATTATGTTTGGAGGAAAAGGGGAGAAGCACGGGGGTGGCAGCATCATGTTGTGGGGGTGCTTGGCTGCAGGAGGGACTGGTGCACTGCACAAAAGAGATGGCATCATGAGGAGGAAAATTATGTGGATATATTGAAGCAACATCTTGGTCTCGGATGGGTCTTCCAAATGGACAATGGCCCCAACATACTTCCAAAGTTGTGGCAAAATGGCTTAAGGACAACAAAGTCAAGGTATTGGAGTGGCCATCACAAAGCCCTGACCTCCACCCCATAGAAAATTTGTGGGCAGAACTGAAAAAGCGTGTGCGAGCAAGGAGGCCTACAAACCAGTTACACCAGCTCTGTCAGGAGGAATGGGATAAAATTCACCCAACTTATTGTGGGAAGCTTCTGGAAGGCTACCCAAAACGTTGATCCAAGTTAAACAATTTAAAGGAAATGCTACCAAATACTAATTGAGCGTATGTAAACGTCTGACCCACTGGGAATGTGCTGAAAGAAATAAAGCTGAAATAAATAATTCTCTCTACTATTATTCTGACATTTCACATTCTTAAAATAAAGTGGTGATCCTAAGTGACCTAAAACAGGGAATTTTTACTTGGATTAAATGTCAGGAATTGTGAAAAACTGAGTTTAAATGTATTTGGCTAAGGTGTATGTAAACATCTGACTTCAACTGTAACTCTCCTCTGTGTTTTGTGTGGATCAGGTATGTACATTATGACTATGCAGCCTAATTAATAAAACATGTCACAATCAGGATAGAGCACAGGTGTTCATGCTTGCTAAACTCGGGAGACAATACAGACTCACCCACTTTCCCACTTCCGACTTCAACTGTAGGCTTCATAGGCCAGAGAAGCTATACGTGACAATATCAGTCTCAATCTGACCCTTCCTGTCATTACAGGACAATGTGTTCCATCTGGTGAGTGCTGTGAGTGAGTGGATCATGGTCTTCAGCTTCATCTTCTTCTTCTTCACCTACATCCATGACTTTAAAGTGAGTTTTCTGTCATTGTGGTGGGAATGATTGTCCTTTTCTTCTCCTTTATGAGCTATTCCTCTTTGTCTTGTTTTTTACAGAAGTTTACTCTGAAGCTGAGAACAGAGTTTGTTTCCTGACGAAGCATAAATTTGAACCTTTTAATCTGAAGATTTACAAAATCAAGTGTATTTTTCTGTCCATTCGGAAAGTATTCAGACCATTTTACTTTTTCCACATTTTTTAACGTTACAGCCTTATTCTAAAATGTATTAAATTGTTTCTTTCCCCCAATCTACACACAATAACCCATAATGACAAAGCAGACAGGTTTTTAGAAATGTTTGCTAATGTATAAAAATAAACTGAAATATCACATTTACATATATATTCAGACCCTTTACTCAGCACTTTGTTGAAGCACCTTGGGCATCAATTACAGCCTCAAATCTTATTGGGTATGAAACTACAAGGTTGGCACACCTGTATTTGCGGAGTTTCTCCCATTCTTCTCTGCAGATCCTCTCAAGCTCTGTCAGGTTGGATGGGGAGTGTTGCTGCACAGCTATTTTCAGGTATCTCCAGAGATGTTCCATCGGCTTTAAGTCTGGGCTCTGGCTGGGCCCCTCAAGGACATTCAGAGGCTTGTCCCGAAGCCACTCCTGCGTTGTCTTGTCTGTGTGCTTAGGATCGTTGTCCCGTTCGAAGGTGAACTTTCACCCCAGTCTGAGATTCTGAGTGCTTTGGAGCAGGTTTTCATCAAGGATTTCTATGTATCTTTCCCTAGATCCTGACTAGTCTCCCAGTCCCTGCCACTGAAAAACATCCCCACAGCATGATGCTGCTACCACCATGCTTCATTCTATTCCTCCAAATGAGATTCTTGGCATTCAGCCCAAATAGTTCAATGTTTTTTTCTTCTGACCATAGAATCTTGTTTCTCATTATCTGAGAGTCCTTTAGCTGCCTTTGGGCAAACTCCAAGCAGGCTGCCTTTTTCTGAGGAGTGGCTTCTATCTGGCCACTCTACCGTAAAGGCCTGATTTGTGGAGTGCTGCAGAAATGGTTGTCATTCTGAAAGGTTCTCCCATCTCCAAAGAGGAACTCTGGAGCTCTGACAGAGTAACCATCAAGTTTTTGGTTACCTTCCTGACCAAGGCCCTTCTCCCCCGATTGCTCAGTTTGGCCAGCTCTAGGAAGAGTCTTGGTGGCTCCAAACTTCTTCCATTTAAGAATGATGGTGGCCACTGTTTTCTTGGGGACCTTCAATGCTGCAGAAATGTTTTGGTACCCTTCCCCAGATCTGTGCTTCAACACAAACCTGTCTCAGAGCTCTACAGACAATTGCTTTGACCTCATGACTCAGTTTTTGCTCTGACATTCACTGTCAACTGTAGGACCTTATATAGACAGGTGTGTGCCTTTCCAAATCATATCCAATCAATTGAATTTACCACAGGTGGACTCCAATCGAATTCTAAAACCATGTCAAAGACAATCAATGGAAACAGGGTCCACCTGAGCTCAACTTCAAGTCTCATAACAAAGGATCTGAATACTTATTTAAGTAAGGTATTTCAAAAAATGTGTTTTTGCTTTGTCATTATGGGGTATTATGTGTAGATTGATGAGGAAAACATCAATTTTAGAATAAGGCTGTAACGTAACAAAATGTTTAAAAAAGTGAAGGTGTGAATCCTTTCCAAATTAACTGTATGAGACAATCTGAATGATTACTTGATTAATACTGTATCCATTGCAACATAACCTAAGTCTTAACGGTTAACCACAAAACAAAACACATCCTGTGAACAGCAATTCTAGAATTTGTTGGGTTAATGAAAGTCTCATCCAGGTGGTACAAAGGTCAGTATTGAACAAGAAAATCACAAGATCAAGTTAAGAAAATGAATTTCACGCATCACTAGTTTATGGATTGAGGCTGTATGTACATTTACCTACTCCAAGGTTAATTGTTTTATATTAGAATGTAAATATTTTTCTAGTTAGGTATTTTGCTCAAGAAAAACTCTTGTTTCTTAGGGTATTGAGGCATATCTATGGTGCACCATTGTAATAAAGTAACTCAGAATACATACAGGGCTACTGTATGTGTGAAGTATTTCTATGTTCCCATCAACAACAACAAAAACTGTTTGAATAAAATTATGTCCACATATCTTTAGGTAAAATGTGGTCTTTATTTTTATGGCTAAACTGCATAAACACTCAGATCTCAATGCTGCTTGCCATGCGCTTGTGAACAACGTGCTGTCCAATCTAACACCTCTCCATCTACCCACTTTCTTAATCAATTGAAAAAAAATCCATCATTGCAGTGTTCTACCCAGAGACAACTACAAACAATGTGAAGATGAATTGGATCTCTGAGCATTTGTTTGGATAAGAGATGTTGTATAAAACTCTCGACTTAAAGGCATAATGCAGTGGGAATCAAGGGCCTGAAAGGCTTGCTAACATGGTTAGTCACATGGTTAAATCTGGGATTAAGATGCATCATTTTAGAAGATTGAGGTGAATTCACATTAGGTACTACTGTTAATTTGGCCTTACACGGTACAATTGCAATTGACACATTGCTCACAAGTAGTGGTGTTCTTTCCATTATATATTTACCCAAAAGTGCATCCTTGACATCCTTCATACAGCAGTTGTAGTATATAATAGTACCCATCAAATGTTATCACAAATATTATTATGGACATGAGATACAACTTATCACCCTCTCACAAGTGTAACATGCAGACATCACTGTCAAAATAATAAAACAAATGTGACTAAAGCACAATTACATGTTTGTCTTTTAGCAGACACTCTTATCCAGAGCGACTTACAGGAGCAATAAGTGCTTTGCTCAAGGGCACAGATGTTTCACCTATTTGGCTCTGGGATTCCAACCAGCAACATTCCGGTTACTGGCCCAACGCCCTTAACCGCTAGACTACCTGCCGCCCCACAATCTCTTTCAAATTTGGAATGTTCACATGATACTGACATGGGGCAGAGGCATGTTTGCCCAGTGCAATCTTAAGAAAATAATGGTCAATTACTAATCGATTATCTGGTTAGTACTTTCCATGGTTGTCATTCCATCGGTTTTACTGCTAAACTATGTAAATAAAGACACACCATGTCCATGACCAATCAAATGTTTCAGGAGAAGAAATGGAAACAAAAATATAACATTCACAAGATCAGTGGCTGACCTGGACATAGACATTATCAGCTCTTTCTCGTTGACATTCACTCAATCTACAATGCGATTTCAGCTACTTAACAATCTGCCTGTTTTTGTAAGTCCCATGCATCCCTGCAGATCCCTTCCACAGAAGTGGGACTTTCTGTCCGGTAGCACTGTAGTTCTGCCTGTCAAGCACACACTGGCATCTAGTCCTTCTGTGCCCCTGCAGCAGCACAGTGGAAAAGGCCCGGAGCACAGATGACAGGGAAGGAAGTTCCCTATAGGCAGCTTCATGGCTAAGACAGCAGATCAATCGCTGAAAGATGACTCACTGCCATCGTCGCTGTCCTCATCGTGATCCAGTGTTTTCTTTTGACGGCATCAGGCACAGGTGCATCTGGTGTGCTGCATACAGAAACATGTAGCAATCACCATTGTTACTTAAAATAAATGTAGAACCACCATTTTATGACATTCAGATGTGGATATGAAACAAAACGTATTGGATTACGAGGTATGAGAATACAGATATTACTTAGACGTAATGTAAGCACACTCACTCAAGCAGTTTGGGATCCAAACCTTCCTGGACCATTTTATTCTTTATCGCCATAACTGGAACACCCTGTTTTTGAATAGTTTTCTACATTACTGATTTCATTGAACAGATTTCACATTTCTACAGAATATGACAATGTATAGAGACCCACCACTTGCACCATCTTGAGATATCTGGCATAGCGTGGGTCCTTGGCCACAGTCATCCAACTGTCTCCTGCTGCCTCTGCTGCTCTTGGTTCTGTTATGTTTGGAGAAGCCTACAATAGAGTCAATACTGCAATTCAGTATTTCCATCGTGCACAAATACACCAAGTCTTTAAGTTATTGTTCCATCAAAATGGATATGTTGAAATCCCAGGAGGCTGGTGGCACCTTAACTGGGGAGGAAGGGCTCGTGGTAACGGCTGGAGCGGAATCAGTGGAATGGTATCAAATACATCAAACATGGTTTCTAAGTGTTTGATGCCGTTAAATTCGCTCCGTTCCGGCCATTGTTATGAGCCGTCCTCCCCTCAGCAGCCTCCACTGATTTAAATATATGTAGTTGTGTGCATAAGCCAACTACACAATTACTGTGTGTGTGGTGCCATCAGAAAGTATTCATACCCCTTGACTTATTCCATTTTTTTCTCACCCGTCTACACACAATACTCCACAATGACAAAGTGAAAACACGTTTAGACATTTTTGCAAATATATAGAAAATTAAATACAGAAATCTCATTTACATATGTATTCACCTGAGTTAATACTTTGTGAAAGCACCTTTGGCAGCAATCACAGCTGTGAGTTGTTTTCAATGTCTGTCAGCTTTGCACTTCTGGATTTTAGCATTTTCTCCCTTGCAGATTTTCTCAAGCTCTGTTAAGTTAGATAGGGAACAGCAATCTTCAAGTCTTTCCACAGATTATGGTATTCAAGTCTGGTCTATGGCTGGGCCACTCAAGCACTTTGACTGTATGCTTTGGGTCATTGCCCTATTGGAACGTAAATCGTTGCCCCAGTCTAAGGTAGTTTGCAGGTTCTCATCAAGGATTTGCCTGTATTTGGCTCCATTCATTGTTCCCTCTATCCTAACCAGTCTCCCTGCCACTGAAAAGCATCCCCATAGCATGATGCTGCCACCACCATGCTTCACAGTAGGGATGGTGTTAGACGGGTGATGAGCTGTGCCAGGTTCTCTCCGGCATAGCGCTTGCATTCAGGCCAAAGAGTTATATTTTTGCCTCAGATCACAGAATCTTTTGTCTTATGAGCTCAGTCTTCCATGTGCCTTTTTGCAAACTCCAGGTGTGCAGCCATGTGCCTTTTGCAAACTCCAGGTGTGCAGCCATGTGCCTTTTTGCAAACTCCAGGCGTGCAGCCATGTGCCTTTTGCAAACTCCAGGCGTGCAGCCATGTGCCTTTTGCAAACTCCAGGCGTGCAGCCATGTGCCTTTTGCAAACTCCAGGCGTGCAGCCATGTGCCTTTTGCAAACTCCAGGCGTGCAGCCATGTGCCTTTTGCAAACTCCAGGCGTGCAGCCATGTGCCTTTTGCAAACTCCAGGCGTGCAGCCATGTGCCTTTTGCAAACTCCAGGCGTGCAGCAATGTGCCTTTTTGCAAACTCCAGGCGTGCAGCAATGTGCCTTTTTGCAAACTCCAGGCGTGCAGCAATGTGCCTTTTGCAAACTCCAGGCGTGCAGCCATGTGCCTTTTGCAAACTCCAGGCGTGCAGCCATGTGCCTTTTGCAAACTCAGGTGTGCAGCCAGGCGTGCAGCCATGTGCCTTTTTGCAAACTCCAGGCGTGCAGCAATGTGCCTTTTGCAAACTCCAGGCGTGCAGCAATGTGCCTTTTGCAAACTCCAGGCGTGCAGCCATGTGCCTTTTGCAAACTCCAGGTGTGCAGCCATGTGCCTTTTGCAAACTCAGGCATGCTGCCATGTGCCTTTTTGCAAACTCCAGGCGTGCAGCCATGTGCCTTTTTGCAAACTCCAGGCGTGCAGCCATGTGCCTTTTTGCAAACTCCAGGCGTGCAGCCATGTGCCTTTTTGCAAACTCCAGGCATGCTGCCATGTGCCTTTTTGCAAACTCCAGGCATGCTGCCATGTGCCTTTTTCTCAGGAGTGGCTTCAGTCTGGCCACTCCCATAAAGCCCAGATGGGTGAAGTGCTTTAGAGACTGTTGTCCTTCTGACAAGTTATCCCATCTCAGCCAAGGAACTATGTAGTTCTGTCAGAGTAGTCATTTGGGTCTTGTGACCTCCCTGGCAGAGTCTGGGTAGTTCCATATTTGTTCAATTTCCCAATTTTGGAGACCACTGTAATCTTGAAAACTTTCAACAGTAGTTTATACCCTTCCCCAGATATGCCTCTTCACAATTATATCTTGGAGATATATGGACTTCATGGTATAGTTCCTGCTCTGAGGGGGAGGGAGATTGGGGAGGGAGGGGGGCGCGTTACCTCAGGAGGTGGCAATGGCACAGCCACAGCTATAGGGGTCTCTGGTTGGCTTGGGACCACAACTGCAACTGGACCATTAACCTCTGTAGCTGGTCGCTGACCAACACCCTCCACCCTGACATCCTCCAAACCAGGAATAGAGGAGAGCTACATAGAACAAAATCAGGACGCACTGACATTATCATATTGGTATGCCCAGAGCAGCAAAGCACATAACAGTAGAGCAACATCAAAGACAAGAGTAAAGCCATAGTATTGTATACAAAACACATACAGAAGCTGGGTTACCTACCTTTGCTTCCAAAATGCTGAGGGTAGTTTCAATCTGCTGTATCCGAAGAGATATGCATGCAAGTTTCTCTTCGCAAACTGTCGAAAAACGATTGAGAAAGCGGACAGTGTGCACTATGAACTGGTTGAGATAGGCAACGACTCTCCTCTGTTGTATGGCTGGGACCTGTGACCATATCATTCAGTATCATGGGAAAAATAAAACATGGACAACATTGTTATTTACTTACAGAGTTGGGGAGTTCAAAAACATTGACTACACATACTCGTTAGATACAACATTTACTTGATTACATTATTTGGCTGAGAGTCATTCAGCTTGTTTACAAAACAAGCTGAAGCTATCATGGCTAATTTAGCTACAGTAGCCACCAAGATAACTTCGGCTACGGAAAACACTCACCTTGGTCAGATCTATTCCTGATCCCACAATCGGTAAACCGTCCTCGTCCATGTTTTTATCGTTTTGGCAAACTGTCGATTAACTCGCTATTACTTTGTTTAATAGTAATATCTTACTGAAAATCTGCAAAAGCGAGATCGACATTTTATTACGCCTCATGTGACTTCACTGTGACCCAAGTCTGACGTCACTATTATTTTGCTCTTCCGGGTATATCAGCCAATGAGGTGCTTAGTTTTCTACTTCTTTATTGGAAATCAAAATGAACCCAAGTCTGAAGGTGCATACCTCCATCTCCTGAACTGGAGGGTTAACAGTTCATTGCCACAAATGTAGTGTGTTCAATATACCACAAGGAGGGAGTACAGTATAATGGTTAATACATGTGCAGTGTCTCAAAACAAGCCACAATTCTGTTGATCCAGGCAAGGAGGACTTAGTTACTGTGTAATATGGTTTGCAGAGATGATGAGTTAATGGATAAAGCCATCAACACAAATTATTTGACAACTTAATTTTGATGAAGCCTCAGATGCTATCGTCTTTTGGAGACAACCCACAATGTGAGTGCACGCACGTGTGTTGCATTGGATCATGCCTGATTAGTTGTGAACTATTACTACATAGGAGCGCAGCAGAACCAATGGAAAACAAAACACAGGAAACCAAAAATGCTGTCCAACTTGACCTCAATCTGAACTCTACAACGATTCCGTTTGATTTGAAATGGAACACTCAGACTAACCTGACCCAAGAGCAAACTAAAGCCATAGTCCATGCCCAGCATTGCCCACCTGATCATAAAACAGATCTGAAAGCCCAGTCCATGCCAATTCAACCTAGTTCAACAGGCAGGAACAGTCTCTGCCCAGTTTCAAAAAAATTGTTATGAAGAACTCAACAAAAAAATCTAAACTGACCTCCTGAGTCAGAACCTATCCAGAGAGTGTTGGGAGCAGATCACTTTTTAAACCAGCAGCATATTGATTTATACGGGACTGTAATTGCTTCAGTGTGTCCTGGATGACTCCCCCATAATTGAGGCCTGGCAGAGCCTCTTCCCTGGACATACTCTGAGCCAGGCAGCGGGCAGAGGAGTACCGCAACCCCCCCCCACCCCCCCACCCCCACACACACACACCCTCCGCCAAGCAGTGAGCAGTGGATGGTTACCCCCTTACCCCCAAGCCACTCTATCATACCGTGAGGAGTGAACTGCTCTGTTAGAGCTTCCTGTGCTTGGCCCTCCTATGTTGAACATAATAAACAGCCCCCTATCCACCAGATGCGTACCAAACTCACTTAAAGTGGCAGCAATAAAGCCTCTGGTGAAAAAGACAAACCAGAAAATATAAAAAACTATCAGCCTATATTGAATCTCCCATTCCACTCAAAAATTGTAGAAAAATCTGTAGCGCAGCAACTCATTGCCTTCCTGAAGACCATGTATAAAACGCTTCAGTCTGATTTTAGACCCCATCATAGCACTGAGACTGCTCTCGTGAAGGTGGTAAATAACCTTTTAATGGCGTCAGACCAAGGCTCTGCATCTGTCCTTGTGCTCCTAGACCTTAGTGCTGCTTTTGACACCATCGATCATGACATTCTTTTGTAGAGATTGGAAACCCAAATTGGTCTACACAGACAAGTTCTGGCCTGGTTTAGATCTTATCTGTCGGAAAGATATCAGTTTGTCTCTGTGGATGGCTTGTCCTCTGACAAAGTAACTGTAAGTTTCGGTGTTCCTAAAGGTTCTGTTTTAGGACCACTAGTTTACACTATATATTTTACCTCTTGGTGATGTTATTCGGAAACATAATGTTAACTTTCACTGCTATGCGGACGATACACAGCTGTACATTTTGATGAAACGTGGTGAAGCCCCAAAATTGCCATCTCTGGAAGCCTGTGTTTCAGACATAAGGAAGTGGATGGAGGCAAATGTTTTACTTTTAAACTCAGACAAAACAGAGATGCTAGTTCTAGGTCCCAAGAAACAAAGAGGTCTTCTGTTGGATCTGACAATTATTTTTATGGTTGTACAGACGTTTCAAATAAAACTGTGAAGGACCTCGGCATTACTCTGGACCCTGATATCTCTTTTGATGAACACATCAAGGCAATTTCAAGGACAGCTTTTTTCCATCTTGGTAACATTGCAAAAATCAGAACACGTTCTGTCCAAAACTGATGCAGACAAGTTAATCCATGCTTTTGTCACTTCTAGATTAGACTACTGCAATGCTCTACTTTCCAGCAACCCGGATAAAGCACTAAATAAACTTCAGTTAGTGCTAAACGCGACTGCTAGAATCTTGACTAGAACCAAAAAATGATCATATTATTCCAGTGCTAGCCTCTCTACACTGGCTTCCTGTATAGGCTAGGGCTGATTTCAAGGTTTAACTACTAACCTACAAAGCCTTACATGAGCTTGCTCCTACCTATCTCTCAGACGTACGCTACGGTCACAAGACGCAGGCCTCCTTATTGTCCCTAGAATTTCTAAGCAAACAGCTGGAGATAGGGCTTTCTCCTATAGAGCTCCATTTTTATGGAATGGTCTGCCTATCCATGTGAACGACGCAGACTCGGTCTCAACCTTTAAGTCGTTATTGAAGACTCATATTTTCAGTAGGTCCTATGATTGAGTGTAGTCCGGCCCAGGGGTGTGAAGGTGAACGGAAAAGCATTGGAGCAACGAACCGCCCTTGCTGTCGCTGCCTAGCTGGTTCCCCTCTCTCCACCAGGATTCTCTGCCTCTAACCCTATTATGGGGACTGAGTCACTGGCTTACTGGTACTGTTCCATCCCGTCCCTAGGAGGGGTGCATCACTTGAGTGGGTTGAGTCACTGACGTGATCTTCCTGTCTGGGTTTGGCGCCCCCCTCGGGTTCGTGCCATGGGGGAGATCTTCGTGGGCTATAGTCAGCCTTGTCTCAGGGTAGTAAGTTGGTGGTTTGAAGATATCCCTCTTGTGGTGTGGGGGCTGTGCTTTGGCAAAGTGGGTGGGGTTATATCCTGCCTGGTTGGCCCTGTCCGGGGGTATTGTCAGACGGGGCCACAGTGTCTCCCGACCCCTCCTGTCTCAGCCTCCAGTATTTATGCTATCCGGTGTCCTGTGGGATTGGGGCTAGGGTCAGTCTGTTATTTCTGGAGTATTTCTCCTGTCTCATCCGGTGTCCTGTGGGAATTTAAGTGTGCTTTCTCTAATTCTCTCTCCCTCTCCCTCCCCCTCCCGGAGGACCTGAGCCATGGGACCATGCCTCAGGACTACCTGGCCTGATGACTCCTTGCTGTCCCCAGTCCACCTGGTTGTGCTGCTGCTCCAGCTTCAACTGTTCTGCCTGCGGCTAGGGAACCCTGAACTGTTCACCGGACGTATTACCTTGTCCTGGACCTGCTGTTTTCGACTCTCTCTCTCTACCACACCTGCTGTCTATAACTCTGAATGCTCGGCTATGAAAAGCCAACTGACATTTACTCCTGAGGTGCTGACCTGTTGCATCCTCTACAACCACTGTGATTGTTATTGTTATTTGACCCTGCTGGTCATCTATGAAAGTTTGAACATCTTGGCCATGTATTGTTATATTCTCAACCCAGCACAGCCAGAAGAGGACTGGCCACCCCTCAGAGCCTGGTTCCTCTCTAGGTTTCTTCCTAGGTTCCTGCCTTTCTAGGGAGTTTTTCCTAGCCACCGTGCTTCTACATCTGCATTGCTTGCTGTTTGGGGTTTTAGGCTGGGTTTCTGTATAGCACTTTGTAACATCGGCTGATGTAAAAGGGCGTTGGAAATACATTTGATTGAGAGCTTCCCATACATGTTTCACACAAACACGTTAACTCTGCTGACAGGGCTTTCTGCAAGAGGGAATACTTCTCTATAGGGATACTTACAGAAAGAACAGGTTTCTTACTTAAAGGGGTCCTCTGAGAGTGTAGTGTGGTGGGGCATAGACAGCTTACAGTAATTAAAAAGCTATGTTTCTCAGGCTTTTTCCTACATCAAGTGCACTCATTGAACTAACTGGCAACTTGTGCATACTTGAATTGTATTGGTATGATTGCATCACCCAGGATTCGTTCACTGTTTTGACAGAATCCTGTGTCTGTAAAGCACGTTGACACTGATAGGATGAATAGTCTCACAGTGACTTACCTATGTGTCCTAAAAGAGAGAGTTTGGGCATTTTGACAGTGACTTAATAATGACAGCATTATTAAACATTGATAATAAATACATGGCTCTTAATAATAGAACTGCCATCCTGCTGGTTGAGGAAAAGCTTTCTCCTGTATCACCATTTCCAGAGATATTGACCTGATACCCTGGTAGCTGGGTATTATTTGCTTTGTTAACATGATTTCTGAATGTCTTCTGAGTAGGGTTTCATAATTCCAGGAACTTTCAATAAATTCCTTGGTGTTTCCAGAAATCCTGGTTGGAGGATTGCGGACTTCCTGCTTATTCCCTCCTGACTCCGGGAATCCTACCAACCAGAATTTTCGGAAAACCAGGGAATTTATTGAAAGTTTGTGGAATTTTGCAACCCTCCTTCTGAGAACACGAGGCTATTTCTGAAAACATTCTCTTAGTAGAATCCAGCATGTTCATCAATCTGACATGGATAGTTAAACTATCATAGAACAGTATTTAAATTGGGATTTGATCATCAACAGGCGCCATGGAATTTCCTGCCCACTTCACCAAAACATTTGTGACCCCTATATGTTGCTGCGGCAACGGCAAGTATCAAAACAAGCACCTCTCTCGCTCTGCTGCTCCATGACGCACCTTCATTTCTTCCATATGAACAGACATGGTATGGCACCGAAATATGATTTTGATACCCCATGCACAAGCATCAGCACCACACCCCTCTTTTTCATTTAAACCCACTTCACATCACTGAGTAGATTAAATACTGAGTAAAAAAAAAACATAATTACCCCCTCTCTCACACAATGAATAGCTTAGTTTGCTTAGTTCATATGAAGATGTTTGGGTTTAAATCACTGATCAGAAAAGTACAGCCTAACTCACAAGAGCCATCTCAAACTAATCAAGAGAGAATGGTTCACCCCAATTAAGATCAATGCTAGGAAGGAGAAGAATGAAACAGGGTTGAGAGCACAGATTCTAACTGCTCTCTCCGCCCCCTGCGTGTCCTCGTGTGAACTTGAAATGCTTATCTTTCTCATATACTCATCTGTATGCTGGACCATTGTCTTTACCTCTAGCCTGGTTGTTTGGCAGGTCAGTCCAGACAGAGGATGCTGTCAACACCTCTTCCCTGTCCAGAATCCCTGTGAGTGAAAACAAGCCTTTTCCTGGTCAATGAGTTCAGGGGGGCGGAAGAGAGAGAGAAAGAGAGAGAGAGAGAAAGATAAAGAGAGAGAGAGAGAGAGAGGAGAGAGAGCGAGACAGAGAGAGACAGAGAGACAAAGGGAGAGCGAGAGCGAGAGAGAGAGAGAGAAGGGCAGACAGACAGAAAGAAAGGGAGAATAAGAGAGACAGAGAGAGAGAGAGAGAGAGAGAGAGAGAGAGAGAGAGAGAGAGAGCTGGCAGAGGTACAACCCTGAGTGCTGCATATTGGAGTGGGCAGGAGAAGGAAAGGAAGGTCAGTCTACTACTGCATTGGGGGATGATCAGACAAGAACAGGCCATCATTATAGCCATACCCCAGCAGTAATGATAATAGTCATATTTGTCACTATTCATGGCAGTGGGACTTATAATCACCTGAGAAGATGGTTGCCAAATTAGACAAGTTTTTCAACAGAAAACACGGATTAATAGCGAGGTTTGTGTAAGTTTCTTGGAACCAGAGGAGTTTTATTTTGCATGCCCTGATTTGACAAGGTCAGCTCAAGCAGCTTTGTCTTTAATCAGGAGTGCATCATTGTTTACTATTATATGGTTACTCGTTACCATGATGCAATACACAGCAGGGAGTGAAAATGTGTATGGTACATTGTGCTTCTGTTTTGTGCCATCCAGCCGGTTGGATGATAATGCCCCAATGTTCTGAACTGAAGAGAGAGACACTGAATTAAAGGTTATGACAATGCACCCAATCTGCTGGAGCTGTAGCTAAGCCAGGGGCAGGGAGGACATTTGGAGGCAGTAGGCTTGGGGGTGGATAGGATGTTGGTCTTGATCAAAGTTATCGAGGCATCTTGAAACCTTTTATATTCCCTGCTGGGCTCATCCACTTAACACTGGTAACATTGTTATGCATAACATATTGCATTGGGTGAAAACTGTATATGAATGTAGTCACTATCTGCCCATGTTAGGTTTAAATAGGTAAATTGAATGTCCTCATACACCCTGTGACGTCTTTGAATGTGCTTGCATGTTATGACCCTCTTTGGTGGCATTATAAGGTGTCATCTTTGCCTGTTTGTGTCCACGCACTGCCCTCTCTGGATACGTTCTTGTTTATGTGATGCGCTGACACTGTCTGTGCTAACTGGAGCTGTGCTGCTGATCTCCTGCTTTATGATTGGGTCAGCACTGATCTCCTGTTTAGTGATTGGATCAGTGCTGATCTCTTATCTCTGCTGGTGAAATCAACCCTCTTTAAGCCCTAGGACAATTAGGCAGTGGTCTTTCAAAACACTGCCCTTTATTGGAAAAAAAGAGGATTGTCCTATTCAAGGGCATACATATTTACCATGGAAAGAGTGCTGTTGTCAACAGATACTGAGACACATGTCAACTCAAGGGGAGAGCAAGGTGCAGATTCACAGATTGGGAAAAGGCCCACATTTGGGCTGTCAAGTGGCAATGCAGTGTTCAGTGACAAACACTGAGTGGTCATAATATTTGCATTGTAAAATTAGATGTATTGCCATGTTGTTTGCAGATAGACCAAACAAGAGGTTATTTAAAACTACATGTATAAAACTACATGAATAATCAAGTGGTTAGATGTGGGATTTTAATCCTGATGACTTGAGGTAAGGGGTGATATTCACATATATGAATATAAACATATATGAATTGTATGAAAAAAGAGACCAATGTGCAGGCCTGCTGACTGTGTGTACACTGTACATAAATACTCAAATATTCTAGTTTATGAAAATATTTAAATCATGATGATGAATAATCCCACTAAATCAAACGTTGGAGATAGATATGTATGCAATAGATGATGAATATGAAGACACATAGCCTACATGTGGCACATAAATTACGCACGAGCTTCGTGGACAATAATTCTATTTTCCAATGGCTATAACAACTCATCATTGAGATTTCTACACGTAACAAGCTTTGAGAAGAGCGGGTGGTATGGGTCCAAGCCTTAAAGAGATCAAAATTCAATCCCATTCTAAGAAAAGTATAAATGATGACGTTATTTGAATATGTGCCCAAAATCCTTAATGAATAATTTAGGATGAGGAGAAGGCAAATGCTGCCCCAGCTGTTTCCTGTTGAAAATGTCTGTGTAATGTAGATACATGTGAGGGATTTTCTCTCTAAATCCGTCTCCTGTTCGCTAAATCTCACTTCTCCAAAACGAGCCTGCGCAATGGAACAAAGTCGGAATATTGAGATGTGACATTGCCTGCATCTTATCCACTTTCTCACTGTTTTTAATGACTTCAAACAAGTTCATTTTTGCTGGGCTTTGTCGTGCGGAGACCCGTGGGGATGTCTAGCGGTCATTTCTTCCAGTGGCATTTATGTGATGTCTTCAAGGTAACTTTAAATAATTTCCTTTGACACCAGATTGTTACCTTACTTACAATTTGTGTTGTTGTTGTTGCAAGAACCAACCTGATTTATTTGCAGTATCAAAGCAAAAATGAATAAAGACCCATGTTTGATTATAGCAGATTATTTTAGTTCAGGGATTTAATGTACACATCGGTTTTATTATAGACTATTTCAAAATGTCTATCAGAACATGTCAGCAGGTAGATTTGCGTGCATTTTCTGTGAAAGCACGTTTGACTGTTTCCACATAGACATTATATGTAGCCTAGCTATAACATTTACTTTCATTTACTTTACGCAAATAAGGTTATTAGGCATGTCTGCGTGCATGAGTTAACACACTCGCGTGGATGTTTCAATGCGTTTCCAGCATGAGTTTCGACACGTTTGCGCATTGCGCGCCGACCGATTCCGTTTCCATGAATATAAACCACTAATGCTGCTGCATTAGTTACTGAACTTTCAAAGTAATTTCTGCTGACTCCGCATTTGGGTACCACATTGGATTGTAGGAAAACAAACAATAAGGAAGGGTTTAAGGCGCTATGTTGTAGGGGTTGTGATGTATATGAATCCTGTATATATTCTCTTTATTATGTAAATTTGTCCCGGTATGCTTCATCTGCTGGGTTTGGCGCGTGAACCGTTTTCCATCTCATGTTTGGATAGGCAAGATCCTTGGCTCTGTGGCTCCTGTCCTGAACGATCGTTTTTGGAGCTGAGAGAAAGCAAGGGCATCATTACATTATCTTAAAACTAAGCCTACTTAAAGAAGACTGCTTGGAAACAAACGATTTTAAAGATATATTATCGCATTGATTGATTTAAGCATTCGTTTTATGCATACCTCTCCCTCTCTGTGACTAATTCCTATGCAATTGTTCTTTATTATAACACCCCAAAAGTTTGATAATCGGGTTGTGAAACGTAACTGTCTGATGGCTGCAGGAATATTATCAGTGAAATAGCCTACAGACAAGACAATGATGTGTATGAGCTTCGAACCGGGAAAGCGCCCTCTCCTCTGGAAGCGGCTCGTGCAGTCACCGCTCCATACATCCTAATATGCTTGTAAGAATTAATAAACGTCAAGGACCATACGTGCGTAAATCGTGACCAAAACTCATAGACTGGTATTATTGTAGGCTCTTTTATTATAATGGTGTGATTGTGTTGGACGTCACGGTTCCATAGACACCTGTTCCTTCCCTTATTGTGAACCCATTAGAAAACCTAGCTATATATTTCGCAATTCTATAGTAAAAACTGATAATGACGAGGATGTTGAAATCACTGCCACCAAGTCATACTGACACTAATGAAATACGATATGGGCGGTGAGACTGACGATATTCTCTGCCTGCCATGCCCTACTAACTGTGCCCTTCTCCCCATTGAACGCAGAGTGCGATGTGCTGTGTCTCCTGTACCCACACCCTCTCACTGCTGCTGTGCGTCCTAACCCTGACTTCGGCGGCAACAGGGGCGGGGCCCGAGACCCTGTGTGGGGCGGAGTTGGTGGACACGCTGCAGTTTGTGTGTGGAGAGAGAGGCTTTTATTTCAGTAAGTGCACCTTTTATTTATTTATAAAGGATTGCTGCTGCTCCATTCTCCCAAAGCGCTAATGCGCAACCTCATAAATTAAACAGTATCAGATCTCTCTCATCTGGCCTTCCCTTTCTAATAACCATTCCCGCTGTCCTTTTCCGCACTCCTATTAAACATTTCAGCTGTAGACTTATCAGATTTGAAATAGTTGATGCTTATATGTATATTTTGTCTCTGTCCATGATTGTGATGGACTCCTGACTTAGACTAATGGAATATACAGAATCACATGATGCAATACCCTTGAAGCAGGAGTGAGGTTCTGGGGGTTGCTGAGAGGTAAATGAAGTGTAGAATGATATTAAACAGCTATATGTATATTATGCTCATTCAGATGGCTGCTGGGTCTATGGGGATGGGGTTTTAAGTGGAATTGAGGCTGACTATCTGTAAGAAGGAGGGAGAGACATAAATGTTGCAGTGAACTCTTTTTCCACCAGAAATGGGGAAAGCTACCCAAAGAAAACCATCCGCTAAGAATCCAGGACTTAAATCTCCTATTTTCCATTGGAGGCACAAAGGCCAGAACAAGATGCAATATATGGCAGTGCTGAGCTGTGTCAAGGTGTTGCGTTCTCCCACTCAGCAGTAGCCAGTGTTCCTATGACATGGACCCTGATCCTTCCCTCAGGGGACTACTTCTTCCCCTTAGAACCATGGACTCAGAAAGGTTGTGGTTTGGCTCATTAGTGCCATACACTGAATGAGGCTGACTTGAGGGTCCCTAACTGGCGTTGAGTGAAATCACTGCACACACAAGTGTCAAGTCTCTCTTTACCACCTCTCCAAGGCTCAACCATTATTGTGCACCATCCTTTTTGTATCTCTGACATTGACATATCAATACAGCTCAGAGATGTCAATCATCTTGAAAGAGGCTCTATACTCCAACTTAATTCAGACTTGTATTACATCATGGTAGTTTCTCAGTTAACTCACAACCATGTACTGTGGAATGCCACTTTGAAAGTTCTCTTGAGGTGGTGTTTTTTGGTGTTGTTGACGAGTTGTGACAGAGTTGAGAATGTTTGATTGCGTGATAACAATTATTCTGTGAACTTGATGAAATATTTCATATGTGTAAAGACTTTTGATGAGGTGTGAGACTGTCTGGGAGATTTGATGATGTGAGACTGTGAAAGGGGTTTATGTATTCTCTGAGTGTTTAATGGATTTCACATGGCCTATGGAATATAATCTTGAGTTGCCAGAACTTGCCACACTGCCATATCTTGTATTTGGAATATAACTGTATCTTCAACAAGATTATTCTATGATAATAAATTGATGAACCAAACAATGGACATAAACAGCAAATCATTCCAATCATGAACTCACAGACATCAGATAGACCTTATCTGGCTCTGGGAATTCAATCGGTCAAGGTTTGGAACTAAACTGCATCCATGTGACTATAGACTGTACTGTGCGTTCATTGAGCTGCAAAGTGCCCATCCATCAATGCCTTGTTCTCGTGTTAAAAAATGTTAATTGAGTCGAGGACATTTCAGGCACACTCCATCCTTTCTGGAAAGGAACAGTGAGGTATGTACAGCAGGTGGCTCACTGTGTGGACAGTATATCTCTCTCTCCTGCTGTCAGATGGAACCACAAGTATAACAATGAGTCTTTACGTGAGATATCTGGATAATCCATTTTCGGCTCTGTCGTCTTTTGCACTGGGAAGAGTGACAGCTCCTTGCGGTTGTCAGGTCTGGTCTGCTCCTGAGCTGAACTCCTCCCCTCCAGTCTGCTGCACCATATTGAACTTGGCAGCCACCGTAGTAATGATGTGTCCCCAACGTGTTGCAGTGACACTGGGCTTTCTGCGGGCTGAGACGCTGGGCCAATCCACCTTACCCACCATGTCACTGCTAAAGTAGCTGCACTTGCATTTCAAGACTTCATATTTCATTACCTTGACAGAAATGTGAAATACTACTCGGTGGAAAAATATTTTATTGAAACAAAATGTGGTCTAAAGAATAAAAACTAAATCCACAACCGTAGTCAGTTTTTCCAATTATTAGCCTGACCTAGAAATCCTCAGTTGTCTTAGTAATGCTTTAGCAGGCAAACTCCTCCCAGGTTGAGTGGAGTAGAGTGGATATACAGACATACTGTGAATCTGGTCTTCGTGGGGGCCTTTTGAACAGAATCTGGGTAACCCCAGTTTGCAAATAGGAACACTGGACGACAGGAAAATTGTGAGGAAAATCGGTAGGAACATTCTCTGATCAGTGGGGTACTGTAGATTCTCTGAAAGACATGAATCAACTCTTCCTGAGCTTTTATTGTAGATAACACCCACTTCCTGTAATGTACTCTGGATGGAGCTGGTTATTCTATTCTGAAGAATTTCCTCTCACAGTCTAAAAGTGAACCCCTACAATGCACCTACACTCCAGAGCTCTAGGATGTGGAAAAAATACAACTGACTAAAAATGAAAAAGGACTTCTATGGCACACCACACCACCTTTCTCTTAGTAACTCCATAAATACAATGTCATGGCATATACCAAGTCTCTAATGTGGATGATGCTGGGAGTATTCGTAAATGTATTAGTTATATACATTTGAATCAGAAGGAACCATGTCAGGGTCAGAGATAAACCTATTCAGCAAAAGGCACAGAGATTCAGCCACACAGGGCAATATACAAACCAGTCTTGTCCTTTTTGTCTCATAATGCCATGTCATAAGCCACTAGTTCAGAGAGAGTTGTACATGAGATACATTTATAGTCGGGATGAAAACAAATTCAGATTGGCACTGTGACATCGCCCTCCCAACAGCATGTAGTTTAAACAGAACGAGGAACAGAGGAGGGGAGTAAATTGCTTTTAAGCAGCCATTGATGAGCCATCCTATCCTTTCTCAGCCTTGTTTGTCTCTCTGTGTCTATTCTATTTGAAGCAGCTGGAGTAGGAGAGTGGAGAACGTGTAAACAGCACATCAGCCTCACTACCCACACAGCTAGGCCTTGTCCCGGAGCAGCAGGGGATTATGGGGGATTACAGGATGATCAGGATGCCCCCCTCCCCTCCACCTCCCCACCTCTCTAGTTTTATACACTGGACCTGAACACACACACACACTCAGCAGAAGGTACTCAGCACTAAAGAAAGAACGGTCTCCTGTGTGCACTTTGTCACTGTGAAAAGGTGTTGTTTTTCCATGGAGTGCTGAAATGAGAATGTTGACCCTCCTCACTGAATAACTACTCTGCATAACACAAATACTTATCATGAAAGCGACAGGATGGGGATGTTAGATTTGAGTTCTGTCAGTTTGGAGTCAAGACACAAAGGCTTGAGTTGAAATAAACCTGTTCTACTGGTGATGTTGGCCAGGCTTGACCATAAAGATATTGATATATATATACAGATATTGCACACATTGTGCCCACATTATTATAGCCTACAGTTTCATCTGAGGCCTCTACTTAGGGCTAAAACCGAAACTTAAACCCTGGTAAATGGTTCCGAGACTGTAAATAGCCAGAGCTAGCCAAGCTTGCTATGTCACATAATTTTGAACTGACTGACCCATCCAGTCTATCCCATCCCACGAGACCCTAACTCACTGAGTTAGGATCCTAAATGCTCTTACAAACTAGCTTTTAATTGCCTAAAAGCAGACATAACCTCAGTTGGAAATGTGAGGGAAATTTAGCTAGGCTATAAACTCTTTGTGGTACCAGTGATAAAGAGGTAGTTTCCAGGTCTATAGCAGCTTTCGTAGACCCCGACAAACCATAAACTCCCTGACACTCCACAGGCAGTGCGCTGCACCGGTTCCAAGAATTCACAGTTTTTTATTAACCACGGAGAGGCTGTAAAACTCAGATCCTTTCTGTGCCCACTCTGGAGGAGAGCCCTGTCTTTACAGCCTTACTCGTTTGAGGAATGTGAGCTATGTGCTGCAGTGTCTCCAGCATAGCTCTATCCAAGCAGCAGGATGGAGCAGTGAGTGGCCTGCCTCTTTGACTTTTGTCTTAGAAGTCGTTCAAATATACTGACCAAAAATAATCGTGTAAAGTGTTGGTCCGAAGGTTTCATGAACTGTATTAAAAGATCACAGAAAATGTCCATAAGCACAAAAATATGACAGGTGTGGCATATCAGGAAGCTGATTAAACAGCATGATCATTACAAAGGTTCACCTTGTGCTGGAGACAATAAAAGGCCACTCTGAAATTTGCAGTTTTGTCACACGAGACAATGCCAGAGATGTCTCAAGTTGAGGAAGCATGCAATTGGCATGCCGGAATGTCCATCAGAGCTGTTGCCAGATAATTGAATGTTAATATTTCTACCATAAGACGCCTAACCATGCCAGTCCAGGACCTTCTTCCCCTGCGGGATTCTCTAAGACCAGCCACCCGGACAGCTGATAAAACTGAGGAGTATTTCTGTCTAATATATCCTTTTTGGGGGGGAAAACTCATTCTTATTGGCCGAGACCCTGCCCAGTCATGAAATCCTTAGATTAGATCCTAATGAATTCATTTCAATTGACTGATTTCCTTATATGAACTGTAATTCAGTAAAATCGTTGAAATTGTTGCATGTTGCGTTTATATTTTTACTTCGGAAAGTGTTAAGACCTCTTGACTTGTTCTACTTATTTTTTTTAAATCATCATCAATCTACACACAATATACCCCATAATGACAAAGCAAAAACTGTTTTTTAGAGATGTTTGCAAATTTATTACAAATAAAAAACTGAAATATCCTATTTAGCTTTGGTGAAGCACCTTGGCAGCGATTACAGCCTTGAGTCTTCTTGGGTATGACGCTACAAGGTTGGCACACCTGTATTTGGGGAGTTTCTCCCATTCTTCTCTGCAGATCCTCTCAAGCTCTGTCAGGTTGGATGGGGAGCGTTGCTGCACAGCTATTTTCAGGTTTCCAGAGATGTTTGATCGGGCTCAATCCGGACTCTGGCTGGGCCACTCAAGGACATTCAGAGACTTGTCCTGAAGCCACTCCTGCGTTGTCTTGGCTGTGTGCTTATGGTCGTTGTCCTGTAGGAAGGTGAACCTTCAACCCAGTCTGAGGTCCTGAGCGCTCTGGAGCAGGTTTTAATCAAGGATCTCTGATTATCTTTCCCTCGATCCTGATTAGTCTCCCAGTCCCTGCTGCTGAAAAACATCCCCACTGCATGATGCTGCCACCACCATGCTTCACCTTAGGCATTGTGCCAGGTTTCCTCCAGATGTGACTCTTGGCATTCAGGCCAAAGAGTTCAATCTTGGTTTTATCAGACCAGAGAATCTTATTTCTCATCGTCTGAGAGTCCTTTAGGTGTCTTTTGGCAAACTCCAAGCGGGCTGTTTGTCATGTGCCTTTTACTGAGGAGTTGCTTGCATCTGGCCACTCAACCATGAAGGCCTGTTGGTGGAGTGCTGCAGAGATGGTTGTCCTTCTGGAAGGTTCTCCCATCTCTCAGCGGAACTCTGGTGGTTACAAACTTCTTCCATTTAAGAATGATGGTGGTCAATGTGTTCTTGTGGACCTTCAATGCTGCAGAAATGTTTTGGTACCATTCCCTAAATCTGTGCCTCAACACAATCCTGTCTCAGAGCTCTACGAACAATATCTTCGACCTCATGACTTGGTTTTTGCTCTGATATGCACTGTCAACTGTGAGACCTTATATAGACAGGTGCGTGCCTTTCCAAATCATGTCCAATCAATTGAATTTACCACAGATGGACTCCAATCAAGTTGTAGAAACATCTCAAGGATGATAAATGGAAACAGGATGTACCTGAGCTCAATTTTGAGTTTCATAGCAAAGGATCTGTATTCTTATGTAATACATTTCAAAAAAACTATTTTCAAATCAAAATATATTTGTCACATGCGCCAAATACAACAACCTTACAGTGAAATGCTTCCTTATAAGCCCGAACCAACAGTGTAATTTGTAAGTAAAAAATAGGTATTATGTAAACAATAGATAAGTAAAGAAATAAAATGTAAAAAAAAACATTAAAATGACAGTGAAAACAACAGTAGCAAGACTATATACAGGTACAGAGTCACTGTGCGGGGGCACAGGTTAGTCAGGCTAATTGAGATAATATGTACATGTAGGTATAGTGAAAGTGACTATGCATAGATGATAAACAGAGAGTAGCAGCAGCGTAAAAGAGGGGTTGGTGGGTGGGGGTGGCGAGACACACTGCAAATAATCCGGGTAGCCAATGTGTGGGGGCACAGGTTAGTCGGTCTAATTGAGGTAATATGTACATGAATGTATAGTTGAAGGGACTATGCATAGATGATTAACAGAGAGTAGCAGCAGCGTAAAAAGGTGGGGGGGGGCAGGACACAATGCAAATAGTCAATTTCATTACCTGTTCAGGAGACTTATGGCTTGGGCGTAGAAGCTGTTGAGAAGCCTTTGATCCTAGACTTGGCACTCCGGTAGCACTTGCCATGCGGTAGCAGAGAGAACAGACTATGACTGGGGTGGCTGGGTCTTTGACAATTTTTAGGGCCTTCCTCTGAAACCGTCTGGTGTAGTGGTCCTGGATGGCAGGCAGCTTAGCCTCAGTGATGTATTGGGCCGTACGTACTACCCTCTGAAGTGCCTTGCGGTCAGAGGCCGAGCAGATGCCATACCAGGCAGTGATGCAACCAGTCAGAATGCTCTCGATGTTGCAGCTGTAGAAACTTTTGAGGATCTGAGGACCCATGACAAATCTTTTCAGTCTCCTGAGGGGGAATAGGTTTTGTCGTGCCCTCTTCACAACTGTCTTGGTGTGTTTGGACCAATCTAGTTTGTTGGTGATGTGGATACCAAGTAACTTGAAGCTCTCAACCTGCTCCACTGCAGCCCCGTCGATGAGAATGGGGACGTGCTCGGTGCTCCTTTTCCTGTAGTCCACAATCATCTCCTTGGTCTTGATTACGTTGAGGATAGGTTGTTATTCTGGCACCACCTGGCCAGGGCTCTGACTTCTACCCTATTGGCTGTCTTGTCGTTGTCGGTGTTCAGGCCTACCACTGTTGTGTCGTCCACAAACTTAATGATGGTGTTGGAGTCATGGCTGGCCATGCAGTCATGGGTGAACAGGGAGTACAGGAGGGGGCTGAGCAGGTACCCCTGAGTGGCTCCAGTGTTGAGGATCAGAGTGGCAGATGTGTTGCTACCTACCCTCACCACCTGGGGGCGGCCCGTCAGGAAGTCCAGGATCCAGTTGCAGAGGGAGGTGTTTAGTCCCAGGATCCTTAGCTTAGTGATGAGCTTTGAGGGCACTATGGTGTTGAACGCTGAGCTGTAGTCAATGAATAGCATTCTCACATAGGTGTTCCTTTTGTCCAGGTGTGAAAGGACAGTGTGGAGTGTAATAGAGATTGCATCATCTGTGGATATGTTTGAGCGGTATGCAAATTGGAGTGGGTCTAGGGTTTCTGGGATAATGGTGTTAATGTGGGCCAATACCAGCCTTTCAAAGCACTTTATGGCTATGGACATGAGTGCTATGGGTCTGTAGTCATTTAGGCAGGTTACCTTAGTGCTATTGGGCACAGGGACTATGGTGGTCTGCTTGAAGCATGTTGGTATTACAGACTCAATCAGGGACATGTTGAAAATGTCAGTGAAGACACCTGCCAGTTGGTCAGCACATGCCCGGAGCACACGTCCTGTTAATCCGTCAGGCCCGGCGGCCATGTGAATGTTGACCTGTTTAAAGGTCTTACTCATGTCGGTCCTGTAGTTTAGCATCTGCTTCATCTGACCACTTTTTTTTATAGGCCGAGCCATTGTTGCTTCCTGCTTTAATTTTAGCTTGTAAGCAGGAATAAGGAGGATATAATTAAGGTTGCTTTGTCATTATGGGGTATTGTGTGTAAATTGATGAGGATTTTTATTAATTTAATCCATTTTAGAATAAGGCTGTAACGTAACAAAATGTGGATAAGGGGAAGGGGTCTGAATACTTCACGAATGCACTGCACATGACAAATAAAATATAATAGTAACTTGAGCATGATCATGAGCACAATAGTGGTAGTTAAAAAAGTATGGCTTATATTTGCACCCATGCTTCTCTGCTGTTATGGCACTACTGCCAAAATGCCAATGCTGCTTGACCAAAAGGTCCCTCTAGCTTGTGTGCTGCTCAGTCAGGTTGACCTAAACAGGCTGCCTTGCTCTTCAGCTAAGACATTGTCGACTGACCTGACAAAGATCGCAGTGGGATCAAAACATTGTCTTGTGTGCATCTTAATAAACCACTGGGGAGCATTACAGAGTTGTAGACATTCCTTCTTTCAAGTCATGATGGAGCCTCTCTCTACGCAGCCAAACAATTGTTATGCAGCACTTAGATCTCAGTTGAATCTATTCACCCTCATTCACCCTACAAAAAGGGGGGAAATGGGCCCTCCTTCCATCCAATAGATGTGTGCAACAACACACAACACCAAAACAAAACTGCACCCTAATCTGTTGTGGGTGTCTGTCTACGACAGTGACACAAACAGAAGATGTGGAGCCTACCACTAATCTGCCATGCCTTGAATGGCTGCAACCAAACTCCAAAACAATAACCTTTACCAATCACCACGGATCCCCCTTCTCAAACAGACTGTTTCTCACACCATCCACCGGGCTGGATGTCCACACCATACGGCAGGCAGGAGAAGGTGGTTTGTCTGAGTTTGTTTACAACAACAGCACACAGGACACCAACTCTTTGTTCACGGCGGATTACCGTCAGTGAGCCCTTGAAACGTGGCACTTAAAACCTTCCAAAACCTATTCCACCTGATTACTGATGCTTTCTGCTTTTTAAAACCAGCTACAGCTGATTCTTCTTCATGTTAAAATCTGCATCCGGATGATTTTTCTCCTCTCCAGCTGTTTGTTCAGAAGGTTACAGGTTATTTTGAGAATAATAGCGGATGTTCATTTGGAGGCCTTTATTGGGAGGGATTGGAAAACAGGGCCAGCACAATCAACTCCTGGCTCACAATACAACCTGTCTGATTGAATAATCATAAACTCGGCCTCGCAAGAAGGTTTCCCTCGTCATGAAAATTCCTTGTTACACGTCAGCAACAATGGTTAAGTGACAATTTATCATGGTTTATTCTGGCTTAATTACAACATGCCATTCAGTAAACATTACATTAAAGATGCACTCCGTGATCTTAAGCACAACAAATTGCATGAATTGGATTTGTAACATATCAAACAAATTGAGAAATTCGGATGATATCATATGAATTGCAAAATTCGTAACATATCAAACAAAATGGATGACATAGTAAAACATTTTTTTAAATGTATTGTCACATACACTGGATAGGTTTAGTGAAATGTGTTGTTTTACAGGGTCAGCCATAGTAGCATGGCGCACCTGGAGCAAATTAGGTTTAAGTGCCTTGCTCAAGGGCACAGATAGATTTTTTACCTTGTCGACTCAGGTATTCAAACCAGCGACCTTTCGGTTACTGGTCAAAGTACTCTAGCCGATAGGCTACCTGCCGCCCTACACAATTGAATGACGTAGTGCACAAAAAACAGGGACCGGTTTTGGCTCGTGAGCGCCACTTTCAAAACTACTGGCTGAAATTATACAAAAGTCAGAGAGTGCATCTTTAAGTGGGCCCAGCTACCGACACAAAGAGGGATGAAGTTATGAAAATCCCCAAATAGTCTTCAAACAATGAGACCTGCTACCTTTCATTCTCAAGGTCAAAACTGGTGTATTGCACATGCAGTTCTCATTGTAAGGAGGCTATAACATGGCCTGATTACCTTTAGCCTACATTGTGTTGGTCAAATCCTAAAAGCAATGATTGACCTTGTTGATCTGGACATAGACCTTGGGTGAGAACTATCTCTTTCTCCTTGCCTGCGGAATCAACTATTCTTGCTGTCCACTGCAGCACCTTCAACCTTTTAGCCAGTATAGAACCCTCTCACCTTCAACCGTTTAGCCAGTATAGAATCCTCTCACCTTCAACTTTTTAGCCAGTATAGAACCCTCTCACCTTCAACCTTTTAGCCAGTATAGAACCCTCTCACCTTCAACCTTTTAGCCAGTATAGAACCCTCTCACCTTCAACCGTTTAGCCAGTATAGAACCCTCTCACCTTCAACCTTTTAGCCAGTATAGAACCCTCTCACCTTCAACCGTTTAGCCAGTATAGAACCCTCTCACCTTCAACCTTTTAGCCAATATAGAACCCTCTCACCTTCAACCGTTTAGCCAGTATAGAACCCTCTCACCTTCAACCTTTTAAGCCAGTATAGAACCCTCTCACCTTCAACCTTTTAGCCAGTATAGAACCCTCTCACCTTCACCTTTTAGCCGGTATGGAACCCTCTCACCTTAAGCCAGTATAGAACCCTCTCACCTTCAACCTTTTAGCCAGTATAGAACCCTCTCACCTTCAACCTTTAAGCCAGTATAGAACCCTATCAACTTCAACCTTTTAGCCAGTATAGAATCCTCTCACCTTCAACCTTTTAGCCGGTATGGAACCCTCTCACCTTCAACCGTTTAGCCAGTATAGAACCCTCTCACCTTCAACTATCCATGAACACACACTGTATTTCATCATCTGACTTGAGATCAGTGTTCTCTCACACACAGTACAACTACCTCCATAATCTTTCTTCACACTGTACCCAGGGTCCTGACTGGGAACTGTGGAGAGATGCATCTGTTTCTGAATTGGAGCACCTCTCTGTCCAAAACAACATTGTCAAGATAAGGAAGGCATAGAGCAGAAGTTAATGCACTTTGTCAGCACTGGCAGGCTCCCAGGCCAAGAGCTATTAACTCTGAAAGGGAAAGGCATTTCCTCCTTGTAAATGCCATATTACATTATTATTATTTCATTTGGTAACAGGGAAAAGCCTATCAAGGCTATATTGCCTGAGGTGAGCGGGGAATTGTAAATGGAGAGTGGGATATTTTTTAACGGCCACTGAAAGAAAGTGGGTTTGGAGAGAGGGAGTCAAAAGCTGTTGGCATTCAGGTGTCAAAGCAACTCCTAACTTCCTCCTCCCTTCCACTCACATCACTGTAGAAGGTAACTTGGGTTCTCAGAGAAGTGCTCAGATTCCGATTCATACTGAAGAGCACCAGACTTCCAGGTGAGCCTCTCTGGCTTTGCACCACAGGAGGCTGGTGAGGGTTGAACGACTAATAATAATGGCTGGAATGGAGTGAATGGACTGATATCGAACACATGGAAACCATGTGTGTGATGTGTTTGAAACCATTTCATTTATTCTCTTCCTGCCATTACTATGACCCCCCCCCCACACACACACACACAATTTAGGTGCCACCAACTGCCTATCTTTTGCACGTATGGGAACTATGAGTCTAGTCGTGTCTCAGGAAAGCCATATCGTTGTTAGGGAACAACAGCATGGCTGCATTGTATCAGCATCCACAGTATCCAGAGTTCAACTGGCTCTGATATTGTCAGCAATAAAGGGCTGCTGGGTTGCCAGGTGAAAATGTGAATGAAACGACCAACCAGGCTGCCAGAGGGTGTGACTTAGGCCTGGGCCTGCTTTCTCAGCAGGCTGATGGGCCCCGAGGGGTTGAGGTTTGGCCTAATGGGTCTAAAACGTCAGAACGTGATATTCTCAATGTTACGGTGACCGTGACCTTTTTTACTGCCGCACGGCTGCCAAAAAGAGTCCGCACAGTGCAATGCGATACCCTGTACATTTTGCAGTGAAGGAATCAATGTCATTACCGCTGTCCATATATCAGAATAATCAAGTCCACAACCTGGCCGTTAGCACTCAGCTATTACAGGGCCCAGGTCCTGGCGCACAGCCACAAATGATTACAGCATTTTTGGATTCATTCAGCTCACATATATAAGACCTTCCAGGACATCTGCACTAAAGGAGTTGGTCCATATCCAAGACTGTAATGGGTTATGTTGTATATGATTCCATTGGCTCTTTTAAAGCACCTGTGGTTGACCTAACACACCCGTGACACAACACTTAACATGCCTATGACCTCTACTTTTACCTCAATGTTTAACTTCGACCTATAACATGAAGACAAACATACATGGAAGTCCAACATGTATAATCATAAACAACAAGCTGTCTTCAGTTATCTTTTTTATTTACTTACAGAACAAACTGGAACAACAGCTATCCTTGCTCTTTACATGCTCTCTGCATGCTCTTTGCATGCTCTCTACATGCTCTCTGCATGATTTTTGCATGCTCTCTACATGCTCTCTGCATGCTCTTTACATGCTCTTTATGTCTTCACGTGTAGTAACACAAATTCTTTTTTCTGTCTCTCCAGGTAAACCAACGGGGTATGGCCCCAGTTCACGGCGGTCACATAACCGTGGTATTGTGGACGAGTGCTGCTTCCAGAGTTGCGAGCTGCGGCGGCTCGAAATGTACTGTGCCCCTGTCAAGTCTGGCAAGGCGGCTCGCTCTGTGCGCGCACAGCGCCACACAGACATGCCAAGAACACCCAAGGTTAGTACTGCAGTGCAAAACGTGGACCGAGGCACAGAGCGTAGGACAGCACAGCACCCAGACAAGACAAAACCCAAGAAGGTGAGCACAGCACCAAACAGATATACATTATAAGAGCATACACAGTTGACATCAGTGAAACAGAATGGACATAGATATTGTTTTTCCCCTCATTAATCTACACACAATACCCCAAAATTAAATATGAAACGAAGAATATCACATTTACATAAGTATTCAGACCCTTTACTCAGTACTTCTGAGTAAGCACCTTCTGAGTAAACTTCGTCGAAGCACCTTTGGCGGCGATTACAGCCACGTGTCTTCTTGAGTATGACGCTACAAGGTTGGCACACCTGTATTTGGGGAGTTTCTCCCATTCTTCTCTGCAGATCCTCTCAAGCTCTGTCAGGTTGGATGGGGAGCGTTGATGCACAGTTATTTTCAGGTCTCTTCAGAAATGTTCAATTGGGTTCAAGTCTGGTCTCTGGCTGGGCCACTCAAGGACATTCAGAGACTTGTCCCAAAGCCACTCCTGTGTTGTATTGGCTGTGTGCTTAGGATCATTGTCCTGTTGGAAGATGAACCTTCACCCCAGTCTGAAGTCCTGAGCGCTCTGTAGCAGGTTTTCATCGATCTCTCTGTACTTTGTTCCGTTCATCTTTGCCTCGATCCTGTCTAGTCTCCCAGTCCATGCCGCTGAAAAAAATCCCCACAGCATGATGCTGCCACCACCATGCTTCACCATAGGGTTGGTGCCAGATTTCCTCCAGGTGTGACGCTTGGCATTCAGGCCAAAGAGTTCAATCTTAGTTTCATCAGACCAATCATTTATCTCATGATCTGAGAGTCTTTAGGTACATTTTGGCAAACTCCAAGATGGCTGTAATGTGCCTTTTACTGAGGAGTGGCCTCCATCTGGCCACTATACCATAAAGGCCTGATTGTTGGAGTGCTGCAGAAATAGTTGTCCTTCTGGAAGGTTCTCCCATCTCCACAGAGGAACTCTAGAGCTCTGTCAGAGTGACCATCATGTTCTTGATCACCTCCCTGACCAAGGCCCTTCTCCCCCTATGGCTCAGTTTGGCCTGGCGGCCAGCTTTAACAAGAGTCTTGCTGGTTCCAATCTTCTTCCATTTAAGAATGATGGAGGCCACTGTGTTCTTATTTAAATTATTTTTATTTAACTAGGCAGGTCAGTTAAGAACAAATACTTATTTTACACTGACGGCCTACCCTGGCCAAACCCTCCCCTAACCCAGACGACGCTGGGTCAATTGTGTGCCGCCCTATGGGACTCTCGATCATGGTCAATTGTGAAACAGCCTGGGACCGAACCAGGGTCTGGAGTGACACCTCTAGCACTGAGATGCAGTGCCTTAGACCGCTGTGCCACTCGGGAGCTGCAGACATTTTTTGGTACCCTTCCCCAGATCTGTGCCTCAACACAACCCTGTCTCGGAGCTCTACGGACAATTCCTTTGACCTCATGGCTTGGTTTTTGCTCTGACATGCAGTGTCAACTGTGGGACCTTATATAGACAGGTGTGTGCCTTTCCAAATCATGGCCAATCAATTGAATTTACCACAGGTGGACTCCAATCAAGTTGTAGAAACATCTCAAGGATAGTCAATGGAAACAGGATGCACCTGAGTCTCATAGCAAAGGGTCTGAATAGGTATTTCTGTTTTTAATTTTGGATAAATTTGCAAACATTTCTAAAAGGCTGTCTTTGCTTCGTCATTAAGGGGTATTGTGTGTAGATTGCCGAGGACATTTTTTGATTTAATACATTTTAAAATAAGATTGTAACGTAACAAAATTTGGGAAAAGTCAAGGTGTCTGAATGATTTCCGAAGACACTGTGTGTCAGGCTTTTTCCAGAGCATGTACTCCAAATTAAGACATTAAGGCGAAGGCTTGATGAGGACAGAAAACACCAATAACTGACTTTTACCCCTTAGAGAGTGGCTAACTGTTCCATTGTGGACAATAAACTACCATAGTGGAAAGCAAATGTGTCATATCTGAACGGTTTTATTATTTTTCCTGACAGAAACCTTTATCTGGGAATAGTCACACATCTTGCAAGGTAGGCTGTTTGTCCTTCACTATTGCAGTGGTACTTTCCTACTATAACTACACAGAATAAAAATATAAACGCAGCATGCAACAATTTCTAAGACTTTACTCAAGAGTTAAAATTCATATAAGGAAATAAGTCCATTTAAATAAATTAATTATGCCCTAATCATATGACTGGGAATATAGATATCCTAAAGAAAAGGTAGGGGTGTGGATCAGAAAGCCAGTCAGTATCTGATGTGACCGACATTTGCCTCACACAGCGCGACACATCTCCTTCTCATAGAGTTGTTCAAGCTGTGTATAGTGGCCTGTGGAATGTTGTCCCACTCCTCTTCAATGGCTGTGTGATGTTGCTGGATATTGGTGTGAACTGGAACATGCTGTGGTACACGTCAATCCAAAGCATACCAAACATGCTCAATGGGTGACATGTCTTGTGAGTTTGCAGGCCATGGAAGAACTGGGACATTTTCAGCTTCCAGGAATTGTGTAGATCCTTGCGTCATGGGGCCATAGATTTTCATGCTGAAACATGAGGTCATGGCGGCAGATGAATGGCACAACAACGGGCCTCAGGATCTCGTCATGGTATCTCTATGCAAATTGCCATCAATAAAAGAGAATTGTGTCCATAGCTTATGCCTGCCCATACCATAACTCCACCGCCACCATGGGGCACTCTGTTCACAACTTTTACATCAGCACAAACCGCCCACCCACACATCGCCATACACACTGTCTGCCATCTGCCCAGTACAGTTGAAACCGGGATTCATCTGTGAAGTGCGCACTTCTCCAGCCAATGGCCATCGAAGGTGATCATTTGACCACTGAGGTCGGTTACGATGCCAAACTGCAGCCAGGTCAAGACCCTGGTGAGGACAAAGAGCATGCAGATGAGCTTCCCTGAGATGATTTCTGACAGTTGTGCAGAAATGATTTGGTTGTGCAAACCCACAGTTTCATCAGCTGACCGGGTGGCCACAGGTGAAGAAGCCCAATATGGATGTCCTGGGCTGGCGTGGTTATACGTGGTCTGCGGTTGTGAGGCAGGTTGGACATACTGCCAAGTTCTCTAAAGTGAAAGAATTTGAGAAATTAACATTCAATTCTCTGGCAACAGCTCTGGTGAACATTCCTGCAGTCAGCATGCCAATTGCATGCTGCCTCAAAACTTAAGACATCTGTAGCATTGGGTTGTGTGACAAAACTGCACATTTTAGAGTTGCCTTTTATTGTCCCCAGCATAAGGTGTACCTGTGTAATGATCATGCTGTTTAATCAGCGTCTTGATATGCTACACCTGTCAGGTGGATGGATTATCTTGGCAAAGGAGAAATGATCACTGACAGGGAAGTAAACACATTTGTGGACCAAATGTGAGAGAAATAAGCTTTTTGTGCATATGGAAAATGTCTGGGATTTTTATTTCAGCTCATGACCAACACTTTACATGTTGCGTTTATATTTTTGTTCAGTGTAGAATATAGCATGCCATGATATATATGACTCCTTGGACAGGTTACAGCAGAATACAGTCAGTCAGTGAGAGGGAAGGAAATACAAGCACAGAATTTAATTAGTAGTCAAGCCCAGTCCAACCAAAGTAGTCAACCCAACCAGAAGAAATGTTTCTTTGCTCTCCCTTAGTTTCCCAATTCCACCTGTGTGTCCATGTCGTCCTTTTAAGCTTGGACTTGGTGCATTTTACAACTCTTCTCTTAAAAAAGAAAGCCATTAGCGAAGGGGCGGAGGGCTAAGTGGTTTTTGTGGTAGACCCATGGGCACTCTCTCTCCGAGACAGATTCTACTTTCATACTGTACATTTTGTGCTGAAACCCTGGTCCTCAGATTGCAACAGATTTGTGGCATGCTAGTTACAGAGGGTAATGGCATGCATGTAATCACATTGATTTATTCATGTGCAGAGGGACAGTGTGTTGAATGTCAGTGCCGCTCTGGTGGCTTGTGGTTTGAATATGACCTATCAGCTCTAGTAGGGAGGATACTCGATACTGTACTGTTTGTGGCTCTTTCACTATAGCAAAAGGTTATGAAATCATCATCCATTAATTGTACAGCTGTGTTGTTCTAGACACAGGCACTGGGTTTTGACCCAAAGCTGTTTTTTCCCCCACTCTCCTAATCCACTTATCTAATGTTTCTCCTCCTTAAAATCTGTTCCCCCTCCACCCTTTTCAGGAGGTACATCAGAAGAACTCAAGTCGAGGAAACACAGGGGGAAGGAACTACCGAATGTAGAAGACAGAAGCTAACGGACAGGCGGACAGGGATGAGAGAAGGGTGGGCCCATACCTGGTGCCCCTGTGGAATGGTTCACTGTAAAACAACAAAAGGTGGATAATGGTACAATGCTAATGGTAATAAGCTTTGTGTGTAATGTCTCTAGCTGAGAGTTGAAGTGCTGGGGTTAAATGAGAGGTATTTTTATTATTTTATACACTGCACCATTTCATATTGGAAGGAATTATATTCCATGTCAAACCAATGTAACAGACTAGTTTAGCTGCTTACACATCAAAGAGCTTCTTCGTCTTATACCTCCATGTGTGAGCTGAGCTATAGTGTCCCTGGTGGCCTCTGATAGGCTCTGTGTTACATACAGCCAATAGGAGGGCGGCCAGCAGACACGTTTTACCTGTCTGTCTATGGGAGCCAATGGTTCATCCTCTTTACCTGAACTCTGAAAGAGTTTAAGCTTTACACTGAGAGGTTGGGCCATGCAAAGTAGTCGGGCTATTGGATAAGTAATCCCCCCATTCTCATCTAACAACCACTGCTTTCATAATATATTAGAACCTCAAGAGAATGTTATTTCAGCTTCAGTCAGTTCTGGCCAAAATATAATTTCACAGTTGTCACGTGTTTCATTAAGGCTATTTATTTACTATTGACTGCTTCAACAGACAATAAGCGTATTACATGCAACCATAACATAAGAACCAGGCTTTGAGGCAACAATATGACCAGAGACCTATTCTGATGATACAATCTTCTTGTACTGCTAAGCCATTCTAGTGAAACTGACAGTAACTATTATATCCTGTACTGTAAACAGAAAGTACTGAGGAGATTCAATTTATATTTAATTTGTAAAGACTCACAGTAGATTCTCTGGGTCTAATATCTGGTCTGATTAAAAATGGATTCTAATGCAGAGGACAGGACAGAGGGGCGCTAAAAATAGCCAGCTACAGGAAGACGATTAATGATTGATTTCACTTGGCCTGCATTCTTTTATTTTGTCAGCTTAGGGAGGGACCTTTGCTTCTTCTGTATGAACATGGACTGCATGGATTTTTCATTACAAAAGGCTATATAATGAACTGCAACACATATAGTTCACTCAAGTGAATGATATGCAACTCAAATACTGTTAGAAACACACACCTACAAACAGGGCTGCAGTTTAAAAATGCTGTGCACACACACACACACACAGTCCGTTTTGTAGCTCAGCCACTCAGAGCTCTGCTACTGTGAGCAAGGTTCACACACTGGTTCCATCAGACCATGTTCTGAGAATTCCTGTGTTTGCGTCAGGATTACAGAGAGTAATGGCTGTTTGCACAATCTGGATGCCTGACAGTCAATGTACCATTTCAACAACCTGACAACCCATCACATCTCTTCCTCCTCTGTCAGTGTATAATCAACCAATACTCCCATTTATGTTATCCTATGCATTCTTCTACTATCATTGTACATGATGGTATCATATAGCAAAACCGTATTAAGAAAATCCTATCCACTGTATAATGGTGCTATTTTGTAGTTTGTTACTTGCAACGGTGGGCTAAAACAGGAAGAGAAAGAGAGATGGCAAAGCTTATCGTTGGAGGTCGTCCCTTTTGCACAGCCTTGTGGCCACCATTTTATTAATAGTGTTTTTATTTGTAAGCAATTTCAATAAGGTAGTAGTATAAGCGAGCAAATGTCTTTGTGTGAAATCTGTGAATGCATGGAAAAAAAGTATCATGTTGTGGATCCCAAGAAGGCAAAACGCTATTTTTTCTACTGTTTTTAAATTATTGTTACTCAATATAGATCCCTATGCCAAATAACTTGACAAAAAGCACTGTGAACTGTGATCCTTCAATAATATTAAGGTGTTAAAAGTCATAGTGTACTTTTGTTTGTCCTGAACGAAATGTTATGTGAACGCACCATGATCAGAAAGCCAAGGCATTGACGCTTACGAATATGTATGATTGAGGTTGAACGATTTGTTTTGTAAAACCATGCCCATGTGTTAAAGAGCTTAAGTGACACAGCGAATCAGATCTGGTTCTCAGCTCCCCACAAAGTAAGACATGTTTTATTTATTACAACCTTTTACAATTTTGGGCTGTTGATGCATTCGGACATCAATAAAAATGGGATAGAAATGATCAGAAGAAGTATTAAAATGACGGTCTGACCTAAAGTATTAATGTGGTACTTATATCCTTACATCTATCAGCAACCCACAGCTGTAATCATCAACACATACAATACAATGTAGTTGTTGTGTAGTGGTTAAGATTAGGACTCCATCTTGTCCGTTCAGATATGGCTACGGACGATATTGTCAGGTGAATTGAAAGCCAGGTTGACCTCTATGGCTGCATACCATTTGACCCTCCGTGAGATGCATGTATGTGGTTTTAAAACAAGGTTGTTGAGTTCCTATTATCAGCACGATTGTCCTTCAGTACCATATCACCAGACTGATACCAAAGATCTCAGCTAAATTAAGACACAATCTAATTCAACTTGCATTGTCAGATTTGTATTTAATGAAAGACCGTATAGATAAACTGACAACTGTCAATCATAAGCTATCACATTTGATTGATGTCTCCATCCATCTGATCAGCTGTTCAGCTATGCTAATGCCGCTTGAGTAATACAAGTGTAGGTTTCATTCATCCCCTGAGGCATACGCTGGTCAGACTGACCCCAGTTCAGCTTCGGCTGTCCATAGGAGAACTCTTTTGGATTCCAGGTTGAACCCTTTTGGGTTCCAGGTAGAACCCTTAGTGGAAAGGGTTTTTCGTAGAACCAAAAGGGTTCTACCTGGAACCAAAAAGGGTTCTTCATCGGGTTCTCCTATGGAGACAGCCGAAGAACTCTTTTAGGTTCTAGATAGCAACTTTTTTTCTAAGAGTGTAGTTCTCCCTGAAACAAACCTGAAGATGGAAGTTTACCATGTGGGACTTTGTGGGACTGTCAATATGCAGGCATAAAGGATAATAATGGTGGCCTCTTGAGGGGCAGCAACAGAGTAAAGCTATGAGCATGATAGAATCTAGATATGTAATCCAGTTATTTGACTCCCAAAACACTATTTTGACTGATTCTTTGTCACCATTTATCTCACAATTAGCAGTTACAATGTCACAAACATGAATGAAAACTGTATTTTGAATTACATATAGGAAAACTCTATCAAGCGCTCTGGAATAGGAAAACATTTGAATTGATTGCCATGGGATTCCAAAACTCACCATCATCTAAGAAACTGTTTAATTACAGTGCTGTTATTTCTGGTGCTCGATTGCCTTCTGTAGAAAATGTTTAAATACTGACAGATTGTTCACCATTCCTGCTGAATAAACCACTTGTCAACATTATGACAACGTCTGGGCACTTATTCCATACCATTTTTCATGCTCGTGTCAGAATGTTCTGCAGGCACGTTTGAGAAACCTTTGAATATCATCCATTAATAAAATAACGAAGATGTTTTTACCACTTTTGCTTGGCAACCAAACATAAGAAGAAAAACAAACAGCCAGGTGAACAGTTTTCTTTCTTGTATCAGTATTTGGAGTGTAATTGATCACCATGTCCCACTCGCTTGATGCAAGGGAAAACCAACCAATGAACGTCAAGTATGAATATCCAACAGATGTAATGAAACAGAGAGATCCAGGACACATTCTACAGCAATGCATCTTATTAACACACAATTCTCCCTACTTTGTAATTATAGCACAGTAAGCTATCCACAGCAAGGTCAGACCTGCAAAATAAACCTTGGTGTCACTGATTGTCACGTCTAATCAAGGTGGGTGGAATCAGGCGCAGAGAGCAGATAGCGATATAAAGTTTTATTCTCCGGTGAACAAAATAAACAACGGTCAACCCAAATACAGACAGGGTGAATACATCCAACACAGGATAAAGACTAACCGGAGAATAATAAACAGCAAACACCGACAGACAAAACGAATGACAAAATAAACAATCCCGCACAAAACAAGGGCGGGACAACCTACATTAAATACAGACACTAATTAACTAAACAACACACAGGTGAAACCAATTAGACAAAACCAACAGATACACGAAAAAGGGATCGGTAGTGGATAATAGGACGGTGACGACGACCGCCGAGCACCGCCCGAATGGGCAGGAGAGCCAACTTCGGCGGAAGTCATGACAGTACCCCCCCCCTGACGCGCGGCGCCACCGTCCTCGAGGACGACCCGGAGGACGAGGTGCTGGGCGATCCGGGTGGAGGCGGTGGAAAACTCTCAGGAGGGAAGGGTCCAAAATATCCCTCACCGGAACCCAGTATCTCTCCTCCGGGCCGTACCCCTCCCAGTCCACGAGGTACTGTAGGCCCCCCACCCGGCGTCTCGAATCTAGAATGCCTCGAACTGTACGCGCGGGGACCCTCGATGTCCAGAGGGGGCGGAGGGACCTCAGGCACCTCACCTTCTTGCAGGAGACCAGCCACCACCGGCCTAAGGAGAGACACATGAAACGAGGGGTTAATACGGTAATACCTAGGAAGTTGTAACCTATAACACACCTCGTTTATTCTCCTCAGGACTTTGAACGGCCCTACACACTGCGGCCCCAGCTTCCGACAGGGCAGGCGGAGAGACAGGTTTTGGGTCGAGAGCCAGACCCTGTCCCCTGGTGCGAACACGGGGGTCTCACTGCGGTGCTGGTCAGCGCTCCTCTTCTGCCGTTCTCCCGTTAACCGTAATGAGTCCTGAACGGCTTTCCGGGTGTCCTTGGAGCGCTGTACCCATTCCTCCACTGCAGGAGCCTCGGTCTGACTCTGATGCCATGGAGCCAGGACCGGCTGGTAACCTAACACACACTCAAAAGGAGACAAGTTAGTAGAGGAGTGGCGTAAGGAGTTCTGGGCTAGTTCGGCCCATGGAACATACCTTGCCCACTCACCAGGCCGGTCCCGACAATAGGACCGCAGAAACCTGCCCACATCCTGGTTAACGCGCTCCACCTGCCCATTACTCTCGGGGTGAAAACCTGAGGTTAGGCTAACCGAGACCCCCAGTCTCTCCATAAACGCCCTCCACACTCTTGACGTGAATTGGGGACCCCGATCAGAGACGATATCCTCAGGCACCCCATAGTGCCGGAAGACATGGGTAAACAAAGCCTCAGCAGTCTGCAGGGCCGTAGGAAGACCGGGCAACGGAATGAGACGACAGGACTTAGAAAACCGATCCACAACGACCAGGATCGTAGTACTTCCCTGGGACGGGGGAAGGTTGGTAAGAAAATCCACCGATAAATGTGTCCACGGCCGTTGTGGAACGGGGAGGCGTTGTAATTTCCCTCTAGGCAGGTGCCGAGGAGCCTTGCTCTGAGCACTCTGAGCAGGAGGAGACATAAAATCTCACGTCTTTAGCCAGTGTGGGCCACCAGTATCTCCCTCTCAGACTCTGCACTGTCCTCTTGATACCAGGATGACCCGAGGAGGGAAGAGTATGAGCCCACCTAATCAGCTTGTCCCGGACCACCCTCGGCACATACTTGGTCCCAACTGGACAGTTAGGAGGAGCCGGCTCTGACCGTGAGGCCCTCTCTATCTCAGCGTCCACCTCCCATATCACCGGTGCCACGAGACATGACGGTGGAATGATGGGAGTTGGCTCTACTGACCGTTCCTCGGTATCATAGAGGCGAGACAGTGCGTCAGCTTTAATGTTTTGGGAGCCTGGCCGATATGTGAGGGTAAACTGGAACCTAGTAAAAAACATGGCCCATCTAGCCTGACGTGGATTTAGTCTCTTAGCTGCCCGGATGTACTCGAGATTACGATGGTCAGTCCAGATGAGAAAAGGGTATTTAGCCCCCTCAAGCCAATGTCTCCACACCTTCAGAGCCTTGACTACAGCTAACAACTCCCGGTCCCCATCATAGTTTCGCTCCGCTGGGCTGAGCTTGCTTGAAAAAGAAAGCACACGGGCGGAGTTTGGATGGCACGCCCGAGCGTTGGGACAGCACGGCTCCAACCCCAGCCTCGGACGCATCCACCTCCACTATGAACGCTAAAGAGGGGTCCGGATGCGCCAACACGGGCGCATTGGTGAACAGCTCCTTCAGACGACTGAAAGCTCTGCCCGCCTCTGCTGACCAGCGCAAGCGCACCGGTCCTCCCTTCAGCAGTGAGGTGATGGGAGCAGCCACCTGACCAAAACCCCGGATAAACCTCCGGTAGTAATTGGCAAACCCTAAAAACCGCTGCACTTCTTTCACCGTGGTCGGAGTCGGCCAATTACGCACGGCTGTAACGCGATCATCCTCCATCACCACCCCGGAGGTGGAAATACGATACCCCAGGAAGGAAACGGACTGTTTGAAAAACTCACATTTCTCCGCCTTGCAATACAGGTCATGCTCCAGTAGTCGCCCAAGTACCTTACGCACCAGAGACACATGCTCGCGTGTGGCAGAATAGACCAAGATGTCATCAATGTACACTACCACTCCCTGCCCGAGCAGGTCTCGGAGAATCTCATCTACGAAAGATTGAAAACGGCTGGAGCATTCTTCAACCCGTATGGCATGACGCAGTACTCATAATGACCAGAAGTAGTACTAAATGCGGTTTTCCACTCATCTCCTTCCCGGATACGTACCAGACTATACGCGCTCCTCAAGTCCAGTTTTGTGAAGAATCGCGCCCCGTGAAATGATTCCATTGCCGTACCGATGAGAGGTAGTGGGTAACTAAACCCCACTGTGATGGAATTTAGACCTCTATAATCAATACACGGACGCAGACCTCCATCCTTCTTCTTCACAAAAAAGAAGCTTGAGAAGACGGGTGATATGGAGGGCTGAATGTACCCCTGTCCCAGCGATTCGGAAACATATGTTTCCATCGCAACTGTCTCCTCCTGGGACAATGGATACACGTGACTCCTAGGAAATGCAGCGTTTTCCAGAAGGTTTATCGCACAGTCCTCTCGACGATGAGGTGGTAATTGGGTCGCCTTCCCTTTACTGAAGGCGATAGCCAAATCGGCATAATCAGAGGGAATGCGCACGGTGGAACCTTGGTCTGGACTCTCCACCGTAGTCGCACCAACGGCAACTCCTATGCACCTACCTGAACACTCCTCTGACCACCCCTTAAGAGCCCCCTGTCGCCAGAAAATCACCGGGTTGTGTTGAGCTAACCAGGGAACCCCCAACACCACTGGAAACGCAGGTGAATCTATAAGGAACAGGCTAATCTGCTCCTTATGATCACCCTGCATTACCATGTCCAGCAGCACCGTAGCCTCCCTAATTACTCCTGACCCTAATGGTCGGCTATCTAAGGAGTGCACGGGGAAAGGTCGATCTAACGACACCAGGGGAATCCCTAGCCTTAACGCAAGCCCACGATCCATATAATTCCCAGCTGCGCCTGAATCGACTAGCGCCTTATGCTGTAGAGATGGGGAAAAACCAGGGAAAGAAATCAATACAAACATATGACCGACAGGAAGCTCTGAATGAGTTTGGTGCTTACTCACCTGGGGTGATCGAGCAGTGTTCCGCCTGTCCTCCCGACTCCTAGACGAGTTCCTCCAGCACCGGTCGGACATGTGCCCTCGTCGACCACAACTGGTGCAGGAGGACACTCCTCCTCCGGTCCCCCTTGAAGCCGTACCTCCTAATTCCATAGGGATAGGAACAGGGGGCTGGGGATTGGAAAGCGACAGGACCTGATCCGAACGCCCGCGAGCAGCCAGCAGGTTGTCGAGACGGATAGCCAGATCGATAAGACCATCCAGTGTGAATGTGGTGTCCCGACATGCCAGCTCCTGCGGACGTCCTCCCTGAGACTACATCTAAAATGATCAATCAAGGCCCTGTCGTTCCATCCTGCTCCTGCTGCCAAAGTCCTAAACTCAAGGGCAAAATCCTGTACGCTCCTCGTCTCCTGACGCAGGTGGAACAGCCGTTCACCCGCCGCCCGACCCTCGGGTGGATGGTCAAAAACAGCTCGGAATCGGCGGGTGAACTCTGGGTAATTATCCTTAGCCGAGTCCGGACCATTCCATACTGCGTTAGCCCACTCGAGGGCTCGCCCAGTCAAGCAGGAGACGAGGGCGCACACGCTCTCCTCTCCAGAGGGAGCAGGATGCACGGTAGCCAGGTATAGTTCCAGCTGAAGGAGGAAACCCTGGCACCCAGCCGCCGATCCGTCAAACTCCCGTTGGAGTGTCAGCCGAAGAGCCCCAGAGCCAGATGTGGTCGCAGAAACAGGAGGTGCTGGAGAAGGGGTTGGTAGAGATGATGTGGGGAGGCCACTCCTCTCCCATCGATCCATTCTCTCCATCATTTGGTCCATAGCAGAACCAATCCGGTGAAGCACGCTGGTATGATGGAGAACCCTCTCTTCCATCGATGGGAGAGGAGACGCTGCTGCTCCTGCTGATTCCATGGGTGTTGCGGGATTCTGTCACGTCTAATCAAGGTGGGTGGAATCAGGCGCAGAGAGCAGATAGTGATATAAAGTTTTATTCTCCGGTGAACAAAATAAACAACGGTCAACCCAAATACAGACAGGGTGAATATATCCAACACAGGATAAAGACTAACCGGAGAATAATAAACAGCAAACACCGACAGACAAAACGAATGACAAAATAAACAATCCCGCACAAAACAAGGGCGGGACAACCTACATTAAATACAGACACTAATTAACTAAACAACACACAGGTGAAACCAATTAGACAAAACCAACAGATACACGAAAAAGGGATCGGTAGTGGCTAATAGGACGGTGACGACGACTGCCGAGCACCGCCCGAATGGGCAGGAGAGCCAACTTCGGCGGAAGTCGTGACAGACATAGACATTAGTGTTGCATTCTAACAAAGCTCACTTTTGTCTCTCTGAGCATATGCAAAAACTATAAAAATCAATTATGTCCTTCGGCTGTATATCAACACATGATTCAGATTGGAGATCATTTCACCATCAGTCTGAAACTGAATACACTCTGGATGACAAAGTGATACTTCCTAAAAGATGGCATGTTCCGCCAAGGCAAACAGAGTCGGTGTGGGTTCACTGAGGGGAGAGCTGCGCCTGCGTGTTCAGCTTTTTACAGGACGGACGGCTCTGCAGTGACAGGACAAAGCTTTCATTCACTGTCAGCCCTTTTTTATGAATATATAACCAAACATTTAAGTCATTTTCACAGAAAAATTGTCCTTCTGGCTTCCATTCAGCAGACATAACAGCTTTAAGTGTGGAGCAGGGAGTTGGCAAGCGTCTGGCCCGGCAATCCTGGACGCTATTTCATCCAAGCCTCTCAATGACTAATACAAGATCAATTATTAGGCCCGAATAGACACATTGCAGTTTGCAAGCTTGCAGGATTTAGAGTTCAAATAAATCTCCAAGAAAAACCTCAATGCTGTATTCTGTAAAAAAAGAAAAGTAGAATCTATTTAACATCTGCGGTCTAATTCCTGATTTGTAATTCTGTAATATCATAACTAATTGTGAATTTCTCCATTGCACCTATGCTACACCAGCAGAAAGATTCTGGAAGAAGCAGTCTCATGTATCTATTTCCCAAATTTATCAGATGGACTCTATGCGCTCTGGATTGAGTGCACCTAAGGACACCGATTTTGGACCAACCCTGAAGTGGAAGCTCCAAAACCCTACTACAACTACGTACGCTATTGTCTTTTAAATGACCTTGTGGTTTATTTTAATACACTCCAATTTCACTATTTTTCCTCTTGGTTGTTTTAGGGGGAGGGATGATTTGTGTTAGTCTGGCAAAATGTAGTTCTCTTTTAATAATAAATACTGGATATCAATTACTTTTACAGTAGTACGAAGGACTGGCAATTGCATTTATTGTTCTCACTGTATATTAGTCCTTCAACTCAGCATCTTTCCCCATCACTACGGTTTCCTGGATTTCTTCTCTCCTAAGGACACCAGCCAATGTGACATTAACTTTGTATATCACTGGATTATGCATTTCCATTTCAAACTGAAACTCTCAGTTTGAAATTCTAGCCATACCTGGGTATAGAAGGGGAAGGGACCCATGCCCATAGGGGCTTCTCCGTCTTATTTTTCCTCCATTTCTCTCAGCAGTGGAAATTCACTGAGTACTGATTATGGCAGGAGAGTGTTGGCTCAGCTGTGTGCTTTAAGAACCCATGATGTCAGACCCATATTTTCCTTGGAGAGCCTCTCATCAGCTGCATTGTTCCAGGAAACCATGGTCTGTTCTCTGGGCAAGAAAGAGGCCTGCCCAATCGTAGCCCCTTACACCCACAACTCTGCCTGCTGCTATACAGTCCTCAAGGCCCCCACCTCCAACCATCCACCCCCACACCAGACAGACTTCAAGGCCCCCACCTTTATCTTCACAACAACAAATATCTGCATATAGTGAGCATCCTGGAGCTCCCAGCATTATGTACTCCTCTCCCAGCTCTGTACTGTTTTTGCTATAGGAGTTGAGGGTCGGCGATGAAAAGCAGCGTCTTAGAACAGGACAAGGAAATAATATGTTGCTCCACAGAGAACCATAACATGATGCTGCTGCTGGTGTCATCTGGCGAGGTCTTCAGAGGGTTTCGGTTCTGACTGAAAGATGTATTTGACCAGATTACAACACCGCCCCCTGACAGGTGACGTAAGCAGCAGTGAGAGATGATGGGAAAACTGTCCCCACAGCCAGCCATCTCTCTAAGTTTTGATGTTATCTCTAATATTTTGACATACATGTCATTATTAAAAGTCATTATTCCCAAAAATAAAGATATCACCAGTGCCCTGTTTTTGTTCCACATAAAATACACACATATTTACCTCTCCTGATCCCTATGTTTGAGTTGTTTATTACCCAATTGAAATGTTTCATGATGTATTGGTTGAGCCAATAAAAACAGCAGAACAAGGTGCACAGATTCACAGACTGAACAGCTGAACATTTGAACATTAGCGTTTCCACTGTCCCTCTGACTTCAAAGGAGATCAAACAAATATGACCTGAGAACACAATGGAAATCACATCTTGGCTTTTAAAGATTATTTAGCGCTTCCCTTTTATGTTAATGAACTTTAGTTGCGGAATTATGGTAATGTTCCCTAGAAATTTAACTCAGGGGAAACCAGCAAAACCCCCAGATAAAGAGCCTGAGCCTCACCATCTCGTCATTGAAGAAAGGAGGTGGATTATCAACATATTCTTTAACTGCAGGGTCTTCCAAGACAAGAGAGCAGGGCTGATATAAGACAATTTGATATCAATTGTGTTTTAGCGTGCTGAAATACAAAAAAATACCATAGGGCTGAGCTGTTTACATTGTGTGTGTGTGAGAGAGACCGACCGACAGACAGACCGACAGACAGAGCAGATAAGATCCCACAGTTTTAACAAAAAGATAGATACATTCGGTAAAATCTTTAACCTCTTGGAACTCCCCATCCTGGATCCGGGATCGTGACTAAAGCCTCAGGCTCATTAGCCAGGACGTTAACGATTTCTGAAAATCGCAAATAAAATGAAAAAAGTGTCTGCTCTCAAGCAGCCTTTTCTTAACAACACTGTCATCTCAGATTTTCAAAATATGCTTTTGAACCATAGAAAGTGACTAATTTGTGTAAGAGTATGCAAAGCTAGCATAGCCCAAGAGCATTTAGCAAGCAACATTTTCACAAAAACCAGATAACCAAATAAATAAAATAATTTACCTTTGAAGAGCTTCTGATGTTTTCAATGAGGAGACTCTCAGTTACATACAAAGCATTTCCCTGAAAGCGTCCTAGGAGACCCGTTCCGTTTTCATACTGCCACAACACTGAAAATTCAGTCACCTACAACGTAAAACTTTTTCCGGATTAACTCCACATTCCGAAACATGGCAAACGTTGTTTGGAATCAACCTCAGAGGTGGCAAAACATATCTCTTCATTGATATGCAGTTCGTGGAAGCTTGCTTTCCTCTCTGTATCCCATGGAAAAAGGCCTGTAATTTTCATCATAGGTACACTTCAACTATGACAGACAAAATGAGAAGAAAAAAATCCAGAAAATCACATTGTAGGATTTTTTATGAATTTATTTGCAAATTATGGTGGAAAATAAGTATTTGGTCACCTACAAACAAGCAAGATTTCTGTCTCTCACAAACCTGTAACTTCTTCTTTAAGAGGTTCCTCTGTCCTCCACTCGTTAGCTGTATTATTGGCACCTGTTTGAACTTGTTATCAGTATAAAAGACACCTGTCCACAACCTCAAACAGTCACACTCCAATCTCCACTATGGCCAAGACCAAAGAGCTGTCAAAGGACACCAGAAACAAAATTGTAGACCTGCACCAGGCTGGGAAGACTGAATCTGCAATAGGTAAGCAGCTTGGTTTGAAGAAATCAACTGGGAGCAATTATTAGAAAATGGAAGACATACAAGACCACTGATAATCTCCCTCGATCTGGGGCTCCATGCAAGATCTCACCCTGTGGGTTCAAAATGATCACAAGAACGGTGAGCGAAAATCCCAGAATCACACGGGGGGACCTAGTGAATGACCTGCAGAGAAATGGGACCAAAGTAACAAAGCCTACCATCAGTAACACACTACGCCGCCAGGGACTCAAATCCTGCAGCGCCAGAAGTGTCCCCCTGCTTAAGCCAGTACATGTCCAGGCCCGTCTGAAGTTTGCTAGAGAGCATTTGGATGATCCAGAAGAAGATTGGGAGAATGTCATATGGTCAGATGAAACCAAAATATAACTTTTTGGTAAAAACTTAACTCGACATGTTTGGAGGACAAAGAATGCTGAGTTGCATCCAAAGAACACCATACCTACTGTGAAGCATGGGGGTGGAAACATCATGCTTTGGGGCTGTTTTTCTGCAAAGGGACCAGGACGACTGATCCGTGTAAAGGAAAGAATGAATGGGGCCATGTATCGTGAGATTTTGAGTGAAAACCTCCTTCCATCAGCAAGGGCATTGAAGATGAAACGTGGCTGGGTCTTTCAGCATGACAATGATCCCAAACACACCGCCCGGGCAACGAAGGAGTGGCTTCGTAAGAAGCATTTCAAGGTCCTGGAGTGGCTTAGCCAGTCTCCAGATCTCAACCCCACAGAAAATCTTTGGATGGAGTTGAAAGTCCGTGTTGCCCAGCAATAGCCCCAAAACATCACTGCTCTAGAGGAGATCTGCATGGAGGAATGGGCCAAAATACCAGCAACAGTGTGTGAAAACCTTGAAAACTTACAGAAAATGTTTGACCTCTGTCATTGCCAACAAAGGGTATATAACAAAGTATTGAGATAAACTTTTGTTATTGACCAAATACTTATTTTCCACCATACTTTGCAAATATAATCATTAAAAATCCTACAATGTGATTTTCTGGATTTCTGAATTCATTTTCATTCATTTTTTTTCTCATTTTGTCTGTCATAGTTGAAGTGTACCTATGATGAAAATTACAGACCTCTCATCTTTTTAAGTGGGAGAACTTGCACAATTAGTGGCTGACTAAATACTTTTTTTGCCCCACTGTATGTGAGAATGCTATTCATTGACTACAGCTCAGCGTTCAACACCATTGTGCCCTCAAAGCTCATCACTAAGCTAAGGATCCTGGGACTAAACATCTCCCTCTGCAACTGGATCCTGGACTTGCTGAAGGGCCACTCCCAGGTGGTAAGGGTAGGTAGCAACATTTGTCATGATGATCCTCAATACAGGGAGGCCCTCAGGGGTACGTGCTCAGTCCCCTCTTATACTCCCTGTTCACTCACGACTGTATTGCCAAGCACGACTCCAACAGCATCATTAAGTTTACCGACAACAGTAGTAGTGGCCTTATCACCAGCAACAATGAGACAGCCTATAGGGAGGAGGTCAGAGACCTGGCATTGTGGTGCCAGGATAACAAATCAAATCAAATTTTATTTGTCACATATACATGGTTAGCAGATGTTAATGCGAGTGTAGCGAAATGCTTGTGCTTCTAGTTCCGACAATGTAGTAATAACCAACGAGTAATCGAGCTAACAATTCCAAAACTACTACCTTATACACACAAGTGTAAAAGGATAGAGAATATGTACATAAAGATATATGAATGAGTGATGGTACAGAGCGGCATAGGTAAGATGCAGTAGATGGTATCGAGTACAGTATATACATATGAGATGAGTATGTAAACAAAGTGGCATAGTGTAAAGTGGCTAGTGATACATGTATTACATAAAGATGCAGTAGATGATATAGAGTACAGTATATACGTATACATATGAGATAAATAATGTAGGGTATGTAAACATTATATTAAGTAGCATTGTTTAAAGTGGCTAGTGATATATTTTACATCAATTCCCGTCATTAAAGTGGCTTGAGTTGAGTCAGTGTGTTGGCAGCAGCCACTCAATGTTAGTGGTGGCTGTTTAACAGTCTGATGGCCTTGAGATAGAAGCTGTTTTTCAGTCTCTCGGTCCCAGCTTTGCACCTGTACTGACCTCTCCTTCTGGATGATAGTGGGGTGAACAGGCAGTGGCTCGGGTGGTTGTTGTCCTTGATGATCTTTATGCTTTATGGCCTTCCTGTGACATCGGGTGGTGTAGGTGTCCTGGAGGGCAGGTAGTTTGCCCCCGGTGATGCGTTGTGCAGACCTCACTACCCTCTAGAGAGCCTTACGGTTGTGGGCGGAGCAGTTGCCGTACCAGGCGGTGATACAGCCCAACAGGATGATCTCGATTGTGCATCTGTAGAAGTTTGTGAGTGCTTTTGGTGACAAGCCGAATTTCTTCAGCCTCCTGAGGTTGAAGAGGCGCTGCTGCGCCTTCTTCACGGTGCTGTCTGTGTGGGTGGACCAATTCAGTTTGTCTGTGATGTGTACGCCGAGGAACTTAAAACTTACTACCCTCTTCACTACTGTTCCATCGATGTGGATAGGGGGGTGTTCCCTCTGCTGTTTCCTGAAGTCCACAATCATCTCCTTAATTTTGTTGACGTTGAGTGTGAGGTTATTTTCCTGACACCACACTCCGAGGGCCCTCACCTCCTCCCTGTAGGCAGTCTCGTCGTTGTTGGTAATCAAGCCTACCACTGTTGTGTCGTCCGCAAACTTGATGATTGAGTTGGAGGCGTGCGTGGCCACGCAGTCGTGGGTGAACAGGGAGGACAGGAGAGGGCTCAGAATGCACCCCTGTGGGGCCCCAGTGTTGAGGATCAGCGGGGTGGAGATGTTGTTGCCTACCCTCACCACCTGGGGGCGGCCCGTCAGGAAGTCCAGTACCCAGTTGCACAGGGTGGGGTCGAGACCCAGGGTCTCGAGCTTGATGACGAGTTTGGAGGGTACTATGGTGTTAAATGCTGAGCTGTAGTCGATGAACAGCATTCTCACATAGGTATTCCTCTTGTCCAGATGGGTTAGGGCAGTGTGCAGTGTGGTTGAGATTGCATCGTCTGTGGACCTATTTGGGCGGTAAGCAAATTGGAGTGGGGCTAGGGTGTCAGGTAGGGTGGAGGTGATATGGTCCGTGACTAGTCTCTCAAAGCACTTCATGATGACGGAAGTGAGTGCTACGGGGTGGTAGTCGTTTAGCTCAGTTACCTTAGCTTTCTTGGGAACAGGAACAATGGTGGCCCTCTTGAAGCATGTGGGAACAGCAGACTGGGATAGGGATTGATTGAATATGTCCGTAAACACACCAGCCAGCTGGTCTGCGCATGCTCTGAGGGCGCGGCTGGGGATGCCGTCTGGGCCTGCAGCCTTGCGAGGGTTAACACGTTTAAATGTTTTACTCACATCGGCTGCAGTGAAGGAGAGTCCGCATGTTTTGGTTGCGAGCCGTGTCAGTGGCACTGTATTGGTCCTCAAAGCGGGCAAAAAAAGTTATTTAGGCATCCAAGGCATCCTGGTCCGTGACTGGGCTGGTTTTCTTTTTGTAATCTGTGATTGACTGTGGACCCTGCCACATACCTCGTGTCTAAGCCGTTGAATTGCGATTCTACATTGTCTCTATACTGACGCTTAGCTTGTTTGATTGCCTTGCGGAGGGAATAGCTACACTGTTTGTATTCGGTCATGTTTCCGGTCACCTTGCCCTGATTAAAAGCAGTGGTTTGCGCTTTCAGTTTCACTCAAATGCTGCCATCAATCCACGGTTTCTGGTTTGGGAATGTTTTAATCGTTGCTATGGGAACGACATCTTCAACGCACGTTCTAATGAACTCGCTCACCGAATCAGCGTATTCGTCAATGTTGTTGTTTGACGCAATACGAAACATATCCCAGTCCACGTGATGGAAGCAGTCTTGGAGCATGGAATCAGATTGGTCGGACCAGCGTTGAACAGACCTCAGCGTGGGAGCTTCTTGTTTTAGCTTCTGTCTGTAGGCAGGAAGCAACAAAATGGAGTCGTGGTTAGCTTTTCCGAAAGGAGGGCGCGGGGGAGGGCCTTATATGCCTCGCGGAAGATAGAATAGCAATGATCCAAGGTGTTACCAGCCCTGGTTGCGCAATCGATATGCTGATACAATTTAGGGAGTCTTGTTTTCAGATTAGCCTTGTTAAAATCCCCAACTACAATGAATGCAGCCTCAGGATATGTGGATTCCAGTTTGCAAAGTCAAATAAAAGTTTGTTCAGAGCCATTGATGTGTCTGCTTGGGGGGGAATATATATGGCTGTGATTATAATCGAAGAGAATTCCCTTGGTAGATAATGCGGTCGACATTTGATTGTGAGGAATTCTAAATCAGGTGAACAGAAGGACTTGAGTTCCTGTATGTTGTTGTGATCACACCACGTCTCGTTAACCACAAAGCATACGCCCCTGCCCCTCTTCTGACCAGAAAGATGTTTGTTTCTGTCGGCGTGATGTGTGGAGAAACCAGCTGGCTGCACCGACTCCGATAGCGTCTCTCCAGTGAGCCATCTTTCCGTGAAGCAAAGAACATTACAGTCCCTGATGTCCCTCTGGAATGCAACCCTTGCTCGGATTTCATCAACCTTGTTGTCAAGAGACTGGACATTGGCGAGTAGTATGCTAGGGAGTGGTGCGCGATGTGCCCGTCTCCGGAGTCTGACCAGAAGATCGCTTCGTTTGCCTCTTTTACGACGTCGTTGTTTTGGGTCGCAGGCTGGGATCCATTCCGTTGTCCTGGGTGAAACACAGGATCCGCTCCGGGAAAGTCATATTCTTGGTTGTACTGATGGTGAGTTGACGCTGCTCTTATATTCAGTAGTTCTTCTCGACTGTGTGTAATGAAACCTAAGATGACCTGGGGTACCAATGTAAGAAATAATACGTTAAAAAACAAAAAACTGCATAGTTTCCTAGGAACGCGAAGCGAGGCGGCCATCTCTGTCGGCGCTGGAAGTATAACCTAACCCTCAACATGATCAAGACCAAGGAGAAGATTGTAGACTACAGGAGAAGGAAGACCGAGCACGTCCCCATTCTCATTGACAGGGCTGTAGAGGATCAGATTGAGAGCTTCAAGTTCCTTGGTATCCACATCACCAACAAACTATCATGGTCCAAACACACCAAGACAGTCGTGAAGAGGGCACGACAAAACCTATTCACCCACAGGAGACTGAAAAGATTTGTCATGAGTCTTCAGATCCTCAAAAAGTTCTACAGCTCCACCATTGAGAGCATCCTGACTGGTTGCATCACTGCCTGGTATGGCAACTGCGTACAGCCCAGCACATCACTGGGGCCAAGCCTCTTGTCATGCAGGACCTCTATACCAGGCGATGTCAGAAGAAGGCCCAAAAAAATGCAGAAGACTCCAGCCACCGTAGTCATAGACTGTTCTCTTTGCTACCGCATGGCAAGTGGTACCAGAGCGCCAAGTCTAAGTCCAAAAGGCTTCTTAACAGCTTCTACCCCGAGCCATAAGACTTCTGAACAGCTAATCAAATGGCTACCCGGACGATTTGCATTGTCCCCACCCCATTTTTACGGTGCTGCTACTCTCTGTTTATTAACCATGCATAGTCACTTTACCTCTACCTACATGTACACTACCATTCAAAAGTTTGGGGTCACTTAGACATTTCCTTGTTTTTGAAAGAAAAGCACATTTTTTGTCTATTAAAAGAACATCATATTGATCAGAAATACAGTGTAGACATTGTTAATGTTGTAAATGACTATTGTAGCTGGAAACGTCAGATTTTTAATGGAATATCTACATAGGTGTACCGAGGCCCATTATCAGCAACCATCACTCCTATGATCCAAAGCCACGCTGTGTTAGCTAATCCAAGCTAATCCAAATCATTTTAAAAGGCTAATTGATCATCAGAAAACACGTTTGCAATTATGTTAGCACAGCTGAAAACTGTTGTCCTGATTAAAGAAGCAATAAAACTGGCCTTCTTTAGACTAGTTGAGTATCTGGAGCATCAGCATTTGTTGTGTTCGATTACAGGCTAAAAATGGCCAGAAACAAATAGCTTTATTCTGAAATTCGTCAGTTTGTTCTTGTTCTGAGAAATGAAGGCTATTCCATGTGAGAAATTGCCAAGAAACTGAAGATCTCGTTCAGCGCTGTGTACTACTCCCTTCACAGAACAGTGCAAGCTGTCTCTAACCAGAATAGAAAGAGGAGTGGAAGACTGAACAAGAGGACTGAACAACTGAACAAGAGGACAATTATATTAGAGTGTCTAGTTTGAGAAACAGACGGCTCACAAGTCCTCAACTGGCAGCTTCATTAAATAGTACCCGCAAAACACCAGTCTCAACGTCAACAGTGAAGAGGCGACTCCGAGATTTCATAAGGGTTTTCTAATGATCAATTAGCCTAGTGTAGATATTACACTAAAAATCAGCCGTTTCCAGCTACAATAGTTATTTACAACATTAAGAATGTCTTTCTGACCAATTTGATGTTATTTTAAAGGACACATTATTTGGAGTCTTTCAAAAACAAGGCCATTTCTAGGTGACCCCAAACTTTTGAACGGTAGTGTACATATTGCCTCAATTACCTCGACTAACTGGTGTCCCAACACAAAACTGAATTGTTGGTTAAGGGCATTAAGGGCATGTAAATAAGCATTTCACTGTAAGGTACACCTGTTGTATTCGGCGCATGTGACAAAACGTTTTAATGTTTTCGGCAAAGAGATATATAGGATACTAGCCTCCAAAACATTACCTAAACTCCAAATCAAATCTCCCAACCTACATCCTGATTTTGGACGAAATTACCTGGAAGGATTCCTACTACCAAAGATTCTTATTTCCAAGCTACATAGCAAATGTTCTGGCAAACAAACAACAGAAACCTGAAAACACCATCCAACCTGGAACGGAGTGATTCATGTTTAGTCTGAAGCTACTTTTAAAGTCAAGAAGAAAAATACATTACAATGATATATTTTACTTTGTAAGGACTGAATCCTAAGTTAAGGCAACCAAGCTTGCTAGGACAGAACATATCTGACTTCAACTTCAATTAGCACTGGGGTGTGAAGTGAGAGGTGTCAAAGCCCTTGAGCCCAACAATGGCATGAGAGTTTCACAGCCTACCCCACCAAAATGAAGAGGCCTTTGAAGCCCCCTCCCACTATTCAGAGGTCATAACAATACAGTAAACTCTGGATGTAAAAAATGATATGGCACGAAAAGAAGGCCCTTAAGGAAAATCAAGATACACTTTTTGCTGACCATTATAAAGATGGGAACATAAGCAAATTAATCTTCCACACAGACCATCACCTGGCATGGCACAGTGCTATATTAACACACTACCCCTCTGTTAAAGGGGGGGGGGGTTAGCGATGGGTGGAAACTCAGGATATTAGACAACGAGGACTCCGAGTCAGCCAACGTTAACCTGTACAAGTCTGGAACAGTAATGGTAGGGGGCAACCCCAAACAGTTTCAGCTGAACTTTCACATAATCAAAGAGATCGCTTATCCTGCTGAGCTCTCTCTTGAGAAAGATACCCCCACCCCACCCCGAGCGTGTCAGACCAGACCTCTTCATTATACAACCCCACAGACGAGCAACCCCAAGCAGAAAGTCAACTTCCCAGCACTACCCTCATTGAAATTACGAATAAATTCACCCAGCTGGAGGGAAGAGAGATTGAGCTGTAACAGCAGGTTAACACTACTCCAGTCAGCACAAAAAAATGTCCAGCTCAACAACACCCCCTCAACTAGACCCTGAGAGCTGTAGTTGGATAGAGACATATCTGCACTCTGGACTGTGGTGAGACAACATCAACAGAAGAAAGAGCAGGAGAAGAACAGAGCACTAGAGGAGAGGATCAGAGTGCTAGATGAAAGGGTGAGGGGGATGGCGTGTGACAGAGGTCCCCTGGGCTTGTGACAGAGAACAACTCATTAGAGAGCTGGCTACCCCCACAGAGAAGAAAGCAGAACAGCCCACCTCAGCCCCTGACTAAAGTCTTGACACCACAGCAGAAAAGTCCACCCCAGACCCTGACCATAGCCTCGACATCACAGCAGGACAGACAAATAAAGAACCCCAAGCCCAGGAGATCCCACCCCATCTGAGCACACCCCATGTCAGCCCCCCCCACACACACACACACGCCCACTGAGGACATACACAAGGCACAGATTGTACTCCTTATGGACTCAAGAAATACACTTTTTCCCAAACACACAATGTCTAAACTCTGGTATCCAAACACCCAGCGCGCCCTAGACCTTCTGTCTGAGGACAAACTAGGTTTACCCAGCCATATAATAATAATACACACAGGCACAAATGACCTGAGAGCACAGCAGGAAAGGGCGGCCACAGCACTCAAGGGAGTGATTGAAAAAGATTATTCTACTTTTCCCATGCACAAGTGGTTATCTCCACCCTGCTTCCATGAAAAGACTTCCACCTTGCTACCATACAGCAGGTAAACACAAGTATTTCCCATGACTGTGACTCAAAACCAAATGTTTATCTGGCCCACCACTCCACCCTGGACTTGAACAGCCTTTACGACCAGGTCCACCTATTTAAGGCAGCAGTGCACCCTTTTGCCCGGATCCTAAAGGACATTGCCCTCAAACGCAGCCCCAACACCTCACAGGAGCAACAGATCAATAGCAATAATAGATAATAATACGCTTTGCGGCATGCTGAGTGTGTACATAGTCAAATGGTAGGCGTTGAGGGGACTCCTGCAGTAGGTACACCTACAGCTCATCTCTTGGCAGTAGTACTGTAGAATACTTTATCATTGACCTCAACCCAGTCTCTTAGAGCATTCACAGTCAGCCCAACGACACCACTATCAGATCACAGAAAAATCACAGTTGATTTTGAACAGAGCAATACTCAAAAATTCTACTCAATAAGGAACTGATTAATATTAAGAAATGGTATAGATGGAAGGAAACTACTGTGGAAACCTACTAAACAGTATATTTGACTTCCCAGCTTCCCTATCAAATCAAAAAACGTCAAACAGAAAACCGAAGAACAATAATAACAATGACAAATGGTTTGATGAAGAATGCATAATCCTAAGAAAGAAATTGAGAAACCTATCCAACCAAAAACAGAGACCCAGAAAACCTGAGCCTACGCCTTCACAATGGTAAATCACTAAAACAATACAGAAATACACTATGGAAAAAGGTGCAGAACTTCAGAAATCAGCTCAATGTAATTGAAAAACCCATAGACTCTAACCACTTCTGGGAAAATTGGAAAACACTAAACAAACAACATGAAGAGTTATTATCCAAAATTGATATTTATGTGTAAACCACTTCTCCAATCATTTTGGCTCAATAACAAAGAACAAAGAACAAACAGCAAAAACATATAAACTCAGCAAAAAAAGAAACATCCCTTTTTCAGGACCCTGTCTTTCAAAGATAATTCCTAAAAATCCAAATAACTTCACAGATCTTTATTGTAAATGGTTTAAACACTGTTTCTCATGCTTGATCAATGAACCATGAACAATGAATGAACATGCACCTGTGGGACGGTCGTTAAGACACTAACAGCTTATAGACGGTAGGCAATTAAGGTCACAGTTATGAAAACTTAGGACACTAAAGAGGCCTTTCTACTGACTCTGAAAAACAACAAATGAAAGATGCCCAGGGTTCCTGCTCATCTGCGTGAATTTGCCTTAGGCATGCTGCAAGGATGCATGCAGATGTGGCCAGGGAAATACATTGCAATGTCCATAGTGTGAGATGCCTAAGACAGCGCTACAGCGAGACAGGACAGACAGCTGATCATCCTCGCAGTGGCAGACCACGTGTAACAACACCTGCACAAGATCATAACATCCGAACATCAAACCTGCAGGACAGGTACAGGATGGCAACAACAACTGCCAGAGTTACACCAGGAATGCACAATTCCTCCATCATTGCTCAGACTGTCCGCAATTGGCTGACAGAGGCTGGGCGGAGGGCTTGTAAGTGTAACGGATGTGAAACGGCTAGCTTAGTTAGCGGTGCGCGCTAAATAGCGTTTCAATCGGTGACGTCACTTGCTCTGAGACCTTGAAGTAGTAGTTCACCTTGCTCTGCAAGGGCTGCGGCTTTTGTGGAGCGATGGGTAACGATGCTTCGAGGGTGACTGTTGTTGATGTGTGCAGAGGGTCCCTGGTTCGCGCCCGGGTATGGGCGAGGGGACGGTCTAAAGTTATACTGTTACATAAGCCTGTTGTAAGGCAGGACCTCACCAGACATCACCGGCAACAATGTCACCTATGGGCACAAACCTACCATCGCTGGACCAGACAGGACTGGCAAAAAGTGCTCTTCACTAACGAGTTGCGGTTTTGTCTCACCAGGGGTGATGGTCGAATTCGCGTTTATCATCAAAGGAATGAGCGTTACACCGAGGTCTGTACTCTGGAGCGGGATCGATTTGGAGGTGAAAGGTCCGTCATGGTCTGGGGTGGTGTGTCACAGCAACATAGGACTGAGCTTGTTGTCACTGCAGGCAATCTCAAAGCTGTGCGTTACAGGGAAGACATCATCCTTCCTCCTGTGGTACCCTTCCTGCAGGCTCATCCTGACATGACCCTCCAGCATGACAATGACACCGGCCATACTGCTCGTTCTGTGCATGATTTCCTGTAAGATAGGAATTTCAGTGTTCTGCCATGGCCAGCGAAGAGTCCAGATCGCAATCCCATTGAGCACATCTGGGACCTGTTGGATCGGAGGGTGAGAGCTAGGGCCATTTCCCTAGAAATGTCTGGGAACTTGCAGGTGCCTTGGTGGAAGAGTGGGGTAACATCTCACAACAAGAACTGGCAAATCTGGTGCATTCCATGAGGAGGAGATGCACTGCAGTACTTAATGCAGCTGGTGGCCACACCAGATTCTGACTGTTACTTTTGATTTTGACAAACCCTTTGTTCAGGGACACATTATTCCATTTCTGTTGGTCACATGTCTGTGGAACTTGTTCAGTTTATGTCTCAGTTATTATGTTTATACAAATATTTACACATGTTAAGTTTGCTGAAAATAAACACTGTTGACAGTGAGAGGACGTTTACATGATCAAATTCAAATCTTAGAATCAACAATTAAAGACTATCAGAACCCACTGGATTCTCCAATTACATTGAATGAACTACAGGACAAAATACATATCCAACAACCCAAAAAGGCCTGTGGTGTTGATGGTACCCTCAATGAAATTATAAAATATACAGACCACAAATTCCAATTGGCTATACTTAAACTCTTTAACATCTTCCTTAGCTCTGGCATCTTCCCCAATATTTGGAAACAAGGACTGATCACCCCAATCCACAAAAGTGGAGACAAATTTGACCCCAATAACTACCGTGGGATATGCGTCAACAGCAACCTTGGGAAAATCCTCTGCATTATCGTACATTTCCACAGTGAAAACAATGTACTTGCAACTTTTTACCAAATTACCATACGACAGACCATATATTCACCCTCCACACTTTAATTGACAAACAGACCAAAACAAAGGCAAAATATTCTTATGCTTTGTTGATTTCAAAAAAGCTTTTGACTCAATTTGGCATGAGGGTCTACTATACACATTGGTGGAAGGTGGTGTTGGTGGAAAAACATACGACATTACAAAATCCATGCACACAACAACAAGTGTGTGGTTAAAATTGAAAGAAAAAAAACCCCACACATTTCTTTCCACAGGGCCATGGGGTGAGACAGGGATGCAGCTTAAGCCCCACCCTCTTCAACATATATACAGTGGGGCAAAAAAGTATTTTGTCAGCCACCAATTGTGCAAGTTCTCCCACTTAAAAATATGAGAGAGGCCTGTAATTTTCATCATAGGTACACTTCAACTATGACAGACAAAATTAGAAAAAAAATTCCAGAAAATCACATTGTAGAATTTTTAATGAATTTATTTGCAAATTATGGTGGAAAATAAGTATTTGGTCAATAACAAAAGTTTCTCAATACTTTGTTATATACCCTTTGTTCGCAATGACAGAGGTCAAATGTTTTTTGTAAGTCTTCACACACTGTTGCTGGTATTTTGGCCCATTCCTCCATGCAGATCTCCTCAAGAGCAGTGATGTTTTGGGGCTGTTGCTGGGCAACACAGACTTTCAACTCCCTCCAAAGATTTTCTATGGGGTTGAGATTTGGAGACTGGCTAGGCCACTCCAGGACCTTGAAATGTTTCTTACGAAGCCACTCTTTGTTGCCCGGGCGGTGTGTTTGGGATCATTGTCATGCTGAAAGACCCAGCCACGTTTCATCTTCAATGCCCTTGCTGATGGAAGGAGGTTTTCACTCAAAATCTCACGATACATGGCCCCATTCATTCTTTCCTTTACACGGATCAGTCGTCCTGGTCCCTTTGCTGAAAACAGCCCCAAAGCATGATGTTTCCACCCCCATGCTTCACAGTAGGTATGGTGTTCTTTGGATGCAACTCAGCATTCTTTGTCCTCCAAACACTTCGAGTTGAGTTTTTACCAAAAAGTTATATTTTGGTTTCATCTGACCATATGACATTCTCCCAATCTTCTTCTGGATCATCCAAATGCTCTCTAGCAAACGGGCCTGGACATGTGCTGGCTTAAGCAGGGGGACACGTCTGGCACTGAATTTGAGTCCCTGGCGGCGTAGTGTGTTACTGATGGTAGGCTTTGTTACTTTGGTCCTAGCTCTCTGCAGGTAATTCACTAGGTCCCCCTGTGTGGTTCTGGGATTTTTGCTCACCGTTCTTGTGATCATTTTGACCCCACGGGGGGAGATCTTGCGTGGAGCCCCAGATCGAGGGAGATTATCAGTGGTCTTGTATGTCTTCCATTTCCTAGTAATTGCTCCCACAGTTGATTTCTTCAAAGCAAGCTGCTTACCTATTGCAGATTCAGTCTTCCCAGCCTGGTGCAGGTCTACAATTTTGTTTCTGGTGTCCTTTGACAGCTCTTTGGTCTTGGCCATAGTGGAGTTTGGAGTGTGACTTTGAGGTTGTGGACAGGTGTCTTTCATACTGATAACAAGTTCAAACAGGTGCCAATAATACAGGTAACGAGTGGAGGACAGAGGAGCCACTTAAAGAAGAAGTTACAGGTCTGTGAGAGCCAGAAATCTTGCTTGTTTGTAGGTGACCAAATACTTATTTTCAACCATAATTTGCAAATAAATTCATAAAAAAATCCTACAATGTGATTTTCTGGATTTTTTCCCTCATTTTGTCTGTCATAGTTGAAGTGTACCTATGATGACAATTACAGGCCTCTCTCATCTTTTTAAGTGGGAGAATTTGCACAATTGGTGGCTGACTAAATACCTTTTTGCCCCACTGTACATCAATGAAATGGTGAGGGCACTAGAAGTCTGCAGCACACGGCCTCACCCTACTAGAATCTGAAGTCAAATGTCTACTTTTTGCTGATTATCTGGTGCTTCTGTCCCCAACCAAGGAGGGTCGACAACAGCACCTAGATCTTCTGCACAGATTCTGTCAAACCTGGGCCTTGACAGTAAATCTCAGTAAGACAAAAATAATGGTGTTCCAAAAAAGATCCAGTTTCCAGGACCACATACAAATTCCATCTAGACACCGTTCCCTTAAAGCACACACAAAACTATACATACCTTTGAGGGAAAAAAGTATTTGATCCCCTGCTGATTTCGTACGTTTGCCCACTGACAAAGAAATGATCGTCTATAATTTTAATGGTAGGTTTATTTGAACAGTGAGAGACAGAATAACAACAAACAAATCCAGAAAAACGCATGTCAAAAATGTTATAAATTGATTTGCATTTTAATGAGCATAGCCTTGCTATTAACAAAGGCTGCCGAAGAGAAGACAGGCTGTGACACTGCCCACAAAATGAGGTGGAAACTGAGCTGCACTTCCTAACCTCCTGCCAAATGTGACCATATTAGAGACATACATTTCCCTCAGATTACACAGATCCACAAAGAATTTAAAAAATAAATCAAATTTAGGTAAACTCTGATATCTACTGGATGAAATACCACAGTGAGCAATCACAGCAGCAAGGTTCGTGACCTGTTGCCACAAGGGCAACCAGTAAAGAACAAACATTGTAAATGCAACCTATATTTATGTTTATTTATTTTCCCTTTTGTACTTTCACTATTTGCACATTATTACAACACTGTAAATAGACATTTGAAATGTCTTTATTCTTTTGGAACTGTTGTAAGTTTAATGTTTACTGTTAATTTTGTATTGTTTATTACCCATTTCACTTGTTTTGGCAATGTAAACATGTGTTTCCCATGCCAATAAAATCCCTTAAATTGGAAATATAATTGAGAGGGGGAGATTTAGTGAGAGAGGGGAGAGTGAGATAGAGAGGGAGGGATATAAAGAGAGATAGAGGTTAAAACAACAGATATTGAAGCTGCCAGGTTGAGTTGTGCTGCTCCTGGAACAGTTGGGCCCCTGTGGACCAGTTCAGTCCGTCACTAGAGCCCCTCAGCCTCCAACAAAAATACTCACAAAATAAAGGCTGTGCACTCCAAGTAAAATCACTTCAGCTGAGTTCAATAACTATTATTCATGTCCCATTTCTCCATCCCTCTGCTGTAGCTACTGTGATGTTAATAAGGTAAGCCCGTGTCTGTTTTCCTAAGACCTGAAGAGGAGCTTGGGAGAGCTATGTCAACAAGGCCTTTTGTTTTGATTTGTAAAACTCCTCCTTGCTCATTTCCCTAAACTCACAGCCATTACCGTTGTGAACACAAGGTGATCTGCCATGTAAGCCACAGATGGCAGTCAGTGGGCTTCTCATTATGGGTAGGGCCTAGCCCTGGGGCAATGAAGCTAACACTCAATGTTCTAATGACTAGAACCCAGAGTTTTTCCTGACTAGTGACAATGGGATCAGAATAGAATAAACTATAGTTACATAGCCTATAACTAGCGCCTGGAGTATGTTGTCAGAAAAGTTAGGGACTTTCTCCCACCTAATACTAGTAGGTTAGTTCGGTTGATGCTACCGGGTCTCTGTTTTCATTCTCTATGGGTCTTGTTGAAGTCTGATGACATGACCTTAGTGACCCAACCTTCTCTCCCCACAGAGCATTAATGCCTGTAGCCATTGACGTAGTTTGGTGATGATAACTCACTGTAGGCAATCTGTTGGTTTCTTTCAGATTGCACAGTAGGCATATGTTCCACCATTTACTTTCCACCTTTGTGAGACTAATTTGAGACCTACGATCTTTGAGGGGCCTGAGGAGATCCCTCTACAGGAGGGAAGAGATGACTGTTGAAAAGACATTGCCCCCCTCTTTCAAATACAGCACGTCCTTACATCCGACAGTAATCCAGCTATTATTCACCTAGCCTCCCTTCTGATTTGACTACATAAAGGAGCATTCAAAGCTGCTTTACAAATTTGCTGACCTGTGCCATGTTATCCTTTTCAATGATGACATGGGCCAAGCTCAGCAGGAGACTTCAAATCTCCTCTACACACATATGGCTTTGTAATGATGATTTTTTTTAAATCCACTGTTTTGGCTTTTCATGATATAAAAAGAGCTGATGGGCCACTGACCAACAGTCATCACAGGTGAGCGCAACTGAAGTCCACTCTCAATTACCTTCGCAAGGCCGTTAGGACCAAGATAGTGTAGTAGGAATGGTGATCTTCCTATATTCTGTTATATTCACACTGGTGGTGTTCTCTGAGTTTAACACCCGCTCAGTCGTCTTTGCTGTACAGACAGGCAAGCTGGACGAGGGTAGGACAGAGCAGGAGATACTGCGATCGATACTAGGCGAAGACACAATGAGCGACAACACTCTGGCTGCCCCATTCACTCTGGCTGCTCCGAGGTTCAGACGGGAGCCCGTCCTGGACAACAGACTGGGCAACGAAGAGGACAACACAAAGTACCTCATCCTTTCAGTAAGTATCTTCCTTCATCCATGTCCATCCTCATACCAATCTCCCTCTTAACTCATCTTCATCAGTAGCAGCATCAATACAATGTTATCCATATGACAACATTTTACATTTTGCTCAAACTTGAGGCATCATCAAACAAAGATGAAAGTGATAGCTGTTTATCTTTATTAGAGTCACACAGTGGCAACATGTACGATAATGTATCCACTCCATCAAAGGTTTGGTAGTCATGTGGAGTGATTCAGTTTGGCTAGCATCTGTATGTCATGCAAGTCATGGACATGGTTATCTTTGTAGTAATGGAACAGAAGGAGAGAGCGATGAGGACAGGAGTTGTAAAGCCACACAGATTAGATGTCAGGACAACTGGGGCCCCTCTCATACTGGTTTCATATGGCCTGGCTCAGGACCAGACTCCAGAAAGCCGAATATCCCAGAATATCTGTGCCGCTTCTTAAAAATGTCCATCTGGCAAATGGCATGCATCAATCCCAAATGAATAGAAAAGAAAAACACCATCTCAATTAATTTTGACATTGGATTCTATTGCCCTTTCATGTGTATTGTTGTATCATGCAAGCTAGATAACCTTTGGCTTTGGCTCACCAGACCTGATTGTGCAATAGAATCATCAGTGGACAGAGTATACCAATGTAGAGGCTGGCTGATCCACTCTAATGGAAGCCTGCCAGACAGTGATCTAGCCTTCTGTCCCACAGGACATTGGACTGAAAGGGCACACCAGACGTGGCATGAACACAGCTTTCTCCCGAGCCCTTCCTGTCCTCCCCGACCGAGCCACAGATCACTCTCCTGCTGAATATAGCCTGAAAGTAGAACGCAGGGAGGCCGACCTTGAGAGTAAGTATCGACCAGCAACTTCCTGTTATTTTTCCTTCTATGGTCCCTGTATCCGTTCAATCTTGGGAATTAGAAAGATCCAGGTCACTGTCATTCAGCATGTCAAATGGGTGACGATACTGGCATTAAAAGCATAACTGAGTGTGTTGATACTTTTCCCCATGATGTTCCATTCATTATTTGGAACAAGAGTTTTATCTGCTGGAATTGTGACATTTCAGACATATAAAAGCAACAAATTGAAGACTATAGAAGGTTATGACAGCATTATTAAAAATAGCTAATGCTTTAAAATAACTGTAATTCTACCAATTGTATTCCCTGCAGTGCTACGATGCATGATAGGACGAGTGTATCGACCCTGTTGGCAAGCGTAAGAGTGTGGTGGATCCTACACTGCTGCCCTGCCGTCTGTCAATCTCCTGCAAAAACAAATATGCTTTCCTTCTCTGTTCCATGGTTTTAAAACATGTATAAAATCAAATAACTATTAAAATGGTTTTGAAAAACAATCGTACGCTTCAATTCTGGGTCAACATCATACAGGTAAAGAAAATACGAAACAGTATAGAATTTATTATAGTAGTAGTGAAGATGCATGTAAGAGAGGAGAAGTGTCTGGCGGTGGGCCTTTTGTCTAAGAGGGAGATAAACTGCAGGCCAATCCTCCACAGATCGGCTTGGGTTTCAACCACTCTCAGACTTTCCATATTGCCTCAACAGCTCTTCTGCATCACACTCTCCCAGACACACCACAGCTGGTGATCTTTCTTTCAAAATGATTTCTGTCAATCGTTGGAAAGCACAGAGGAAAAAATAAATAAAAAGTACAATAAAGCCTCTGAAATCAGGCCAAACGCCACTGCGGGAAAACAAGTGCAATTGATTCCGGAACATTCAGCTTCAAAGACAACAGACCATTGATTAAATAAAGCGACATTACTAGTACTGCCTTCAACTTCATCACGACAATGAGTAGTTCACAATCTGAAGAAGCTGGTGAGCTTGCCCTGTCCTGCAATCAGTTTCTTCTTACTGGGGGCTTTAGCCCCACCCTTCTTCCCTGTCAATCTGGTGGGGAGTTTCTTCAGAGGGGGATGGTTCCCTGACCCACAGTGGTCGCTACAATCCACCAGCTTCCGTTTACAGGCCTTGCTGCTTCCTTCTGTCTGGATGTTGGTCTTCTGACTGCCCACGCCTAAACTGCTGCTCGGGGCATCATTTCCACTCCTGGGCCCCAGCACTGTGGCAACCCCCCGGGTCGTGCCTCCTCGCTGGGCCTCTTTCCTCCCAGCCTCTGGGTAAACCTCCACTGGAGAGAGGAAACCATAATAGAGCTTAACAATTGGGGTTGAAAAAAAATTGACATAACAAGAGAGGAAGGAAGGGGGGGGGAGAATCTGATGAAATTGCTGACGTTAGCCTGCAGTTTAACAGCCAGAGTGTTTATTCTAGCGAGCTGAAAGTGAACATTTGTCATGTAACCCGATGGAGCGGAGCCTGGATTCCCACAGAAAGAAAGAGTAGGGGGGGGGGTTAGGTTTTTACTACAGATGTGGGGAGGCCAGCTTTTATAAAATGGGGAATCATTTAAAGGTTGATCGTAAGTACCAGTCCCAAGGAAGGGACTGGGCAGGGTTCGAGGTCTGGGCTGAGAAGGTGGATCTGGGCATCAAGCCGAATCGGTGGCGTCAGAGGGAATAGAAGCCAGTCCCTTAAGGGGGGGGGGGGCATGTAGCTACGCTGCACTATGTGAGAAAGTCTGGAGCAGTTCGCCGGCATGCATGATTAGTACATGCAGTTACAAGTCTCTGCTGAGAAAGGGGGAATGAAGTCACAACCACACATTTTTTTTTACCTCTGACCAGCTCCTTGACAGCAGAGGTGGAGTCCACAGCAGTGATGGTCTGCTTAGGAGCCGGGTGCACACAGGTGGTGATCTGGATGGTGCTGGGGAAGTCCAGGATGCGGTTGAGGGGCAGCTCCGAGTCATCCTGGTACGTGCAGGCAAACTGAGATCGGATGGTTCGCTCTCTGGCCTTAAAAAAATAATAATGATAATTAGGATCAGGTGCACTAGATTAGAGTTGAAGTGAAGATACAAGATGGTAGCACTCCAGGAATGGGCTTGTTTAACAGAAAATTGTGACGTAAGGAGGTTTTATCAGCAAAGCCGCCATTAGACAATGAACCTAGTAGCCCATTTATTTATTTTTTAGCTGATCTGGAAGACAGTCAAGAAAAGTAGTGTGTCTAATCTCCAGGGCCCACAATCCCAGCAGCCCCAGGGGTATACTATGATTAATCTAGCGCTACTCAGGTTTTTCTAAAGCTAGCTTGGTTTAGTTAACTTCACATTCTCAGGCTTCATCCATACTACGACAGTGTATATTGCTTGTCCGCCTGCCGCTAATGCTAGCAGGCTTGTAACTATGCATGTCGCAGAAGGATAGTCAAACGCGTCGAGACAATGCCGAAGCCTTAATCCATGGGCGAGTCAGTGCCACTTTAATTTGTGATGAAATCAAAATTAAAAGAAGTCAACGCAAATCCTGCAGGAGATGGTGTGTAATTGGGTTGAAGTGCAGTGTTTATTTTAATATATTTTTGCTGTCGTGTGCTTATCAATGCACAAAAACCTCCCACACTGCTATTGATAAAACAACGTTACGTCAGAGTAAAACTTGTGTGAGTGAAGTTTCAAATGCATCGTAATTACTAAAGTGCAATTTAAGACTAATTTGGGTTAAGTGCCTTGCTCAAAAGGCGCAACAGCTTTTTCACAAGATTGCTCGGGGAGTCAAACCAGCGACTAAGATAACTAATGTGAAGCATGCATATTTTTTTTTTTTTTTTTAACAAACCTTTGAACAAATCAAATATAAAAAAATCAGTAGTCTTCCTCTAAATAAGGGCATGATGTAATCTTGTGAGAGGGAGGGAATCAGATTTAATTGGTCCTCAACTTGCAGCTTGGACACTTCATTCAAGGATAAATGGAGTTTAACTGGTATCAGATTAGTTCTGAAATATTTGTTACTGTAGAAATGTAGCTGGCTTAAAAGGTGAGAGCAATTTTGTGGAACTGACAACCTGTCATTCAGGAAAGGGTCGCAGCAGTTTAGCTCGTGCTTTTTGTGGTGGGACAGCCAACGGAAAACAGAGTGTAGAGATTGGCAATGTCAAATCAAATTATTTGTCACATACACATGGTAAGCAATGTTAATGCGAGTGTAGCAAAATGCTTGTGTTTCTAGTGCCGACCATGCAGTAATACCTAAAACACACACACACACGGAAAGGAATGAATAAAAATATATGGATGCGCAATGGCCGAATGGCATTGGCAAGATGCAGTAGATGGTATAGAGCACAGTATACGGCAGGGTAGCCTAGTGGTTAGAGTGTTGGACTAGTAACCGTAAGGTTGCAAGTTCGAATCCCCGAGCTGACAAGGTACAAATCTGTCGTTCTGCCCCTGAACAGGCAGTTAACCCACTGTTCCTAGGCTGTCATTAAAAATAAGAATTTGTTCTTAACTGACTTGCCTGGTAAAATAAAAAGGTAAAAAAAAAAACACTGGTGCAAAAAAGTATTTAGTCAGCCACCAATTGTGCAAGTTCTCCCACTTAAAGACAAGAGAGGCCTGTAATTTTCATCATAGGTACACTTCAACTATGACAGACAAAATTAAAAAAAAATTTTTTTTAAATCCAGAAAATCACATTGTAGGATTTTTAATGAATTTATTTGCAAATTATGGTGGAAAATAAGTATTTGGTCAATAACAAAAGTTTCTCAATACTTTGTTATATACCCTTTGTTGGCAATGACAGAGGTAAATGTTTTCTGTAAGTCTTCACAAGGTTTGCACACACCGTTGCTGGTATTTTGGCCCATTCCTCCATGCAGATCTCCTCTAGAGCAGTGATGTTTTGGGGCTGTTGCTGAGCAACACAAACTTTCAACTCGCTCCAAAGATTTATGGGGTTGAGATCTGGAGACTGGCTAGGCCACTCCAGGACCTTGAAGAGTGGCTTCGTAAGAAGCATTTCATTGCCCAGGCGGTGTGTTTGGGATCATTGTCATGCTGAAAGACCCAGCCACGTTTCATCTTCAATGCCCTTGCGGATGGAAGGAGGTTTTCACTCAAAATCTCACAATACATGGCCCCATTCATTCTTTCCTTTATACAGATCAGCCGTCCTGGTCCCGTTGCAGAAAAACGGCCCCAAAGCATGATGTTTCCACCCCCATGCTTCACAGTAGGTATGTTCTTTGGATGGAACTCAGCATTCTTTGTCCTCCAAACACGACGAGCTGAGTTTTTACCAAAACGTTATATTTTGGTTTCATCTGACATTCTCCCAATCTTCTTCTGGATCATCCAAATGCTCTCCAGCAAACTTCAGACGGGCCTGGACATGTACTGGCTTAAGCAGGGGGACACATCTGGCACTGCAGGATTTGAGTCCCTGGCGGCGTAGTGTGTTACTGATGGTAGGCTTTGTTACTTCTGGTCCCAGCTCTCCGCAGGTCATTCACTACGACCCCCGTGTGGTTCTGGGATTTTTGCCCACTGTTCTTGTGATCATTTTGACCCCATGGGGTGAGATCTTGTGTGGAGCCCCAGATCGAGGGAGATTATCAGTGGTCTTGTATGTCTTCCATTTCCTAATAATTGCTCCCAGTTGATTTCTTCAATCCAAGCTGCTTACCTATTGCAGATGCAGTCTTCCCAGCCTGGCGCAGGTCTACAATTTTATTTCTGGGGTCCTTTGACAGCTCTTTGGTCTTGGCCATAGTGGAGATTGGAGTGTGACTGTTTGAGGTTGTGGACAGGTGTCTTTTATACTGATAACAAATTCAAACAGGTGCCATTAATACAGTTAACGAGTGGAGGTCTGTGAGAGCCAGAAATCTTGCTTGTTTGTAGGTGACCAAATACTTATTTTCCACCATAATTTGCAAATAAATTTATTAAAACTTCTACAATGTGATTTTCTGGATTTTTTTTCTCATTGTCTGTCATAGTTGAAGTGTACCTATGATGAACATTACAGGCCTCTCTCATTTTTAAGTGGGAGAACTTGCACAATTGGTGGCTGACTAAATACTTTTTTGCCCAACTGTACACACGAGGAGAGTAATCTAGGGAATGTAAACATATAATAAGTGGCATTGTTTAAAGTGGCTAGTGATCTGAGTCAGTGTGTTGGCAGCAGCCACCCAATGTTAGTGATGTCTGTTTAACAGTCTGATGGCCTTGTCGGTCTCTCGAGCCCAGCTTTAATGCACCTGTACCGACCTCGCCTTCTGGATGATAGCGGGGTGAACAGGCAGTGGCTCGGGTGGTTGTTGTCCTTGATATTTATGGCCTTCCTGTGACATCGGGTGGTGTAGGTGTCCTGGAGGGCAGGTAGTTTGCCCCCGGTGATTCGTTGTGCAGACCTCACTACCCTCTGGAGAGCCTTATGGTTCTGGGCGGAGCAGTTGCCATACCAGGCAGTGATACAGCCCGATAGGATGCTCTCTATTGTGCATCTGTAAAAGTTTGTGTTTTTGGTGGCAAGCCAAATCTCTTCACCACACTGTCTGTGTGGGTGGGCCATTTCAGTTTGTCCGTGATGTGTACGCCGAGGAACTTTACACCTTCACTACTGTCCCGTCGATGTGGATAGGGGGTGCACCCTCGTTTCCTGAAGTCCACAATCTCCTTTGTTTTGTTGACATTGAGTGAGAGGTTATTTTCCTGACACCACACTCCAAGGGCCCTCACCTCCTCTAGTGTCGTCTGCAAACTTGATGATTGAGTTGGAGGCGTGCATGGCCACGCAGTCATGGGTGAACAGGGAGTACAGGAGAGGGCTGAGAACGCACCTTTGTGGGGCCCCAGTGTTGAGTATCAGCGGGGTGGAGATGTTTCCTACCCTCACCACCTGGGGGAGGCCCATCAGGAAGTCCAGGACCCAGTTGCACAGGGCGGGGTAGAGACCCAGGGCCCCAAGCTTAATGATGAGCTTGAAGGGTACTATGGTGTTAAATGCTGATCTGTAGTCAATGAACAGCATTCTTACACAGGTATTCCTCTTGTCCAGATGGGTTAGGGCAGTGTAATTGCGTCTGCGGACCTATTGGGGTGGTAAGCAAATTGGAGTGGGTCTAGGGTGGAGGTGATATGATCCTCTCCTCATCTCAAAGCACTTGATGACAGAAGTGAGTGCTATGGGGCAATAGCTTTCTTGGGAACAGGAACAATGGTAGCCCTCTTGAAGCATGTCCGTAAACACACCAGCCAGCTGGTCTGCGCAAGCTCTGATGACGCGGCTAGGGATGCAGTCTGGGCCGGCAGCCTTGCGAGGGTAAACATGTTTAAATGTTTCACATTTGGCTTTCCTTCACTGCAGCCATCTTCTCTAGTTGCGCTGTGATAGGCTCAGTGTTCTGTCACTCAGGGGACACTATGCCACCGCAAAATCTACAAGGAGAGCTCAAATTCAAGCACCTTGGGTGCAGCCATAGATTTATTTAATAAGTGGCCATCTAAGAAGGCTCAAGTTATTTGGCCACAGATAGTACAATCAAAGCTACGGTTATGTCACTGATCATGTCATCATACTTTCAAAATCTTTGCTAGCAGGCAGACATCATGTCAACAAGTTACTGGCAAATCCTTTTCAATTCGTCATAAGATAACGTATCGGTGCTCATCGGCCACAGTGCCTTCAGGCCCCTTTCCCACATTTTGTTAAGAGTCTTATTTTAAATTATTTGACCATTTTAGAATAACTATCTGCACAATACCCCATTATGACAAAGCAAATACAGGTTTAGAAATGTTTGCGAATTAGATTTTTTAGACTTATTATTCAGACCCTTCTCTAGGAGACTCGACATTGAGCTCAAGTGCATCCTGTTTCCATAGATCACCTGTGGTACATTGGTCATGATTTGGAGACACACACCCCTATTTAAGGTACCACAGTTGACAGGGCACGTCAGAGCAAAAACCAAGCCATGAGGTTGAAGGAATTGTCCATAGAGCTCAGAGGCAGCATTGTGTCAAGGCACAGATGTGAGAAAGGGTATCGAAACATTAGAGGTGCAAGAACAGTGGCCTCCATCATTCTTAAAATTGAAGAAGTTTGGAACCACCAAACTGAGCAATCAGGGGAGAAAGGTCTTGGTCAGGGAGGTAACCAAGAAGCTGATGGTCACGCTGACAGAGAGTTCCTCTGTGGAGATCCTTCCAGAAGGACAACAATCTCTGCAGCACTCCAATCAGGCCTTTACGGTAGAGTGGCCAGACAGAAACCACTTTTTTTTTTTCAAATTACATTTTCAAAAGGGCACATGACAGCACGCTTAGAGTTTGCCAAAAGGCACCTAAAAACTCAAGACCATAAGATTCTCTGTTCTGAAACCAAGATTGAACTCTTTGTACTGAATTCCAAGTATCACGTCTGGAGGAAACCGGTCACAATCCGTACGGTGAAGCATGGTGATGGCATCCTGCTGTGGGGATGTTTTCAGCGGCAGGGACTGCATTCTAGTCAGGATTAAAGGGAAAGATGAACAGAGCAAAGTACAGAAGTGGCTTCGTGACAAGTCTCTGAATGTCCTTGAGTGGCCCAGCCAAAGGCCGGACTTGAACCCAATCGAACATCTTTGGAGACCTGAAATTAGCTGTGCAGCAACGCTCAACCTCCACAGGAGACAGTTTGAGAGGATCTGCAGAGAAAAATGGGAAAAACTCCAAATACAGATGTGCCAATCTTGTAGCATCATACCCAAGAAGACATGAGGCTGTAATCACTGCAAAAGGTGTTCCAAAGTACTTCCAGGGTCTGAATACTTATGTAAAATGTGATATTTGTTGATATACACACACACACACACACACACACACACACACACACTTGAAAACTTTTACTTTGTCATTATGGGATATTGTTTAAATTGAGGGGGGAACAATATCATCCATTTTAGAATAAGTCTGTAACGTAACAAAAAGTGGAAAAAGCCAAGGGGTCTGATTTACTTACCAGTGCACTGCGAACATTACATTTAGAAAAGGGAAGACCCCCATGGAATTGACAAATGAATGGCAACTTATTGCCATTGGGCAAACCATACACAATCGCAAATACCACTCAAATGGACAGCAGTTGATCAAAACCATATGGCAAGTGCTTCGTGTCATATCCCAAAAATGGTGAACGCGCTCCACTGTAGATTTTCATTTGACAAATGTCTTGAGTTTGACTAAAGGGTGAAATGGAGAAAAAAAGTTCAGACAGAGACAGACAATAACCGTATAAACATACATTTATATTGTGTTCGTCCATAAGGCCTATGGTTTGTCCATTTGCAATATATGATCAGTGAACTTGGCCAAATGGCATAAGAAATGTCCAATTGAGGTGTGTACTAATATACACTGCTCAAAAAAAATAAAGGGAACACTAACAACATAATGTAACTCCAAGTCACACTTCTGTCCAAACTGTCCACTTAGGAAGCAACACTGACAATAAATTTCACATGCTGTTGTGCAAATGGAATAGACAACAGGTGGAAATTATAGGCAATTAGCAAGACACCCCCAATAAAGAAGTGGTTCTGCAGGTGGGGACCACAGACCACTTCTCAGTTACTATGCTTCCTGGCTGATGTTTTGGTCACTTTTGAATGCTGGCGGTGCTTTCACTCGAGTGGTAGCATGAGACGGAGTCTACAACCCACACAAGTGGCTCAGGTAGTGCAGCTCATCCAGGATGGCACATCAATGCGAGCTGTGGCAAGAAGGTTTGCTGTGTCTGTCAGCGTAGTGTCCAGAGCATGGACGCGCTACCAGGAGACAGGCCAGTACATCAGGAGACATGGAGGAGGCAAACAACCCAGCAGCAGGACCGCTACCTCCGTCTTTGTGCAAGGAGGAGCACTGCCAGAGAAGGGTTGGCATTTCTTTGGGGGGCCGCACAGCCCTCCATGTGCTCGCCAGAGGTAGCCTGACTGCCATTAGGTACCGAGATGAGATCCTCAGACCCCTTGTGAGACCATATGCTGGTGCCGTTAGCCCTGGGTTCCTCCTAATGCAAGACAATGCTAGACCTCATGTGGCTGGAGTGTGTCAGCAGTTCCTGCAAGAGGAAGGCATTGATGCTATGGACTGGCCCGCCCGTTCCCCAGACCTGAATCCAATTGAGCACATCTGAGCAGTGTAGATAACTCTTGGTAGGTATGATGCAGTCCACCGCATCATAAGGTCATCACAAGGTCATACTTCAGGAGATCAATACCTTGAGACTTATTTAATATTAGACATCGCTCACCAGCTGTTATTGACAAAAGACACACCCACCCCTCGTCTTACCAGAGGTAGAGTCTGTTCTGCCGGTGCATGGAAAATCCCATCAGCTCTGTATTGTTCGTTTCTTCATTCAGCCACGTTGCGGTGAAACATAACTGCAACATCTTAATGTCCCGTTGGTAGGATCATCGCAATATTGGGTCATCAATTTGGTTTTCTAAAGATGGCACGTTAGCAAGAATGGAAGGTATTGGGAGTTTACTCGCTCGCCTCTGGATTCTCAGAAGGATCCCCGATCTGCAGCCCTCATTTCCAGTGTCTTTTCACGCAAAAGGCTCTGGATCTGGACCAGTTACAGGGAAAGCAGGATATCCTTCTTGGGCTTGAAGGAAAAAGTTGGTCTGCGGCGAGTAATCGCTTTTCTGATGTCCAGAAGTTATTTTCGGTCATAGACGTTTGCAGCAACATTATGTACACAAGTACAATTGGTTGGGAGAATGTAAAATGTCAGCCATGGTCTTCGGCACACTTTCAATCAATTGATTTATACTTGCAGGCTACTCTATAATTTCAACACATTTCATGTGTAGCCTTCTGTATCATATGCGCAATGTGGAAAATAATATAAATACATTTTTATCGGGTAGGCATTACAATTGGCCGCGTCAATATTTGCAGCAGTGGGTGGTAATATCTGTCAGTATTGTGATATAATTAATAAAAGTTAAGAAAAGATAGTGGACCCAAAAGCAGCGCTGTGTCGATCCCATCAGTCTCGACACGCTCCAACGAGGCATTTAGCGACTGTGCTGCATGGTGTTTTGGGAAACGCATGTTACATATTTAGCCGTTGTAGGAAAGACTCATTGTTAAGGACATTCGTAAGCCTAAATGCCATCGCTATCGGGAAACCTGGCCGATCCACTCCTTTATCCTCTGATCTGGGCCTGCTGGGGATTATCACGACTCAAAGATGTCTCCCTCCAGTCCGGCAGGAGAGGCGCAGTAGGGAAGGAGGAATCCAGTGGAGAAATCTGTGAAAATCAGTCCTGAGAGGAGGCTATTCAAAGAACTTCTCAAAGAGCACCTAAAATAACATTGAACTCAGTTCACCAGGTATGAAATGTACACGTACCCTCGTTGCATGCTAATAAAATAAAAATACGCAGAAATAATGACGGACAGGGGAGAACATAACACAGGCAGGGAGGTAGAAGACTGCCATGACATCCTGACATGCAGTCCACACTTAATCCAATTATAGCAGCTGGAAACAGCAGCATCTTGTTCTGTTACAGGGAGAGGATGACATGGGGCGGGGGGGGGCTGCTTCAGAGGCTGTCCTAAGACAGCCTCTATAGACTGGTTGGCCTGGCCAGGCAAGGTAAGCCCATCCCGATGAGAAATCAAGGAACAGCAGGTGCAAGCAATTGCTCTGTTCTCAGGTCTTGGGTTTGTTTTTGAATGCATGCACACAAGCCCACCTGCAAGATCAGGATATTAGGTGAGAAGTTGGCAGACACATTGTGTTCTTATGGCAGCTTGGATTTCATGGGGAAGAGGAATACTTCAAAGCATTGAAAGGCATCTTGTTAGAGATCAAATTATCAGACATCAATGTCATACTATTCATCCAAATTATGAAATTCAAGACGTCATTAAGCGCACTTCATTTGCTGAGTTATAACCGTTTTGCCGTGTTTATTCGGTCTGAAACAGACAAAAGCATGTGAGAAAAAGAACCACAAATCTAAATGTGACTATCTGCACATGGGCCAGTTGACTGACGTCATTGAATGATGACACTATTGGACAGGGGTCCGGATTGATAGACATGCAGCAGACAACCATTCAAGTTTCCCTTACTCATCGAGTTAGGCGACAGATGTGACATCTTTAAAGTGAAGTGGATGCAGAAAGCTTCCGCCCGCCGAGTTCAGGAAGCGGTGAGCGGCCCAGGGACCATTACAGCGCACTCCAGGAAGACGGCCAGAATGTGGAGAGCTAAAGTGACATCTGCTAGCGCAATCAAATAAAGGAGCACATTTCCACAAAATGTGTTTAGCACACGTTTGAAAGGGGTTCAACCAGTCTATTTCATGTAGAGACAGAACGACCCAGCCCCTTAAATCCAAAAATAATTGTTTTAGATGAGCAAGCAGTTTCTACATCCAGGTTGTATTTGCTATTTAAATGGGTGCTTTTGAGGAACGGTATACTTGTTACTGACGAGCACAGCATGTTAGCGCCAGGTCTCAAGTCTACTAGCGCATCGTGGAAACAGCAAACATGTACACTGAAGCAAGTCGATAAGCCCACAGCCTTCCAGGGTACAAACACCACACTGACTGAGAATCCGTCCACCTCCGCTCGTTATATCAATCCGTTTACATCCCGATAAATAGGGCCGATACCAGGAACACGATACTCAGTATTCGTGGCAAGAAAAAAACATCAACAACGTCACATCAACAAACATTGTCATCCAGAGTCACATTTATTTCCCAAGCTATAGCAGACAACCTGTGTCCTTTAAAAAAAAAACTATTTTTAAAGAAAAGAGTTCTGCTTTGTGTTTTAATTTTTGCCATGGAAAAATTGTGATACTGGTATTGTCCTGGGCCTACTGAAAATGGAGAAAACATCTAGGGATGCTATACAATGACACTGTAAACAGGCAAACCCTCAGAGGGATTGACAAAAACAGAAGAGTGGAGCATCTTCTGACCAGCTACTTATCAAACCAAGAAAGTGGAGCCTTGTTGAGAAGCATAACAAAACATGCCACTGGGAGGTTGCCAGTTTGAATCCCCCCATTGTAGAGGAGTAGTTTTATACCCCAGACTCACTCAGAGCAACCCACTGGACTAACGCTTGGAGCAAAAACACAGCTGTACAAACGTGAACGTGTAGAAGCCAGTTATAAGACGAGGGGCGTCAACTGAGCAAATACAATACCGGGGAGAAATTACAGGACATAAAGACATTATTTTTCAATGTTTGGACATCTGATTCAATGTTTTGTATTCGGGTCTCCTGGTCCTACTTGGAGGGTGGGAGGTAGGCGAGCTGTGTGTGTACCTTGGGTTTGAGTTGATCTTGTCGCTCCTGGACACGGTGTTGCAGGGGTTTTGGAGAGGAGCCAGTGGGAACCTCAGGGGATCTGAGGACACAGAAGCAATCAGAGACTGAAAGCAGCTGTTTATGAGTTAGAGGTTAGAGAGGCTGTGAAAACCTATTCAATATTAGCCTATTAAGTTTTGATTAGCGCGTGAGATGAGGCTTACCGGAACAGTGTGAGCATGCAGGTCCCCTCCCCCCCACTGAGGACAGCCTGATCCTCAGAGAGTAAGACTGCCTTGTTCCTGCAAGGCGGAGCCAAAGCATCTTCATCCAGCAATGCTATCAGGACCTTCACAGTCTCCCGACCTCCATAAGCAGTGGCATGGTTAATAGCATGGTATCTAGGCTGAAGAGGATATACACAAAACACTATAGTGTTAAGATGGCATTGATGTGGAGCAAACAAAAAGGGCATTGACGGGAACATGTAGGCTGAGAGTGGTTGGAGCCATTGGCCCAGAAAGGCATCATACCCTGGCTGGGCTGATCCCTTTCCCACTAGCCGACTGCAGTCTGTGGGACAGATGGATCTGAGCGATCCGCTCTTTGAGGTCCTTGGCGGTCTCGTCAGCTGCAGCGTACACAATGTCTCCACTGGCCCGCCCCTTCAACAGAGCTGCCCTGATACTGGTCACCAGACAAACGCCAGCAATACTAAGAAAAACAAGTGTACATGAAATATTATAAATGCTTGCAATTATCTAAACCATTAGGCAGACAAGTCAAGCAGCCTTCTACTTATAGGCCATGAGGAGAAAGATTGATAAAGTCGCTCCCTTTGTCAAAAGGTTTACTCATCACTGACCATGAAGTGACTGCAACATTATTGGGGTGCGTGAAAAGAGCAGCAAGTGTCAACACTGTGGCAAGGTGGGGTGGAGAAGGAGCAGGCTAGAATCCCTGACCCAGCTATTATGAGAGGGGAGTGAGCCTCGGGAAATGAATCATCTGGGATACCAGATGTTAGCTGAACAAGAGGCCCTGAACCCTTCAGAGAAGGTGTTTGTGTGTGGAAATACAGTACTCCACTGAGGGTGTGAAGGGGGAGGTAGGGGTGCAGGCTGTTGAAAGAGCCATTCTGGCATCAGATCAGTCCAGTGTCCCATCAGAGGCACCACAGCAGAACAGGGAGAAAATCCTCAGTCATAAACACCCAGAAGGCCCCTGCTATGAGGGAACTGGGACAATACATCCAATATTATGGACTATCGCTATATAGCTGAGTGCCAAGATGTCAATCATCTAGCACTGTAGTTGCTACTGAAATTCAGGGGAAATTTGGCCTTGTGACACAGGACTTCTCCCATTGCTTTAGATCAAAGTTCAGTCCACACGTTTTCATCGAATGACCAAATAATCTCTTAACCACATTTGTGGCACTGCCAAATGCTTGGAGAAAATCTGAATCAATCTGCAATTATACAAAGGCCATGAGTGATTAAGGAAATGGTGACGTTTGATGATAATATGTTCCTTCCTTGGTTTGATAACTATTATCTTTTGACTTAGTCAATTTTACTTTGATGATGTCGCCAAGATAAACATGTTTTAGTAATTCACATGTTATAATGAGAACCTGGGGCAGACGTCATTAGGGGGAAATCAGATCTGTACACAGCAATGGGCAGGTGGGATTTGATGACAAGGGTAAGCAGAGAGAGTCTGCCAGGCCAGGGTGGTATTCATTAGGCACAAAACAAAAGAAAACAGACAAACCAGGAAGAACTACAGTACATGGGCCTATCCATTAAGGGTTGGTTTTTATCTTCCATTCCAAAACATTTTGCTACGATGTGCACTAATGAATACAACCCAGCTGGTTGAGTACCTTGGGTCAGGGTTGTCTCCCAATATCTCCTCCAGTTTGTCTGTGAAATGGACAAAGTCTGACAGGCCTTTAACATGTTTCCTCAGGGGGTCAGACTCAGCAGGGGCATAGCCCTTTCCTCCCAGCTGGACCGCTCTCACAAATGATGTCACAGCCTGCAATATATAGATGATTAACATGAGACCATAGGATTGTCATGTCGTCAACATTCATTGCTGAAACCCATAGATGAGTGTAATGATTGGAAACAAACATGGAAAGAATAGAGGCCAATTTGTCATTCTTACCAAGAAGAGTGACATGTTCTTGCTCCGTGCTTCACGCTTCAGGTCAGTAAAAGCTACACGTCCGAGCGATCTGCCAGGGGTGTCAAGGGTGTGCGCTAGGGCCATGTCGTTCTTGGAGTTGACCAGCTGATCCAGATAGGAGCAGAAGACCCTCCTCACCACCTTTCCTACCTATTGGGAGATTTACGAGCCTTTAAAACCACCAGCTGATGCCACAAACTACACACACGGTCCCATTTAAAGTCAGAACACCATCTTCAACCCAAACCAACATTTCATAAACCTCGTCATCCCCAGGCAGTATTACAGTAGCAACCCGTATTCTACCCACTCATAAATCAGACAGTTGACAGGGCAGCAGCCTGGAGAGAGCAGCGCATGTCCTAGCCCACAATGTCTGTTGCATTTTATAAACAGCTGCCTGGTAATTTAATTCACATTTTGCTGTTAAATCTGAGTGATATGATTTAAAGTTCCTGTTAATAAGAGTGAGACAGATTCCAGTGCCTGAGAAAGACTGGAAAAGCTAAGAGAGAATGAAAGGCTTACCAGGCTGACTGGGAAAACAAGAGGGAACAGTGAAACCAAGTACCTTGGTTTCACAATAATATGAGCCAATGTAACATTTAATATTCTGGCCAAACCACCTTTGCTTATGTGAGTGAAGAGAATGGAGTCAGTTTGCTTACACTATGCTGACCTGTATAATGCTGATATGTTCATACATGCTTACCTGTGTGCTGCATGGCTTTGACTTGCTTGATGGAGTCAAGGGGACCTGGGACAGGGAATCCCTCACCTCATAGGTCTCCATGTTACTGGACAGAAACTGAAACAGCTGGACCTTGGCAACGTGAACACAGATTTAGCAGTTAACCTAACTGGCCTTTGAGACTATATCAAACAGTTGACTAAAACTTCCAATCATGGTCCATCATCCTAGTTTCAAGCAGGCCTAATACTCACTGAGCTCAGAGGCTCCTCAGGGTCCGGATCAACCCTCAGCTGTTTGTACATAGAGTGGATATCAATCAGGTCCATAGTGTTGGTGCGCTTCAGAAAGGAGTCATATTCTTTCCTGATGATGTCATAGTTCTCTGGTCGGGAAGAGTCATTGTCAAGCGGCAGGTGAAGTTTGTCTAATAGTAAGTGTTTCCAGGCCACCAGGACATCACTCAGGGCAACACTGAACTCTCCACTCTCCTGTCAGAAGAGAGCAAAAGCAGATGGCTTAAAGCCATGACTGTTGTCTGTGATGGGAATCAGAATGCATTGTTCATGGAGAATTATCCTCACAGTCTGGTGGGACCAAGGGTGGGACAAATGTTGTGATTATTTCTTTATAGGAGTCTGACCATGTAATCAGGAGAAACTAGGCCCAAATGGCTATAATATAGGGGTGCAGATAAACTCATTGCCTTAGTGACAACACGCTTTTGAGTTATGCCATTAAAATGTTAAGGCTTTGATCGCAGTATCAATGTCTGTTAGGACCACAGTCAACTGCGTACCACACAGACTTGGGGGCCTCAACCCAAAATAATTAGGAATTTAAATACCAGAATGGACATTGAGCTTCTGATGGGATAAAGAGACATTTGTCAGGGACTTGGTTGACCATGGTTTTCCAGTGATGTGATAAGATGGAGTAAAATAATCAATGTGAAAAATGTCTGCACTGTATTTGTTTGCCAGCTTTAGATTAATGTTTCCATAATTCGTTCATATTAACTGCCACTATTACATTCAAACAATGCAGTCAATCCACAGCTATACACTAGCTGAAATCAGTAGATGCTAGGACTGAGACAAGTTGTAAATGCAAGAAGTGCTGATATTGTAGCATATACATGGCCCTCCCCCAATAGAATATTAATACAGTATAAGCCATGTCAAAAATGCTAAGAATCACAGGAAATCAGCTGTAAAACTGCAACAAAAAGTCTCAGCCTCATGGCAAAACGTGTAGAACAGCAGGAAATTAGCTTTAAAATGACAAATTCACAGCCCCATTGCAGAATGGCACAAGTACCTGTAAACCCATCTTTTTCCTTTGCCCCATGGCACAAATTGTAGAATTCCAGATCCGCTCACATTTTTATTTATTTTTTAACTATTTGGGGGAGGTTGGGGGCTTTCTTGCTGTGACAAGTGGCCTACATAGCTTATACAATGTTACCAGTTTTACCTGTTTATTGACCTCTGCAATTGCCAGCTGTAGAACCATCAACATTCCATCTGCCCCGTGGATGGTAGTCCTCTCTGACTCAAGAACCCGGTGGCATTCTCGCCTGAACGTTCTCACCATTGTCTTCAGACGGTCCTCTAAATTCTCCATTGTCCCTGTGAAGGTGACAAACAAGACTATTTAGTTACATGTACTGAACCCCTCAAAAATGCAATGTAACGAACACAAAGTGCCGTAAAACGGCCTATTACAATGTATTAGTTAAACTGATTAACGTTAATTAAAGTTGAAATAAACATCTACAACAATAAATGTAGGTTGCTGGTAGCTAGTGAAAAAAATAAAACACCATTAAACACACTTACCTAAACAAATGTTACAGCCTCAAACACCACCTTTTTCGATATATCTCGAATATTTTAGGGACGTAGTAAGCGTATCGTTAAAATACGTTCACCACCCACGTAGCCAATGCACAAGCAGCTGATGCTTTGACATTTTTTAAATCCTGCTAATAACTACTCTGACCAATCAGATTCTGTGTCATCATTTAACCACGCCTATGTTGTTTCAACCGCTGTCTGTGGTTCTTTATCACGGAACCGAACATTGTTTTAGCATATCTGACTATGTTTCGTGTGAGAACGTTTATTCATTATTATTTTATAACTTGTTTTTAATATAGCAATAGTGTGTAACGTGTCAAAGTGCTACACCATTGCGTTTTTAATCTCAGTATGGTCCCCCTAGAATTGAAGAATAAAATGGCATGGTACGTTCCAACACGGACATCAACTTGGGAACAAATGCATTTTTTATATTTTTTGTGGCAGAAGTTGTAGCTAAAATGCACGCATAGGTATGGTTATGAATGAGGTTTTTTTTTAAAATATATTGTATTATCTTGCCAAAGGCTGTCATCACTTTTAATCGCTGTAGTGTGTTGTAGGCTGCTAGCGTTTGGGTAGTTTCGCTGGCTAACATGAACTGTCTATCAGCTAGCTAGCGTCATGTTTAAACGTTAATCATTAGCAAGCGCTGCTATATTGCAAGCTAGCTTGTACAACAGTGGGTGGGGGGGATGCTAGTTACCTAGCATTTCACAATTTTATCAGAGCTTGTCCTGAAGCCAAAGCTACCAACTTTCTGGTGGTTACAAAGAAGATAGGAAAGAGGTCGAGAGCTAGTTAGACTAATTATTCTATCTACAGTACTGACCGTTTGTGCACTGTTGAGCTAGCAATAGCCAGCACATGCTTCCTTGACCCTAACCTACTCACTAGATGCCTGGCTTCTATGTGTAACGTACACTTGTTCATGCCTATCCAGCCCTAATTTACCTCCAGAGATACGGGTTTATCTAAAACATTTTGGAGCAAACTTAAGTCGCCAGTACGATAACTAGAGTAATTAGCTAGCCTACTTAAATGGACAATCTGAGGTTGCTACAATCATTACATTATGTAGGATACCCATTGATTATTGAATGTAACTCGTAGATGCCTCATGAGCCTAATTCAACTGTCATACCCATCATAACCCGACATGTAAACTTGTTTTTATTCCTTTTGTTTGCAAACACTGTATAGCTTTCAATATGATTAATGCAATACTTTTGATATAGATCAGGGGTAGGTAACCCTGTTCCTGGAGTGCCACAGGTACTGTAGGATTTTGTCCCAACTTGGCACCACACTGAGTTAGTTACTTAGTTAATTGATCAGTTCAGTGATTGCCTAAATTCAACAGCTGGTCTTCCAGGTCAGTTAATCAAAAAACATGAAGTGCATGTGACATTCTAGGACAAAGGTTTCCTACCCCTGTCATAGATGGTCAATACTTGCATCCATAGCTATGTCCATGAATTTGAGTGGTTTCATTTCTCAAGCACCATCCCGCAGCAGTTTACCAAATCAGTGGTGCTGATTTGTTCAAACTGCACATTGCCCCTTTAAGACTGCAATCAATAACACTTGAGACTGAATGATCATTTGTGGTGAAATAGTGTTCTGTTGCCCTCAATTGGTGGATCCCCCTTGCTGTTAACCTTTGGAGTCCAATAGCTCAGTGGTTCTCAAACTCTGGGATAGTGCATAATCAGTTTCCCTCTTGTCATGTCAATCATTGCATACCTATTTATAACTTGTCAGAAATGTCCAGATCAACTAGCCCATGTCAGCTAATGTTTTTTAGCACATAGATATTGTTGTAATGTTTGAGTCATTCATATCACATGAATACACATTAGACATGACAGTGTATAGATTTGCAAGAAAATTAGCTTTAAAACAGCAACATTTTCTCTCTGCCAACAAGAGGGGTGTGAACAGTGCTTGTGCCCATAGAAATGGACGTGGGTTGTTGCCCAATGCTGGAAGCGGGGCCTGAGTGAAAAGGTTTGGGAACCTACAGCCTACATGATGTCAGTACAACAACAAGAATGATGTCCCATTAAGTGATCACTGTGACAGCTGTCACCTATGACCTTCACACATTTAAAAAGCTTCCATCTAAACAACCCACTGACCCACATGGGTGTTTCACCGCACCCTTCCTAGAAAAACTGGAGAAGTCTGTGTTTCTGGTATATCTCCCTCCGAGTCGATTTGTAGCAAGGGATCTATATGACTGGTTTTGCATTTAGGAAAGTTCTGATCTCATGATTATCTTATTGTCACTCCCTACAGTAATTTCCTCAGTGACTACCACAGAAAGACATGTTAATTCATGTTCAGGTTTTAGGCTATATGAATCCCCCTCAACGAGATAGCCCAGTACTGTAGCATGTAAGCTTTCTCTTGCTTGAGTGTGCATACGGAAGTATTATTTTTGGCTTTCAGTACAGATATGCCATTTCTGTATAAGGAAGTTCTAATAATCTAATATCCTCTCTTTTTTTATATATTTATCCCTCTTCAATCCTGATGCAGGTGGTAAAGTCAAACCAAAGAGTAAATACACCAGACATGAACATCACCAAAAATACATTTAGCATGGAGGACTCAGGTCGAGGAGCCAGCTACACAGTGCCCTGTGACAACTACATCCATGTGGTGGAGTTTAGCCCCTTTGACAGTGGCTCAGTTGCGTCCCTCTTGGCGTATTGAGGAAGCCAATATGTGGTTGTAGGCACCTGCCGCTTCCAGGTGAGTGGTAGCCTGCCAGATTCCTCTTCCTCATGTCCTCTTTTCTAGCCTCCCTTCTCAAAAGGCACGAGAAGAGAAGATCCTCCCAAGGTTCCTCTCTGAGGAGGCATGGATAGGGGACACAAGGAAATGAGCCAGTGTTTTGGTGCCATGTGTGATGTAAACCACTGCTGTATGTGTGACGTTAACCACTGTTTGAGCAGGAGGAGGACATGGAGGTAGAGGGGTTGAATTCACCACACTGCGTGTTTTCCATCATGCGTTATGTATGGATTGCCTCGCATGGAGCCCTGAGTCTCGGCTGGACAAGCTGACCCAACTCATCAGGTAGCCTACCTTAAACCTTTTAGTTCTTACAGCTGTCTTCTGTCTTTACATCAGGGTGTCTGGTCCTGGAGTGCCCCGCAGTAAGTAACATCTGATTCAGCTCATCATGGTGCAGACTGATGACGTGGTTAGTTATTTGGACCAGCCACCGCTGTGAGTTGAAGCTGCACTACTGTTTTTCTTTCTTAATCTCTCTATGTAAAATGTATTTATAAAGCCATTTTTATATCAACAGATGTCACAAAGGTCTTATACAGAAACCCAGCCTAAAACCCCAAAGAGCGAGCAAGCAAGCAGGAGAGGGCGAGAGGGATACTTAAGACCACACAGGACTCCAATAAGACAGAAGAAAAACATCAGATAGGACAGACCCACCCTAGACTGTTGCAGCATAGATATTGGGACTGAGACGGAGGGGTCGGGAGACACTGTGGCCCTGTCCCACGATACCCCCAGACAGGGCCACCCACTTTGCCAAAGCACAGCCTCCACACCATCAGATGGATATCAACAGACCACCAACTTACTACCCTGAGACAAGGCGGGGTATAGCCCGCAAAGTTCTCCCCCACCACACGAGCCCGAGGGGGCACAAGACCAGACAGGAAGATAACATCAGTGACTCAACCCACTCATGTCAAGTATAGCGAAACGAGCCTGGCAAGACGTGATGCACCCCTCCAACTAACGACATGGGAGAGCACTAGCAAGCCATACTCACCCCCATAATAGGGTCAGTGGAGAGAATCCCGGTGGAGAGAGGGGAGCTGGCCAGGTAGAGACAGCAAGGGTGGTTCATCACTCCAATGCGTTGCTGTTCACTTTCGCACCCCTGGTTTCAGACTACACTCAATCGTAGGACCTACTGAAGAGATGAGTATTCAGTAAAGACTGAAAGGTTGAGACCGTTTCTGCATCTCTCATATGGATCAGCAGACCATTCCATAACAATGGAGCTCCATAGGAGAAAGCCCTGCCTCCAGCTGTTTGCTTAGAAATTCTAAGAACATTGAGGCCCGTGTCTTGTGAACGTCGGGAACGTGTAGGTATGTATGGCTGGACCACCTGCTTATCCCAGAGCCATATATTTACCTAAATATGTCTCTGGATCATCCATCTACACCAACTCTGTGTCAGTCAGTGGTATGAAACCCTCAGTAGTCTTGACCCAGCTGTATTCTTGTCTGTGGCCCACTGTAGTGGTGGAATACCAACCCAGTTATTTCAGGTGTGGTTTGATTTTTTAAAAAGGATGTTGAACGTTATTACATAGAAAGCAAGGTTTTCCTCTTAATTGGAATGGTGGATGGGAATGTTGTAATCCCGCAGGAGATGTTTCCAAGTTGCTTTAATTGAAAGGGAAAGGCAGTGATACTTCCTGACCTTTCGTGGTTAAGTCTGCAGGGCCCTGGGGGCTGGCGTGTGACGTGCGCACGTGTTATTGCACTGATGGCTTCCCCTCTCAAGTTTCGTCCCTCCTAGTTTTGCACGTAGTTATGCCTTCCAGGAAAAGCAGTGTTCTCACGGGCGTGCCTGAGGCAGGGGCCGGCAAGGGTGCTAGGAGGAGGGGGGGTAGGGGGCTTACGCTGGGAGGCTCCCAGATTCTACCAGGCCAGCCATGTGAGGTCCAGTCAGCAACCTCCTGGTAGATTCTGGGGAAATGTCAGGAACACTTCCCCAGCATCAATCAGCTCAGGGCCAAAACAGACCCAGTCATTAGTCAACCCTGTGACATTGACAAGTCTTTGAAGATTGTCTCATGAAGAAATGTTCTCCCACTTGGCACCTGTTCTTTCATTGATAATAGTCCTGCAGTGTAGGCTAAATCTAGATAGCTAGTTCATATTGCAAGACTGTGAAGTATGTATTGAATTAGAGGTTTGATGATAAATCTTTGGCAATGCCTAGAAATTGAGTTGAAAGAAGGGTGAAATGCCCTCCACAATTCACTGACTACTAGGCTATGTATCAGTTGTTGGTATAATCACCTGTACCAGTTGCTTGGGGGAATATTCTGGCTGTGTATCGTGACATTATGCCAAATCCGTCTGTTCCTGCGACTGCAAATGTGTGAAAATGCGTCTGTTTTTCTTGAAATATGTGTGTTTTGCTTGCGATATGTGTGTTTTTCTTGTCATAAGTGAGTTAGTGTAATTGTGTAAGTAATTGCAGGCGCTGGTATATACTACGACTGATTAGAGGCAAAGTCATCTCCCAGGTGTTAGAAATGCTCAGATGGCGTGAGGAATCTTTTGTTTTTCTCCATGTTTATCTTCGCAATTAGAATCTCCCTGGCAGTGTTTCCATTGATCCATGTCCAAGTCTTTACCACACACACACACACACACATCCAAAGATGTCAGCCCGGGCTGCAGTGCAGTCAGACACACGCATAGACATGTACGTGTGCCCGAGTGTGTGTGTACGCATGTCTTATAGTAGGATGGGCTCTGTTTTGATGTTCTCTTTCTTTGTTTATGTTTTTCTCTCTCTCTCCGTCTTTCCCACCAGATTTTGCACTGCTGCAGCAGACCGAAAAGTGAGGCTGTTGACTTCTGATCTTCAGAAACAACATGAAGTCAAAGTAGAGTACTGGTGCCCCTGCCCTCACGACAAGATCCCACTGCAACTACTGCACCTGTCAGTTCAGTTGGCTTCTGGTTTCTTTAAAACAAACCATTTGTATATAGCACACTGACAGTAGGCACTTAGTGAATGGCTTTTATATTAGCCTAATCAAGAACCCAGCGCACACAAGGAGCCAGGGAACTGTCATACAGTCTATGGGAGGCTCGCACCAAATGCAGCGTTTTGTTAATTGTATCTTCTGTGGCGATGTATGTGTGGTTGTCTAGGTGATGGAGGGTCACACCAGCTACATCAACCACTTAGTGTTTGAACCCACGGAGGGGAAACAAATGGCTTCGGTCAGCGATGACCATACATGCAGGTCAGTCCGAACCTCCTCCCGGTCTCATTCAGCAAGAATAATATGAGTGTGTGAGAGTGTGTCTTCCCCCAGCTCTTGGATCTGTGTTCTGTTCTCTGTTAATGGTGCAGAACGTCCTGACTGTGTTTCCAAAATGAAACCCAATGCTTAGCACAACACACCCCGGTGTTGCCGTGCGTAAGCACACAGCCGCTTCTCCAGCTTTTTAAAGTAATTGGTTAAATATGGAAATCCAATTAGCTGCGGTACTGGTGGAGGTTGTTCCCCTCCTTAGGGTTGACTCTTAACAAGGTACCCCAATGTGGCCTATCAATCAGTAGCTAGGTAGTGGAGCAAGGAAGGAAAGAGTGTGTCGTTAGCCAAAGGGGTAACCTGGGCACAGGAGGTTGGTGGTACCTTAATTTGGGAGAGCGAGCTCATGGTAATGACTGGAGCAGAATCAGTGGAATGGTATCAAATCCATGGTTTCCAGGTGTTTTCCATTCCATTTGCTCCGTTCTGGCCATTATTATGGGCCGTTCTCCCCTCAGCAGCCTCCACTGAACCTGAGGGGACCTCCTGTTACCTTAGTAACTAGGGTTGTTGCTAGGGTCTAGACAGGGCGAAAGCCTGGCCCAAATCCTACTCCCTCTTTGCTCCTTCCCACACAATGTGAGCTCTTATTGTTTGACCAGTGATTGATGGGGGAGAACGTTTAATCAAGTTAGCAGCTTAGAAATGAATGACTGGCCCCTACGTTTCTCTCCGCTAGAGCCTGAAAGAGCACGTCCCTCATATCCATCTTTAAACCCAAAGCTCCCTGGATGAGAAACACACCTGAAACATCTGCTTCTATTCATAAACTCATAATTTCAGGAGCCTGAAGCTCGCGGTTACACTTCCAGTCATCAAATACAGGCCATGGTTGAATTATCTCCTCAATCTCCTTCCGGCCTGCCTAAATGCTCTAAAGTGTTGGTTAGGATGAGGGCTGTGGGGAGAGAGAGGCCTCCGCTAGGGCTGGTGATGAAGCTCTGCTACTGCGAGAAACATCAGCGAACAATTCTCCCTCAGCCTCCCTCTATAATGGTCTGGCCAGAGAAAACAGGGGTACGCTCTCTCGGCTCCATCTGCAGAAAGATTTAAATTCTGTCACGTTGAGAAAATATGGGACGCAGGAGAAAGAGTGGGGTGGAACTAGGGAAAGATCAAGTTAACAGGAGAGGGGCCTTCCAGGCAGCCCACACAAACTGAGACCCCTGATAGGGTGAGAGAAAAGAACAGTGGACCGGCTTCTCTACTTGCGTGCGTGTTCGTACACTTGGCAAGTTGTCCTACCATAACTCTGCTTTGTTCTTTGTCAGCCCTGTCCTTTCCTGCGTGGGAACTCTACTCCAGCCGGAGAGGCCACCTGTAGCAGCTAGAAGGAGGTCACAGCCTCCCACTGAGGTCAGAGTGTCTGCCAGAGGTCCCAACCTCTCTGGGCTCGGCTCCCATTGTGTCTCATAGCTTCCAGTTGGATTTGCAGTAGGTATGTTTCTGTTGTGTGAGATGGATTCCTCACTTCAGCCAGCTCTGGTTTCGTGTTGACATGGATCAGCAGAATACAGCTTACTCAAGGGGCTTGAACAGAGACACCTGCTGCAACTATTTGATGTGCGAGATCTACTCTGTGTGTGTGTGATCTACTCTGTGTGTCATCCTTTTGGGAAGTATTTCTGAGGCGTTATCACAACAGTTTGAGCCTTTCTCCCCACTCTAGCCCGTCAGTCATGCTATCTGTCAGTTAGTATGTCCATGTCCACTCTACAACATCCCAGTCTTTCATCTCCTCGTTTCTCCTTTTCTTCTCATGTTCTCAAGCTTTTTTTGCTCCGTGCTACGGGATCCCATCATCAACTCTAGCGAGAGGAGCAAACCGATCCAATAAAAATGACTAATGGCCGAGATAATTATTTCAACAGTCCAAATGTCTGCTAAAGAACATGTTATTGTTCAAGACACTTGAGCAGGTCTGATCAAGATGGATGTTGGTGTGGTTTTGAGGAGAGGAGGGCGGCGTGCTGTGCTCCTCTGCCTGGACTCCCCTGTGAGGCTCTGAGGTGTGATTACTGTTTGTCTTTCTTAACCCTCGTTCTGCCGAGAGTCACCAAGGTTATTTACCCTGCACACTCTCATAATGTAGTTCACACGGTGCACACTACGTTTCCCATTTCCTCCACCCATTTGGAAACCGTTGACCAAAATGAAAAGGTGCGGCTGCTGTTGTCTCACTCACATCTACACACAGATTTCAAATGCAGTCTCGCCTTTCAACTCTATTGTACACGAAGCCCAGTGTTATTGCTTGATGTCACGTCAGCTGTAGTGTTATGCAGTTACACAGCGCTTTGTCAGTGGTGGTCTCCGTCTTGTTTCTTGCCCCCTTTCACCTTGTTCAGCAAGGATTACATTGAAACATTTTTTAAATAAGAATCTTTCCCCATTTGAAGGGCAAAGTGGTGGACCACAACTTGGCCGGATGCGGCGTAGCGTGCGATTGAACTCTGCTTGGCGAGTGGTCTGAGAAGAGAGGGTTTATGCTTGTTTGTCTGCTGTGGTCTGAGGTTTCCAACCTCGCTCATGCTCTATGGAGGAGGGTCTGCCATTCTGACTTCTGTGTTGTGTCAAGAAGCAAAAGCTCTCATGGAGAAATGTTTTATCCCCTGCAGGGAAGACACAGGAAAAGTTGTTTGTTTAATGAGGTCTTCATCTGGGATGGGGCAAAATCATATCCTCTCCACCGCGACTCTGCAGACATCTCTCCAACATGTTTGACATTTAGACAGGCTTTGGGTCTTTATTAGATGTCTTCTGCATGACCTCATCAGTCAACGCATTCACATCAGTCCCAACCATACAGTCCTTTAAAAAACATTTTTTAACCACTTGCAAGTTTATTCCTCCCTGGTTCAGGGGAATGTTCTGTTAGATACGAGGCCTTGTATTCGCTGAGGAGGGCTCTCAAATGTGGTTGAAGAGTAGATCCTGGTCTCGGGAGCAGCCTGTCCTCTCCAAATGATATATTACATCCGGGCGCACGTTTGCCTTGTCCTCGGCCTTCTCGCTCGTCAGCGCATGGCCCCGCCCGCCTGTCTTCACAGCTCAAGGGGGAGATTACAACCAAGATCCCTTTTCCCTGAAAGAAGGGCAGTGCTAGTGAGGCTCTGTGTGCGCATCTCTTGGACAACTGACAGAAGTTAGATAAATTACACACAGGCATTACGTGCTTTCATAAAAACACTGGCATCACTACAGGCCTGGTGTGTGCTGCTCACTCATTAGAGTACATTCCCGAAGAGAGTCTCACAGACGCCTGGGGAAAGATGGGTTTGGATGGAAGCTTGTAACTTTTTTGACATGGATCCTGTGAGACAAAAACAGCCAGCCAGCCAGCCATGATGTCTTTGTTGTTTTTCATATTTTTAGCTGCCATTAGCGTGTGTAATCCTTTGTTTTGTGTGCTGTCAGCACCAAGGCGTCTGCTTGAGCTGTGCTGCGCGTCATCTCCTCTCCCCACACAGGGGGTGGCTGGACTCCGGAAGCTATTTTTAGCATTGCCGCGCGTCCCACTCCAGCACAGCTAATTGAGTGCTTATTAATTTTGTTTTTTTGGACTTGATAATTTCTCATTTTTGACAGGACCTGTTTCATCTGAAGCTTCGGACCGGGTTGTTTGTTTGAATCGCAGACTTCCTGTCTGAGGTTGTTTTCTAAACGGGTAGTTGAGGACAGGAGAATAATTTTCTTACAGTTCTTAAACGGTTCATTTCCCCTGAGCACACCCCCTCTCCCTTTCATGCCAGATGGCCTCTCAGTAACAGTGCATTCCAGTTTCATAATGAGAGTTTAAATAATTAGTGAGAGTGAAAAGTTATAGTGTGAGAGTGAAAAGATCTAGTGTGGGAGTGAAAAGATCTAGTGTGAGAGTGAAAAGATCTAGTGTGGGAGTGAAAAGATCTAGTGTGGGAGTGAAAAGATCTAGTGTGGGAGTGAAAAGATCTAGTGTGAGAGTGAAAAGATCTCGCCATACTAAACCTTGATCCTCTGTATAGCTGATGGTGGCCGAGAAGAAGGGACGATCCGCTTCTATGACCTGGTTATCCAGCAAGCCATTCTTTCTCTGGATTGCGGCCAGTCGCCACTCATGTCGGCCGACTGGTGCCTCGCCAACACCATCAAGGTGGGCGAGGTGACGGGCAGCGTCTGGGTCATCTGGGATATTACCCGCTCCAGGTGAGTGGCAGGACAGATGCTTGTGACCGACTGGGTTTGAAACCGGGTCTCTAGCACGCCAAAATACTTTGTTAGCCCCAAGAGCTAACACAAGTCTTAATGTCTCGGACAAGGTTACCCATCACCTCAGTTACATACTGTGTAACACTACCGTATGAAGGCATGGGTTTTGTTAATAGTTATTTGTCTGTTTGTAGTTACCCACAAGAGAAGAGGCCTGCCCATGTAGAACGAGCAGGAAACTTCAGATAACTGCTTTGTCCATGCTTCCAAGGTCATTTCTATCTGGTATCATTGGGATGTCCCTCCCACATTGAAATTGCTATGTTAAATGGTTAAGGTAAGGGTTTAGGGTAGGAATGTCCCAAGGATCCTGAATGCTTCCAATTCGTCTGACCTTCAGAGTATTGTGATGCATGTTGTGGTTGTCCGGCTGATACCGCTGCTGCAGACGACGTCCATGATAATGGCTGTGGTGATGATGGTGATAATGGTGATGGCAATTACTGTAACCACGGGTGTCATGGTCTTCCAGGTGGTCTCGGGTCAATGAGAATCTCTTCTCCACGACAGGATGTCCAGGCAAGATCAGCAGTCAGTTACTAGTGCATCACCTTGGTCACCCGCAGGTCAGTGAGCTGTGTGTTTGGCTGTTTGCATTTACACAGTGTGTCAGTTTCTGAGCAATAAAAGTATGGGAATAATGTTCAGTAAGAGTGTTGGAATTAAGGATAACATAACGTGCTTCCTGGACCTGGTTTCTTGTGTTTATAAGGTGGTGTTGTTGCAGCCTGTGATGATTGGATCAGCCACGGTGGGGGCAGGTCTAAACTGGCAGAGGTCCCTCCCACTCTGTGTCATTGGCGGTGACCGAAAGCTCTCTTTTTGGATGACAGAAATGTAATGCAGTCACTTCCTATGGACGTATTAGAAGTAATGCAAATGTACATTGAAACTGTTTGACCCGAGGTGTGGTCGGATATTTCTATTTTCATCATTTTTCAATAAAGTATTTAATTGTCCATGTTTTTGTTTGCTTTGAGTTCTGAATTTAAAGTTTAGACATATCCTGGACTTTTGATGTTTATTTTAGAGTTCGACAACTGACCGCCCAGACAAACAGACACACTGTCATACCCAGACAAACAGAAAGGTGGAACTTGGCTTCTGTGAAAAGCGGGCTGGTTCTGTCTTTCTCAGAAGTTTTGTATCAGTGCTAGTTTGTTATGATGTTCTGCCAAGCGCCTCAGGGTGAGCTGCAGGTCACAGGAATGTGTGCGCTCAATGCTGCCAGCACTCTACTGCCAGCACTCTACTGGTCAACATCACAATCCCTCTACAGGTGCTCACTCTCTGTAAAACAGACACACACTCACCCATACACATAATCGCTGTCTCACACACACACACACACACACACAGCTGTCCCCACCCCTGTAGGTCCTATTTCACCTGCAGAGTGAGGCCTGGGAGGGGGAAGGCCTAATGCAGGCAGCCTGCTCCTTCTATTGGGTTATCCCTGAGATTTCGACAGATTAAGGGCAGGAAACTAAAGAGAGAGGAAAAAGGTTTTGTAAGAGAAGTGCAGGAAACTGGAAGTATAGGTCTTTTCAGGTCAGATACTCCTGGCTGGCAGAGGGGATGAGTGATTTGTCTCCAGAGAAGAGGGAGAACGAAGCGAAAGAGAAAGAACACGAGAGCCACAAATCTCATCGTCCTAGTGGGTGGGGACGATCAGTGATGCTGAGATGGCGCATGGGAGACATCGGACCATACGCCAACAGACGCAGAGTCCTCCATTAGAAACAAGGGCTCATTGTATCTTATTGGATGGCCCATGTACGAGAATAGCACTTACTTACTGCATTAGAACTTCAAGAGGGCACGCATTCAATTTGATCATGAATCATTTTTAGTGACAGCTAATCACTTGTTTCCACAGATGGACGTTTTTTAGTCCGAGGGCCCAGGCCTTTGGATGGAGTTGTGTGTGTCTACAGGGAGTAACACAGAACAGTTTATTTTACTCCATTAATGTATGTGTAAGGGGTGAAACAGTAGGTTTTATTGTGCACCGGTGTTGCTGCACGACAGAGTAAGGCAGGTATAGGGGAGGTGAGACCTCCACTCTTTCAATCCCGCTAGACAGGCCTGTATGTTTCTTGGAGCTTACGCACTAACCACCATCCACAATCATAACATGCTACCACTCTCCTGGTCGACTCTTTGTTTGAACAAGTCCAATGTGGTCGGTCGGTGCCGTACGTTTGCAGTGTTGGACCCAAGTGGTGCTGGAATGGCTACGTGAAACACAGAGAAATCAATGTCGGCGAGCAAGACGCCGCAACCTCTCTATGCACACACCGTTGAACATTTTCCAAAGGCTATAATATCCTCATAGGGTGAATTAGAATTGCAAAGTGCAAGGAGATTTTTGTGAGAAATGTGAGTCATGAATCTCTCAATCAATAGTGTCTCCCAGAATCAAAGTGACTCAAGACCTCCACCTGGTGGTTAGAGCTCCAACCTCTGTTACTTGTCTCTAGACCAGGGATGGGCAACTCCAGTAATCGGGGGCCAGAGAGAGGTCCAACTTTTTCCCCATCCCTAGAAAACACAGGTGATTAAACTAATTGCGTTCTAAACTGAAAATCACAATTAGTTGATGATTGGAGTCAGGTGTGTTAGCTAGGGCTGGGGCAAAAGTGACACCAATCAGGTCCCCGATGACTGGCGTTGCCCATCCCTGTTCTGGACAGACGGCTTGCCTCCCACAATGTACCAATGATCCATCTTAACACGTCTGGAAAGGAAAGGGGGGGATACAAAGTCAGTTGTACAACTGAATGCATTCAACTGCAATGTGTCTTCCGCATTTAACCCAACCCCTCTAAATCAGAGAGGTACGGTATGTATACAACGTCAGTTTGGCATAGAGGAAAGGGCGGCGTTGGTACATCCAGCTTTTTTAAGTCACTGCCTTATATGCTTCTTGCCCTATCGTAAACATCCCCTGGACACATAGTAGCTGGTAGGACAGAGATCACAGAGGTTATTTTTAATGAGGGCATTTTTGCTAGTGGCTAGTTTGCATCAACTACCTTCACTAAAACCACAGCAAAAGTTTTGCCTGCAAATGTTGTTTTCGATGTGTCTGCCTTGTGATTTGTTGGGATAGTTGTCTGTCTGAAGAGGACCCTCCCGGGACAACCAAGAGAATTGCCATTAATCCCAGACCTAGTACTGTTGCTGCCCTAGATCTTGGATTTCGGTGACTGCTTTGTTACCTTCTTTGACATACCATGGCATTTTTGGCAAGTTAAATCAAGTGTAAACTGAGTTTGAAGCTTGTAGTATTAAAGTATCCATATTAGGTCATTCTCATAACCCCTAACCTCTTATTTTTTTTGTTTGAACAAGAAGATCCTTGGTTTGAAGTTGAACAGTAGAATAACCATGACGGAGCTATTTCTCATAGGCCAGGAAGGCTTTCCTGGTTACTAGGCCGACTTGGCTTCCAGCTTAATCTCCAGTTGTAATGTAATAACGAACGCAGAGAGGAATCAAAGAGAGATCAGACAGGTGTGAACTCTCCACCTCTCTCTTTGTAATCCCCTCCACCACTTCAGACAAGATGAGGCCTTCAGCTAATTCCGCCCCAACCCACACATGCGAAGCCAGGGGCTCGAGAAAAAGAGAACAAATGCTAATAATGAGCAGTATTAGAGGAGAGAAAACAAAGGAAGAGATTAGAGGTTTTCTTTGAGGTAAAAAAAATACTTTCCTTTAATCTCCTGGGGATTTTCTTAGGTCTACATGATGTAAAACCAGCCTGAAGTGGAAATGTGTTGATCTGGATGAGGGCAGTTGAGAGAAAAGGCTGCAAAGCATTACAATACAGACTAAATGTGACTACGATAAATAATTAGAGCACTCGGTACAGTGGGTTACACAAAATGTAAATTTGATAATTTTGGTCATCATTTAATTTCAAGTGTAATCATTGGATTTAGCAGCATTTTTTTGTTTATGAATGCGAAAGACAGTCCATGATCTGTGCTTCATCTATGTCTTCAGGGAGGACTCTGTGAATCCAATGACCCATCATTTTGAGTCTGAGGAGGCTAGTGCGCCAAGGTAACGATGGTCCATGACATTAGGAAACACTTAAGTTCTGAAGGCAGGACGATACTGTACATCATTGAGGGATTTGTGGTTAGTATGTGAGGCACAATAATTTTGCTTGGAACCAATAGTGGATATCTTATCGTCATGGCAACCCCTTTTGTGTTTGGGGGCCTCAGCAGATTTGGATCTCAGTGGTCGTTTTTTTTCTGGGGTGAGGTTGGATTCAAGCTGTGCTGGATGTAAGCTGAGATACGCAAGATTATTAAGTGTCCAAATTTGGGGTAAGGATGTGGATGTGTGCACCGCTGCACTCAAATCGAGCGGTATAGTAGATCAATCTTCGGATCTGTGCACCATTTTCTCTCCACCAGAGAGGTTGAGTTTCTCTGTGGGTAAGGTGAACCATGTTTGATTTACACTGGAATAATTGAACAGGAAGGCCTCCCACTCTAGGTGGTCGGAGGCTTTCACAGCCACTGTGTACTTCATGGTGTTTTAGAGTCTGGGTAGATCTATGAACCGATTTGCGTTCTGGCTTTAAAAATGTATATGGGTGAACTCTGTTGCAGACACATTGTCACTGATACAGAAACAAGGCCTCTATCACCCGTTGAACCCACAGGCAGAGAGGCAGAGAGAGGAGTTTATCATGCCCATTGTGAAGCCCTACTGACCGTGTAGTGTTACACTGTGATGTCTGTGTGTCCAGCTTCAGATCCACTGGGCCTCAGTGCTGGATCTGACAGTAGCCAGCTGAGGAAACATAATATTTCAATCATTCATAATTAGCTCCTTCCCTTTACTAAATAACATGTGAAGACAAATGGGTTCCAAGAATTTTCTAAATGGAAACAGTTGGTATGGAATGGGAGGCAGTGGCACATGGGCTTATATTGTAGTACTCCCACCCTCTTTGACGTTCTCGTTCATGTTCCCTCTCTCTTGCTCGCTCGCTCGCTCTCCCAAACGCAAATACACAGACTTCGGATACTTTCTTGTCTCTTTCCTTGATCTCCCTCCATTGTCACTATATTACACATGCATTCTAAAGTTTTTCTCTATAATCTCTCTACTTAGATAAACATTCTCTGAAATATTTACCCTGTACATTTCCTACCCCCATGTGTGTCTCTCTCTCTTTCATGTCCTTTGTGATTGGACTGAAAAAATAAATATTTATTACTTTGTACATTCTCCTCACAATACATTTATAACATGACTGTACATATCAATACATACGCCCAACAAGGAAATATTAATTCATCTTGCAAAGAAATAGAAATTGTGTTTTTCAGTTGAATAAATATATACACAGCATTTCACATCCATCCATTTAAAGGCAAAATCTAGTTTAGTCTCTAAAAAAGAAACACCATAATAATAATAATAATGCAAGTATTAGCCCTGCAGGATTGAAGAGCTGGCTATTCAACTGATTGTCTTAAATGGAACTACTGTATTTTGAGCATTGATTGTTTGTGCATTTGGCCCCATGGCCACACAGAGAAATTACAGATTGCACCTTTAAAGACCCAAAATGGCGTTCCCTTCCCACCTCTCCAGAGGTATGTATCAGTTTCACTCCCTGAGTCTCTGGCTCAGTCTTGAGGCCCTCAGCTCAGTTTATCTAGGGCACTGTGGAGTATCTTCAGGTCGTCTCTCATCTGGCCTAGGGTATGCTGGATCTTACTGGGCTGGTCCAGAACCTCCAGGCTGCAGGTGAATGGGTCGTACCGGACAGAGAAGGGCCGTTTGATGGACGACGAGTAGGTAGAACAATGAGGTTTCAAAACATTGGGTCCATATTTGCGAATAAGCAAAACCATTTCATTTTAAACCGTTTCTCTGGCACCAAATGCGTATCAGCCAATTCAAATCTGAGATTTACTTGCATGTGACAGAAAGCTAAATTCAAAATAAAATAACATTTTATTTGTCACGTGTGGAATACAACAGGTGTAAACCTTACATTGAAATGCTTACTTACAGACCCTTAAACAACAATGCCGTTTTAAGAAAATATCCCCAAAAAAGTAAGAGCTAAGAGTAACAAATAATTAAAGAGCAGCAGTAAATAACAATAGCGGGGATATATACAGGGGGTACCAGTACAGAGTCAATGTGCCGGGGCAACGGCAAGTCGTGGGGGGGGGGGGGGGGGGCAATGCAAATAGTCTGGGTAGCCATTTGACTTGATGTTCAGGAGTCTTATGGCTTGGGTGTAGAAGCTGTTTGAAGCCTCTTGGACCGAGACTTGGTGCTCCGGTACCGCTTGCCGTGCAGTAGCAGAGAGAACAGTCTATGACTAGGGTGGTTGCTGTCTTTGACCATTTTTAGGGCCTCCCTCTGACACCGCCTGGTAGAGGTCCAGGCAGTGATGCAACCAGTCAGCATGCTCTCGATGGTGCAGCTATAGAACCTTTTGAGGATCTGAGGACCCATGTCAAATCCTTTCAGTCTCCTGAGGTGGAATAGGTTTTGTCGTGGCCTCTTCACGACTGTCTTGGTGAGCTTGGATCATGTTAGTTTGTTGGTTATGTGGACGCCAAGGTACTTGAAGCTCTCAACCTGCTCCACTACAGCCCTGTCGATGAGAATGGAGGCATGCTCTGTCCTCCTTTTCCTGTAGTCCACAATCATCTCCTTTGTCTTGATCGCTTTGAGGGATAGGCTGTCGGCATTGCACCACATGGTCAGGTCTCTGACCCCCTCCCTATAGGCCGTCTCGTCGTTGTCCATGATCAGGCCTTCCGCTGTTGTGTCATCGGCAAACTTAATGATGATGTTGGAGTGGTGTTGATGTGAGCCATGACTAGCCTTTTGAAGCATTTCATGGCTACAGATGTGAGTGCTACAGGTTGGTAGTCGTTTAGGCAGGTTACCTTAGTGTTCTAGGTCACAGAGACTATGGTGGTCTGCTTGAAACATGTAGGTATGACAGAATCGGTCAGGGAGAGGTTGAAAATGTCAGTGAAGAGACTTTCCAGTTGGTCAGCGCATGCTCAGAGTACACGTCCTGGTAATCCATCTGGCCCTGCGGCTTTGTGAATGTTGACCTATTTAAAGGACTTCGTCACATCGACTGCGCAGAGCGTGATCACACAGTCATGCGGAACAGCTGATGCTCTCATGCATGTTTGTGTTACTTGCCTCGAAGTGAGCATAGAAGTTATTTAGCTCATCTGGTAGGCTTGTGTCACTGGGCAGCTCTCGGCTGTGTTTCCCTTTGTAGTCTGTAATAGTCTGCAAGCCCTGCCACATCGGAGTACATGTAGTACGATTCGATCTTAGTCCTGTATTTATGGTTTGCTTGTTTGATGGTTCGTCGGAGGGCATAGTGGGATTTCTTATAAGCTTCCAGGTTAGAGTCCTGCTCCTTGAAAGCGGCAGCTCTACCCTTTAGCTCAGAGCGAATGTTGCCTGTAATCCATGGCTTCTGGTTGGGGTATGTACATACAGTCACTGTGGGGACGACGTCCTTGACGCACTTATTGATAAAGCCAGTGACTGATGTGGTGTATTCCTCAATGCCATTGGAAGAATCCCGGAACATGTTCCAGTCTGTACTAGCAAAACAGTCATGTAGTTTAGCATCTGACCACTTTGTTATAGACCGAGTCACTGGTGCTTCCTGCTTTAATTTTTGCTTGTAAGCAGGAATCAGGATAGAATTATGGTCAGATTTGTCAAATGGGGGGCGAGGGAGAGCTTTATACGTGTCTCTGTGTGTGGAGTAAAGGTGGTCTAGAGTTTTCTTCCCCTCTGGTTGCACATTGAGCATGCTGATAGAAATGAGGTAAAACTGACTTAAGTTTCCCTGCATCAAAGTCCCCGGCCAATAGGACCGCCGCCTCTGGATGAGCGTTTTCCTGTTTGCTTATGGAGGTATACAGCTCATCAAGTGCGGTTTTACTGTCAGCATTGGTCTGTGGTGGTATGTAGACCGCTACGAAAAATACAGTTAAACTCTAGGTAGATAGTGTGGTCAACAGCTTATCGTGAGATACTCTACCTCAGGCGAGCAACACCTTGAGACTTCTTTAGATATCGTGCACCAGCTGTTGTTTACAAATATGCATAGGCCCCCGCCCCGTGTCTTACCAGACGCTACTGTCCTGTCCTGACGATAGTGTATAACCTGCAAGCTGTATGTTATTAATGTTGTCATTCAGCCACGACTGAGGTGAAACATAAGATATTGCAGTTTTTAATGTCCTGGTGGTGCTTTCAGTACGTCACATTTATTTTCCAACAATTGAATGTTAGCTAACAGTACTGATGGCAAAGGCAGATTAGCCTCTCGTCGCCTGATCCTCACAAGGCACCCCGATCTCTTTACGCAAAATCTCAGTTTCTTTCTCCAGCAAATGATGGGGATGAGGGCCTGTTTGAGTGGTTGGAGTATATCCTTCCCGTCCGACTCATTAAAGAAAAAATATTTGTCCAATTCGAGGTGCGTAATCACTGTTCTGTTGTCCAGAGCTCTTTTCAGTCATAAGAGATGGTAGAAGCAACATTATGTACAAAATAAGTTACAAACAATGGGAAAAACAAACAAAATAGCATGGTTGGTTAAGAGCAACTAAAACGGTGCCATCACAATTGTAGCTGGTCTCATCAGATAACATGGAACACATTAGCCCTATGCTAACCTCAAAAGATGGCACTTATATCCTGGCACAAATTCTTCATCAGTGTATCAAAGATCTTAAACTTTATATCCACCAACCAATGGCATTTCTTAAAAGAGGTCAACCCTGGCCAAAAGAGGGATAATTTAAACCTACAGGAAGAGAGAGGCCCAACTCTGCGGAAAATCTGTCTCCCTTCAGCAGGTGACATTTTTTTTCCATTGTTTCACCCACCCAAGCAAGGAGTTTTTGTATGGAAGTCAATGAGTGTCGAATTTGGTCAACAAAAAAAGAGTAGCTTATTTGCTACTGGGGTTTATTTGATCAAATAAAAGAAATTCCGTAACGCTTAAGTTATGAGTGTACTGATATACAGTGGGGCAAAAAAGTATTTAGTCAGCCACCAATTGTGCAAGTTCTCCAACTTAAAAAGATGAGAGAGGCCTGTCATTTTCATCATATGTACACTTCAACTGTGACAGACAAAATGAGGGAAAAAAAATCCAGAAAAATCACATTGTAGGATTTTTAATGAATTTATTTGCAAATTATGGTGGAAAATATGGTGGTCAATAACAAAAGTTTATCAATACTTTGTTATATACCCTTTGTTGGCAATGACAGAGGTCAAACGTTTTCTGTAAGTCTTCACAAGGTTTTCACACACTGTTGCTGGTATTTTGGCCCATTCCTCCATGCAGATCTCCTTTAGAGCAGTGATGTTTTGGGGCTGTTGCTGGGCAACACAAACTTTCAACTCGCTCCAAAGATTATCTATGTTTAAATTCCTGATTGATGTATTGAGATGTTGCTTCAATATATCCACTTAATTTTCCTCCTCATGATGCCATCTCTTTTGTGAAGTGCACCAGTCCCTCCTGCAGCAAAGCACCCCCACAACATGATGCTGCCACCCCCGTGCTTTATGGTTGGGATAGTGTTCTCCGGCTTGCAAGCCTCCCCCTTTTCCCTCCAAACATAACACTGGTCATTATGGCCAAACATTTCTAATTTTGTTTCATCAGACCAGAGGTAATTTCTCCAAAAATAACGATCTTTGTCCCCATGTGCAGTTGCAAACCATAGTCTGACTTTTTTTGTAGTGGTTTTGGAGCAGTGACTTCTTCCTTGCCTTGCTGAGCAGCCTTTCAGGTTATGTGGATATAGAACTTGTTTTACTGTGGATATAGACACTTTTGTACCTGTTTCCTCCAGCATCTTCACAAGGTCCTTTGCTGTTGTTCTGGGATTGATTTGCACTTTTCGCACCAAAGTACGTTCTAGGAGACAGAACGCGTCTCCTTCCTGAGCCGTATGACGGCTGCGTGGTGAAGTCGGAAGTTTACATACACTTATGTTGGAGTCATTAAAACTCTTTTTTCAACCACTCCACAAATTTCTTGTTAACAAACTATAGTTTTGGCCATTCGGTTAGGACATCTACTTTGTGCATGACACAAGTCATTTTTTTACAGACAAATTATTTCACTTATAATTCACTGTATCACAATTCCAGTGGGTCAGAAGTTTACATACACTAAGTTGACTGTGCCTCAAAACAGATTGGAAAATTCCTGAAAATTTTTTCTTGGCTTTAGAAGCTTCTGATAGGCTAATTGACATCATTTGAGTCAATTGGAGGTGTACCTGTGGATGTAATTCAAGGCCTACCTTCAAACTCAGTGCCTCTTTGCTTGACATGGGGAAATAAAAATAAACCCCCACAAGTCTGGTACATCCTTGGGAGCAATTTCCAAACGCCTAAAGGTGCCACGTTCATCTGTGCAAACAATAGTACGCAAATATAAACACCATTGGACCAACTGTAGATTAGTAGTACATCCTCCCCCGATTTAGACGGGGCTTAAACTCTTATGGGTTAAATTGAAATGTTCGCAAGTATGGACTCCGAGTGTCTCCTCACGTCATCTCATCTCTCTCATAATGATGTGTTAGCTAACACACCTGACTCCAATAATCAACTAACCATGATCTTCAGTTCAGAATGCAATTTGACTCAGCTGTTTGTGCTTGGGATGGGGTAAAAGTGTGACACCAGTCCAGCCCCGGAGGACTGAAGTTGCCCATCCCTGCTCTATGTCCATCCATACTCTGCTCATTCAGATTACCTTAAAATATTACAAAACGTAATATACTAATTACGAGTAACTCCTAAACAGCTGCTTTCAGTCTCTGATTGCTTCTGTGTCCTCAGATCCCCTGAGGTTCCCACTGGCTCCTCTCCAAAACCCCTGCAACACCGTGTCCAGGAGCGACAAGATCAACTCCTCAAAGCTTTCTGAGACAAAGTAGACAGTCTGGTCCTGGTAAGGCTGGATTGCTGTCTCCTCTGGGTTGACTGGCTTGTACTCAGGTTTGTTAGAGAGAGCATACTGAAAGATGGAAATAAGTGATTAGTTATTGTTTTAGACTCCTTCAGAAATTATTAGTGGCATGTTCTATAAAAACAGAGATAATAAATTAGGAATTAGTCCCCTCTATCAGTACAATTCTACAGAGTACCAATGTAAAATACTACTCACAATGAGTTCTCCATATGAGGACAGGAGGCCGGCACCATATGCCTTCACAGTTCCATTCTGCGTACACAGTCCAAACTCCACCGTGAACCAGTACAACTGTCGGAGGAATGACAACAAGTGATGAAGAAATGATAAGGCTCCATTTCACCCATTAGTCAAATTATCAGATTGGTCAGTATTTTATATTTCCACTAGATGGGAGCAAAAACCCCTATGTTTTACATCTGATTGGTAACTGCTTATTTTTAAATGAAAGCTCAAAGGTCAGCTCTTACGGTTGAGAGTCTCAATATCCTCATCTGACGCTCCCATTGAGGTAAGGCCAATTTCCTGCGGCGGATGTACTAGGTACACTGGAACACTCTGAAGGCCAGGCTAGCTAGGAAGTCTCTGGCGGAGAGTAGCCCTGCAACCGGACACAGCTGGAAGCCTGTCTTCTCTGGACAAACAAGAACACAGTGCAAGGTACCACTGTCAGAGACATATTCACAGCATGGATGCTGATGTTCATACATGGTGTTTCTGCAATATGAGAACAATCCCCAATGTTGTTATTACTGTTGCAAGCAATCTACATGAAAATAAAGAGGCACAATCAATCTATAAGGTGCGCACTGCATCATTGACCAGGATTAGTCATTCAATGGAAAGTCATGTGCATGCTGGATTTGCCTCTGTCCGTGTTTATTCTATTCCTTGAAGCTGGGCATAGTGCTGCTATTGCTCTGTCCCTCAGGCAGAGATAGGCTGCTGGGCCTCACCTCTGAGGAAGGCAGAGACCTCCCGGAGCTGGGGGATACTGTCCTCTCCGTAGCCACACTCCCTCTCCAGCTGCTGCAGCCCACCCAGGAACTGTCTGCATGCCAGGTCAGGGTAGATGGTCCTCAGGGTCTGGTACACCTCTCTCCTGTTAAATGACAGCAGCAGCAGAGTCATTAGAACACTGTCATTCCAACTCCACAGGTACAGTGCCTTGCGAAAGTATTCGGCCCCCTTGAACTTTGAGACCTTTTGCCACATTTCAGGCTTCAAACATAAAGATATAAAACTGTATTTTTTTTGTGAAGAATCAACAACAAGTGGGACACAATCATGAAGTGGAACGACATTTATTGGATATTTCAAACTTTTTTAACAAATCAAAAACTGAAAAATTGGGCGTGTAAAATTATTCAGCCCCTTTACTTTCAGTGCAGCAAACTCTCTCCAGAAGTTCAGTGAGGATCTCTGAATGATCCAATGTTGACCTAAATGACTAATGATGATAAATACAATCCACCTGTGTGTAATCAAGTCTCCGTATAAATGCACCTGCACTGTGATAGTCTCAGAGGTCCATTAAAAGCGCAGAGAGCATCATGAAGAACAAGGAACACACCAGGCAGGTTCGAGATACTGTTGTGAAGAAGTTTAAAGCCGGATTTGGATACAAAAAGATTTCCCAAGCTTTAAACATCCCAAGGAGCACTGTGCAAGCGATAATATTGAAATGGAAGGAGTATCAGACCACTGCAAATCTACCAAGACCTGGCCGTCCCTCTAAACTTTCAGCTCATACAAGGAGAAGACTGATCAGAGATGCAGCCAAGAGGCCCATGATCACTCTGGATGAACTGCAGAGATCTACAGCTGAGGTGGGAGACTCTGTCCATAGGACAACAATCAGTCGTATATTGCACAAATCTGGCCTTTATGGAAGAGTGGCAAGAAGAAAGCCATTTCTTAAAGATATCCATAAAACTATTTGTTTAAAGTTTGCCACAAGCCACCTGGGAGACACACTAAACATGTGGAAGAAGGTGCTCTGGTCAGATGAAACCAAAATTGAACTTTTTGGCAACAATGCAAAACATTACGTTTGGCGTAAAAGCAACACAACTCATCACCCATCCCCACTGTCAAACATGGTGGTGGCAGCATCATGGTTTGGGCCTGCTTTTCTTCAGCAGGGACAGGGAAGATGGTTAAAATTGATGGGAAGATGGATGGAGCCAAATACAGGACCATTCTGGAAGAAAACCTGGTGGAGTCTGCAAAAGACCTGAGACTGGGACGGAGATTTGTCTTCCAACAAGACAATGATCAAAAACATAAAGCAAAATCTACAATGGAATGGTTCAAAAATAAACATATCCAGGTGTTAGAATGGCCAAGTCAAAGTCCAGACCTGAATCCAATCGAGAATCTGTGGAAAGAACTGAAAACTGCTGTTCACAAATGCTCTCCATCCAACCTCACTGAGCTCAAGCTGTTTTGCAAGGAAGAATGGGGAAAAAAAATTCAGTCTCTCGATGTGCAAAACTGATAGAGACATACCCCAAGTGACTTACAGCTGTAATCGCAGCAAAAGGTGGCGCTACAAAGTATTAACTTAAGGGGGCTGAATAATTTTGCACGCCCAATTTTTCAGTTTTTGATTTGTTAAAAAAGTTTGAAATATCCAATAAATGTCGTTCCACTTCATGATTGTGTCCCACTTGTTGTTGATTCTTCACAAAAAAATACAGTTTTATATCTTTATGTTTGAAGCCTGAAATGTGGCAAAAGGTCGCAAAGTTCAAGGGGGCCGAATACTTTCGCAAGGCACTGTATATTGACTGTAGACTATTATCATTATGAAAGAAGTCTAGTATCACGGTATGATGTCCATCTCCAGTATACTATACATCAGCTGTTGTTCCCACCATGTGGCCACCTCCTCTGGTGTGTACTCCACTCTGGGTAATGGTTCCCCCCTGTGGAACAGAGATGGATGCATCAATACATCAGTCATTCCTTTACGAATGCATTTCTACAATGGCATGCCTTTGGTCCAATGATGCAGTGCTGGCACCTAAGAGCGACTGACTCCATGGAATATCCTTTTTTGAAATGTGAAAATGAAGGTATCAATTTACTGTTTGTAATTCGCTGCAAGTTCAGCAATGAAGCACCTTCTTTTTCTGTATTCTGGATCACTGAATCCCTGTAAAAGGAATCATAACATTTAGTTAGCCATGACATTTTTAGTTTGTTATCCTTTTTGATAGTTGAGTATTATTGCTAACAATTCAATGAATTATACAAGTATTGTATCAATGCCATATAAATGGAAGCCTAGCAATATTGCTAAGGTAAACATATACACTAACTGGATGATCCTGGTGCATATCTGGGTCATAATTCGTTATCAACAGGTTGCATTTATCCAGATCTCTGATCTTTCTTGGGAACTAGGGAACTAAAACAAGGAAACAGGAAAATATGTCAGAGCATAATTATTTCACACAATTTAAATGATTAGTTATTTTATTCTAAACGATAATAAATGTAATTAAAATAAGAAAAACGTTATTATTATTAGAAACGTATGATCATTGTTTCATTCAAATGTTATTATAACCCTTTTCCTCTGGGGTGGTGCGTACGTCGTCGGCGACTCTCTTGAGTGAGTTGATGAAGATGTCTGTGACCGAGATGTGCACTTCACACCTCATAAAGAACTCCAGATCATCACAGCCACTGTTCTTAGACTTCCTCCCTTGCCGGTTCTCAATATGCAGAAGCTTGGCTTCAAACCTCTGAATGCATGGTAAAGACATGCATATCATATATAAGCAAACACATTTATATGTTATCAACTTGATTCGATGCGGTAGACCTGATTTATTGAAGCTCCATCTGCAACTCCTATCTAATGATGAACATGATTTCCTTACCTCAAAGACTTTGCCAGTTTTAAAGAACCCTGCATTCTTCTCATGGCTGAATGCGAAAAGACTGTTCAGTGTCACGGTTCCTTCCTTTTCCTCAAACACAACGTTTTCACCGCCCCGCGATGGGCCAGGGGACGAGGAACAGCTGGCGCGCTCTTTCCGGGCATCTTCGATCAGACTTCGCTTTCTGCCGACGAACGGAATGTTTTGCACCACACTCTCCGTCTTCATTGAACTTCTGTCGATTTGTCGTAGACTGTTTTAAAAATAATATTGCAGAGTTGCTATGATTTGTTTGATCGAATAGTCTATATAGGCCTATTCCCGGATACTAAGACTCGCCGAGGCACAGCAGTTTTTGAATCTGTGCCATCAGCAGAGAGACAGGTTTATATCCCAGTGCTCACATAATTCTTTATGGAAACGAGTTATGCAAATCCACACGTCTGAGTTTGAGGTGTTATGCGTCATAACAGTCAATCACCTTTTAATGGAATAAAAAATGATCCGATGAAAGCACGTATTGGCCTAATATATTGAGAAATAAAACGTTTTGTAGCCTACAAAATAAGATTATGAATATTGAGTTTTACCTACATTTTTCTCCTAGGCTATATATTTGTATTTCCATTGATTTGTAACAGATGCAACAGGTCATTGTGCAAAACATGTATTTTCCCCTGACTTGGGATGCTCTCCAAGGTGCTGAATCGCACTTTGACAGACTAACACAAAATATGTTCTCACAACCAATTACAGCCTAATTATAATAAAACATATATAATAATAACAATAATTATTTTGAGAATTAATCTGAAAGAACCTTTTTTAGCACACATTTATTTGGCAAGTTAATAATAACACATGTTCATATTATACAAACAAATGTGACAATAAAGAATGGAAAAACAGTCAATCATTTGGATTCATCAGAATTCAGGATATAATCAAACCCATTCTCTAATAACATGCTGGACATACACATTGTATTTCGTTATTGTGTTATATAGGCCTAGCTATTTCTAGCATAATGCAAGGATTTATGTTTACCATTTGCCATTTAACCACTATAGATAGAATACTTAAGTACGAATTAGATCATCGTCAAAGCCTGAGCTAATAGTTCTGGAACAGCACTATTCCAATGTAATCCGTCTCAGCTGATTACAGAAAATTACATCGGTGAACCTATCAACACGGTAATGGCGGTGTTGGAATTCTAGAACATACTGAAAAATGAATGATAAAATAATACTTATTTTAAAGTTAATACTTGTTTTATGTAACTTCGTATTGTCAATGACTGACTAATTTTCCGATGTGGCATTTTCATTGGCTAATAGTATGCCTCTCTGTGTGATTCATTGAGAGAGTGCTACTCTAATAATGACTACTACAATTAAAATGTTCTACTTAAAATGACTAGCGTCTGGGTTGCAGTAGGTATTTATGAATAATTTATTTAAAGATGAAGCAGAATGCAGTAGATGTTATAATGGACAAGCACACAGATTATAAGTAGAAAGAGTATAATGGAAATCTACAAGATTAATGAAATACATTGAGATTCTATCATTGCGCACATCAGTATTGAAGTTGGTCTCCTTACTCCATCTTCCGCAGGGCATTGCACAAGATCCCAATTTCCCCTAAAAACAAAAGCAACATGATCAAATTAGGTAGTTCATGTCTAGAAGATTAAGAAACATTCAATTCCAGTAAGAGTTGGACATCCATACAGATATTGTCTTTAATTCAATTAAACTATGTTTTCAATTTGTAAAAGGCAAGACAAAAATAAATCCTAGTGTGGTCTTCCGTAGCTCAGTTGGTAGAGCATGGTGCTTGCAATGTCAGAGTACTCGGTTTAATTCCCAGGACCACCCGTATGTAAAATGTATGACTGTAAGCCGCTTTGGATAAAAGTCTATGCTAAATAGCATATATTACATACAGTATGCATAAATTACAATTGGTAGAAAATCTCATTTGAATCCATTTCTAATAGTACTTGATGTTGGCATTTTCATAAGGGGTTATTGAGAAGTTCGTTTTATGAGGACTCTATGGAAATGTCACACACCACTGATGTTGTCAGCCAGGTTTCTCAGCTGCTGGGTGTTATCCAAGACTTCAATGCTTTGGGTGTACGCATTGTAGCGCACTGAGAAAGGCCTGGGGATGGTATCGGCAAATTTCCTGTGTAAAGAGTCATAACATAGGACTTTCAATTGAAAATGTAAACGTATATATTACGATGTAAAGATCCAGAGAGTTCCGAAGTAATTACAGTGAATGAATGTGACATAATAAACGTTTAGTATTGTACAGATGTTAAATATTACCTGACTCTCTCTTTAGCGTCGTCAAAGCTCTCTGCAACAAAGTAAACGGGCTGGAACTCAGTGATTGGGTACTTCTGGAGGCTGGTCTTTGCAGGGTCAAATGGTTGAATCTTGGGCTTGTCTGTCAAACAGTACTGTAAAACCAATTCAAAACAGTCAAATGTTATTCCAGAGTTTGACAATCCCCACTTATGGGAGATGTACCACTGTCATGAATCGATCTACAATGAGCAGAATCCAAGTCCTCTCTTGGTGTTTTGAGTTCATGGACCACAAGCAGTGTGCAATTCCTCAATGATATTCTGTGCCCCGTGAGCCTCGGTAGCAATAAACAGGAAGTGCAGTGTGAATGGAGTCCTGCTGTGATATGACTCAGCTAACTGCTCATCCTCTGATGACAACATCTGATGTAACTGGTGACTTAAGATATGAATTCTGTCTCTGCCCCCTACTTCTCCAGTGAACCACTAACCCACTCCTCCCCAGTTTCCCCCAGTGACACATTTAGCCTGATCCCTGTGTGGACCACTAACAAACTGATTGACAGCTCTGTCGCATTAGTGGAAACCAAGATTGGTATCAGGGTCTGACGGTTTTGACTAGTAGAAGTTACTTTTCGTAGCAGGATAGGAGAATTTACCTGGCAGCTTTGGAAAATTAGGTTAAGATTACGGTTAGTTAAAATGCTAAAACTGTCCCCGACGTGACTCGAACATACCTAGCTACAACCAGGTCTGCCCTGAGAACAGTCTTTGTTTCCACTAATGCGATGCTGCTCTCTGGCAGCCCACTGGGCTACATCATATGGATATGTCTATATTAGAACTGCAGGAAGGAGGCCTGAGCATGTGGGCATTAAACAGGTCATGAAAGACACCCTCGTAAAAATAGCCACATGGCTACATTAATTGTTCCACTGTGGCTGCTTCTAGCATCCATTTATCATTGTAAGTCGCTTTGGAAGCTGTAAATGTAATGTAAATACCTGCAGCTCTCCAAATGACGAGAGAAGCCCGGCTCCATAGGCCTTGATCTCAGAGCCCTGCTTGCAGAGGCCAAACTCCACTGTGAACCAATAGACCTGTGGACAGACACACACAAGGGCTCGTCACATATTCAAAATTGTTTTGTATTCCCCTGGTATCAGGAGTCAGCTGTAGTTGATGTTGTGAGACGTCTGAGATACTTACAGTAGCAAGCCTCTCAATGTACTCGTCGGGGGCACCCAGGGAAGCCAGACCGATTTCCTGTTCAAAACAGCGTCAAATAAATCATGCTATTGTCTATATTTGCATCAGGATATTGTGCTGTAACACAGATGAAAGCGTTCTACAGGAGCAAAACCAATATTAGAGAAAGACTGGCACATGCAGTAGAGTTGCACGGCATTCTCCTCAATCCTCCTCAACATTATGACTAGCATGACTGTGTTTGAAGCTGATCTTTAAAATGGTGCCCTTTTTCACGCCAACAATGGATAGTTCTCTTAAGTTATGATACCAGCAGTGGATAAAGAACGTTCATGTCCTCTTGTGTTCTTTACCTGTGAGAATTGGGCAAAGGTGGGGTCAGCAAACAGAGGAACATGGCCCAGGAGTTCATGGCAGATATCCCTGTGGAGAGATGTAAGTCAATGACTGTAGAATATATTCAACAATGTACAACTGGTCCCAAGGTGGGATGTGACACATCTATAAAGGCATGGACACACCGGTGGCATTTGCCGGCCAAAAGTACTTAACAGGGTGCAGGCTGTAATTTGCAAACTGAGTACAAACCGATTCTACGTGTAGGAAATGACTGAAATCAGACGGTCTTTAAAACATACCATGGAGAACGAGCGAGTCATTTATGATGAGGGTGACACTCACGGCTCAGGTGTGTACATGGGCTTGGATTGGTGACGAATGTACTGTGTAGAGTGGAAGACTCGGAAGGCCAGACCAGCCAGGAAATCTCGAGAGGAGAGCAGGCCAGCCACGGGGCGCAGCCGAAAACCTGTGCACGCTAAAACAGAGAGGAGGGGAGGGTACCATGTCAGTGTATGTGGGACGCTGATAGAAGCAGAGGAAGTGGGGCACTTAGGCACGATCGGTTGTCTTTACACTGCAGGTAGCGTGAGATGTCCTCCAGCTGGGGGATGTTGTCCTGCCTGTAGCCGCAGTACTGCTCCAGCAGGGGGAACACACGGTTGTGCTCGCGGCAGGCGTGCGTGGGGTACAGAGTCTTCAGCTCATTGAACACTGTGCTCCATGTGGCCTTCTCCTCCGCTGTGTACTCCACCTTGGGAATGACCTGGCCACTGAAACAGAGAGACACACGGTTGTTAACACACGCCTGCGTACAATATGTGTTTATATACACAGACACACACTGTCCCTATTTGTTGAGGGAGGACTAGGAGGATAGATGGGTGGGGGGGGGTCAGTTAGTGGATTCACTTCATTATTCTGCCAAGGTACCACTGCCATGTAAATGTGAGCGTCCTGTGAGGGCGTTTTCATTGGGGCTGGCGCTCTTTGTAGTTCCTGGGAATAATGAAGTCTCAATTATGCGAACAAAGCTAGAGGCTTCAAATCCACCACTGTCCCCTCTGTAATTTGTCCCCTTTTGTTTGTGGTAATTTTCAGTAAAAGGCCAAGCGGGGAATGAAATGAGGCTGGAGGAGAGAGTCATAGATCACTTCTAGTAGGTTCTAGAAGCTCTCCACCTCTGCTGTTGTGTAAAAGAGAAAAATTGTTCTAGTCTGGATGGATAGTTACTGTCTGTAGTTGTAGGCAATGTCGGCAAACTCCTTCCTCCTGGTTCGGTACACTGGGTCTGTGAAGCCCTGGAGTGAAAGACCGAAGTAATCAATGTTAGATCTTATTTATAGTCACTGCCTGGCCCTGTATATAGTGTGTAAATCCTCAGCTAGAACTCCTTGGACTCTTTGACAGCATCATACTCTCCCACTCTGCTGAGAGCCCTGGCTGGAAACACATATTCAAATGAGGCCTTTGTAGAATGTATGCTGCTCACGAGGAATACATTTCACTTTATAGGCGTTGGCAAAAGGGGGCAATTATCTATAATTATAGGGTCTCAATTAAAGCAATGACATCAATTTGGGGCCCTAGAGAGTTTTATTAGAATAGATACCAGAGTGGGGACTGTCATCACGATTTGAATCTTTCATAAAACACACGTGTGGGTGCATATGTATACACACACGTACCAGCGCATCTACACACACCCACATAAATCAAATTAAATTGTAATCGTCACATGCTTCGTATAACAACAGGTGTGGAATAACAGTGAAATGTTAACTTACAGGCCCTTCCCAACAATGCAGACGCACATACAATACAAAGCAGACACCTAGTACACAGTGTGTAGGATGTAAACAGACAGTAATAAATGGTTGATCCTTACAGGGTGATCAGAATCCAGCTCAGATCCGTAGCTCAGAATCTGGTTGGCAAAGCGATCCAAGTCCTGGATGTGATTGGGGAACCATGGAACTGTGGGACGGGGGAATCTCCTCATTACCCAGTTCAGGTGAATGTGACAAATAGATATATACATGGCCAAAACAGACCAGAGTAAAACCAATCAAAACAGTAGTACATAACTTCTTGAGATGTAGAAAACTACAATTTAGTAATATTTACAATTGTCTTTAGTATATCTGCCTTGTGTTCAATGTCCAATTCCAAAATGTAAATTGATTGAAACAATTGGAGCCCAAATGAATATTGATGTGGATGGCTTTGTGGGGGTTTTGCCTGCAGGGTGCGTTTGCATAGGGATAGAACACTATCCAGTAACCATGTTGACAGTGAACAGAGCAGCAGAGGAGGTCACCCATTGGCTCATTTATGACAGTTAGAAGTACTGGACATCAACCATTAATCTAAATCTAGGCTGTGTGGTCCAGCCTGAGGCTAGGGGAACAATGGGATCCCACCAGACTCCTCTCAAAACAGCCTGTCTCCATCTCAGACCATAAATATCTCTAATATCCCCCAATAACACATTAACCTGTCGCCCTGTCCAGTAGACCATAGGGTGAGACAGAGGGGGCTGAGTACAAGGGCTGCTGGCTTGGTGGTGGCCCTGTCTATCTCCGCCTGTCTGTCTGTCCGGGATGAGCGATGGCCCTGTTAGGGTTTCCCTCCTCTGGGTCTGTGATAGAGACAGTCTGTTCTGTGACAGTCGGTGACACTGGGCTCCTCTGTTTGCAGCCAGGCCAGTTGGTACCCAGTAACTAAACTAATGTCATTGTGGAAACAACTAATAAAGGAGGCTGGATGTGAGGGACAGGCCATCCGTCTCCGCTGCGACGCTCATGGCCTCATTAGACAGTCTGGCTGGTGGCCTGCTAAAGCGCCACCCAAAGTTCAGATCATATGACACACACACACAGGCTTTGTCTACTTCCCCCTTCTCCCACCTAGACACAAATATATCATCACATAATTATTGTTAAGTACACTTAAAATAATGATTTAATCGTCATGATTTTAATCAGTCATGGTTTTTAATACTTTCAGTCATGGTTTGTAATATGTTATATGCATATCTAGATTAATTATTAATTAATAATTTACTTATATTTACACACGCTCATACACACCATGATTAGGGTGAATTCCATTTAAACTCTAGTCAATTCAAAGAGTAATTCTGTATTCCAATTCCAAATTTTCCTAATTAAAACGTGTTGACGAGGATTGGAATTAACCCCAACGCTGATACACACACCTGTGTCCTTCTGTTTGTTGCGTGAGAGCTCGTGCACGTGGCCACTGATCTCGGTGCGCAGGCCATCGATGACCTCGTCCAGGGACTTGGAGTAGCTGGTGTCCACGCTGATGAAGAACTCAAACTCCTGGTTGTTCAGTCGTGACGGACGAGACTCGATGTGCATCAGGTTGATGCCCTTCTCCTGTTGAGTCAGAGACAGAGGAGAAGCCATGTAGCTCTGTAAATCCTGTGTGACAGCTGAGTGGTTCAATCCTGCTATTAGTTGTAGTACATCACTTTATTTATTTTGTTTTTGTGTTTTTGAATCTTTAACCTTGAAAGCATTATTGGGTTACTGAAATATTATTGGTAATAAAAGTTAGGTTACATTTTTGAAAAACTACTTTATTAACCTGTGATTCAACTCATGACGATCCAAGCACTGGAAATACTGTATGTGGACTTAGCATACCGCTAGAGGGCGCCAAGTGCACATCCAAACGGTGGTCATTTGACAGGCTTTGTGGAGTTGACCATGCCCTTAGGACAGGACAGCACAGCACTAAACAATCATCCAGCTAATGCACTGTGGGCTGGATGTTATAGAACCGACAAGAGCCAGGACGTGGGCTGTGGTATCATTGAAAGGGCTTGCACAACGACATGCAGCATTTTTATCAATGCCATCACATCTTTGAACTCATTCAATCTACTTTTTGCATTTCTATAAAATTGCCACTTAACACCAGAGAATATTTTCCAGATTATGTTCATTTTGGATGGGATTCGATGTGTGCATATACATATCTATGCATTTCAATATCAACTGTACATCTCAATATCAAAATGTAGTTTTTGGCGCATCTGGAGACACATGCAAATCTATAATGGTTAATTATTTAAAACATTTGGTTTGGTTTTGTAACTGTGGGGAGCAGAGAGGGAGTAGAAACATCTCTTACTGCCATAGGCCCAGTAGAGAGGCGGGGTCAGGTGGCACACAGTCCCATTCCCCCTCACTCTCCTCTCTCTTCCCCCCTCACTCTCGTCCCTCGTCGTCGTCGTCCACCCCCCCCTCTCCATCTCCATCTGGATCCCATTCTCCAGACTTGGGCTCTATGGAAACCGTATGGAACTCCTGTTGTTTCAACATACAACAGCAACCCCCCCATGGCTGGCCTAGCATCGCTCTGCATACTTTACATCTGATGTGCTGTTATTGACTCCTTGTGGTGTCAGTGAGTTTGTTTGCCCTGTTTGTTAGGTCTCTGTCTGTGTGTTTTGGTTTAGGCAGATAGTTTAGTGTTTCCTTTGTTGTTGACAGGAGATCAGTACTGCAGTGTTATTCTAATGTTCATCTTTATTTTTTAAATAAATGTTTAAAACATGCAATATACTTGCAGTGAAACCGCAGTGAAACCGCTCAACAACTACATCACATTAGACTCCCATCCAGAGCGACACACAGAAGCAACCAGGGTCAACGCCCTGCTCAAGAGCACGTTGACAGACCTCCCACAAGGTCAAAAAACGGGGACTTGAACCAGCAACCCAACAGCTACCGGCCCAAGCTCCCGACTGCCAGCCCTCCAAGACCCCCCCCACAGTTCCCCAAGACCTGCTCCTCAACCATCCGAGCCCCCCCCCTCCCTCAAAATAGATAAATAAATAACGAAAATCCATTTCCGACCCCCTAATATTAATCTTACAGGGAGCCTGACCAGGCTTATCTACGGCAAAATATGCCCCCCCAGTTTATATGGACCCAGGGCCTATATGGGCCATTTGGATAGATTTGTGTACTTCCTAGGGATGTCCCTATGCTCCTGGTGAGTTTTGAAGTGGAATGAATGTCTACCACAAGGCCTTGCGTGAGTGGCATTAACCCTACCCGTGCCCTGGCTGGGCTAAGGCCTTGGTCCGGTCATAACAAGCTCACTGATGCTAGGAATTGACTCCTGACATGACATCCAACCCACATCACATGGGCTGGAGTTTCAGAGGGATAAACAGGGAGTTACTGTAGCTGGGGACTGGAACTGCATAGGAGGACTTCTCGACTCCAAATGAATACTGTAAATGTACATGGGTGTGAATGATGCTGATTATGCAGCTGGTGATATGGATATATGGAGCCAATGTAATCGTTTCCTTTGTATTCGGTCCTTCCTACTTGAGCTGTCATTTTCAGGTTCTCACATTCAAATGATGATGGTTTCTACTTGGATGCCTTCGATGTTTCACTCCACATACATGAATAAAGCCATGTCTTCCCATTGATGACTGACAGGTGCCCTACTGGGAGGGGGGAGCAACTTAGAGGGGGGGGGCAACTGATGTTGCTGAGTACAGTGGAGTCTGGTCAGTCCTGGGGAGAGGGAGGGCTGTGTTGATGGTTTTAAGGGTAACGTGGCCTGTTTTTATAGAAAAGGAGGGTGTGGATGCTGGGATGTGATTGGACTAAAACTGGGTCTGATGGTGGGGAGGTTTGGGGTTTTATAGGGAGGTGGGGGTGGAGTAGGGGGTGGATCTGGGGAATGAGAGCTCATAGGTCCAGAGGAGCTTCTCATGTTTACAACTGCATTTGGAGTACAGCACGTGGAAGATACTTATTGATCTGACACATCTCCACAAACACGCATTAAGAGTTTTTGTTTTAGAGTGTATCCCTGGAAATAATCAGAATTCATAACAGTTTTGAAAACATAGCTTGCCCCCCATAAAAGCGGTCTCTTGGCACAACTTACCCCATGTAAATTGAGAATTGAGACAGGGGAAGTTGAGAATAGGGACAGGGGAAGTTGAGAATAGGGACAGGGGAAGTTGAGAATAGGGACAGGGTAGGTTGAGAATAGGGACAGGGGAAGTTGAGAATAGGGACAGGGTAGGTTGAGAATAGGGACAGGGGAGGTTGAGAATAAGGGACAGGGTAGATTGAGAATAGGGACAGGGGAAGTTGAGAATAGGGACAGGGGAAGTTGAGAATAGGGACAGGGGAAGTTGAGAATAGGGACAGGGGAAGTTGAGAATAGGGACAGGGTAGGTTGAGAATAGGGACAGGGGAAGTTGAGAATAGGGACAGGGGAAGTTGAGAATAGGGACAGGGAAAGTTGAGAATAGGGACAGGGGAAGTTGAGAATAGGGACAGGGAAGTTGAGAATAGGGACAGGGTAGGTTGAGAATAGGGACAGGGGAAGTTGAGAATAGGGACAGGGTAGGTTGAGAATAGGGACAGGGAAGTTGAGAATAGGGACAGGGGAAGTTGAGAATAGGGACAGGGTAGGTTGAGAATAGGGACAGGGGAAGTTGAGAATAGGGACAGGGTAGGTTGAGAATAGGGACAGGGTAATTTGAACATCTTGGCCATGTTCTGTTATAATCTCCACCAGGCACAGCCAGAAGAGGACTGGCCACCCCACATAGCCTGGTTCCTCTCTAGGTTTCTTCCTAGGTTTTGGCATTTCTAGGGAGTTTTTCCTAGCCACCGTGCTTCTACACCTGCATTGCTTGCTGTTTGGGGTTTTAGGCTGGGTTTCTGTACAGCACTTTGAGATATCAGTTGATGTATGAAGGGCTATATAAATACATTTGATTTGATTTAATTTGAGAATAGGAACAGGGTAAGTTGAGAATAGGAACAGGGTAAGTTGAGAATAGGAACAGGGTAGGTTGAGAATAGGAACAGGGTAGGTTGAGAATAGGAACAGGGTAGGTTGAGAATAGGGACAGGGTAAGTTGAGAATAGGAACAGGGTAGGGAATAGGAACAGGGTAGGTTGAGAATAGGAACAGGGTAGGTTGAGAATAGGGACAGGGTAGGTTGAGAATAGGAACAGGGTAAGTTGAGAATAGGAACAGGGTAGGTTGAGAATAGGAACAGGGTAGGTTGAGAATAGGAACAGGGTAGGTTGAGAATAGGAACAGGGTAGGTTGAGAATAGGAACAGGGTAGGTTGAGAATAGGAACAGGGAATAGGTTGAGGAATAGGGAACAGGTTGAGAATAAGGGAGTTGAGAATAGGAACAGGGTAGGTTGAGAATAGGGACAGGGTAGGTTGAGAATAGGAACAGGGTAGGTTGAGAATAGGGACAGGGTAGGTTGAGAATAGGAACAGGGTAAGTTGAGTGTAGGAACAGGGTAGGTTGAGAATAGGAACAGGGTAGGTTGAGAATAGGAACAGGGTAGGTTGAGAATAGGAACAGGGTAGGTTGAGAATAGGAACAGGGTAGGTTGAGAATAGGGACAGGGTAGGTTGAGAATAGGAACAGGGTAGGTTGAGTGACAGTGTCCTGTGACAGTGGGTGATGGGGATGGAAGGTCAATGTTGAATTCATGGAATGGGGATGTGGCATATTGTATATTTAACTGTATGCCTACATTCAGATATAGATCTCTCTGTTCAATATCACTAACCCTTCCATTTCTTGACCAGTTGTCTGGGACAGAGATGTTGTTTCCATGTACCAATTCGTGGGCAAGTTCTTTTGAGGCTACTAAGCCCATGAAACTGGTCTGCAAGCTCAGCCTCTATGTCATCAGATAAGACATTGTGTTCCTCTGCTACTCTGTCATAGCCTCTCTTTCACAAAGGTACATGTTGGTTTTCTTTTCTTGTCAATGTACCTCTTCAGTGGAATTCAGTCTATTTTCTTCATCCATTTCTGCTGATTAAATGGATTTCTTCCCCTCTCTCACTTCCTTGGCTGCTCTCTCAAGAACCTCAGGGGGGCTAGACCCCCTGATTGCTTTACATTTGTATACACGGGATATGATGATGTCTGCTCTGTAACAATACAAATGCTGTATCTTGAGTTCATATGTATGACACATTGCAGGCATATTATGCATAAAACGGACCAAAATGAATCATTTGTATGGAGTATGGTAACCATTGGCTCTTCTTACCCCATGTCCATTTTCTCAACTTACTCCAAGGCAAATATTTTGTCTATATTAGCCAACATAGCTACAAGGAAGAACTTTCAAGCTATGTTTAGGATGTCATATGAAGCTTATAGAGACCCCAACTGATGTATAAAACATTCTACTTTGGTTTAGATACAAGCATCATGAAACGTAGTAACACATTAAATGAATGACTTTTGTTCTGTTTTTTTGGACCTAACTTACTTGCCACTTTTTCCATGTGGTTTGTTCCTTCACAGACTCCATGAAATGATTACCTCTTCCTAAATATGTGGTCAGATTATTCATTTTGACTCAACGTACCCCGCTCTCCCCTACAAGTGAGGCACAAGACAATCCAATTCTGTTTCGACGAGTAGGACATCAAACTTCGATAGCACTTCGTCGAAGGTTAAACAATGAATGTGCTGCCCAACAGTCCTGACTGCGTGCTACGAAGTACATAGTTACTTCAGTCAACACAACATTTTTTCAAAAGAATGTACCTTGGTACGGGGTCAACTGTTGCTGGTGGCAACAACACAATATGGTTAAATGAACGCAGTAGCCATAACTGGTGACCATATTGGGGTCGGATGGGAGTCTTCCAGTCTGTTTGGTTATTTCAAAAACAGAAACCTCAGCCTGCATTGTGGATCAAAGAGCGGCCTGGAACAATTGTGTCCACAGCTGCTCCCGTAGATATCTAAGATAAAGATGTCATCACACTCACAGTTACCATAGAGCCGTAAATCTACACTGTCAGGCTTACATCCCCGCAACTCTAAATTCAGTAACCTACATTAACAACGTTGGCTACTGATACATTGGGCAACCAACACATTGGACAAAGACGTAAGATCAACACCCACATTTGGGTTAATATTTGATTGAGTTGTCAACAAATTCAAAATATTTCAAATAAACCAAACCTTGAACTCTGGTTGAAAGGTCTTAGGTTAAAATGACGCAAAAATGTTCAACATGTACAGTGGGGCAAAAAAGTATTTAGTCAGCCACCGATTGTGCAAGTTCTCCCACTTAAAAAGATGAAAGAGGCTTGTAATTTTCATCATAGGTACACTTCAACTATGGCAGACACAATGAGAAAGAAAATCCATAAAATCACATTGTAGGATTTTTAATGAATTTATTTGCAAATTATGGTGGAAGATAAGTATTTGGTCAATAACAAAAGAGTATCTCAATACTTTGTTATACACCCTTTGTTGGCAATGACAGAGGTCAAATGTTTTCTGTAAGTCTTCACAAGGTTTTCACACACTGTTGCTGGTGTTTTGGCCCATTCCTCCATGCAGATCTTCTCAAGAGCAGTGATGTTTTGGGGCTGTTGCTGAGCAACACAGACTTTCAACTCCCTCCAAAGATTTTCTATGGGGTTGAGATCTGGAGACTGGCTAGGCCACTCCAGGATCTTGAAATGCTTCTTACGAAGCCACTCCTTCGTTGCCCGGCGGTGTGTTTGGGATCATTGTCATGCTGAAAGACCCAGCCACGTTTCATCTTCAATGCCCTTGCGGATGGAAGGAGGTTTTCACTCAAAATCTCACGATACATGGCCCCATTCATTCTTTCCTTTACACGGATCAGTCGTCCTGGTCCCTTTGCAGAAAAACAGCCCCAAAGCAAGATGTTTCCACCCCCATGCTTCACAGTAGGTATGGTGTTCTTTGGATGCAACTCAGCATTCTTTGTCCTTCTAACACGACGAGTTGAGTTTTTACCAAAAAGTTATATTTTGGTTTCATCTGACCATATGACATTTCTCCAATCTTCTTCTGGATCATCCAAATGCTCTCTAGCAAACTTCAGACGGGCCTGGACATGTACTGGCTTAAGCAGGGGGACATGTCTGGCACTGCAGGATTTGAGTCCCTGGCGGCGTAGTGTGTTACTGATGGTAGGCTTTGTTACTTTGGTCCCAGCTCTCTGCAGGTCATTCACTAGGTCCCCCCGTGTGGTTCTGGGATTTTTACTCACCGTTCTTGTGATCATTTTGACCCAACGGGGTGAGATCTTGCGTGGAGCCCCAGATTGAGGGAGATTATTAGTGGTCTTGTATGTCTTCCATTTCCTAATAATTGCTCCCACAGTTGATTTCTTCAAACCAAGCTGCTTACCTATTGCAGGTTCAGTCTTCCCAGCCTGGTGCAGGTCTACAATTTTGTTTCTGGGGTCCTTTGACAGCTCTTTGGTCTTGGCCATAGTGGAGTTTGGGGTGTGACTGTTTGAGGTTGTGGACAGGTGTCTTTTATACTGATAACAAGTTCAAATAGGTGCCATTAATACAGTTAATGAGTGGAGGACAGAGGAGCCTCTTAAAGAAGAAGTTACAGATCTGTGAGAGCCAGAAATCTTGCTTGTTTGTAGGTGACCAAATACTTATTTTCCACCATAATTTGCAAATAAATTCATAAAAATTCTACAATGTGATTTTCTGGATTGTTTTTCTCATTTTGTCTGTCATAGTTGAAGTGTACCTATGATGAAAATTACAGGCCTCTCTCATCTTTTTAAGTGGGAGAACATGCACTATTGGTGGCTGACTAAATACTTTTTTGCCCCACTGTACGTGTTATGACAGCTATCCACAGTGATGCAATGGTATTATTTTGATTCTGAAATAACATAGAAACAATGTTGAGTGACACTACTTTTTGCCCAGAGGTAGAGGGAACCTACTGCACCAACCTAAAGCCTGGGACTTGAATGATACATTATGTAAAAACCTTGGGGTAGTCCTCCAACTCCTTCACACCCTGCTGGAAACTCTCCACTAACATTTGGCTAGTTAAATCTTCATGTAAATTCTGCCCCAGGGAAATGTCCAGTATTCATACTTCATGGGGGTGCAGTAGTTACTGTACAGTGCATTTACTGGTAGTATCCAATGGTGGAGCATTATTTTCCATTACCTTTGCCTCTGTTGCAGGAGCCTGCGTGGAGATTGAACAAGCTGGTCTATTTGTATGAGAGAGCCTGTTCCAATTGGACACAGAGCTGTACACATTAAAACACAGCAGGCCCGACGGTAGGATATACTCCTACTGGGGGGAACTATGTAATGTATTCAGCCAGACACGGGTCCTTCACTGAGGCAGGTACCCGGATGCAGGAGGATGGTCAGTAACCTCGAACAGCTGGAGCTAACTGGAAACATGCTGTCTTATGAAACGTGTTTGGTTGCGTACATGGGGAGAAGAAGGAAGGCTAACTTGTAAATTCTTACATGGGAGGAGAGAATGAAGGGAAGAGAGGGAAGGTCTGGCTAACTCAGTGTGAAGCCCTGGCCTACATGGGGGAGAGAAGGGAAGAGAGGGAAGGTCTGGCTAACTCAGTGTGAAGCCCTGGCCTACATGGGGGGAGAGAAGGGAAGAGAGGGAAGGTCTGGCAAACTCAGTGTGAAGCCCTGGCCTACATGGGGGAGAGAAGGGAAAGAGGGAAGGGAGAAGTGTGAAGCCCTGGCCTACATGAAGGTCTGGCTAACTAGGTGTGAAGCCCTGGCCTACATGGAGGGAGAGAAGGGAAGAGAGGGAAGGTCTGGCTAACTCAGTGTGAAGCCCTGGCCTACATAGGGAAGGTCTGGCATGAAGCCCTGGCCTACAAGAAGGGAAGAGAGGGAAGGTCTGGCTAACTCAGTGTGAAGCCCTGGCCAACATGAGAGAAGGGAAGAGAGGGAAGGTCTGGCTAACTCAGTGTGAAGCCCTGGCCTACATGGAGGAAGGTCTGGCTAACTCAGTGTGAAACCCTGGCCTACATGGGGAGAGAGAGGGAAGGTCTGGCTAACTCAGTGTGAAGCCCTGGCCTACATGAAGGGAAGAGATGGGGGCCTACATGAAGGGAAGAGGGGAAGGTCTGGCTAACTCAGTGTGAAGCCCTGGCCTACATGGAAGGGGAGAGAAGGAAGGGAAGAGGGAAGGTCTGGCTAACTCAGTGGAAGCCCTGGTCTGGCATAACTCAGTGTGAAGCCCTGGCCTACATGGGGGAAGGGGGAGAGGGAAGGGAAAGATGAAGCCCTGGTACATGAAGGGAAAGGGAAGCTAAGAAGCCCTGGGAAGGTCAGTGTGAAGGCAAACTCTCAGTGTGAAGCCCTGGCCTACATGGAGGGAGGAAGGGAAGAGAGGGAATGGCTAACTCAGTGGAAGCCCTGGCCTACAGAAGGGAAGAGAGGGAAGGTCTGGCAAACTCAGTGTGAAGCCCTGGCTACATGGGGGGAGAGAAGGGAAGAGAGGGAAGGTCTGGCTAACATGAAGGGAGAGAAGGGAAGAGAAGCCCTGGGAAGGTCTGGCTAACTCAGTGTGAAGCCCTGGCCTACATGGGGGAGAGAAGGGAAGAGAGGGAAGGTCTGGCCTACATGAAGGGAGAGAAGGGAAGAGAGGGAAACTGGCAGTGTGAAGCCCTGGCCTACATGAAGGGAAGAGAGGGAAGGTCTGGCTAACTCAGTGTGGCAAACTCAGTGTGAAGCCCTGGCCTACATGAAGGGAGAGAAGGGAAGAGAGGGAAGCTAACCTGGCCTGGACATGAAGGGGAGAGGGAAGGAAGGTCTGGCTAACTCAGTGGGGGAGAGAAGGTCTGGCTAAAAGCCCGAGGGAGAAGAAGGGAAGGTCTGGCTAACTCAGTGTGAAGCCCTGGCCTAACATGGCCTACATGGGGGAAGAGAGGGAAGGGGTAGAAGCCCTGGACAGGGAAGAGGGAAGGGAAGGTCTGGCCTACATGGGGTAGAGAAGGGAAGAGAGGGAAGGTCTGGCTAACTCAGTGTGAAGCCCTGGCCTACATGGGGGGAGAGAAGGGAAGGTCTGGCTAACTCAGTGTGAAGCCCTGGCCTACATGGGGGGAGAAGGGAAGAGAGGGAAGGTCTGGCTAACTCAGTGTGAAGCCCTGGCCTACATGAAGGGAAGAGAGGGAAGGTCTGGCTAACTCAGTGTGAAGCCCTGGCCATGAAGGGAAGAGAGGGAACATCAGTGGGGGATGGAGAAGGGAAGAGAGGGAAGGTCTGGCTAACTCAGTGTGAAGCCCTGGCCTACATGAAGGGAAGAGGGAAGGTCTGGCAAACTCTGTGAAGCCCTGGCCTACATGGGAAGGTCTGGCTAACTCAGTGTGAAACCCTGGCCTCTGGTCTGGCTAACTCAGTGGCCTACATGAAGGGAAGAGAGGGAAGGTCTGGTCTGGCCCATGGGGGGAGAGAAGGGAAACGAGGGAAACCCTGGCCTACATGAAGGGAAGAGAGGGAAGGTCTGGCTAACTCAGTGTGAAGCCCTGGCCTACATGAAGGTCTGGCTAACTCAGTGTGAAGCCCTGGCCTACATGGAGGGAGAGAAGGGAAGAGAGGGAAGGTCTGGCTAACTCAGTGTGAAGCCCTGGCCTACATGGGGGGAGAGAAGGGAAGGTATGGCTAACTCAGTGTGAAGCCCTGGCCTACATGGGGAGAGAAGGGAAGAGAGGGAAGGTCTGGCTAACTCAGTGTGAAGCCCTGGCCATCTCTTTAAAGTGGTCCCTCGGACTGACAAATTGCAGCTCGTAAACTTCTGTCTGATCTTCTAGAGTCGCTCTGCTTTTTATGGGCGTGATCGTTACCTCCCTAAGGTTGCAAGTGATAAATGGTCCGTGTAGCTCATTGGTAGAGATGACGCTTGCAACGTCAGGGTTGTGGGTTCGATTCCCACAGGGGACCAATATTTAAAAAAATGTATTCCCTCGCTACTGTAAGATGCTCTGGATTAGAGTGTCTGCTAAATGACTATAATGTAAAATAACTGTCCTCCTGAAGGAGTGACTAAGCAGTTTTCCTGGTCCAGAGCACAGCTGTGGAGTTGACTCTCTGAAGATGCTGTACATCATTTGGATGAGTCTTTTTCCATCTGTTTTATTCATTTTTGGCACGCATGGTAGGAAATGGATAAAAACACCTGATCGTTTACTTTGTTTGCTTATAGCCTGTTGTTGTGTTCGTACTGCTCAATAGCCTCATACCCACCTCTCTCTTTCTCACCTACATCTTTCACAGCTATTTCAGCTAATACTGCTTTCAGCTTCCACAGCTATTTCAGCTAATACTGCTTTCAGCTTTCACAGCTATTTCAGCTAATACTGCTTTCAGCTTTCACAGCTATTTCAGCTAATACTGCTTTCAGCTTTCACAGCTATTTCAGCTAATACTGCTTTCAGCTTTCACAGCTATTTCAGCTAATAGCTTTCACAGCTATTTCAGCTATTAATGCTTTTTCTATTTCAGCTTTCACAGCTATTTCATTAGCTTTCACAGCTATTTTTATGCTTTCAGCTTTCACAGCTATTTCAGCTATTACGCTTTCACTTTCACAGCTTTCAGCTTTCACAGCTATTTCAGCTAATACTGCTTTCAGCTTTCACAGCTATTTCAGCTAATACTTTCAGCTTTCAGCTATTTCAGCTAGCTTTCAGCTTTCTATTTCAGCTAATACTGCTTTCAGCTTTCACAGCTATTTCAGCTATATTTCAGCTAATACTGCTTTCAGCTTTCTATTTCAGCTATTATTTCAGCTTTCACAGCTATTTCAGCTATTAATGCTTTCAGCTTTCACAGCTATTTCAGCTATGCTTTCAGCTTTCACAGCTATTTCAGCTAATACTGCTTTCAGCTTTCACAGCTATTTCAGCTAATACTGCTTTCAGCTTTCACAGCTATTTCAGCTAATACTGCTTTCAGCTTTCACAGCTATTTCAGCTAATACTGCTTTCAGCTTCTACAGCTTTTGCAGCTTTTCAGGTTTTTGGCACTCCTAACAGGCTTCTTATTTGTCCTTGACCAATGACTCAATGGACAAACACATCAGAGCATTTCAGAATAAAGATTGAACATTACTTTGCATGTGTGTGACTACAGTACATTACTGCACATGAAAGATTGTTTGTTTGCACTGTGTACATTCATATTCACGGTTATGTTGAGTGGTTTACTTCAAACAGTCTGAGGGCTTTGGCCAGCGCCCCAACCTCCTCCTTCAGGGAGAAGAAACAGGACAGCACCCCCGCCTTGGCACTGGTCTCTTCCTCCAGGTACATGGAGCCTCTCCTCTGCAACAAGACAAGATTCACAGCAATTTGGCCTATGACCCCCGGGGCTGGACCTTACCACTGCACACATTCCAGGGGGCATTGAATGTGGTGGGCTGTGGATTACATTCTCATCTACATAGGTATGTACTGTGGATATATCACTGGCCTGGGGGGGGGGGGGGTTATGAAGCTGAGTGGAGTGATTTACATGGCTATGCTCTCCAAAAGTGAACCTTCTGTAGCGTGGTGACCCTTGGCATTACCTAAACTACACAGCTATTTCTCTCTCTTTATGCCCTCTCACCAAACTGCAAACGCATGTCGCCCACTCCCTAATAACTGAGCCTCCACAATTTGACCCACAAACCTGATTGCAACCCAGGTAGATCAAACAGTTGAACAGATATGCATTATATCAGTAGGATTGTGTTAATTTATTCCATTGCATTTACTCCAATGTATCACTCACAATGAAAAATCATGTTTGGTGCATGTGTTTGTGTGTGGGCTGCGGTTATAGAACCCAGGTTATTTAGCATATTCTAAAGGACTTACCTCTTAAAGCACAAAGCTTTCACACCTTTAACCTTTCCCCTCTGACCTTTTGTAGTAATGACCCCTGACACCATCTCATCGACTATTTATCTCTACTCAGCACAAATACCTCGACGTCCACAATTCCCCGAACTTCACTGTTTATTGGGATTCTATCCATTTAGAATCTTCACAGTCCGTTATTGTGATGAATTAACAAACACTAAACGTTTTATCATTACTTCTCAAGCAAAAGCCGGTGTTAAACTGTGCACCCCTTTACTAGATCAGATTTAAAAAGTAAAAAAAAAAACATTTATTACCGCAACCTGCATGGATTCATAGTCAGTGACCTTTAACATTATTCACAATTACTAGACAACAGTCTAGTCTGTGTTGCCATTCTGCGGAAGAGAACATTCCAGCCACAGTGAACAACATACAGTAGATGGACAATGAACAACACTCTAATAGCCGTTTCACAAAATGACACTGTGATTTTTTACAAAAGCACGTCTGTCTCATGCCAAGTATACCTGTTCCCTTCACTATCTCGTGACATGGACTTTAATGCACAATAATAATGATATGGCTATATTAAATAAATAGAATCATAAAACCATCAATTATTACCATCTAGTATTATAAGCCAAGGAGTTTATGAATGTTTATTACTCATTCAACATTGTAACATAAATTGTCATCACCATTACATTATTAGTGAAAAACAACTTCATAAATGTATATTATTCATTAAACATTTAATATTATTGTTCACACTAGATTTGATGTTTAATATTGCTTACCTCTTTGCCATTGTCAGGTGTGGGATAGTCCCCGTTAATATTTTTGTATGCCTTGTCCATCCTCCAGTCTTCTCGTTGCGCAGGTATGAAACTACCGATGCTGAATGTGCTTTGGTGGAATTTGTTTGAGCAACTCCAGTTGAACTTCAGCCGTTCATGTAGGCCCACGTGACACCACCCCCCGTTGTGGTTTGTATCCCTGTCACGCGAGGAACAGAGGCCTATGGAGCCATGAAGTGCCAATAAAGCAGTTTCGGAACATCTGGTTCTTTTCTATATTGGCACATCTGGTTCTTTTCTATATCGGCACATCTGGTTCTTTTCTATATTGACACATCTGGTTCTTATTGTTTAGCGCTGGGGTAGATGTGGCTGGGTAAATGTTCCGAATCAACGTTTCATAACCATCACTACCTGCCAAGCCTCCACCCACTCAGTAGGACTTCCCTGTGATATAACAGATACATATGACCTTGTTATAATGATGAAGAGGATGGTCAATGCACGCCTATACTGCGACGCATGCTCATGATGAGCCATTAGATCACTATAATGACCCGAAAATCAATAAAGTTGAATAGCTGCTACTCATATAAGGCTATGTTATGACAGTAAGCGACGCAACTTGTATCGATCAAAAGTTCATTGCATTTATTTTTTGTAGGTGTCTTGTGTTATGAATGTTTCGGGGTTGGTTCTGCTTGCTTGGCCCCTCTTACCAGCATCCAGTGGTGTGATGGTGCTCCTAAAAGTCACAAGGTGGCGCCGAACAACCGGTCAAAACAGGCTGTAGCTGATGTTCAATTCAGCGCCACTTCAGCGGCCTGACTACTTGACGTCCCTCCATAAAAACAAACAGAGAGTTGGAAATTACTTTTCAAAATAAAAACGTTTTGATCCTGAGTGTCTTATAGCCGTATAGGAATACTGTATTTGTGTGTCGCGGGCAACATACCTGTCAACTGGTGAATAAGCCGTCAGTATTTAACATTTCACATGACTCTAATGTAAAACGTGAAGCAGCTCTTTAAATGAATTGTCATACAGCTCCATCCTTTTGCTGGTGTTCAACGAACACAGTAAGGCAATAGGCCGAGACATGTAGGCCCATCAATAATATACCCAGAATTCTCTACAACAAAGGTCGGCCTATCTACCTCTCCTTGTTAAAATAGACCACAAACAAGCATTTGATAGCATAGGCCTAAACCGCACTATTCAACAATGTGGTATTAACAATGAGAACACACCCAACCCACTCATGGTCATTATGGATAGTGGCATGATGATAAATGTATGCAAGGAGAGGGTCTGACCTCTACTTGACCTCCTGTATAAGAGCCTTCATTTCTTCAGACTACACATATGTCATCTCACTGTATATCAGTGACGACACACTTGTCTCGTTACATGCCAATGACTGCTGTTGGATTCCATTGCATAGCTGCACAGATAGTCAATGCTGTAATCATGGTGTCATTAAACCTCATTAATGTGCCTGTCCGCTTCCTCAATGTGTTCTTCACACTGTACATCAGATCGGAGACTCACTGCATCATTAACGGTGATGGAGACAATTGCTTGTTCTTCATGTGAAGTGGCCAAGTGTGTGCGGACAATGGCTTGTTCCATAGAGCCTCAGTCCTCTTCTCTCTGTCTCACACAGAGCATCTGTTCTCACTAAGTACTCCTTGGGCCAAATGTGTTCTGGGACATTTTGTCAATTGGGTACTTCATGTGAAAAATAGTGAGGAATGAACATTTAGCCTAGAATGTTTCCCACATGTATTTCAGCTGTTGTGAGTTTCTTAGATCTGTTGCGTCATTATTTGCCACAGACCTAGGATTTAATGATGTTGTTGTGGTGTTTGTCTGAATAACTGCAGACTGCAGAGTCTGTGTGATTGTAGAGACTAGACTAGGAAACTGGGTTGGGAGAAGACAGATGACAGGGGGAATTATAGAGTTGTGAGGCTTAATTGTGTCTTCATGAGAGTTGTTGTTGATTTCTGGCCTGATTGACGGCAGTCCTGGGAATCGGGTCCACATGTGCACCGTCTCCCAGCCCCAGTCCAGTGTCCACAGGGGTGCTGAAGAGTCTACTCTGGGTTTCCACTGGCATTGTGCAAAACTCTTCTTGAACTGAGAGAGAGAGAATTCAACTTTGAGGCTTTCAGCAGGGCTGTTGTAAAGAGAGTGAAAGGGGAATGGGGGCCGTGTGGCCAGCCACATGGGCTGTTCTCACTCAGATAATGGAGCTCTTTCTGTGGCACTTAACCCCCTCGCCGCACGCTGGGAACGGGCAGACGTGCGCCCACCGCTTCTCAACAGACACGCTCAAACACGCTCACCCGCTGCATGATTGAATTTTACACCCAGGAAAGTCACCTCCAGCCACCTCCCTGCTACACGTGGCCCTGGCAGCAACTCTCCCAGGATCACAGCACATCTCACCCAGGCCAGCACAGAGAGGATGCAGGCTCAATGTAGGTAGGCCCATTGGGAGAACGGTGGATAGAGAGTAATAACTACTCCATGTGATGGGAGACCGTGGTCTACTCTACTGTAGAATCTGGGTTGAAGTGTCTGGTGGACTTAAGCAGTTTTTTCTGGACACCATTCAGTTGTCTCTCTGACTTCATATAATATCTGATTCTGAAGTGTCAGTTTAGGGGTAGTGCAGTGTTTGTATTAGGAAACTACCATGATACCATCGAAGGTTAGTAGGAAGAGAGGAAGAGAGGCAGATACAGTGCCTTGCGAAAGTATTCGGCCCCCTTGAACTTTGTGACCTTTTGCCACATTTCAGGCTTCAAACATAAAGATATAAAACTGTATTTTTTTGTGAAGAATCAACAACAAGTAGGACACAATCATGAAGTGGAACGACATTTATTGGATATTTCAAACTTTTTTAACAAATCAAAAACTGAAAAATTGGGCGTTTTAGACTGAAAGAGGAAGTCTGTCTGTCACCAGTCCAAGTAGAACTGACCTCAAATAGAACTGGCCTAACTGATGAGATTCGTTTTAGCCTTAGGGTCTGTTTCCACAACATAAAAGGGTACTGGGGGAGAGGGGTTTGGTTATGCCTCTAACCTGGCAGTTGGTGACCCAAGGGTGTGTGTGCGGGTGGGGGTGTGTGTTTGTGTGTGTGTATGTGTATGGGGGGGGGTTAACGATGAGGTATAGAGAGTAAATTATATCGACCCAATAAAGGCCCCTGGGTGTGGAGGGCTGGCTGACGACCTCGTCTTTAGGAGGGACGCGGGCGGCTGAGCAGGCCCTATCTCTCTGCTCCGGCTCTCTGCCCTCTTGACCAAACACAATAAGTGTTTCCTCCCCACGACTTGGTCACTTTCACCTGTCACTCAGACTTTCTCCTGTCCCCCAGGGCTGTGTTCCTCTCTCTCTCTGTGGGTCTGAGGAGAACGGTTCCAGGTGAGCGTCCATGTGTGGCAGGCTGCTCCTCCTCAGCAGTGAGTGTGTGCACTGTGAAGCCAGACCCCCTCTCTCACTCCCCTCCCCCCAGCCATTCTGTTCTGTACCCCTCAGTATCACCACCCATTCAATCTCTGCCTTTTATATACATAGTATTATTCACAGAAATATCCCTGCAAACTGAGCTCCATGATGTCACCAGAGACATTAAAGTATATAGGGCCAAGAGTTTTTCCTGACCACATGACCTGCCCAGGAAAACTTTTCGCCCTTTATTCGACATTGTGATGCACTGACGTACAGTTTCCGCCACCAGAGGACGCCATTCTCTGAGTAACCCTTCCTCTGGTCTCCCCAGGCAACCTCCTCCTCTTCGCCTGTCGCTGTGGCCCCTCCCTTCAAAGGCATAACCTCTCCTAATCCCCCTCTCCCGGTTTCCTTGGAGACGGCTCAGACAAGCAGGTGACGCATTGACAGGGAGCAGATGGTTGCCCGTGGAGGTAAGCATGGCTGAACAATGCCCCCATATTCATCATACAGCCCCTCTCTCTCAACTTCACTCTCTGCATTCTCAACCACACACACACATACACACACATCAACATAAACTCTGTGACTCCCCTCCTCTTGAAAAACTGTTTTTTTACACAGATGCATGTACACACAGGCACACAAACAGTAACAATTATTAAACCTTTCAAAGAATGTTGGTTTCTTGGCCCAGGGTACATTCTGATGGACTAGTCCTGGACTGTATTTTTGGAGGACTGAAGGGTGGATAGGCATTGTTATGTACAGTAGAATAATACAGTACTGTTGTCGGGGTGGGGGCTACAATACATTGAGGGATTGACATGAGGTTGGGATACACTGAGATTTTGGAAGAGGGCCAGTAGCACAGTTAGATAAACAACGGGACCTCCTGGCCCTGGCCTCTGAGTGTGCCTGTCTTCTTGCAGGTGTTTTTGTGGTGCCTTCGGTCCTGTATCTCACTTTTCTAACAAAGCTTATTCGTTACTCTCCGTCTCCCCTGGAGATAAAGTACAGACATCCCTCTCCCTTCCTCTCTTTCTTTCTTCCAACTCCAGAATAATCCAGCAACAATACAGGGGCTTGAAGGCGGTGTGCAGCGATTCGCCGGAGGCCTGAGGGGGAGGGGGGGGGGGGTAGCATTATGGAGATCAGCTAATGCATGTAGAATACTGGCGAAGACAGTGTGCGCCTGTACAATGGAGTCCTCTTTAGTGGCTTCAGAGCACTGTGCTTAACCCACCACACCTGGAGCTCGAAACAGGGTGCGAGAGTACCCCAGCACACCCCACTTCACCCCCACCTCTCCACCTCACCCCACCCCAGCCACCACCACACTTCCAGCACCTATCTATACAGTCTGAGGAGCTGGGCTCGGTGTGGAGGAGGGGGGCTGCCTGCATTCAGGGCCTGACTATGATAAAGACTCACAGTGAGGGCCATTGAAGAGACCAGTGCCTAAAATGGAGTCACTAATAGGTGCCTATTCAGCAAGGAAAGGGTTTTCTGAAAGAAAAAAAGTTTTTGGGGAAGCAACAATCACTATGCCCTGCTACCTTGTATATGTCAAATTTATACAGTCCCCAGCCTACCCCCTTTTTGCTATTTAAGAGAATCACCATTGAAGAGATTCCATGTATAATTTGGAGTCTCCTTTTCTTACTTGGAAATGAATTGAATAGTCTGTTTCTAAAGTGAGTCCAATCGAGTGGCATGGTTCTCCAAAGAGAGACACACTCTCTCTTTTCTCTTTTCTCTTCCTTTCTCTCTTTTTTTATCTCCCTGATTGTTACCCCCATACACATGTGTCCAACTTGTACTGAATAGGTGAGGGCCTGTTGACCAGCATTTTGGGTTTCTTGAATACCACTCTTTCTTATAGGCCTACTTTGTGCCGTGCATGCACCAGCTGTTTCCTTGGTGGGGACACTCACAGAATAGTTTTTGAATATGTAATTTTGACCCAATATGGGTGTTAATGCATACAGCTTTGTGTATTGATGAATATAGACTAGTGAGTAGTGACCCAGTCTATGAGGAGGATGTGCATGTGGCTGTGGATCGTATTGTTGGTTGTTACTAGGCAGAACAGGGGCATTGCCCAGTGGGAGAGAGGTCATTAATATTGAAATGCTGGGGCCATATTGAGAGAGAGGGCACTAATGGAGGAATACGGGGACCATATTGTGCAGTGTGTCACAGGGCTAAGCTGACAGATTGATGAGATGAGGAAAAGACGTTGATACCGAGGGGGGCGGCCCAGTGTGGTGCCCAAGGCTGAGCGGGGACCAGGAGCTGGAGTGAGCCCGGGGAGCAGGGTTCCCCTCAGTCCTGCTGGGCAGAGGTCATAGTCCCCCTTTGATTCACAGCCCTGCTGCCAACAATGGGCAGCACAGAGTGGGCAGGCCTCTCTCCCTTAGAACAGCGTGAATGTGCTTGTATTGGTATTTTTATGGGGCTTTGTCAGCTTTGTGTGCTTGCGTGTGTAATGTGTGTATATGCATATGTTTTGTGAGTGAATGTGCTGGGGATGCTATTGCCTTAGCAACTCTTTATTTGACATTTGATTTTAAACAGGTTATAAACATTATTATAAACTGGGTGGTTCGAGCCCTGAAGGCTGATTGGCTGACAGCCGTGGTATATCAGACCGTATACCACAGGTATGACAAAACATTACATTGGTAACCAGTTTATAACAGCAATAAGGCACCTCAGAGGGTTGTGATATAAACCACGGCTAAGGTCTGTATCCAGGCACTCCACGTTGCCCTGAGCTGTGGTTTTTTGGCCATATTCCGCACCCCTTGGGCCTTATTGCTTAATTACCTTGTTTTTTAAAAACCATTGCATTAAGTCAATTCATAAGACGTGTTGTTTAGCATTTCTATGTGCTTTCAGGTTCATGGTTCATATAATAAAGGGTTTGGGAACAGAACAGTAGATGACAAAGTGGTAATAATGCTGTAACAGCAAGTATAGGGTTGTAATGGTTCATCCAGTATACAGGCAGACCCTCAAAATGAAGTGTTACCCCATTAGTTCAACACTTAACCTGTGGATTGCAATGGAGTATCAATCTTGTTATGGATCTGACGTCAGATCAGTTGTGGTGTGTCATTTAGAAGGAAAAAACGCCAGTTCAATTCGGGACATTCAGACAAGCATAATATAAAGTGATATAACTATAATAATGATATAAGCTATATCAAAGAAAATGACCCATTATCGTAAAAAGTGTTGAGACATCACAGCATTAAACAGACTGCCAGTGACTTATCCCAGGCTGTGCTTCCCTTTACAATGCATCTCCAAGCAGTGTCTTAGCAACTGGCATTGTGACATCTGGATTACCCAAGGTGCATTGCAGAGACCCCTGTTGGGCAGAACGGAGGGAGCCAAGGGGAGAGTGTGCTTTAGGAAGGGACCTGTATAGGCAGGGTCAGGAGCTCAGATACACCCATGAAGCTTTAGTCTGTCCGAAACAACTCATTTCCTTATTGAGTTCATATGGGAAAAGACTTTTGTCTAAAATGTCAACTTTTACAAAGTTAATGGACTGTGCTCATGAAAGGAAAACAGCTTTACAAGAACCTGTGTTACATTTCTCAGCTTTTCATCAGTTTGAAAAGAGCTTCTACGAGACATACAATTCAGAAAGGCTGTCAAAGATATCAAACAACCTAAAAGATAGCTTGTGTGTGTCAGTGTGTGTTTAAATGTCTCTTGTCACTAGGGGCAACGGTTACCGTTACTCTCTGGTTTGGGGTTTGTTAATATGTCACTACTGTTTTTTTTACAAAATGTCCTCTCAAAACAAATTCTAAGTTAAAAAACATCCAACTGAAGACAGACACACTCTAGATAATAAGCTTTGATTGATAGGTTTCTGTTTAGAACAAACACAGGCACACACACATTTACACATTCACATGTATGAGGTCTGATTTGGGGAATTGATAGAGCCATTGTTTCCTCATAGCTTGGTCTCTATATCCCCTGTAATGTAATTATGGCTAGGAGATGTATGCTTATAGTAGCCCAGAATGTGATCCATGTCTATTCTCTGTATTTGGGCTGAAAAGCTCTCTGTCCAGCTGTTTGTATGTTCTGGTGTGTGTGTGTGTGTGTGTGTGTGTGTGTGTGTGTGTGGGTGTGGGTGGACGATTTTCATGAATGGCTTTGGAGGCTCACAGGGCCCGCCTGATCCAAATGTGAAGGACATATAAGAAAACATGAAATGTGTGTAAATGTGCCTCAGAGTTATGGTGAAAAGTCAACTCTGCGTTCGTAGGTATTATATTACATTCATCTACTTTTACTCTGGGAATAGCATGCACCAGTGACTTAGACTGGTTTATTAACAAGGTGGTAATTATTAACAGCAATAATCCCCACATGAAAACAGTTTCAGTCCCCCACAGGAAGGTATTTCATTCTCTTCCTCCCCATGTCCATTCAGTCGCTGCAAGAGTGAGGTAGCTATATCAACATCATGGAGAAAGAGCATATTTTGTAGTATGAGACATATGAATTGACCTGTAGATGTCACATTGTCCTCTCACTCAGTCGGGCGACAGAGAGGGGATGTAAGCTACAGTTTAATAGAGAGGTCGGAGAGATTAGTTCAAGGGACATGTGGGTCATTGAGAACGGGCGAGGGCCAGAGCCTTGCTGGGGGAACAGACTGGACAGAGAACAACAGCACCAGAATAACCATCCCACCAGGCTCCTGGCCCGGCCCAGACATCCAGTCAGCACCATCACCTGGCAACATGGCTCCTGCTCAGCACTCCACCAGGACAGGGTGAGTCTGGCCACCGAGCCCTCCTCTTAATCAACAGCAGAATGGACTGAAGCCAGACCTCTCCCATATCCCAAATGAAAAACACGTCAAACTATGTTCAATGAGTCCCACGGTGAGAACATGAGAGAGAAGAGCTGTAAGACCTGAGCATCTGTTCACCTCTTTGACACTAATGAATGTTAAGTTGGTTAGCCGGTGGTGTGCCACCGTCCCAGAGGTCATTGTGACCGGGGTGGCAGAGGGATGCTGGCTTTGTGTCCAGACACCCGGTGAGGGGCCGAAAATGTCTGGAACGCTAACTCCTGCTCACACAATCACCAGCGCCGATGGTAGCCATATTGATCCTCTGTGCTACCAGATTAAAGTATAAAGAGAGCTCTGTCCTGTCAGTGGGGGTCCCCTCTGACTCCCAGAGGTCAGTTCGGGGTCATGGAGCCCTTGCAGCCCCCTGACCCACAACAAAACGTGTACACACACCAGAGGCAGGACACAGACCTTGCAGGGATGAACCCCATTAAACAGGACCGGTTGGATGCTCACATTCAGCTCTCATTATAGCTGACCCTGGGCTTCCTCTTTTGGATCTGGCTGCTCTCTGGTTTAGTCTCTAATTTGAACCTAGTCCGGTCCATGCTGGGGATCTAACCCTGCTCTTTTGTGTGGCCGTAATAGGTTTGCCTTGTGGATGATTGTCTTCTGAACCCGATCTCCTCGTCCGCGGTTCCATCTTGCGTCGTATAATGGTCTCATTGTCTTCCGACACCTGTGGTTCCTCCAGTGCGCGCTTAGTGTGTTGTCCTTGTCCTTTGTGTTGCTATGGTAGTCCTTTGTGTTGCTATGGTAGTCCTTTGTGTTGCTATGGTAGTCCTTTGTGTTGCTATGGTAGTCCTTTGTGTGCGACATTGCTGAATTGAGTGTGCGACATTGCTGAATTGAGTGTGCGACATTGCTGAATTGCTGCGGCGTGTATTTACAATATTATTTTGCGTTTCTGTCTGTAGTTCTGTCTGTAGTATCAGTTCTCATGAGGCTTGTTGTGTGTGTGCGTGTGCGTGTGCGTGTGTGTGTGTGTGTGTGTGTGTGTGCTCCCTAATGCAATCACATGTCCCTGTATTGGACCTTTATTGCTGACCTCAACAGGATGCTCTGATCAGGATGCTCTGATCCCTGGTTCTCTGTTCGCTGTGCTGAAGCCTTGATTAAACGTTGATGAAATGCCTATTAATGTACGCTGGCTCACAGAGAGGGTGTAATCAGGTGAAAGTGAATTAATAAAACATCCCGTCTCGTACTCAGGAGAGGAGAAAGGGATCCCCTGAGAAACACAGGCAGATGGCCACAAATCTGAGAGGACAAGGGAAAGTGGGATAGGAGAAAGAGGGTAGAGAGGAGACAGAGCAGGTAGAGGGAGCGAGACCAGCCACCACTTTGGTGATTATCCCTTAATTGGTAATTTCATCTCCCCTTTTCCACCTACTCGTTATTGATAAGCTCCCAACATATTTCCCCTTTTGACTGCCACTGGACTAGCAGGTCAGCATTTCCTCTGAGGCCAGGAGCCTGGCAGCCCACGCTGCAGCCGTGCAACGGTAAACAGCGCCCCCCCCCTGGCAGGAAGTGCCTGAGGTCGGTGGAGAGGAGGGGTGGGGGGGCGTCCTTGAGACACAAGCTAGTGGAAACTCCATCTGCCAGGAATCTACCTAATCTCATCATCTGAATTAGGGTTTGATCCCAGGCTGTGTCCCAACCGGCTGTGACCGGGAGGCCCATAGGCCCAGGGCCCTCCAGGGTAGGGGGGGGTTTGACTGTTGGGGCTTTCCTTGGCTCATCGTACTCTGGCGACTCCTTGTGACAGGATCGGGCGTCTGCGAGCTGACTCCGGTCATCAGTCGAACAGTGTTTCCTCCGACACGGTGTTGCGGCTGACATCCGGGTTAAGCGAGCAGTGTGATAAGAAGTAGTCGGCCAGACGGGTCATGTTTCAGAGGACTCCACCTTCGCAATCGCCTTTCTTGAGCCCATTGAGGAGTTGCAGAGATGAGCCAAGGGACCTAATTCAGGGAGAAAACAGGGTAAAAAAAATATGCTTGTGGCCGTACTACCCTGAACATGCTTGTTAGTGGTTAGTGCTGGGACGGGAGACCGCCTGGGAATATCATGTGCCGGAAGCTAAAAGAAAAGAGTAATACATTAATAATATAAACATAAATTATGAAAAGGATAGATTGATCAGATTGGAATGACCCCACTTCCCTGCCATGTTCACTGGGGTGTAGTTTTACACCAATAATAATAATATGTAATTACTGTCTGTGTGCTTTCTTGCCGTCTGGCTCAACTCTCATGTTTAGTAACAGGCTCAGGGCTCAGGGCCTCTTCCAGCAGCACAGTTCATGACTGGGAATGAGCTCTGGTCCTTATTCATCACAGCACTGTTCTGGCCGTCTGGTGAAATAGGACATATTTGGTAGCTGAGCAAAAGGAGTCTGGATAAAACACTATGCACTATACATCCCCCTATCCTCCTCTTGTCCTCTCTTTTCTCTATTCCCAGTGTGATTTGCAATTATCCCCAACTCACAATTCCCTCATCCACAGCCATGCCATCCTCTGGTGTGTAAATGTACTGGGTTTCACATTCAATGTGGAATTAGTGACAACAAGTAATTGTGTCCTAACCAATGCATTCACAATTTATGGGGAAATTGGTTGTTGTCCATCTCCTGGTAATTATTCAGATAGGCTGCCATTAATGGCTGAGCATATTGTGGTGTGTTTTTCTAATAAGTGGACTTATTTAAAAATATTGTCTGTCATCATCTGTAGAGGTGATGTTCATTGTTGCACAGAGCAGGAGAGGCCCATACATACAAAGGCTACTTGTCACTCCAGGACTTGGTGATGGGCAGACCGAATACTGCCCTGTCACTCCAGGTCTTGGAGATGGGTAGAACCGATGCTGCCCTGTCACTCCAGGTCTTGGTGATGGGCAGACCCAATACTGCCCTGTCACTCCAGGTCTTGGTGATGGGCAGACCCAATACTGCCCTGTCACTCCAGGTCTTGGTGATGGGCAGACCCAATACTGCCCTGTCACTCCAGGTCTTGGTGATGGGCAGACCCAATACTGCCCTGTCACTCCAGGTCTTGGTGATGGGCAGACCCAATACTGCCCTGCCCTGTCACTCCAGGTCTTGGAGATGTCACTCCAGGTCAGACCCAATCACTCCAGGTCTTGGTGATGGGCCAGTCACTCCAGGTCTTGGTGATGGGCAGACCCAATACTGCCCTGTCACTCCAGGTCTTGGAGATGGGTAGACCCAGTACTGCTCTGTCACTCCAGGTCTTGGAGATGGGCAGCCCTGTCACTCCAGGTCTTGGTGATGGGCAGACCCAATACTGCCCTGTCACTCCAGGTCTTGGAGATGGGCAGACCCAATACTGCCCTGTCACTCCAGGTCTTGGAGATGGGGTAGTCACTCCAGGTCTTGGAGATACTGCCCTGTCACTCCAGGTCTTGGTGATGGGCAGACCCAATACTGCCCTGTCACTCCAGGTCTTGGTGATGGGGTCTTCCAGGTCTTGGAGATGGGCAGACCCAATACTGCCCTGTCACTCCAGGTCTTGGAGATGGGCAGTACTGCCCTGTCACTCCAGGTCCAGTACTGCTCTGTCACTCCAGGTCTTGGAGATGGTCACTCCAGATCCCAATACTGCCCTGTCACTCCCTTGGTGATGGGCAGACCCACTACTGCAGCATCAAAGCAAGGATCATTTTCCATCTTGAGAGCAGACTGGCACAAGATGGGCACAGGTCAGGAAGGTCCACCACACAGCTCTCAAAGGGGGGCTGGGGGTCAGAGCAGTCCTCTCACAAGGCAAGTTCCATTGTACTCGTCCTTCTGAGGCCCTTGTGCCCCGTCACCCACTCCGGGGTGGGGTTATGGCCCATGAATGAGGGGTGAGCCCTGGGAGGATCTCTCCTCTCACTCCCTGGAGTGGCCCAGGCCTTGAGCTGACTCAGGGGCTCTGGGAGCTGCCACCCGCTGCAAAGAGAGATGGATGAGCTCCACTGGTGACTGCGGCAGGGTTTCCGATGGGGATGTGTGCACGTCTCTTGGTGATTGATGAGCTTAACATAGTGCCCCATGGCCCATGGGTCAGACTGATGGACACACCCAGGCACTGTGCTGTCCATCCCATGGAGCCGAGCTGGTAAAAGAAGGGCTGTTAAGTCACACATGGACCAAAAAGTGTCAAACCAAAAGCCGTCTGATAACTGAACAGATAGAACAAAGATGTGTTTGAAAGGAGACATTACAATTGGCTTTCACTATGATGAAGTGTCCAGTCTGTGCTACAGTATAGCTTGACTGCTGGAGACTGGAGTAGTGGAATAGTGGTACAGACCAGCTCATTATAGAGACAGAGGGGAAATTGATGCACCAGGAGGGGTTTCACAGGGATGTCTATGGAGCTAGCTGTCTGTCTGTCTGTCTGTCTGCCTGCCTGCCTGCCTGCCTGCCTGCCTGCCTCAACACTCTCTCCATCAGCATTAGTTCATCTAAAGTTGATACATTTGTCTTGGTCTACAATAATGTTTCTGAACTCTTTACAATTGAGAAATGGCCTGAAAGGATTTGATGTTGAATGTTCCTTTCTGACCGGTTTAAGAATGGTCTGAGATTATTTTGTATGCCTTGTTGTGTGTTGTGCTCACTGATGTCTATTGTCTTGTCTGTTTCCCAGGCACCTTGTTATCTGTCCTTTGTCAGTAAGGCCATCTTGTGGGATCGAGGACTCTACCACTACACAGTGAGTGCCAAAATACAAGTCTAACTATACACAGCACATGTACAGCTATGTAGAGTAATACAACCGCAATCTGTATAAGGTGCACTGTTACATTACACACAAAAATGCAAAAAATGCAAAAATTCACACACACACACACACACACACACACACACACACACACACACACACACACACACACACACACACACACACACACACACACACACACACACACACACACACACACACACACACACACACACACACACACATGCTTGTCCCCACCTCTCCCCTACTCTCTAAAGAGCTCTATTAGTAGTTGTGCCACAATTAACAGTGGGGTTGCCATGGGGACAGCAGAGTTGTGTGGGCTGGCTTCCTGTCTTGGCCTCTGGTTAAACAAACAAGTGAAAAGGCGGGACAAAGACGTTCGCTGGTCCTTACAGCCTCATTTACATCTTCAACTGCCTTCAGCACTTCTGTATTGACCAAGTTTATCAGCCTGGCATCACCCTGCTCTCATTATCTCTCCTCTCTATGCACTGGAAATACCTGATAAATCATCGGGGTGTAACGAGTAACGGTCAACAGCTCCTGTCTGACAGTGACAATTCAACTCCACACTGAACTTTATGGGCCGTCCCAGTCCAAACAGGCCCATTGGACAGGCCAAGCAGACAGGCTGTTGAACCAGTGGTCCGCCACTCCCCCGATGCTTCCAATCTCCCACTACTGTCACCCAGGACACGATGCTTCCGATCTTCCACTACTGTCACCCAGGACACGATGCCTCCGATCTCCCACTACTGTCACCCAGGACACGATGCCTCCGATCTCCCACTACTGTCACCCAGGACACGATGCCTCCGATCTCCCACTACTGTCACCCAGGACACGATGCCTCCGATCTCCCACTAACTGTCACCCAGGACACGATGCTTCAGATCTCCCACTACTGTCACCCAAGACACGGGGAGTACCGAGACAGTAGGCTGCAGAATGCACACGGACACAAACCAACCACAGGTGCTCAAACAAGAGCACTGGTTCCAGGATAGGTAATTTATACACATGGGTGTTTACAGAAGGAGTTAGCTGTCAGTTTAACAGTTCCAGGATCTGTCTTGTATAGTGTTCTGTTGTCTCAGGCTCTGCCAGTGGTTACAGTAGTATTGCCCTCTCTGCATACCAGGGCCTGGTGCTGCTGAATCAGTGTAACCAGTGACCACACCGGTGGACTAACACTGATCATTATGCCAAGACATTATGCCAAAGCTGGCATGGCCATTGTTCTTATTGTTCTATTCTACCAAACAACACTGTTTTCAAAGGAAGACCTCTACCACTCAGTGGGGCCCAGCCAATAACAGTGGCTAGAGCTTTGTACTGTTCTGTTGGGGTAGTGGGCCTGTCGTGTTGTTGCGTTGGGGTAGTGGGACTGTTGTGTTGTTGTGTTGGGGTAGTGGGCCTGTTGTGTTGGGGTAGTGGGCCTGTCGTGTTGTTGCGTTGGGGTAGTGGGACTGTTGTGTTGTTGTGTTGGGGTAGTGGGCCTGTTGTGTTGGGGTAGTGGGCCTGTCGTGTTGTTGCGTTGGGGTAGTGGGACTGTTGTGTTGTTGTGTTGGGGTAGTGGGCCTGTTGTGTTGGGGTAGTGGGCCTGTCGTGTTGTTGTGTTGGGATAGAGGGCCTGTTGAGTTGTTGTGTTGTGGTAGTGGGCCTGTCGTGTTGTTGTGTTGGGGTAGTGGGCCTGTCGTGGTGTTGGGGTAGTGGGCCTGTCGTGTTGGTGGGCCTGTCGTGTTGGGGTAGTGGGCCTGCTTTGTTGGGGTTATGGTCTTGTCGTGTTGGGGGAGTGGGCCTGTCGTGTTGTTATGTTGGGGTAGTGGGCCTGTCGTGGTGTTGTGTTGGGGCAGTGGGCCTGTCGTGTTGTTGTGTTGGGGCAGTGGGCCTGTCGTGTTGTTGTGTTGGGGCAGTGGGCCCGTCGTGTTGTTGTACTGGGGCAGTGGGCCTGTCGTGTTGTTGTGTTGGGGTAGTGGGCCTGTTGTGCCGGGCGTGGATGGTGGATGTGGGGTTAGGAGGACGAGTTGGCAGGGCCACTGGGAATACTGCAGGGGCCTGAAAAGCAAAGCAGGGTCATTGTCTCTCAGTGAAAGTAGACAGTTGCTCTGAATGCTAAGCTGCATCTGAGCCTGGCTTCTGACACGAGCTGATAATCAGATTTACTCCTCTGAATCCGCTGGACTCCACAATGCGCTCCACTGTCATCCCCCCTCTGCCCCCCCACAAACCTCCCCCACCCCAAACTTCTCCTCTACCAGAGCAAAGCTAATTACACCCCGCAGAAACACAAATCTCCATCATTTAAAAAGTCACTCTTTTTCATGGGTTTAACCTTGTTAGAGCCTTAGCCTGGCTTTCTTATACGCCAGGCTCTCTGTGAGGAATTCTCTGTTCCTCCTCTAGACAGACACACACGGCACAGAAACACACTTCTGTTTCGCCTCGAGTTGTCTCCTTGTCAGTGGGTTCACTCAGAAAAAGTGCAATTAAGTGAGTGTGAGCCTGTGTGTAAGCGTGTGTGTAGCGTGTGTGTGTTTGGAGGGGTCGAGAGCGCACGCCGGCCTCTCCTCTGCAGGCCATCTGGGACTCTGACTAATAGACTTCCTACATTCATCTTCCAGTGCTTGTACATCCCCATCAGGGAGCTGTTGACCACAAACAGGCCGTAATGACATTAGCCAGGGCTGGCTTTGGGCTGTTCTGTGTGAGGCCGGCGTGTGGGCTGCCTGACGCCAGGAGGTCAGGCTGTTCACTGGGGCCCTGCAGGAGCCCAGAGGACTCCTAGGTGTAGTCATAGGCTCTACTCTGTTGCTCTAAGAAGCTCAATCAGGATGGAGTGAGCCGTCAGGGTGTGTCAGAGTGGGTGTGTCAGAGTGGGTGTGTCAGAGTGGGTGTGTCAGAGTGGGAGGCTGCTTGAAATACCAACACTGAGTGAACCTCATCAGGGTTGAGTAATTATGTGTGTGTGTACAGTTGTGTGTATCTGTTACCCAATTAAGAGACCAGGACAACTACAGCTTTGGGGGTAGATCAAGCGGGACTTAGAAGGTAAGGCGTGTGTATGTGTGTGTGTATGTGGGGTTGTAATGGCAGGGTCCTGCCGTAAAGGGCGTGTTGAGAACTGCCCTCTGACGGTCTGACAGGTTGTGGGCTGGATGACACCCTTCTCACCTCATAAAGCTCTTCAGTGGGCGGGAGTGTGGGGAGATGGAGGGAGTGAGGAAGAGGAGTGAGGAGGAGGGCATGCTCCAGAACCTTTGTTCTCTTGTTCTTCTTCCTCACTTCTTCCTCTTTTCTTCACAAGAATGCAAATGTGTAAACCCTCAGAGGAGAGGGAATGAGTGTAGATGGTGGAGGGATTTAAGGCTGATCCTCCCTGTGTGAGTCACATGAGTCACAGACAGTAAGCCTCCCTTTCTCTGTGTCTGAGGGGTACTGAGGGCTCATCTCCACAGACTCCCTGGTGTGTGTGTGTGTGTGTGTGTGTGTGTGTGTGTGTGTGTGTGTGTGTGTGTGTGTGTGTGTGTGTGTGTGTGTGTGTGTGTGTGTGTGTGTGTGTGTGTGTGTGTGTGTGTGTGTGTGTGTGTGCGTGCGCGTTCATGCCTGCTTCTGTGGTTGTGTGTTTATGTGCGTGTGTGTTTAGGGTTAAGGGATAGATGAAAGACGAGGTGAACTTTGTTTAGGTGTCTCAGATGTAGCCGGGAATCCAAGACAAATAAATGTCCTCTCTCCGTGTGTGTGTCAGTGGGTATTTTATTACATTTGGGTGTTTGTTCTCTAAAGGCCAGAGAGGGAGTGAATTAGTCCCTGGCACTGAGTCTGTGGGCTGAGTAATTTCCCCTGGCTGGCGTGCAGCGGGTAGCCTGGCGTGTGCAGCCCCACCCCCCCACAAGTTTAGTATTGACCGTCCCGCCTACTTTTATCTCGGCACGACCCTAGTTTAAATAGCAATAGGACCATGTCCTGTGTGCTCAAAGAATATTTATCATCCTCACAGAAGTGTGTGTGGGTGTGGGTGGATGGGTGGCTGGGTGTGTGTGGGTGGGTGGCTGGGTGTGGGTGGGTGGGTGGGTGGCTGGGTGTGTGTGTGTGGGTGGCTGGGTGGGTGTGTTGTCAAGAAAGCTGTTAAAAAAGGCAGGGAGAGGTTGAAGATTTCTCCTGCTGTGTTGAGAATGTATGTAGCCTGGTATCTGATCTTCAGACACAAGGGGGCACTGAAGATGACGTGCATTATTTGAATTGTCTGTATGTTGGCGATCACGTTTAATTAATGCTGTGATTCTCCTTCACGTTGCATGTGGAGAATGACTTTATGTTGCTTTATTTACAGTATTTGGAAACTGGGATTTTATTTGATTGATCGAAAACAGGATACATCTGTTCTTTCTCTCTCTCCCTGCCCCACATTATGTTTTGATGTCCCTTTCAGGACCACACTATGTTTTGATGTCCCTTTCAGGACCACACTATGTTTTGATGTCCCTTTCAGGACCACACTATGTTTTGATGTCCCTTTCAGGACCACACTATGTTTTGATGTCCCTTTCAGGACCACACTATGTTTTGATGTCCCTTTCAGGACCACACTATGTTTTGATGTCCCTTTCAGGACCTCACTATGTTTTGATGTCCCTTTCAGGACCACACTATGTTTTGATGTCCCTTTCAGGACCACACTATGTTTTGATGTCCCTTTCAGGACCTCACTATGTTTTGATGTCCCTTTCAGGACCACACTATGTTTTGATGTCCCTTTCAGGACCACACTATGTTTTGATGTCCCTTTCAGGACCACACTATGTTTTTGTCCCTTTGTCCCTTTCAGGACCACACTATGTTTTGATGTCCCTTTCAGGACCTCACTATGTTTTGATGTCCCTTTCAGGACCACACTATGTTTTGATGTCCCTTTCAGGACCACACTGTGTTTTGATGTCCCTTTCAGGACCACACTATGTTTTGATGTCCCTTTCAGGACCACACTATGTTTTGATGTCCCTTTCAGGACCACACTATGTTTTGATGTCCCTTTCAGGACCTCACTATGTTTTGATGTCCCTTTCAGGACCACACTATGTTTTGATGTCCCTTTCAGGACCTCACTATGTTTTGATGTCCCTTTCAGGACCACACTATGTTTTGATGTCCCTTTCAGGACCTCACTATGTTTTGATGTCCCTTTCAGGACCTCACTATGTTTTTGATGTCCCTTTCAGGACCTCACTATGTTTTGATGTCCCTTTCAGGACCACACTATGTTTTTGATGTCCCTTTCAGGACCTCACTATGTTTTGATGTCCCTTTCAGGACCTCACTATGTTTTTGATGTCCCTTTCAGGACCTCACTATGTTTTGATGTCCCTTTCAGGACCTCACTATGTTTTTGATGTCCCTTTCAGGACCTCACTATGTTTTTGTTGTCCCTTTCAGGACCTCACTATGTTTTTGTTGTCCCTTTCAGGACCTCACTATGTTTTTGTTGTCCCTTTCAGGACCTCACTATGTTTTTGTTGTCCCTTTCAGGACCACACTGTCCGTGATGGACGTCCTTCTCTGTGTCCTCGTTTCCTGGTTCACATGAAGGCCTGTCCTACAGACCTCAGACCCCCACGTCTCCTATCCAGTAACCCCAGGCCACATCCTCCTCGCCAGGAATTGACACAACAAAGACACCCCCTTGGCGGCCTGAAGACGCATTCATGTGCAGGTGAGCCACAGCAAAATCATTCCTGCTGCTTGGACAATACAATATACTGTGCAACAACAACGTACAAGATAAGATAATAAATAGTTTATTAATCCCACAATTCTCCCTCAGTGATTAATAAAGTATGTATTGTTTATTTCATCTTCAGAGACAGATAACCTTGTGGTATCATAGGGCATTGTTGCTTTTGACCCCACACCGTTGCTCATTAGGGAACTAGGTCTCAGTGTTTGAGCAGTGGAGGTAACCACCTGGGCCTTCGTTAGTCCTTAATCCGTCCCTCGGCCCACTTTGTTAAGGCCTAATCCCTCTCTTTCTGCTCTGGGGAGGAAGTGTCCATAGCGCCGCCCTCCTGGTGGTCCTCTGCTAGGGTGTTAGCCAATGAAAGGCTGTGCCAGCATACCTGCCGCTCCTTTCAGCCTCTGATGTGAAGGCATTTGTCCTCCCCTCTCGCCAGGGCCATAGCCACACTACAGCGCACGGCTTTGAGACGAGTGTGAGGAGCCAAGGGGGAACCAGGGGGATTGGGGTATTCCTCTGCTCTGGAACCAGGTTCTAAAAACCAATTATTCTACCATATGGTGGTCGGCTTCAACACAATCGTCCCTGACCCTGGTCCCTGAGGGAAACGCGCTGTGTGGTATTAACGGGCGGGGGTGTGTGTAGCTGTGTGCCCCGACACATGTCATTCATTTACAGGCAGACACACGCACACACACATACACACATGCACTTCATGTGTGTGTAACAGATGGGAAGTGCAGGTCATTGTGAGAGGAGAATAGTGCAGAAATGTGCTCTCCTCCAGTGCAGCTCTCTGTATCCCCCTGCTACCGCTGACTCCTCTCTGTCACACAGACCCCCAGGAAACAAGAGTGCATTGTTCCCCCCCCCCCCCCCCCCGGCACCGCAGAGAAAAGAGGAGTGTGCATAGGCACAGAAGAAGAATAGAGATAGAGAGAGGGGAGAAGGAAGAGGGCTGGTGTCGGCTGGAGCTGATGTTTGTGGAAGGGATCTGAGAGGGGGATGAAAAGAGGAGTGTGGAGAAGAGAGAGAGTGGCTGAGGAGAGAGTTCCCAGGTAGTGTTAAGTTCAGATTCAGGTGCAGCAGAAGAGGAGTGTGGAGAAGAGAGAGAGTGGCTGAGGAGAGAGTTCCCAGGTAGTGTTAAGTTCAGATTCAGGTGCAGCAGTGGCTGAGGAGAGAGTTCCCAGGTAGTGTTAAGTTCAGATTCAGGTGCAGCAGAAGAGGAGTGTGGAGAAGAGAGAGAGTGGCTGAGGAGAGAGTTCCCAGGTAGTGTTAAGTTCAGATTCAGGTGCAGCAGAAGAGGAGTGTGGAGAAGAGAGAGAGTGGCTGAGGAGAGAGTTCCCAGGTAGTGTTAAGTTCAGATTCAGGTGCAGCAGAAGAGGAGTGTGGAGAAGAGAGAGAGTGGCTGAGGAGAGAGTTCCCAGGTAGTGTTAAGTTCAGATTCAGGTGCAGCAGAAGAGGAGTGTGGAGAAGAGAGAGAGTGGCTGAGGAGAGAGTTCCCAGGTAGTGTTAAGTTCAGATTCAGGTGCAGCAGAAGAGGAGTGTGGAGAAGAGAGAGAGTGGCTGAGGAGAGAGTTCCCAGGTAGTGTTAAGTTCAGATTCAGGTGCAGCAGAAGAGGAGTGTGGAGAAGAGAGAGAGTGGCTGAGGAGAGAGTTCCCAGGTAGTGTTAAGTTCAGATTCAGGTGCAGCAGAAGAGGAGTGTGGAGAAGAGAGAGAGTGGCTGAGGAGAGAGTTCCCAGGTAGTGTTAAGTTCAGATTCAGGTGCAGCAGAAGAGGAGTGTGGAGAAGAGAGAGAGTGGCTGAGGAGAGAGTTCCCAGGTAGTGTTAAGTTCAGATTCAGGTGCAGCAGAAGAGGAGTGTGGAGAAGAGAGAGAGTGGCTGAGGAGAGAGTTCCCAGGTAGTGTTAAGTTCAGATTCAGGTGCAGCAGAAGAGGAGAGAGAGTGGCTGGAGAGTTCCCAGGTAGTGTTAAGTTCAGATCCAGGTGGCTGAGAGTGGAGAGAGTTCCCAGGTAGTGTTAAGTTCAGATTCAGGTGCAGCAGAAGAGGAGTGTGGAGAAGAGAGAGAGTGGCTGAGGAGAGAGTTCCCAGGTAGTGTTAAGTTCAGATTCAGGTGCAGCAGAAGAGGAGTGTGGAGAAGAGAGAGAGTGGCTGAGGAGAGAGTTCCCAGGTAGTGTTAAGTTCAGATCCAGGTGCAGCAGAAGAGGAGTGTGACAGAGTAGAGGTATACCAGATGTCTTCTAGGAGATACAGACATCTTAATCAGGATATTCTAATGCTGCTCTCAGCAAAGGAGGATAAGCTGCCAAGATGCAGGATTTGGATCAGTTAATTGATATGTGGGTGGAATAATGTCAAATGAATGACAAATCATGATGAATCAAGTTTTTATAAATAGCCCCGCCTCCAGTACTGGGTAGCATTCTGAATATATAATATTAAGATGGGAATTGGGCAGCTGGTCCAACAGGGTGGGGTTTCTTCAGTCTTTGTTAGAGCACTGACCCACACAGCAGGGAAAACAGTGTTTGCTCCGCGCCTCACTAAAGTGGGGAAGAAAATGTCACTGGCAGCTATTGGCAGAAACGCCTTTGAGCTGTAAAAGATGATGAATACCATTTATAGATGACCCTCTCTGAGGACCCCACACGTTAACTATTTATCACCTTTCTTGTCAGAACTGAACAATGCCCAATGCCGAAAGTTAAAAGCTTGTATCCCCAGCACACACCTTGCCTAGGTTGAGACAGTCTCTGACAAGACAGTATCATCGTAAATTAGACTAATCAAAATCTGTATTGATTTACAGGAGAGGAAAATACCCCCCCCCCCCCCGTCATATCTGCTTGAATTAAATCATGTATTTACCCTGTCTATTGCAGACTCCAGGAGCCTGCAGCACTGCAGCACCACCAGAGGGAGGCGCTTAGCTGTTGTTGTTCCCTGTGTACCAGTGCCAGTCTCCCCCTCTCCCAGCAGAGCCTCCCCTGAGCTCTCAGTCTGTCCAAGTCCAACATCCTCTACTGTCACTGACTCTGGGCAGCAGCGGACTGGATACAACTCTGCTCCATCATCAGCCCTACCTCATGTCCATACTCAGAAAGGAGAGAAGGAAACAGAGGATGGTGTTAAAGAGATGGATGAAGGCACTTCGGCTTCCTCAGGGGCCTTCCGCCCTCCAAGGCCAGACCAGGAGCCCAATTCTGTCCCTGAGGACATAGGCCCCTCAGTTTCTCCAATCCCGAGTGTCTGTGAGGGTTCTCTCTCAGACTTTAGTCGCCCACCATCCAGCCAATTCAGCCGAAGCACAGACCTGGGTAGTGGCCGGAGCAGTCCTCTATGTGGTATTGTACCTACGCTGCTTCGAGAGAATTGAAGTGAAATGTATTCAAAGCTGTTGCATTCCCCATGGGCTATTAGTTGTTTCATAAATTTAGAAATTCATAGTTACTGTAACTGTTGTACAATACCGTTCAAAAGTTTGGGGTCACTTAGAAATGTCTTTGTTTTTTAAAGAAAAGCACAAATTTTGTGCATTAAAATGAGCATCAAATTGATCAGAAATACAGTGTAGACATTGTTAATGATGTAAATTAATGTTGCAGCTGGAAACAGCTTATTTTTAGTGGAATATTTACATTATCAGAGACCATCACTTCTGTGTTCGAATGGCACGTTGTGTTAGCTAATCCAAGTTGATCATTTTAAAAAGCTAATTGATCATTAGAAAACTCTTTTGCAATTATGTTAGCACAGCTGAATACTGTTCTGATTAAAGAAGCAATAAAACTGGCCTTCTTTAGTGAAAACTGTTCGGATTAAAGAAGCAATAAAACTGGCCTTCTTTAGAGTAGTTGAGTATCTGGAGAATCAGCATTTGTGGGTTCGAAGGCTCAAAATGGCTAAAAACAAAGAACTTTCTTCTGAAACTCATCAGTCTATTCTTGTTCTGAGAAATGAAGGCTATTCCATGCGAGAAATTGCCAAGAAACTGAAGATCTCGTACACTGCTGTGTACTATTCCATTCACAGAACAGAGCAAATTGGCTCTAACCAGAATACAGTAGAAAGAGGAGTGGGAGGCCCCCGGTACACAACTGAGCAAGATGAAAAGTACATTAGAATGTCTAGTTTGCGAAATAGACGCCTCACAAGTCCTCAACTGGCAGCTTCATTAAATAGTACCCGCAAAACACCAGTCTCAACGTCAACAGTGAAGAGGCAACTCTGGCATGCTGGCCTTCCAGACAGAGTTCCTCTGTCCAGTGTCTGTGTTCTTTTGCCCATCTTAATCTTTTCTTTTTATTGGCCAGTCTGAGATATGGCTTTTTCTTTGCAAACTTTTGAACGGTAGTGTGGGTGATCAAAATCCTTAAATATTCTGTGATTTTGTACACATACTTGAATGTTTAGTTGTAGCCAAGGCTTGCTTTCCTATCATGTCAAATGGTAGGATAATTATTCCATATATCCTTTTTTTATTTTTACAGCAAATCTGAGTGACCTGGACTCAGAGGGTGGCTCTCCTCTCTCCCAGCATGGCTCCTCTTCCATGTCCCTGTCTGCTCTGGCCTCCTGCACCCCACAGGACCCCCCAGCACACCAGCCCCCAAACCCAGCCCCTCACCACCCTCAAAACCATCCCCTCCCTCACCAGGCCCAACACTGCCCACCTGACTGGACCACCACGGAGCCCCAGCCAGGCCATGTCCTCCCACCCTACCCAGACCAATCCCTGGACCCCAACCGAGACCCTACAACCCTAGCTTTCCCCTCAGACACCTGGCAGTCCTGCCCCAGCCCACAGTGCAGGATAACTACCCGACCAGGGTCAGGGTTAGGGGTCAGGTTTGACCTCATCTCCTGTGGTGGTGGAGAGGCAGGACTGGACATCACACCGCTGGTCTGTCCTTCCCCCCATCTCTCCTGTCAGAGGTGAGTAATGATCTCTGCCTGTCCCATATGGGCCTTTCACAGCATCCTTCCCAGCCTCCCACCCCGCCTCCTTCCCAGCCTCCTTCCCCGCCTCCTTCCCAGCCTCCCTCCCCGCCTCCTTCCCAGCATCCCTCCCGCCAAGCAGCAGCAGCCTGCACTGGTGCCCCTTACCTAGCGCCACGGGGCTGATTGTCCATAACATGGCTGGACATCTTCCCTGGTACAAAGAGACTGCAGCCAACAGACAACAGAGGAAATCAAAGCCTCCCTCCTCAGATCAGATGCTCCTGTCCCCATCGCCGCTCTGCATTGTGAGGTTCTGCTGTCAGCCCTGTTTTGTTTCCCTTCATAATAAATAACGCAGAAAGCTTTTCTTTTCCCTTTAAAGCGGCAATAGAAAGAGGACTCTTTTTGATGAAGAGCTGGTACCGTTTGATTCCCAGTTCAAAGGCGCGCGAGGCCCCTTCACAATAGGAGGGAGTGGGGGGTTCCCTGCATCGTGTGCCGTCCCCACTCAGCCGCGGCTTCCCCGCGCTCTCGCCATTCTCCCGGTTGCTGAAAGGGAGACGTGTAGCCGATGGTCATAAATCCACACTGACCACCGCACGCTGACGGGGGAAACAGTTAGAGCTACGGTCCACAATGGAATATAGCGGCTTTCCGTCGCAGCTAATTTACCGTTTAGAATAGAGATAAAGGACGGGGCCACTGACATCTGACTTTTATGGGGCTTTATGAAAGACTATGAAAAGAGGGCAAACAATTGGGAAATTGTGTCGGGATTTTCATTCTCTAACAGAAGTGATGAGAAGCCGTCTGCGTTCTTCTAAGGTCCTTTCTACTGATTAGTATCGGTTCCAGGTGCGTAGGAGTGAAAGTAAGAACGCTGAAAGAGATTTTGACCGGCACACTGTTGAAAAAAGGAATACATCCAAAACTGAGGCTTGAATGTTACATAAATATGTTTATTAGAACATCACGGTGCCCCAAAAATCAATCAAGTGCATAAATGAAAGATGAAAATAAAACACAAACATTCCCGGCCTGAGGCCTCTCCTCACTGTAAATAGTCGGCACACACAGCTGGCTTCTATAATAGCATATGTCACATGATCAAGAAAGAAAAGATCACAAATCTATAAATCGGTACCTTGTACAATTGTTTGGATGTACATTTTATACAGAACATACAAAAGCAGACAGAGAAATATCATCAATTATTGCTTTTACATATACATTGTGACCATTTCTCTATCATAGATAGCTACAGTTGCATATGGTGGCATGCTGTTCTCTATGAGGAGATACAGCTATATGGTGGCATGCTGTTCTCTATGAGGAGATACAGCTATATGGTGGCATGCTGTTCTCTATGGGGAGATACAGCTATATGGTGGAATGCTGTTCTCTATGGGGAGATACAGCTATATGGTGGCATGCTGTTCTCTATGGGGAGATACAGCTATATGGTGGCATGCTGTTCTCTATGGGGAGATACAGCTATATGGTGGAATGCTGTTCTCTATGGGGAGATACAGCTATATGGTGGCATGCTGTTCTCTATGGGGAGATACAGCTATATGGTGGCATGCTGTTCTCTATGAGGAGATACAGCTATATGGTGGCATGCTGTTCTCTATGGGGAGATACAGCTATATGGTGGAATGCTGTTCTCTATGGGGAGATACAGCTATATGGTGGCATGCTGTTCTCTATATAGAGATACAGCTATATGGTGGCATGCTGTTCTCTATGGGGAGATACAGCTATATGGTGGCATGCTGTTCTCTATGGGGAGATACAGCTATATGGTGGCATGCTGTTCTCTATGGGGAGATACAGCTATATGGTGGCATGCTGTTCTCTATGGGGAGATACAGCTATATGGTGGCATGCTGTTCTCTATATAGAGATACAGCTATATGGTGGCATGCTGTTCTCTATGAGGAGATACAGCTATATGGTGAAATGCTGTTCTCTATGGGGAGATACAGCTATATGGTGGCATGCTGTTCTCTATGGGGAGATACAGCTATATGGTGGCATGCTGTTCTCTATGGGGAGATACAGCTATATGGTGGCATGATGTTCTCTATGGGGAGATACAGCTATATGGTGGCATGCTGTTCTCTATTGGGAGATACAGCTATATGGTGGCATGATGTTCTCTATGGGGAGATACAGCTATATGGTGGCATGCTGTTCTCTATGGGGAGATACAGCTATATGGTGGCATGCTGTTCTCTATGGGGAGATACAGCTATATGGTGGCATGCTGTTCTCTATGGGGAGATACAGCTATATGGTGGCATGCTGTTCTCTATGGGGAGATACAGCTATATGGTGGCATGCTGTTCTCTATGGGGAGATACAGCTATATGGTGGCATGCTGTTCTCTATGAGGAGATACAGCTATATGGTGGCATGCTGTTCTCTATACGGGGAGATACAGCTATATGGTGGCATGCTGTTCTCTATGAGGAGATACAGCTATATGGTGGCATGCTGTTCTCTATATGGTGGCATGGGAGATACAGCTATATGGTGGCATGCTGTTCTCTATGGGGAGATACAGCTATATGGTGGCATGCTGTTCTCTATGGGGAGATACAGCTATATGGTGGCATGCTGTTCTCTATGGGGAGATACAGCTATATGGTGGCATGCTGTTCTCTATGAGGAGATACAGCTATATGGTGGCATGCTGTTCTCTATGGGGAGATACAGCTATATGGTGGCATGCTGTTCTCTATGGGGAGATACAGCTATATGGTGGCATGCTGTTCTCTATGGGGAGATACAGCTATATGGTGGCATGCTGTTCTCTATGGGGAGATACAGCGATATGGTGGCATGCTGTTCTCTATGAGGAGATACAACAGCTATATGGTGGCATGCTGTTCTCTATGGGGAGATACAGCTATATGGTGGCATGCTGTTCTCTATGGGGAGATACAGCTATATGGTGGCATGCTGTTCTCTATGAGGAGATACAGCTATATGGTGGCATGCTGTTCTCTATGGAGGAGATACAGCTATATGGTGGCATGCTGTTCTCTATGGGGAGATACAGCTATATGGTGGCATGCTGTTCTCTATGGGGAGATACAGCTATATGGTGGCATGCTGTTCTCTATGAGGAGATACATCTATATGGTGGCATGCTGTTCTCTATGGGGAGATACAGCTATATGGTGGCATGCTGTTCTCTATGAGGAGATACAGCTATATGGTGGCATGCTGTTCTCTATGGAGGAGATACAGCTATATGGTGGCATGCTGTTCTCTATGAGGAGATACAGCTATATGGTGGCATGCTGTTCTCTATGAGGAGATACAGCTATATGGTGGCATGCTGTTCTCTATAGGAGATACAGCTATATGGTGGCATGCTGTTCTCTATGAGGAGATACAGCTATATGGTGGCATGCTGTTCTCTATGGGGAGATACAGCTATATGGTGGCATGCTGTTCTCTATGAGGAGATACAGCTATATGGTGGCATGCTGTTCTATGGGAGATCTATGGGGAGATACAGCTATATGGTGGCATGCTGTTCTCTATGGGGAGATACAGCTATATGGTGGCATGCTGTTCTCTATGGGGAGATACAGCTATATGGTGGCATGCTGTTCTCTATGAGGAGATACAGCTATATGGTGGCATGCTGTTCTCTATGAGGAGATACAGCTATATGGTGGCATGCTGTTCTCTATGGGGAGATACAGCTATATGGTGGCATGCTGTTCTCTATGGGGAGATACAGCTATATGGTGGCATGCTGTTCTCTATGGGGAGATACAGCTATATGGTGGCATGCTGTTCTCTATGAGGAGATACAGCTATATGGTGGCATGCTGTTCTCTATGAGGAGATACAGCTATATAGTGGCATGCTGTTCTCTATGAGGAGATACAGCTATATGGTGGCATGCTGTTCTCTACGGGGAGATACAGCTATATAGTGGCATGCTGTTCTCTATGAGGAGATACAGCTATATGGTGGCATGCTGTTCTCTATATAGAGATACAGCTATATGGTGGCATGCTGTTCTCTATGAGGAGATACAGCTATATGGTGGCATGCTGTTCTCTATGGGGAGATACAGCTATATGGTGGCATGCTGTTCTCTATGAGGAGATACAGCTATATGGTGGCATGCTGTTCTCTATATAGAGATACAGCTATATGGTGGCATGCTGTTCTCTATGAGGAGATACAGCTATATGGTGGCATGCTGTTCTCTATGAGGAGATACAGCTATATGGTGGCATGCTGTTCTCTATGGGGAGATACAGCTATATGGTGGCATGCTGTTCTCTATGGGGAGATACAGCTATATGGTGGCATGCTGTTCTCTATGAGGAGATACAGCTATATGGTGGCATGCTGTTCTCTATGGGGAGATACAGCTATATGGTGGCATGCTGTTCTCTATGGGGAGATACAGCTATATGGTGGCATGCTGTTCTCTATGGGGAGATACAGCTATATGGTGGCATGCTGTTCTCTATGGGGAGATACAGCTATATGGTGGCATGCTGTTCTCTATGGGGAGATACAGCTATATGGTGGCATGCTGTTCTCTATGGGGAGATACAGCTATATGGTGGCATGCTGTTCTCTATGAGGAGATACAGCTATATGGTGGCATGCTGTTCTCTATGAGGAGATACAGCTATATGGTGGCATGCTGTTCTCTATGGGGAGATACAGCTATATGGTGGCATGCTGTTCTCTATGGGGAGATACAGCTATATGGTGGCATGCTGTTCTCTATGAGGAGATACAGCTATATGGTGGCATGCTGTTCTCTATGGGGAGATACAGCTATATGGTGGCATGCTGTTCTCTATGGGGAGATACAGCTATATGGTGGCATGCTGTTCTCTATGGGGAGATACAGCTATATGGTGGCATGCTGTTCTCTATGGGGAGATACAGCTATATGGTGGCATGCTGTTCTCTATGAGGAGATACAGCTATATGGTGGCATGCTGTTCTCTATGAGGAGATACAGCTATATGGTGGCATGCTGTTCTCTACGGGGAGATACAGCTATATGGTGGCATGCTGTTCTCTATGGGGAGATACAGCTATATGGTGGCATGATGTTCTCTATGGGGAGATACAGCTATATGGTGGCATGCTGTTCTCTACGGGGAGATACAGCTATATGGTGGCATGCTGTTCTCTACGGGGAGATACAGCTATATGGTGGAATGCTGTTCTCTATGGGGAGATACAGCTATATGGTGGCATGCTGTTCTCTATGAGGAGATACAGCTATATGGTGGCATGCTGTTCTCTATGAGGAGATACAGCTATATGGTGGCATGCTGTTCTCTATGGGGAGATACAGCTATATGGTGGCATGCTGTTCTCTACGGGGAGATACAGCTATATGGTGGCATGCTGTTCTCTATGGGGAGATACAGCTATATGGTGGCATGCTGTTCTCTATGGGGAGATACAGCTATATGGTGGCATGCTGTTCTCTACGGGGAGATACAGCTATATGGTGGCATGCTGTTCTCTATGAGGAGATACAGCTATATGGTGGCATGCTGTTCTCTATGAGGAGATACAGCTATATGGTGGCATGCTGTTCTCTATGGGGAGATACAGCTATATAGTGGCATGCTGTTCTCTATGGGGAGATACAGCTATATGGTGGCATGCTGTTCTCTACGGGGAGATACAGCTATATGGTGGCATGCTGTTCTCTATGAGGAGATACAGCTATATGGTGGCATGCTGTTCTCTATATAGAGATACAGCTATATGGTGGCATGCTGTTCTCTATGAGGAGATACAGCTATATGGTGGCATGCTGTTCTCTATGGGGAGATACAGCTATATGGTGGCATGCTGTTCTCTATGAGGAGATACAGCTATATGGTGGCATGCTGTTCTCTATATAGAGATACAGCTATATGGTGGCATGCTGTTCTCTATGAGGAGATACAGCTATATGGTGGCATGCTGTTCTCTATGGAGGAGATACAGCTATATGGTGGCATGCTGTTCTCTATGGGGAGATACAGCTATATGGTGGCATGCTGTTCTCTATATAGGAGATACAGCTATATGGTGGCATGCTGTTCTCTATGAGGAGATACAGCTATATGGTGGCATGCTGTTCTCTATGGGGAGATACAGCTATATGGTGGCATGCTGTTCTCTATGAGGAGATACAGCTATATGGTGGCATGCTGTTCTCTATATAGAGATACAGCTATATGGTGGCATGCTGTTCTCTATGGGAGATACAGCTATATGGTGGCATGCTGTTCTCTATGAGGAGATACAGCTATATGGTGGCATGCTGTTCTCTATATAGAGATACAGCTATATGGTGGCATGCTGTTCTCTATGAGGAGATACAGCTATATGGTGGCATGCTGTTCTCTATGGGGAGATACAGCTATATGGTGGCATGCTGTTCTCTATATAGAGATACAGCTATATGGTGGCATGCTGTTCTCTATATAGAGATACAGCTATATGGTGGCATGCTGTTCTCTATGGGGAGATACAGCTATATGGTGGCATGCTGTTCTCTATGAGGAGATACAGCTATATGGTGGCATGCTGTTCTCTATGAGGAGATACAGCTATATGGTGGCATGCTGTTCTCTATGGGGAGATACAGCTATATGGTGGCATGCTGTTCTCTATGGGGAGATACAGCTATATGGTGGCATGCTGTTCTCTATGGGGAGATACAGCTATATGGTGGCATGCTGTTCTCTATGGGGAGATACAGCTATATGGTGGCATGCTGTTCTCTATGGGGAGATACAGCTATATGGTGGCATGCTGTTCTCTACGGGGAGATACAGCTATATGGTGGCATGCTGTTCTCTATGAGGAGATACAGCTATATGGTGGCATGCTGTTCTCTATGGGGAGATACAGCTATATGGTGGCATGCTGTTCTCTATGAGGAGATACAGCTATATGGTGGCATGCTGTTCTCTATGGGGAGATACAGCTATATGGTGGCATGCTGTTCTCTATGGGGAGATACAGCTATATGGTGGCATGCTGTTCTCTATGGGGAGATACAGCTATATGGTGGCATGCTGTTCTCTATGGGGAGATACAGCTATATGGTGGCATGCTGTTCTCTGAGGAGATGAGGAGATGGGGACAGCTATATGGTGGCATGCTGTTCTCTATGGGGAGATACAGCTATATGGTGGCATGCTGTTCTCTATGGGGAGATACAGCTATATGGTGCATGCTGTTCTCTATGGGGAGATACAGCTATATGGTGGCATGCTGTTCTCTATGAGGAGATACAGCTATATGGTGGCATGCTGTTCTCTACGGGGAGATACAGCTATATGGTGGCATGCTGTTCTCTATGGGGAGATACAGCTATATGGTGGCATGCTGTTCTCTATGGGGAGATACAGCTATATGGTGGCATGCTGTTCTCTATGGGAGATACAGCTATATGGTGGCATGCTGTTCTCTATGAGGAGATACAGCTATATGGTGGCATGCTGTTCTCTATGAGGAGATACAGCTATATGGTGGCATGCTGTTCTCTATGGGGAGATACAGCTATATGGTGGCATGCTGTTCTCTATGAGGAGATACAGCTATATGGTGGCATGCTGTTCTCTATGGGGAGATACAGCTATATGGTGGCATGCTGTTCTCTATGAGGAGATACAGCTATATGGTGGCATGCTGTTCTCTATGGGGAGATACAGCTATATGGTGGCATGCTGTTCTCTATGAGGAGATACAGCTATATGGTGGCATGCTGTTCTCTATGGGGAGATACAGCTATATGGTGGCATGCTGTTCTCTATGGGGAGATACAGCTATATGGTGGCATGCTGTTCTCTATATAGAGATACAGCTATATGGTGGCATGCTGTTCTCTATGAGGAGATACAGCTATATGGTGGCATGCTGTTCTCTATGAGGAGATACAGCTATATGGTGGCATGCTGTTCTCTATGGGGAGATACAGCTATATGGTGGCATGCTGTTCTCTATGAGGAGATACAGCTATATGGTGGCATGCTGTTCTCTATGGAGGAGATTCAGCTATATGGTGGCATGCTGTTCTCTATGAGGAGATACAGCTATATGGTGGCATGCTGTTCTCTATGGGGAGATACAGCTATATGGTGGCATGATGTTCTCTATGAGGAGATACAGCTATATGTTGGCATGCTATTCTCTATGGGGAGATACAGCTATATAGTGGCATGCTATTCTCTATGGGGAGATACAGCTATATAGTGGCATGCTTTTCTCTATGGAGGAGATACAGCTATATGGTGGCATGCTGTTCTCTATATAGAGATACAGCTATATGGTGGCATGCTGTTCTCTATGAGGAGATACAGCTATATGGTGGCATGCTGTTCTCTATGAGGAGATACAGCTATATGGTGGCATGCTGTTCTCTATGGGGAGATACAGCTATATGGTGGCATGCTGTTCTCTATGGGGAGATACAGCTATATGGTGGCATGCTGTTCTCTACGGGGAGATACAGCTATATGGTGGCATGCTGTTCTCTATGGGGAGATACAGCTATATGGTGGCATGCTGTTCTCTATGGGGAGATACAGCTATATGGTGGCATGCTGTTCTCTATGGGGAGATACAGCTATATGGTGGCATGCTGTTCTCTATGAGGAGATACAGCTATATGGTGGCATGCTGTTCTCTATGAGGAGATACAGCTATATGGTGGCATGCTATTCTCTATGGGGAGATACAGCTATATAGTGGCATGCTTTTCTCTATGGAGGAGATACAGCTATATGGTGGCATGCTGTTCTCTATGGGGAGATACAGCAACAGTGGGGCAAAAAAGTATTTAGTCAGCCACCAATTGTGGAAGTTCTCCCACTTAAAAAGATGAGAGAGGCCTGTAATTTATCATTTACATTACATTACATTTAAGTCATTTGGCAGACGCTCTTATCCAGAGCGACTTACAAATTGGTGAATTCACCTTATGACATCCAGTGGAACAGCCACTTTACAATAGTGCATCTAAATCATTTAAGGGGGGTGAGAAGGATTACTTTATCCTATCGTAGGTATTCCTTAAAGAGGTGGGGTTTCAGGTGTCTCCGGAAGGTGGTGATTTACTCCGCTGGCCTGGCGTCGTGAGGGAGTTTGTTCCACCATTGGGGGCCAGAGCAGCGAACAGTTTTGACTGGGCTGAGCGGGAACTGTACTTCCTCAGTGGTAGGGAGGCGAGCAGGCCAGAGGTGGATGAACGCAGTGCCCTTGTTTGGGTGTAGGGCCTGATCAGAGCCTGGAGGTACTGCGGTGCCGTTCCCCTCACAGCTCCGTAGGCAAGCACCATGGTCTTGTAGCGGATGCGAGCTTCAACTGGAAGCCAGTGGAGAGAGCGGAGGAGCGGGGTGACGTGAGAGAACTTGGGAAGGTTGAACACCAGACGGGCTGCGGCGTTCTGGATGAGTTGTAGGGGTTTAATGGCACAGGCAGGGAGCCCAGCCAACAGCGAGTTGCAGTAATCCAGACGGGAGATGACAAGTGCCTGGATTAGGACCTGTGCCGCTTCCTGTGTGAGGCAGGGTCGTACTCTGCGGATGTTGTAGAGCATGAACCTACAGGAACGGGCCACCGCCTTGATGTTAGTTGAGAACGACAGGGTGTTGTCCAGGATCACGCCAAGGTTCTTAGCGCTCTGGGAGGAGGACACAATGGAGTTGTCAACCGTGATGGCGAGATCATGGAACGGGCAGTCCTTCCCCGGGAGGAAGAGCAGCTCCGTCTTGCCGAGGTTCAGCTTGAGGTGGTGATCCGTCATCCACACTGATATGTCTGCCAGACATGCAGAGATGCGATTCGCCACCTGGTCATCAGAAGGGGGAAAGGAGAAGATTAATTGTGTGTCGTCTGCATAGCAATGATAGGAGAGACCATGTGAGGTTATGACAGAGCCAAGTGACTTGGTGTATAGCGAGAATAGGAGAGGGCCTAGAACAGAGCCCTGGGGGACACCAGTGGTGAGAGCGCGTGGCGAGGAGACAGATTCTCGCCACGCCACCTGGTAGGAGCGACCTGTCAGGTAGGACGCAATCCAAGCGTGGGCCGCGCCGGAGATGCCCAACTCGGAGAGGGTGGAGAGGAGGATCTGATGGTTCACAGTATCGAAGGCAGCCGATAGGTCTAGAAGGATGAGAGCAGAGGAGAGAGAGTTAGCTTTATTAGTGCGGAGCGCCTCCGTGATACAGAGAAGAGCAGTCTCAGTTGAATGACTAGTCTTGAAACCTGACTGATTTGGATCAAGAAGGTCATTCTGAGAGAGATAGCGGGAGAGCTGGCCAAGGACGGCACGTTCAAGAGTTTTGGAGAGAAAAGAAAGAAGGGATACTGGTCTGTAGTTGTTGACATCGGAGGGATCGAGTGTAGGTTTTTTCAGAAGGGGTGCAACTCTCGCTCTCTTGAAGACGGAAGGGACGTAGCCAGCGGTCAGGGATGAGTTGATGAGCGAGGTGAGGTAAGGGAGAAGGTCTCCGGAAATGGTCTGGAGAAGAGAGGAGGGGATAGGGTCAAGCGGGCAGGTTGTTGGGCGGCCGTCACAAGAAGCGAGATTTCATCTGGAGAGAGAGGGGAGAAAGAGGTCAGAGCACAGGGTAGGGCAGTGTGAGCAGAACCAGCGGTGTCGTTTGACTTAGCAAACGAGGATCGGATGTCGTCGACCTTCTTTTCAAAATGGTTGACGAAGTCATCTGCAGAGAGGGAGGAGGGGGGAGGGGGAGGAGGATTCAGGAGGGAGGAGAAGGTGGCAAAGAGCTTCCTAGGGTTAGAGGCAGATGCTTGGAATTTAGAGTGGTAGAAAGTGGCTTTAGCAGCAGAGACAGAGGAGGAAAATGTAGAGAGGAGGGAGTGAAAGGATGCCAGGTACACTTCAACTATGACAGACAAAATGAGAGAAAACAAATCCAGAAAATCACATTGTAGGATTTTTAATGAATTTATTTGCAAATTATGGTGGAAAATAAGTATTTGGTCAATAACAAAAGTTTATCTCAATACTTTGTTATATACCCTTTGTTGGCAATGACAGAGGTCAAACGTTTTCTGTAAGTCTTCACAAGGTTTTCACACACTGTTGCTGGTATTTTGGCACATTTTGGCGCCTAAACACCAAAAGAAAGATACCCAGGGTCCCTGCTCATCTGCGTGAACGTGCCTTAGGCATGCAAGGAGGCATGAGGACTGTAGGTGCCTTGGTGGAAGAGTGGGGTAACATCTCACAGCAAGAACTGGCAAATCTGGTGCAGTCCATGAGGAGGAGATGCACTTCAGTACTTAATGCAGCTGGTGACCACACTGTTACTTTTGATTTTGACACCCCCTTTGTTTAGGGACACATTATTCCATTTATGTTAGTCTGTGGAACTTGTTCAGTTTATGCCCCAGTTGTTGAATCTTGTTATGTTCATACAAATATTTACAATATAAGTTCTGAAAATAAACACAGTTGACAATGAGAGGACATTTCTTTTTTGCTGAGTTTATATTCAATATGCAAGCAATATATAAAAAGTTGAAGTTTGTTATTTTTTCCATATTAAAATATTGACGCTATAATGTACGTGAGAACAAAATAGAAATGTTGCTGAATTTGCTCAATTTCATTCCCATAGTTGGGGATGTCAATGTCTTGGGCAGAGTGTTATACAGGCTAATGATCCCTCTCGTGTGTGTGTGGGTGTATTTGGTGTGCAGGAACCCCTCACCCCTCTGCAGTCCTTTTCAGATGGGGTCCTCTCTTTGTGTGCTCCCCTCAGCTCCCTTTCAGGTCCCCACGCCAGGGCCCAACAATCAGAGGGTGACCCCAAGGTGACCCCTCATTGAGCATCATCTCCAGAGTGTAACTGTCCTTGACAATGGAGCGGGACGCTGGCCTATTGTGGTGCCCTGGCCTGGCCTCTCTACCACCCAGACCCAGGACACCACCCAGCCTTTCAGCCACACGGTGTGGCCAGAGTGGGGGGACAGGGGGGGTACATGGGGACACAGAGGAACCTTGTCTTGGCTGACTCCTTCCTGCCCTGCCTGGCCTTGCCCCTACGCCCCCCTATCCACCAACACCACAGTCCCGACTCCGTAGCACTCCTCAGAATGACGGCTGACTTGACAGCAGCAATATGCTTTAAAGTGTCAAGTCAAGTCCCTCCATTGTCTCTCTGAGTAGAGAGCCAATGCACTGGAATGCACAATGGTGTGTGTGTGTGTGCGTGCCGTCAGACGTAAAGGAGCTGAGATTGTGTGTTCTTTATTTGCGTGTGTATATATTATGTGTGTCTGCTATCTGTTTTACATGTCCATACGAAAGAAGAAGAGCTCATTCTCTAAGGCTGTCATCATGACAGAAACCCTCAGCACACCATTTTCAGTTACCGTTACAAAAAAAGGCAAAGAAAACAGGTGTGTTTTGACTGTTTTGAGAAGAGTCAAGTAAAGAGTGATTTAAGGGCGGACGTTTGGCGTGTCCTGTGAGTGAGGTATGTGGTAATGAGGGCTTAGAGGGAGAGCGTGGCTCCTGTGTGTATAGTACCATCTCCCGTAGCTCCAGGGTCTGACTGGCTCTGTGTAGGCTGACACAGACTTCACCTGGGGGGGCATCCTCTCCCGTGGAGGTCCTGGTTTGGTTTGACACTGGCTCAGGGCAAGAAGGAGTGGGAGTTTGTTGGGTGTCAGGGTGAAGTGTGAAGTGTGTGTTTGTTGTGTGTGCATGGGTATGATACCGAGCCGTCTCTGTGAAGCCTAGAGGGGACAGGCAGTCAGGCACTACTTGAGTTACAACCAGGTGTTGGAACCAGTTCAGGGAGCAGCGAAAACCCATTTGTCTTTTAGAGGAATGGAAACAGAACCGGGAAAGAAAGTGATCTCTCGTGTTGCAGAACAGAACCGTTACTTTTAAATCTTGAACCATTTAATAATGTACATTTTTGATCACATTTTTTCCCCCTAATGTCTAATATATATTGTAATTCTGTAATTCAGTGAAGTCATGATGCTAGTAATAGCATAAACATATTCCAATTCACATCATGTCATGATGCTCAGCACTTCGAGTCAAGCCCCCCCCACGTCCACCCCTCTCTCTTGCTCTCTCCCCACCCGTAAAATTTCAGTCACATCTCTCGCCTGCACTTATTTGTTCTCAAACATGTAAACAACTAGCTTACACGTTCTAAAGCAAGCTGCTCTACCCACGTTTCTTGGTGGACTAAATGAAAGAACGATGTTGATTTCACAGGGTAAAAAAAGAACGAAAATGAACTTTTTGGGGGTTCGAACCGGTTCAGAACTTTATTATGCTGGTCGGAACACTGTAAATAAATAAATGGGGGTTCTGCTCGGAACGGATCCTCTCTTTCTATTGCATCATGTAACACAGTACAGTAGTATGTTCTCTATGTGATATGCCCAACCTGCTTGTGCTGTTTCAGGTGGCAGTGACACAGTGTCCTCCTGGTCCCGCTGTTCTCAGGTCAGCTCGAGCCAGTCCCATGTGTTTGATGAACTGGAGGCCATCGCCCCACGGACCGGCTCCTGTCTGTCCCTAGACCAGCCACTGAGCCCAGCAGACTGCAGCCCACCTGGTACAGGTCCTGTACACCCACATTATGTCCAGCAGATCATATAAAATACCACTGATGTCACGCCTGTCAAGAGTCTACAAAACGATTACATCAGAAACGTGCTCTATATTTATGTCAAACATGTGCTCCTCTAACTGTAGACACTTTGTTGTATGCCGTTGGCTTTTTACTTTGTATCAAAGTTGGTGAATTAACCGTTTATTTTTTTTTAGAGCAAGTGAATGCTTAACCAGCTACTTGTGCAATGTACCTGATGTTTAGAGTTGTTTCAACCTGGGCAGTCCATGGTGTTAAAATTAATTTGCATTATTTAGATAGTTATGTCAATGCAAAGGTCACGGCACTTGATTGTCTTTTTCCTATTTGTTGTTGTTGTTGTTGTGCCCATGTTTGTCTGAACACCATTGATGAGACATGCTCTCCTTCCTCAGCCTCTCTAATGTAATGGACTGGGGTGTGACGGTGATGTGTGTATCTCAGCGCTCTGTTGTGGAACAGTGTGTCACGTCTTTGTGTGTGTACAGTAAATGCATGTGTGTCTGTGTGTAAGTCTCCTGAGGTTGGTCAGTTCAGTGAGCTGTGAAGTGGAACATTACCCAACGCAGACAGTGATTTTCTCACTCACTGAGGACTTCCCCAAGCGTCTCTCATCCCCTCTAATCCCTGACAAGGTGTTTAGGATGTTTAACCTGCTCGCTTGACCTGAACCTCCGTCTGACCTCCATGACCTTTGCCCTGAGGATGTGGTGGGATCATGTCAGTGGTGTAACATCTTCTTCAATTGACAAATATAGACATCTATTATCAGTATAGAGCCTGGAAAGTAAATACATGTAAAACTGTCTTAAACTGACTGACCTCTTAAACTTTGCTACTGACTCACAGGCATCTAAGTGTGTATGTCCACTCTCCACTCTCCACTCTCCGTCTGGGTGGCAGTATAGCTAGTTAACACTTTAATCACTGGGTTAGACCCTTGTTATCTGTAACAGTGTGTCTTTACAATGGGTTGCATTGTCATGGCTAATGAGGGGGTTAACTCCCAGCCTAACTGAAAGTGTGTCATCACAATGTGTTTCACCACGGGACTTCACCACAACTCCTTAATCAATCAGACAGCAAGACAGTTATTTTTTCCTCACCTGAAGGGGTTTACCTGACAAACAGAAACACACCCAGAGACACACGCAACACATTGTAGAGGAAGGCACATTCCCTATGATAGGGGTAGGCAACCCTGGTCCTAGAGGTCCACAGGCACGTCATGTTTTTGGGTTAACTGACCTGGAAGACCAGGTGTGTTGAATGTAGGGAATCACTGAACTGAGGAATTAGCTCGGTTGGTCAGGTGTGGTGCCGGAACATCATCCTGCAGTACCTGCATCACTCCAGGAACAGGGTTGTCTTCCCCTGATCTAGGCGGAATTCATTTCAAGTCGCTCAAAGTCTCTAAAAGTTAGTCGCTCAAAGGACACACTGTAAAAAAAGCTGTACTGTACTTAATTAACAACTAGAAAACTATCCAGATGTGATACTTTTTATGCGCTATAAAACACAATGCATTCCACAATGGCTGTGAGATGGTGGGACTGAGATTGCATTGAGAGGAGAAGCAGGGTTGACTTGCAGCGGAGCGTGATATGAGGCAGCTCCAGCCCAGCAGCTGTGTGAAATCCCCTCCCAGGGAACAGCAGCTCCACACCCTGCTCTCTGCCTGGACGGCGTGGGCCGAGGATTTGCATGGGCAGGGAGCCCACACTGTTACTGATCCCCTTTTAATTGGCCGTGACAGAGAACTTTGGAGCCGAGGACTGGGGGGGGTGGAGCCGGAGGGTTGTCAGTCATATTTGCACACACACCTCACTGATCCATACAGCAGGACTATTTCCTCTACCTCTAATCTTTTCAGAGAGGCTACCTCTGGCCTATCCCTGGTTATTCAGGGGCCCCTGTGATAACCCCCTGCACACAGGTAATCAGAGAAGGTGGTCACTCTGGTCCTGACTAATGTCTTGTTTGTTGAGTCCCTTGTAGCTCAGTTGGTAGAGCATGTCTCTTGCAACACCAGGGTTGTGGGTTCGCATCCCACAGGGGATCAGCATGAACATTTATGTACGTGCTCTGGATAAGAGTGTCTGCAAAATGTCAAGAAAGAAAATTAAATGAGGTAGTAGATGGACTGACTAATGCCATGGACTCCATTAGTCCATTTTTAATGCTTTAGTTCTGATGTGTTGGATCTGCTGTTTCACATAATGCTTCAGTTGTCCTGTATACTGTATGCCACCTCTGCAGAGATGTCCCCAGGCCTGGCTGCTCTGACAGTGGGCTGTGACTCAGGGGACCTGGGCTCCCTGTCCCGTGTGCAGCTCCTGCTTCTGGACCGGTCGGACCCTGTGGAGCCCCACTGGCTCGCTGGTCAGGAC